>NC_140581.1:593564970-594177470 GCF_964204655.1 Triturus cristatus | reverse complement strand
CCTATGGGTGGGCTGAAGCCCACAAATTAGATACAGCATGTCTGTTTGAGACCATGCATGTGCTGTCTACAGCCGAGACCTAAAAAGGAGACCATGCAAATAGAGTACTTGTTAGAAACACTTGCTATTACTTCCTGCGGCTTGGTGTTTTCATCCCACAGGTGCCGGGCACAGACGCAGACAACAGTCTCTATCCAACAAGCATGGGGTTGGCAGTTCATTTGAAGGCTAAGGATTCTCTGGTCTCAAGAGAATTAAGCCAACATGTACTTTGGAACTGAAAGAGGAGTTGAGCCATCTATCTGTTACATTTAAGATAACCAGCGTGCTGCTGTTTCCAGGTTGGACCAGGGAGGACCTGGTGAGCAAAAAAACGATGGATTTAGGCCCAGATCTCTGTACTGGGGTGAATGTATGACATTGTTCTGCATTCTGTCCATCACTGTTTTTTTTTGCATTTGTCACCCCGAGTGGGAACGGTATGCCCAGACGTGGGTCCCATGCTCTCCATGCCACTGGAATCAAGCTATCCTGGCTGAAGAGGGGTGAAACCCCGAAACCGGTCCTAGTTTCCAGTCCAGGGAGGACCTGGCTTGGCAGTTCGGGCTGGGCTGTACCCATGAGGCACAGGGTCAAGACTGATTTGCATATGGCTGGGTTCAAGCTGGAACGGCATGGTGAGCAAAAAAACGATGGATTTAGGCCCAGATCTCTGTACTGGGGTGAATGTATGACATTGTTCTGCATTCTGTCCATCACTGTTTTTTTTTGCATTTGTCACCCCGAGTGGGAACGGAATGCCCAGACGTGGGTCCCATGCTCTCCATGCCACTGGAATCAAGCTATCCTGGCTGAAGAGGGGTGAAACCCCGAAACCGGTCCTAGTTTCCAGTCCAGGGAGGACCTGGCTTGGCAGTTCGGGCTGGGCTGTACCCATGAGGCACAGGGTCAAGACTGATTTGCATATGGCTGGGTTCAAGCTGGAACGGCATGGTGAGCAAAAAAACGATGGATTTAGGCCCAGATCTCTATACTGGGGTGAATGTATGACATTGTTCTGCATTCTGTCCATCACTGTTTTTTTTTTTTTTGCGTTTCCAGGTTGGTGGCGTGAAGTTGCTGTCCCTAGTTCTCATGGGGGCCGGGCTTGGCTCCGCCCTCCGCCCTCCATATCCGCTGCCTAACACTTGCCCGGGCTCCTTTGGTCATCTGTCTCGGCTGGCCGGGCTTGGCTCCGCCGGACCACATCTCCCACGATCCTCAGGGGCAGGACGCCTCAGAACAACGTGCCAGGAGGCGCTTAAAGCTGGGCTCGGTGCTGAGTCCCTCGGCGTGCTGCTGTTTCCAGGTTGGTGGCGTGAAGTTGCTGTCCCTAGTTCACCTGGGGGCCGGGCTTGGCTCCGCCCTCCACCCTCCACCATCCATATCCGCTGCCTAACACTTACCGGGGCTCCTTTGGTCATCTGTCTCGGCTGGCCGGGCTTGGCTCCGCCCTCCGCTCTCCATATCTGCTGCCTAACACTTACAGGGGCTCCTTTGGAGATCTGTCTCGGCTGGCCGGGCTTGGCTCCGCCAGACCACATCTCCCACGATCCTCAGGGGCAGGACGCCTCAGAACAATGCGCCAGGAGGCGCTTAAAGCTTGGCTCGGTGCTGAGTCCCTCGGTGTGCTGCTGTTTCCAGGTTGGTGGCGTGAAGTTGCTGTCCCTAGTTCTCCTGGGGGCCGGGCTTGGCTCCGCCCTCCATATCCGCTGCCTAACACTTACTGGGGCTCCTTTGGTCATCTGTCTCGGCTGGCTGGGCTTGGCTCTGCCGGACCACATCTCCCACGATCCTCAGGGGCAGGACGCCTCAGAACAACGCGCCAGGAGGCGCTTAAAGCTGGGCTTGGTGCTGAGTCCCTCGGCGTGCTGCTGTTTCCAGGTTGGTAGCGTGAAGTTGCTGTCCCTAGTTCTACTGGGGGCCGGGCTTGGCTCTGCCCTCCACCCTCCATATCCGCTGCCTAACACTTACCGGGGCTCCTTTGTTCATCTGTCTCGGCTGGCCGGGCTTGGCTCCGCCGGACCACATCTCCCACGATCCTCAGGGGCAGGACGCCTCAGAACAACGCGCCAGGAGGCGCTTAAAGCTGCGCTTGGTGTTGAGTCCCTCGGCGTGCTGCTGTTTCCAGGTTGGTGGCGTGAAGTTGCTGTCCCTAGTTCTCCTGGGGGCCGGGCTTGTCTCCGCCCTCCATATCCGCTGCCTAACACTTACCGGGGCTCCTTTGGTCATCTGTCTCGGCTGGCCAGGCTTGGCTCTGCCGGACCACACACATCTCCCACGATCCTCAGGGGCAGGACGCCTCAGAACAACGCGCCAGGAGGCCCTTAAAGCTGGGCTCGGTCCCTCGTCCCTCGAGGACGCGCGCGGGACAAGCCGGGCTAAGCCCGGGCAAAGGGCGGGCCGTCTGTGGCCGTCCGGGGCTGTAGGAGGCTGGGCTGGGGCCCACCCCAAAAAAATTAGCACAAATAAGGTATTGATTACGATATAGAACTTGTAACAGAGAATGGTGAAAAAGAGAACATTTGGTTACAAAGCTAATGGAGGGGGTGGAGCGACCCTGGACTCGTATCTGGTGAAAGTATCCAGCATGTTAACTGACGAAATAGAAAGAACTGAAAGGAGGCTTACGCTGGATCCTGGCCTCACTATTATCGCCCTGGTACATGACACGTAGGCCTGGGCGGTAAATTCCGCTCTGCTTGCGGAATTTGCGGAATTTCGGTAATTTCGCGTTCCGCAGAGAACGCGAAATTGCCCAAAATTCTGCTTTCCGCGACTTCACAAAAATTTTTCTTGTTTGCGTTCTCAAAATGCGTGTTCGCGATATATTTCTCCCCGAGCACGCAAACAGCAACTGTGAACAGGAAAAAAGCATCGCGAACAAGCAATTCCGCTTGTTCGCGGAATTTCTGCATGTTCGCGGAGATTTTTTACCGTTTCGCGGAGATTTGCGTAACGCGATTACGCAAATTCCGCCCACCCCTAATGACGCGCCAAAAGAGAACGTTTCCCAGCCTACATCATCGGGTCTACCCCGGGATTTGATAGACAGTGATGTAATCCCCATGAGTGATCTTGTCCAAATGTGGCTTCCTCTTTAGGTGATACTGAGGATGTTGTACCTAGTATTTCTTCCCCCCCTGCCCAAAAAAAGAGACGAGTTACTAGGGCCGGGGGGATAGTCCCACAGAGTATGGCTAACCAACAGAGGGGGTCAAGAGTACAGAAACCTAAATCTAAGGTAGCAAAACAAATTCCTCTTAAGCTCGTACCAGAAGACCAAATAGACTCACTGTGGGCATCTTTTAAAGATAAATTAGACCAGATCCTGGATCCTATTTTAGTCAGGATATCGTCTATAGAAGAAAGAGGGATTAGTATGGAAAAGCGGTATGGGGTGACACTTTCATCTAACACCCATATTGTTCAATGTGAACCATCTTCCCCGGAGATAGAGGCCCAGCCAGCTACTTTAAGGGATCAACCTATAAACTTACCTGAAATTCAGATACAGGCTGAATCCTCAACTGTTGGCATAGGCCTTGGTATGAATGAGGAAATCCTTGTATCGAAGGGGCCTGCAAACATCAGCGGCCCAGTAAAACCGGGAAACGTGGCATCCTTTGTAAGATCTACTAATAGTTCTAACTCCCCAAGTTTATATAAGATCCCTGCAGAAAGAGCGTTTTTTCAGCTTATACCTGAGGCTTTGCCCCTAGTACTTGTTTTGGCCAATGTACCTTGCCTATGCCCTGGTAAAGAAGAATCTGTAGGTAATTTAATTATTAAAGCTCTCCATTGGCTAACAAATAACACCGAAACAACTGAAAGGGGCAAACAATACTTGGCCAAGGAAATTATAATGGCCAGGAGGGTACCCTGGTTGGGAAAGAGTAAGAAGAGATTTGAGGGTGACTGTATAGTCATACATTTTTCAAGTCCCCAAGTGTTGTCAAACGTATTAGCAAATCTATTCCCCCCCCAATTTAGGGGCTCTGCTAAAATTCCATTAACCCTAGATTTCTTTTACGATCGATTGTGGTGTAATGGGAATGATTTTAGGATCAGCTTAAAACCCACTTATAGCAACCTACCAATGAGAAGGGGCCTTCCATCTTTGAGGGAAGATATTAATTTGAGGAATAGATACGGGGCTCTGACAGACATGGAGGACTGTGATTGACTGCAGGGTGCCCCTAATGATGTTCTGAGTAACCTACATGTGAATGACCAAATGAATAGGCAACTGGCACAGGGTAATGAGGGGATCCAAGTAGGACACATAACACCCATATGTCCTCTAGTGGAACTATCAAGGATCATAGAGATATCTCACACCACTAATCCTCCCATGGTGGGATGCTCGATTCCAAATGGTGTAGAAAGACCCACTAAAATACAGACTATTATATCAAATTCTCACCCTCCTGACAATTCTATTGTCGAGTATTCCATGGGAGGAGAGAACGAGATTGAAGAAGGAATAAAATATCTCCAAAATACAAATATTATTCTAACAAAAAAGGAAGGTTTAACTCTCCTTTCATGGAACATCGCAGGAATTGCTAATAAGGTAATATCTCCGGATTGGTGTAGATTTATTGATCAGTATGACATTAATCTTTTCCAGGAATCGTGGTCAGTAGCCCCGGTCTTTCGCATGGGATTTCTTAATTTTTATATCCCTGCTGTCAAAAATTTAAAAGGTAGGCCAGCAGGAGGTCTAGTGATCTGGATTCGCCAGTCCTTGAGATGCAAGGTGCAGCAGGTCGGAGTATTATCAAAAGATATCCTGGCAGTTTGACTTGAATGGCCTGATGGCCGTAAAGTAGCTATCTTTAATGTTTATGCCAGAGGACAACCAGGGGGACGAACCTCAGAGGTAATTGAAACTCTTGATTCCCAGTTGGAGGATCTTCCAGAGCAGATTGCCCCAATAGTAGGGGGAGATTTTAACACCACTTATGAACCCCTTGGCCAGGAAGACCAGGATATTTCTGCTGATCAAGACAATAGATGGGGAATCCCTAAACTTGATGTCCCCGTTATAAAAAGATGGTCAGCTGCAGCTATCCAGCTCAAAGTAATGTGTTTAGAAAGGGGATTAAGAGCAGCAAATGGGAGAACTCCCTCTGATCAACAGGGAGCGAACTCCTTTGATAATGGGAGGTATAGTAGTCGGATTGATTACTTACTGGTGGATATCAGATTTTGGCACAGGTTGGTTGACATGGCCATTATACCCCGGTTAGAAAGTGACCATAACCCCCTCTGCTCGTCATTTTATGCACATAGGGGGGATCGAGTTGAGTCCATAAGAGGAGGGATAACTACCTTAGATATTGTTGCCTCTAATAATATGCGCCAAGTCAAATGGGACAAATTATCGGAGAATCCTGCTCAGTTGGCTGCACTTAAAAATGAAGTGATTGGGAAATTGATTAAATTAAATACCCAAATCAATAGACAGGATTTCCCCTGTATTATGCTTGAGGCCCATAATAATCTTTTTGCAAGACTTAAGGTATTTTTCCAGAAGCAACAACCAAGGGGAAATAGAAAACCAAAACTGGTAATAACTAAGTGGTATAATGAACCTTGTAAACTTGCTTGGTCAATGCTGAACAAAGAATTAAGGGCTAAGAATCCCATCAAAATACGAGAGGCAAGGGATTCTTATAGACCTGCCCAGAAGGTGGCAAAAAGGCAGTGGGATGAGGACAGATGGCGGGATCTGAAATTGGCTTGTGCATCCAAGGATTCGAAGCAATTTTGGAATATTATAAAATGGGATGGGGGTGGGAAAGGAGAACCCCCCCAAAACAATGTTCCTCAATCTCAATGGTTAGAATTCTTTAAACCCCAATATGTGTGTCACCGTGAGATAGAGGATTGTAGTTTCCCACCCACCATCCTTTATTCAAATAACCCGTTTACCATTGAAGATGTAAGTATGGCACTAGACTGTGTGACCAGGGGTAGGGCACCGGGAAAGGATGGTATTCCAGCTGACATTTTCTTGAGTGATAAACCGTCTTGGTGCCAGTACTTTGCATTGCTGGCAAATTCAGTGGCTAGAGGTGCTCCCATTCCATCTTCTTGGAAGGGAGCTGAAATTATCCCAGTTTTTAAAAAGGGGGACAAATCACTCCCAAATAATTATAGGCCTATTAGCCTTATAGACTCGGCGCAAAAACTGGTTGGTCGTCTAGTCCAAAATAAAATACAATCATGGATTGAGGAACAAAACATCTTATCCCCATATCTAGCTGGGTTTCGTCCTTGTACCAGCTCAATCGACCAGGTCTTCTTTTTCATCCTATTGTATTGGAGGAATGTGTTGCTAACTAAGGGATCATTATATGCAGTCTTTGTAGACTTAAAATCGGCCTTTGATTTAGTCCCCCGTTGTAAACTTTGGTCTGTCCTTGCTGATCAAGGGATGCCACCTGATCTTTTGACTCTACTCGTCCGCCTACATGAGAACAATTACGCCAGAATCAGATGGGGGGGCTCAGGGTGAGGTCACTGATTCATTCCCTGTCGAGCGTGGGGTTCGACAGGGGTGTGTCTTGGCCCCTACTCTATTTTCACTTTATATAAATGGAATAGTTGAACATCTTTGTAGCTCCCCCACAGATGCTCCTATTTTGGCTGGTGCGCGCATGTTCGCGGACGACACCCTTATTGTCTCGCGGACCCCGAGTGGCTTGCAGAAAGTGGTAAATGCCTTTGGAGAGTTCTGTCTATGACGTGGTCTTGAGATTAATACCACAAAAACTAAGTTTATGTCTTTGAACTTGTCCAAACCCTAGAAGGGTTGAATTTTCTTAAATGGTACTCCTCTTGAGCAGGTTGATTCTTTTGTATATCTTGGAATCTCGCTCCAGGCTAACATGGGATGGAATTGTCATATGGATTTGGCCATATTAAAATTTCACCATCTTGTAGGGGCCCTATCCTCTAAACACAAGTCCTCCCTAACTAGGCCTGTTACACCTGCCTTGGAGGTCTACAATATGAAAGTAATTAATACTGCCCTTTATGGAGTAGAACTCTGGGGCTTTAACAACTTGAAACACTTAGTCAAAGCGGCGAATAAGTTCTTATGTTCCTTAGTTGGTGTTCCCCAGAGTACCCCAATTATTCCGCTCTTGTTGGATTTGGGCAGGAAAAGTATTGAAGATATAGCAAGGCTGCGACCGTTATTATACTGGAGACGCATTTGGTCCACTCCCGAACTTCTACATTATGCACAGGGACTGAAGGACGTGATTTTGGCCGACCAATTTCATAAAATCAAGTGTCTCAAAGAGCTCCGGTCTCTTTTATTAAAGTTGGACCTGAGCATCTTATGGGACAAACCAGATTCTTCAATTTTCCCATCTAAAAAACTAATGAAAAAAATATTGGGAAATGGTTCAGACAGAATCCCACAGAGCCAACATGCATACGAATTTAACCGGTCGGTTCTTAGACTTTAAACTTCGCCCATTGTGTGAAGCTTATTGGGATATTATCGAGAGGCCATTAGACCGCAAGTTATATTTTCAATTTAGGATAGGTACTCTTACGGTCAAAACATTTACAAATAAATGGTCCTCTACAATGGATGGGAAATGTCATAATTGTCCCCATATGACTGAATCTGTAGCACATGTATTCTTTGCTTGTCCCCTTTATAGAGCCCCGCGTTGCAAGTGGCTTAGACCTATCTGTCTAAATTTAGCCACAAGTAGACATATAGAAGCATTAAGGATATTGGGGTCTGACTGCTCGCCATGTTTGGCGGTGGCTGTAGGCAAATTTTTAGGTTGGGCTTGGATAATATGTACCCGGACTTCTATCCAACCTACTAGTTGCTAGCAAACTTCTTGAATTCGCTATGCTGTTTTAATCCTTTTTAAAGAGGGAAAGAAATTTTATGTAAATATAGTAATTGAAAATGTATATTAATTCTTTTATTGACAGTAATTAACTGGATTTAATGTTTTTTTTATATTACAAAGAGGATTGTCATGTGATATTTATTTTGTTTGTTTGTGTCTAATATGTTTTATGTGCTTTTAAGATTTACTGTCGAATAAAGCTTTTTGATGATGATAACCAAAGTCTCTAGAGAATTAAACCAACGAGGACTTGAGCGCTGGAAAACCTATTGAGCCAGTTATCTGTTACATTTATGGTAAACAATAGGCCCTTGGTAGTTGTAGCCTCAAAACACACTCTGTGAAGGAAGTGCATCACCTTGATACAAGAATGGGCATTGCCTGACATGGGAATTGTTTGGGGGATTGTTAGTGTTGCTTTCCACCAACATGATAGATTTACACCCTTCAAATTTCACTGCCAATGACCAAGACTTTGGATTCTTGTAGAAGAAGGTAGAAACGTTCTCACTGTAACCGGCTCATAAGATAAAACTATGGCAATCACTTGTTGGACTCACAGGAACAAAAGAGTCTGCATGCCATTTGGAATTCATGAAATGCTAAAGCCTTCAGCGTATGAGATGCTTTTGGTGCGTATGAACCTCATGTCGTGACTAAACCTTGGGGCCTCCCGTCATACTGGCTTGAAGGGTGCTGGAAGGAGCTCAACAAACAGCATATTGTGGCTAACTCTCTGCAACTCTGTATCCAGAGTGTGACATCTGGGAAGAATGGCCTTAACTTCTCAAATGATGAGCGCCTGTGAAGTGTGGTCTTATATCTGCAAAGACTGAACCTATACTTTTAACTTTATATCCTGTGGTCAGCGCAAGTAAAGATTGACAGAAATGTGTAGCAATGTAAATGATACTATTTGAGTACTTTGATTGCTGCACCGAACTGGAACACTGCCTCATCTGGATCTAGTGGCCGACGTATGTTGCCTACATGAACTTCTGCTTCCAGCCTGATGTAGCTCTCAATTCCGCAGCATCCAGATGTTCCACTCTGACATTCAGGAAGCAGCTTATGACCTGGCTGTTTTAAGGCTGGAGGGATTGCTCTCTCCCCCTTCCAGTCTGTTGTCAGGAGCACTGGGAAGTCCTCTCCAGGCAGCCATGCATGATATAAATCCTTGTAACCTAACACTCATTTGTCAGCATCCAATCCAGCACACGCTTGCTTTTTGCCGTTTACCTGACTTACTGCATCCCTTTTCCCACATTCTTCAGTGGCTTGGAATTCAGTGCTGCCGTATCCGGTTTGAAGAGAGGTCACTATGCAAAATTGTCTCTTGAACAACATTTCTGAGTTTTTTTCCAGCTACCCTTTCTTAGCTGCCCCCTTTTCCCATTTGACCACTTTTAAAGATTCATAACAATTGATGGGATCATCCAATTTTCATCATTCTTTTCTTTATAAGCTAAAATATGTATTTGTGTAGACTTCACTTTGTTATGGCCTGGATGTTTATCTCTTAAATGTACTTATGAATAAACCTCTACCCAGACACATCCATACTTTCTTCTTTATAATAGCCTCGACACGTTACCAAAGGTGAACTAAGGGATACATTATGGGTCTACCACTGATACCAAAATGTAGGGCAAAGCTCAACAGCCTGGTTCCTGGGAAGTAGTAAGAGTAAAAACCCTTTCCTTAGCTGAAAGAGCTCTAAAATGGAAGCAAAAACAAACTTGAATATACCTATGAGTGCTGTGCAGGAAAAGATAAGCCATATCACGTGACAACCTTATTTTGAAAGTAATTGGCTCCAGGAAAGAAACTTCTCCCCTACTTATTAAATATGCCAAATGAGGAGATGTGTTATCTCTTAGCTTACAAAGATCAAACGCCCACAAAAGGAAGAGCAGGCAAAAAGGTAATGAAACTTCAAAGTATCCAAATGGAAGGATGGCCCGTGAACAGATTTGGGATAAACAGTTTGAACCTAGAACTTAGAGGAAGGTATGGAGAACACAGAGTAGAGGGTTCAGCTAAGAGCTGCATGTGGTTACTGGTATGAAACTATCACAAATTCCAGTAGCGCCTTCCCATTCTGCACAGACCGAATGAGTTTTTTTAATCACTAAAAGAAGGTGCCTGCAGTCTCTCCCTAGGCTCTCTCTCACGGGAGCCCACCGCTGTCCTTCCACTCCCTATCTGTCGCCCTGCACTCAAGTGTCCTCATGCAGAGTCACAGTTAAAACGTAATGACATCGCCTCAACTGTGGGTGCTGTTTTTAAATCTGTCCAGTTCCCTTTTCACTTCAGCACCTAATATGCACACCATATGATGCTGCACGGTGGAGATAGAAGAGGGATCTCTCACTCTCAACGTTCATAGTCTAAGTCGACCTCCGCCATTTCCTGAATATTTTTGAGCTTGCGAGACTCTGGCGCCCCTCATCACATCCTGCTGGGGACCCCAGCATTTTGCGTTACTGCAGAGAGGACCAGAGAGAGCACTCTATAATTGCCCTGGAGGTTACTGTGCGACAGCATCCTCTGGAACACTGCAGAAAAACCGTGTCTGGGTTCTCTCCTTATGTGGCCAAAATATAAGCCTCCTGTACTGTCGCCATCCTCTTAACCGCCCACACATTCAAATCCAGTCAGCACTAGTCCCAGCGTTCTATGATGACGTTACAGAGCGCTTGAGCTCTGACTGGTTTCAAAGTGTTCTCTAAATTAAGACATACAAATGCACATTCTTGGAGGACGATAAAGCAAAAGAAGCTGTGGTCAAAGGTTCTTCATAATAGCACACGGCCAAGTGTGACGTTAAAACGTATTCAGAACACGGAAATCAGGAAAACATTGTTCACATTATGCTGATCTCGCATATATATGCTAAATGGTTAAATATGGAGATATTTATACCATAAACATCCTGAGGGTTGAACGATTGTGTGGATGTCAACACTTTTTAAAAAAATGTATTTGCTCTTTGTAAAAAGGCCTGAGGAGTAAATGTAAATGAAACCTGGAATCTGGCTCGTTGTCTTATGAAAAATCATGAAGATTCTACGCACTCCGAATATGAAAATTCATGTGCGAGATGTTTGGGGGAGAGAGGGATTGGTGATTTGTTTGCGTAAACAGACTTCCCATGTCTTCTACGATTGAGCCCAAACCCCTGCACCTGCTGCCCCACGGCAACAACGAACCCATCCGTCCTTGTTAGAAGGAGGCCACACCCCCCGGCATGCTTATTGGATTGTAGTTGAGAGAGCTCTCCCACGTGCCATTGTTTTATACGTTTATCTTACTAGAGTGGCAACTTCTCTCGGTTTCTATGGAGGGAAGCACTATTGTGTGAAGTGGCACCATTCTTTATAAAGAAATCGGTCTGTTGTTTGAAAGTACCAGCTCACAGCATTGCTGAGACAGTGACCTTTTTTCGATTTTTGTTGTTGTTAGTTTTTTTCAGTTTTCAAGCACTAACATTGTTGAAGTTTAAATCCTTTAAAAAGTTCTTATTGTGTTCTAAGGTATACAGGAGTCTATGCACAGTGCTCCATGTTGACCTTGTTACATGATGTGTGCTTTAGGTTTCAATGCTGACTGCCACCAGTCTATGGGTAAAGATATTCCTGAATATCTCAGTAAACGGGTAATATAGTATTGTATCACACTGTGAGACCTGTAGAAGCTTTCATATATTTTACTTCTTGGAGGTATGGCTCTCCTTACTGGTTGGAAATATGCACAGACATAGCTCTTGCAGAAATCCTGCACAATTTTCAGATTTTATAATTGTTGCCAAATTATTCGATGATTGAGCATTTATTGAGTCTTCCCACTCTTCTGTAGTCTTTGGCTAATGAGACATAATTAAAACGTGGTTAAATTGTGCTTCCTTCAGGCATCTCATATCTCAATCACAGGTAAGTCAACTTCTCTACTACAAAATAAACGTTCTGGATGCATTTGAGGGTTTATAGATCCAAACCCGAAGATGGCCGCCTGGTTACTGATAGAATGACTAGTTCCAAGCCACTGTTACAGGGATAACGCCAGTTTAACAGGACAAAGCCATACACATCAACACGCTGCGACCACACCTTTTAACCTGCCAAAGAAAATGGTCCTCCTGGTAAAAGCAATCAAATGGTGAGAATCAGGGGGCAGTTGCAAAAGTAGGTTGTCAGTGTAGACCACACATATTAGGTTTTGGGACTAAGTCCAAAACTTTTAACAAGGTTTTTTTTTTTTAATATAGTGAAATGAATTCCAAGTCTGATAACATGGACTGTACGGACTAGATTAGAGTTGTCTGAAGATATGCATGCTATAAATAAGCAAAAACCGTGGCATTAAGGGCTATGCAAAACGGAAGTTATCCAAGAAAGCAAATCACCATATTATCAATAGGCAAGTGACAGGGGAATTACAGTTGTCCTATATGCTGTATTCTGAGACTTGATGGCCTTCGTTGGTGATGCTGCTGCACTACAGTTAAAAATGGTAAGAATATCTAATATTTGTGATGTAATTAGTCACGCACTGCCATCCGTTGACGACATGACCCCAGATATCCAAATTCTTCACAACGGGTCATCATTGCAAGCCAGTGGTGGATTTGCAGCAATTCGATCCTTCTTCTAGCGAGGACTGAAGCAGTGGCTAGGTATCCAGTCCTCCCAATGCATACCTATTTACTCTGGTGTACACTCTCATGCTTGTGTGTACTGACCTTCTGATTGGGCTAGAATGTCAACTATCTTCTTGGAATGACAACCTCTTCAGGCAACGCTGCAATTCTGCCTTGATAACAACTGAGCCAATAATTTAAACACCTAGGGTATTAATTACAAAAAAATGTTGGAGTGCAGTGCTATGCCAAGTTATGCAACGCAACGCTCCAACATTTTTAAAACACTGGGATGTGCCATATTCACAAGAATACGGTGCACCACTGTGTTTCCCCTAGCGCTGACACAGAAAAAGCTGCAGAGGGCCAGAGCATGCACCCTGCCACTATGTGGCAAGGGTGCCTGTGCTGCAGGGGCGATTATTTATGGGCAGGAAGGGACACTTTACTGTACATAAACAATAATGGTAATTTGCTCTTTCTATGTGAGATAGAAAGAGCAAAAAACGAGGAGAAATTAATAATTTCTCCACCTATCACCATCCTAAGACTAGGGGACCTATTAGGATGGCGGGCGGACTATAGTCCGCCTGCCAACCTACTGGTGCTGGGACCAGTCGCCAGTGGTGCGGCGGTTCCGCACCTGCAATTAGGATGCCACCGCCACCGTGGCGGTGGCATCCTCCATTTCCAACATTGTGGCTGGGAATGCACTGTGTGCATTATTATTATTATTATTAATCGATTCTTGGTATAGCTCATGGCTACCCTTAGGCATCCCAGCGCTCGTTTGCGGTCAATCACATTTCTATTTTACTGCAGTTTCTGGAAAAGCCACGTCTTTAGTTGGTTCCTGAAAGAGAGGTGGTGAGTTGTGGATCTAAGCTGTAGGGGAAGTGAGTTCCACAGGATGGAGGCATTGTATGAGAACATGCATCCCCCGATCGTACCCTTCGAATCTTTGGTACCTTGGCTAGAAACAGACTGGCGGATCTCAGATTACGCAGGGGACGGTGGAAGGAGAAAAGGGTGGAGTTAATTTTTGGGCCCGTGTCCCAGAGGGTCTTATGTGCGATGCAGAGTAATTTAAACAGGATTCGTTCTGAGATAGAAAGCCAGTGCAGAGTCCTCATTGCTGGCTTAGCCGATTGTTTTCTGGGGATGTTGTACAGTAGTCTAGCTGCGCAGTTCTGTACCACCTGGAGTTTACTAATTACGGAGTTTGGGGTGCCCAGGTATAGTCCGTTGCAGTAGTCCAGCCGGTGGTACCTTGGCTAGAAACAGACTGGCGGATCTCAGATTACGCAGGGGACGGTGGAAGGAGAAAAGGGTGGAATTAATTTTTGGGCCCGTGTCCCAGAGGGTCTTATGTGCGATGCAGAGTAATTTAAACATGATTCGTTCTGAGATAGAAAGCCAGTGCAGAGTCCTCATTGCTGGCTTAGCCGATTGTTTTCTGGGGATGTTGTATAGTAGTCTAGCTGCGCAGTTCTGTACCACCTGGAGTTTACTAATTACGGAGTTTGGGGTGCCCAGGTATAGTCCGTTGCAGTAGTCCAGCCGGTGGAGTATCAATGCTTGAACCATCGCTCTGCGTGCGGTATCTGGAAGTAGTGGTAGTATTTTCCTTAGTTGTCTTAGGATGCCAAAGCCTGTGGCTGCTACTTGTACCGCTTGATGGTCTAGTTTAAGCGACTTATCCAGCCAGATTCCTAGGCTCTTTATTCTATCCTTGGGTTCGGGAGTTGGTCCCAGGCAGACTGGCCATTTTAAGTCTAAGGGGCACTTGCTGTATTGCTGAGGATCATTAGCTCAGTCTTATCCCTGTTAAGGTTCAGGTAAGACTTGTCCATCCAGATGGCCACCTTTGTCAGACAAGTTTCAAAGTCGATTTTGCTACCATCAGGGTGGTTCAGGGCTACCACCAGTTGGGTGTCATCGGCGTATGTTGCTATCTGGGCTCAATATGGGAGGACTAGATCAGCTAGGGGTCTCAGGTACACTTTGAACAGGGTGGGGCTCAATGAGGACCCCTGTGGAACCCCAAAGGTGAGGGGGATCCTTGAGGTGTGCTTGCCTTCAAATAGTTGGAACGTTCTGTCTGTTAGAAAGGACTCGATCCAGGAGAATGCCTTGTCTGTCACTCCCACCTCTTTGAGTCTGTCTAGTAGAGTGCCATGATTTACCGTGTCAAATGCGGCACTCAGATCAAGTAAGATGAGTGCCACATTGCCCCCCAAGTCGAGGATTTTCCTTGATTCCTCGGTCACTGTTATCAGTGCTGTCTCTGTACCGTGGTTGGGACCGAACCCTGTCTGGGAAGTGTGGAGAATCTTATGGACTTCCAGGTAGTTGGTGAGGGAGGTATTTACATGCTTTTCTAGAATCTTACTAACCAGGGGGAGCAGTGATACTGGACGGTAGTTGCTCCAGGTTTCTGGATTTAGGTTGGGCTTTTTTAAGAGTGCTTTGACCATGGCGTGTTTCCAGCTTGATGGCATTGTCGCGGTATTTAGGGACAGGTTGAGAATTTCCAAGAGTGCAGGAAGCATGGTCTTCTTTACTTTATGTAGCAGGTGCGCTGGGGCTGGATCACATGGGGAACCCGATTTAACTTTCGTGAAAAGTGTGGAAAGTGTGGTCATGTCCAGTATTGGGAGGTCGCTCAGCAAGTTCGCTCCCTCCGTCATACTTTCCACTTAAGTACTAGGATTTTCCATCTGCTGAGGCGGAGAGAAGGCATTGTATATGTTAAGGATTTTAGTATTAAACAACTCTGCCAATTCCCTACATCGTTGGGGGGCTGATTCTGAGGGCCTTTCTGGCTGGGGGCAGGTAGAAAGTTTTTTTGCTATTATGGCAATTTCCCTGGGCGCGTTGGCTGCCTGGTTCATTTTTTCCTCGTAGTATTGAGCCTGGGCTCGTTTGGTTTCTGTTTGATATAATTCGATGGCCTCTTTATATTTGTGTTTTTTCTCTGGACTGTAGTCCCTCCTCCAGGCCCTCTCCAGTCTATTACATTTTTGCTTGGTCACTCTTAATTTCGGGGTATACCAAGGGAATCTCTTTTCAGTGGGTTTCTTCGAGCTCCATTTGTATGGTATGGTGGCGTCGAGAGATGTTGTGATCCAATCATTAAATTTATCATATGCTTTGATGGGGTCAGGATTGATTATGGGGTTGGTGGCCTTAAGGGTGTTGGCCCAAACTTCTGGATCTAACTTTGCCCATGGTCGGTCCCAAGTCTTTGGGGGCTGGTCGTTGGAAGGAGTCCTTGATAGCTTCCAGATAATAGGTATTAAAAAATGGTCTGACCAGGGGACTGGGGAAGGGTTGTTTATTGATAAACTATCTAAATTTGAGAAAATTGGGTCTAGTATGTGGCCTTTGTTGTGTGTTGGGCTTGTGACTCTTTGTTTAAGTTGTAATGCCTGCATATTAAGTATGAGGTTGTGTGCATCGCCTTTATTAGGGCGGTGCCTGCCACCTTGTCCATATGGTACCCCCCATGTGCACCGCCAATACCCAGGGGGCCCACAATGGGCCCCCGATAGCAAAATCCACATGCCTTTCCTGCCACGTAAAGGCTGCTTCCTGCTTCCTTCCTAATATGGATGGCGGAGTCTAGCAGACACCGCCACCATATCAGGCCCCTTTACCGCCCGGTCACCTGTGTGACCGGCGGAAAACCGGCAGATGGTCTTTCCGTCCGCCAGGGTCCCCCGCCATACTAATATGGTGGGAGGAAATGGGTGGCGGGCGGGGTGTGTTTTAGGGCGGATTCCCACCGCCATGCGAGCAGTGGCGATCCGCCCTACATCCTAATAGACCCCTAGGTATTCATTGGCATTAGTTTTTGGCACTGCACCAGCCTTGTAAATCTATGTCAAAAATCAATGGAGTGCACCCCCTTTGCCGCAAAGGACTTTGGCGGAAAGGGGCATATTTACAAAGTGGCGTTAAGCCACTATGCCACTGCAACATCACAAAAAGTAATGCTCCGGTGGCAATAGGGCGAGAAAACAAAAGACACACAATTGATGGATGGAATGCAGAACAAATCAAAACATTCACCCCCAGTCAAGAGATCTGGCTTAAATCCATCATTCTTTTGCTCAGATCTGTGACTGGGGGTGAGTGTCTGAAAAGTCTCAGTGCTCCGTCCAACATCTCCTTGTGTTTGCTTTGTTCGCCCTAAGTTGGCAGATGTGGGTCCCTTGCTCACTTTGCCACTGGATTCAAGCTAGCCTGGCTGATGAAGGCCGTTAGCCTGAAACCAGTCCCAGGATGCTTGTTTCCGGTCCAGAGAAGACATGGCGTGGCAGTTCGGGCTGGACTGTTCCCATGAGGAACAGGGTCAAGACTGATTTGCATATAGCTGTGTCTGAACTGGGGTGGCGAAGTGAGCTAAAGAACGATGATGGATTCAGTGCAAATCTGTGACTGGGGGTGAGTGTCTGAAAAGTTTCAGCTCTCCCTCCAACATGTCCTTGTGTTTGCTTAGTTCGCTCTAAGTTGGCAGGGTATGCCCAGACGTGGGGCCCACGCTCACTTTGCCACTAGATTTAGGCTAGCCTGGCTGATGAGGGCTGTTAGCCCGAAACCGCTCCCAGAATGCTTGTTTCCGGTCCCGGGAAGACATGGTGTGGCAGTTCGGGCTGGATTGTTCCCATGAGGCACAGGGTTAAGACTGATTTGCATATAGCTGTGTCTGAACTGGAGTGGCGAAGTGTGCTAAAGAACGATGACGGATTCAACCCAGATCTGTGACTGGGGGTGAGTGTCTGAAAAGTTTCAGCGCTCCGTCCAACATCTCCTTGTGTTTGCTCCGGTGGGAATAGGGGCTTGTAAATATGTCTCCTGTGGTTAAAATATGAGATATCTTGCTTAACTCACAACGCACTGCACCATAACATGCCCACTTACTTAGCAAATAAGCTAGAACTATCGGGTGGGAATCGGGTACTAAGAAGTACAAACACTCTACTGCTAAAACACCCAAAGTTCAAAATGAAGAGAACTTAAAACTGCGCTTTCTCCGGTCTTGCTCCGAGTATATGGAACACTCTCCTGCCAGAAATCAGAACAATCCCTTCGTCCACCTCTTTTAAAAAATAATTCAAATGCCTGCTCATAAATGGCCACTGGAGACAATAGTTATGTAACTTCTTAAACTTTTTAAAATGACCCTACATCCTTGTGCTCTCCTACCTCGATGCAATCCTCTTACTGTTCAAGATGCTGATGTTCATATCCATTTTCCTTATTATGCTTTTAATGTTTTTGCGTAGTTGTCTATGGTTTTCTGCCTGCTCAAGATCAACCAGCAGACGACGGTGTACATTGCTCTGTTACCGGCCAGGTCAGTAATCTTAGTCTTGATCATGAATAGACATGTGAGTCAATAGTTCAGTAACCTCACAACTTTGACCTACCTGACCTTCGTTGCAACCCACCTATTGCTCAAAATGCTGATGTCTATTGCTTGTCTTTAATCTGCTTTTACTGTTTTTACGTTGATTTGGTTTCTACCTTTGCGCTCAAGCTCAACAAGCGGGCGACGATGGACAGCGCTCTGGTACTCTGCTGGGGCATGTTCGCGCTTCATACAGCATTTCAAACAGAGTTCATTTGATAAAGAATTCCAGAGGTTTTACCAGAACAAGATGTTCTTGCTATCTTGTCTCACTTTATTACATGTTTAACAATTTAACTGGTTTGCCTTGGCTGAGTGTAATGTTTTTGAGTCATCTGCTGATGAAAGCCCATCCATTAAAAAATCAATGGATGTTTCAGAGGCCCTGATTATGAGTGGGCTGGAAAATTCTGACCCGTGCATAAATCCCTGTTTATGCACTGGTTCTAATTGCGAGTTTGACTGTATTTAATGCATCTGATAATCTGACGTGTTAAATAGCACAGCTGCCATTCTATTTTGGCAGGTCAAACCTGCCAATAATTAACTGGTGCAATTGTAGAGTATTTACTGTAACATGCAGATTTGGGTGCTTTAAAAATCTGCATGTTATTCCCCACAAATTCGTGATAGACATTATTTATCACTTGCGAACAAATAACGTACCCCGTGGTATCATTATTCATCACGTGCGATAAACAACACTTTAACTCCTCATCAGTCCCAGAGTATCTTAAAATTGTACAGGTTTCTTTATAGGGACCTGAGGAGTTGAGAGAACAAAGGTCAAGCATGAGAGAATCTAGGTCCATGATCCAAGGATCAGGCATGCCACATTACACCGAATGAATGTTGTAATACAGTACAATACAATAGAATCTTGACTCTGTACTCCTTGCTGTACATGATGAGTTTGGATTGAAATCAGATATTGGCAAAAATAACGCACTGATACAACTGGATTTATCTGCTCTGTTCGGTACAGTAGATCATCATATTGTATGCAAACACCTCTGAGTAGCAGGTACTGAAAATTCATTTCTGAACTGGTTTAAATCATTTTAACTGACCAGTCCCAAACTCTCAGGCTAATCTAATTTTCTCCTAAAAAAATCTTCCACTAAAGTATATTGTCTCATATGGACCTGCGCTATACCCCCATAAGGCCAGCCTACAGACTCCCAATAATAGCATAGTAAAGAAATTGTTGTCTTCGAATTTTGTTTAGCTGCAGCCTATAAGGATATAGGTCTAAAACCTTTCATACTACTAGTGTCTGGTCCTGTTTTATATGGGAGATGCACTGTCAGATTTAATGGAGTGGGGAACTAGACCTTGCTCTAGTTAGGAACTGAGAAGTGATCTTAAAAGGCTTATCATGTTTTTTTGTGATTTCTTAAGAGGATGGGAAGGCAGATTTAAAAGTAACAAGAAATGAGCTGGTTTTTAATTAAATGTTCAGAGCTAACATACAACTTTGATGAAAAATAATGTGCTAGAATACATAAAACTGTAGATTATTTGTCATGTATTCGTACTAGGCCTCAAAACATACTAAAGTAAAATTCTTTGAAAACAATTTTGAAATAAAAATGTAAATCTTGACCTGTATAATCGTGTTTTGTAATAATTAAGAACGTTACACATATAGTTTCTAGTATTCCCGTAAAACGTTTCTGCTTATACAAAGATTTCAGTTAACACATGATTAATGTTTTCATTTAATAGGGAAGTGACAAGTTCATTTATTGAAACAGAGCTTGAAATGTGGATTTGAGTTTCTAACCTACTTGTTTTTCCTTCAATTATGATATTGTAAAATGCTTCTTTTCATTAATATAGATATAGATGTTTCAACTTCTACATGGACTATTGTCTAAAGATATTGTCTGATATTAGATGTAAAGAATATGTGGAAAAATAAGCCTGACCGAGGCAACCACATATGTAGTTAATATAAAATAGTTTCAAATGTATCCTTGTCGTCTGAAGACTATTGTTTTCACGTGGGAAGATGAGGAGTGATCTTGTTCTCAGGAGAACATCGGATGCTGATTGGCTGACGGGAGACAAGAAAAGAAACCTGTTGCAAAATATTTTGCAAACTGTGATGTCTATAATAGTGCGTGTTCCTAGATTAGGTTAGCACATTAGCCACTTCTTTCTGAGACATTTGTCCAGGAATGCCATTCTTTACCCACTTCCATTTTACCTAGACTTTGTGTCATTTTTCTTTGATACTCTGCTGAGTTTCTTGAACCTCTCTTTATAGGAAGTTCTTGCTTTGATATTTTTTGATTTAATGAGCTGATCCTCAACACTGAAGCTTTATATTTTTCTCACTCTCTCTAACTAGAGCTCTTTATGGGTTCTGACTAACTCCATTTTCTCAGATTCTAACAATAGGTATTCTTTCCTTTATGGAACATGCTTTTTGATGCATATATTATATGAATTGATTAACCAACATTGATTTAACAGTGTGTCAGCCTGTTGGTCCATATTTCTTCTGCGCCTACCTGTAACCTGTTGTTTGGCGTCCTGTGCAGCCTTCGCCTGTGTCACCCTCCCGCCGCCGCTTCTAGGATCGTCGCGGCCGCAGTGAGGAGATCAACTACAACTCCCAGCTTCCCCGCCAGCCCAACCCCGGAAGCAGCGTCAGCAACTCTAGCGCCAGGAGGAGCTTTAAAACCGGCTACACTCCCGGTGGAGCGGGTGTCAGCCTGTTGGTCCATATTTCTTCTGCGCCTACCTGTAACCTGTTGTTTGGCGTCCTGTGCAGCCTTCGCCTGTGTCACCCTCTCGCCGCCGCTTCTAGGATCGTCGCGGCCGCAGTGAGGAGGGAGGGGATCAACTACAACTCCCAGCTTCCCCGCCAGCCCAACCCCGGAAGCAGCGTCAGCAACTCTAGCGCCAGGAGGAGCTTTAAAACCGGCTACACTCCCCGCGTCGCGGGACCGCGCGCGGGTCGCGCCGGGCTAAGCCCGGGCAAAGGGCGGGCCGTCTGTGGCCGGGAGAGGCAGGGCTGGGCCACCCTCATCATCCTTTAATGCACTGGTAGCACCCGTGGCGGAGGTAAGAGTTGCTACTTACCGGAGCAGATACTGTTTGTCACGCTTCGTTGTAATGGGTAAAAATGATGCTGCCCAATCTCGACCCAATACTAGACATAATAAATCTACTAACAACCCTCTTCCAAGCCTAACAGCAATTGATAGGATGCTGCAAAAGACTATAGGGGTCGTTGCTTCAGCAATAGAGACTACGGAAAGATGTCTCTCACTTCCCATTGGATTAGCTCCGCCTATTTTACCTGTTAATCCATCTATAACTTTGGGTAATTCTTATGACTCCATGTTAATGATTTCTTATGCTGGTTTACCTGGACTGCCAGGAGCAAATATCAACCCGGAGTTACTTAATCCCAATCATTCTTTGATTTTGGATCACACACCCCCGGCAAGCAGACTGTCCATCACTCCAGTACTCCAGGAGCAGGTTCCGAGTGGAGAAGCGCAATTTGTTAATGATATTATTAATGTAGATGGTAATAGTGCCATCGGGTCACCTACTACTATTGCACAACCCCACGTTATTATTTCACCAGTTAAAACAAGAGGACAAAAGGCTAAAATTAAACAAAAACATAATAACAAAGAGCAGAAGGCATCTAAACCTAGGGGTAAAGGTATTAGATGCCACCTTAAAGCGGTACAAAATCTGCCTGTTGCAGAGTTATGCGAAGAACAGTTAGATGTTATAAATGCCCAGCCTAATGGAAACAATAATGAGGCCAGTACAGATGGCTTTTGGGAAAGACTGGAGGCACTTATATCAACTTTTCTAGGGCCAATTAGCGAGAACATCCGTGCCCTTGAAGCTAGGGTTAGCTCTATCGATCAACATGTAAAGTCAATTCTCTGTTCAACTAAGTCGAACCCAGCCCAATTAGTTGTCCCTTTACCTGACCCCGATCAGAATAGGGTTACGCTTGCACCTGTCCCTGTCCCGCATGCATCCGATGGTGCTAAGGTTAGGTTAAGGGGGGGAGACATACAACTAAGTGCCCCAAGTACTTTACCTGAAAGTTCAGGCAAAAGCAGTAGTCGTCCTTTTGATGTGGGGACTAGCGAAGGTAAAGATAAAGCTTCGCTGGAAAAAGGTGTAACTTTAAGGGAAGGCACTGGGAAATATGGGCTTCAAACACTAGGCCAATCCAAGAGTATATGCCATCTTGCAGATTATAAAAGTGATAATGTACCCTCTGTAATGAACCTACCACCAGAATGTGGAGCGTATGTTGCGGTCCTTTGTAATGTTCCCAGGCTACGGGAAGGGCAATTTGAGACCAATGAAACCCTGAAAAACAAAATTCTCCATTGGTTAACTAAAAATTGTGACTTCCCAATCATAGATGCAGAACAGATTTTACTCACACAAAGAGTAGGATGGATAGGCCCCACAACTAAAATCTTCAATGGGGACTGTATCATTATTAATTTTAGGTCGCCAGTTTGGGCACACAAAGTCCTACTCAGAGCCCCCCCCCCCCCTCCCACTGGGAATTCAACACAACCCTACTGCCACTTGCCTATTTTTATAGACATTAGTCAATAATCATGCCATAAAACCTATCACCCATTATGTGAGTAACAATTGGTTGCCAATGGCTCCGGCAACCCACCAGATGTTACCTCCTCTACCATTATACAATAGGTTCCAATGCCTGACTTCAATGGAGGACAACGATTGACACATAAAACCTGTGGAGACTACCGATGGGGGGAGGAGGGGGACACCGAACTTAACTTCTACGCAAAAGGAGACAAGTAAGGTACACCCTCTGTGTATGGATTCCATTTTGACAAATAAGTTACCGGGGACTAATGGTATTGATGAGCCTGTTGTTCCAACAGTTGGTACTTCCGTAAAGTCTATTTTGTGTACGGACGCATCTATAAAATTGACTAATGCTAATGGGACATTCTCCCAAAAGGGGTATACATTGACAACTTGGAACATTGCAGGTCTTAGGAACAAACTAGGGACGCCCTTCTGGCAAGATTTTATCACTTGTGGTAGTGACATAATGTGCTTACAAGAAACATGGAGTACAGAACCTATCTCAGTAGAGGGCTATACCTCATACTGTGTAAATGCGACCCCCTCTTTAATGGGCAGAGCTAAGGGTGGTCTATTGCTGCTAATTTCCACAAAACTGATTGGTTGCAAAGTTTTAACTTATTTACCTATTGGCAACCATAGTCAAGTTTTGCGATTATCCTTTCCGCAAGGTAAAGATCTGGTGCTAATAAACTTCGATAATAATAATTTCCAAAAAGATAGAGGAGTTTGTTTAGAACCATTGGAAAAGGAGTTGGACAGGTTACTAAACACATTTAATAAATTGGCGGTAGTTTTGTGGGCAGGCGATTTTAATATTCAAGCATGCCCCGCCACATTTACTAATTCTTGTGGTTATTTGAAAACTTATTCGACCGCTGATGGGACAAAGGATGACATGCTGCATTTCCCACGTTGTGAATATGGTTTGACCCTTAATACTTTAATGGCCAAATTCGATCTTGAGCTGTTAGACTGTACGATAAACGAGGGCCATATTAAATGTCCCACATTCACCGGTAGGAAAGCTAATAGTAATATAGACCACATCTTATTTTCTAAGAATTGCCCTTATATGAACCTTTGGATATCTGAACAGGTGGTTAGCGATCACAATAGTATTTCCATAGTTTTGTTAGCTTGGGGCAATAGAATTACTAACACTGCCCACACAATCACTGATATCCTCCCTATTAGACCGAATGGCAGGAGATTAAAGTGGGTTGGCTTGGATCCACAAAAGATCCAACGGGATGTGATCAGTAGATGCAGAGACTGTATTACCTTCAGAGAGAACAGACCCCACTGTCTACACTAAAATGATATAGTTAAGCCCAAGAATGGGTCAAATCAGATAGAGTTAGGCCTCGGGCCGGAGCGAGTTCAAAGGAATCCAAAGAGCAAAGAGAATAAAAGTAACATATTTTATTGAGATAACAATGATCTGATAATGATTTTAGCCAAAAATATATACAATGGTGATAGCTATAAAAACACAGTCCCACACAGCGACACAAGCAGGCACACTATCATTCACACGACACATTCATATATGTGAAAAAACCAAAACAAATAGGTTCTTTATATATATAGTATTCTCCACACATAAAAATTCCCATCCATATTGGAGACGGGCTGATCCAGTCCCGTTTGGTGGAAATAGTTAAAGTTCTTCCAATGGGCCCACAAGGGCAGGAGCCAACGCACGTTTCGGTGTAAACTACACCTTCATCAGGGCAACGACGATGTGCGGTGTGTGGGACAACACAAAACGGATCTATAATGGAATCATACACAAAAGTGAACACCACAACAAAAAAGAATGGAACATCATCAAAATTGATAGAATTATGCTAAAAAACAAGGAACATCATAATCCGTAAATTGATGTACAACAAAAACATGCATATATGCATATTGCTCTTTTCAACAATTAGATTCCAGAGAGTGGCCCGAGGTTTGAGTGATATTAGGGTAACAAAGAATCAAACAGGTAGGAGGCCTAAACGTAAGGAAGAACATAGTGCACCCTACAAGATAGGGTTTATTCATATGAGAACCAGTTTGCAAACCAAGCCAAAAACTAGATGTGCACCCGGAGTGTGGAATGGAGCGGGAAAAAAATGTGCAAAGAAAATCAGCCCATACAGTGGAACGGAAAATACACGTGGAAAGAATCAAAGAGAGTGGGTAAGTATATTATTGTAATAACGTATAAATAAAAAGTCGGAAAAAGAGATATATAAATGATGCAATACCTTTCACAGAACTGTATGCAAGAATAGACTTTTCAAATCAATGTGGAAGCTACAAATGCTAAACGTCAAGGGTACAGAAGAGTTCTGTAGAAGGAAAGAATGAGCAGGACATCAGCAAGCGATAATCAGATCAAGCCTAAGAGTCAATAGAGGCAGAGTAAAAAAACACAGAATATACAAAAATCCAAGTCATGAGAGGGGAACAAAACACAGAACGGAAAAAGCTTACCACGGGGAAGATGAAACACACTGTATTCCTAATTCAAATTTGGGGTGCTGCAGTCAGAAGGCCAACCCCATTCGGCCTATCTGTGGTAGGACCCCAGATAGTGTAAGTCAGCCCAGGGAGTATTTCTAAGGTGAAAAACAAGAAAGCAATAAATCCAAGGGATGTCAACTAAGGACCCAGAATACATGTTAAACCAAAAGCTAAGGAATATGAAAGCTGCATAAATAACCACCTTTGGCTGGTGGTCCAATCGGGTGGTGCGCGAATAGTCCACAAGTAGATTCTCGAAGACTCAGCAATTGGGGGGGGTGGGGTTTTGTCAGGAAAAAACGGGACGAGGCAGATGTCCGGTTCGTCAATGGAGTAGATAATCTGAAAAAACGAAACGGACAATGTGCTTAGGGGTTTCTAAACTTGCGAGTGCCTGGTCGGTAGCAAATCTCAGGAGCCAGCAACCTTACAACATACTACGGGGGATCATAGTATAAAGAGTATCCGAAGCGGAAGGAATATTATTCAGAATAGTAACAACCCCTGCTACAATGGGGCTAATACGAATCAAAGCGGGTGGAGGGATTTAAATGGGTCCAGATGAACTGCTATAGTATTCGGGACCGCCACAGGGCAGACTGAATGGAGACACCGGAGAGTCTTACCGTGAATGAGCACGATGCTCAAACGAACGTCTATTCCAGCAGGATGAGACAGATGTCCGGTTCGTCAATGGAGTAGATAATCTGAAAAAACGAAACGGACAATGTGCTTAGGGGTTTCTAAACTTGCGAGTGCCTGGTCGGTAGCAAATCTCAGGAGCCAGCAACCTTACAACATACTACGGGGGATCATAGTATAAAGAGTATCCGAAGCGGAAGGAATATTATTCAGAATAGTAACAACCCCTGCTACAATGGGGCTAATACGAATCAAAGCGGGTGGAGGGATTTAAATGGGTCCAGATGAACTGCTATAGTATTCGGGACCGCCACAGGGCAAACTGAATGGAGACACCGGAGAGTCTTACCGTGAATGAGCACGATGCTCAAACGAACGTCTATTCCAGCAGGATGAGAGCGATGGTATCAGTTCCGAGTGGCGAAGATGGCCTAGGCCAAACCCTCCGGTGATTAAATAGGTCCCAGCCTGATAGACAACCGAGGAGAAGATCGTTTCGCGGGAGTTCACAGAATGCAGAGATAAACAAAGGACCGCAGGAGCAGTACTGGGAAAGTCGATAGAGGTAGCGGCCATCTTGGAAAGGGGAGAAATTCCTGCGGTGTAGCGGACATGCATGGATCAGGGGGTCGGGTCCAGTCCTGCCAAAGAGCCCAGCCAAAGACTGGTCAGCCACAGATAAACAATACTGTATATACCCGCTACAGGTACAATAAAAGGTCAAAGTCACAAAGGGTATCTAAGGGGACAGTGGAGACAAGAATGCGAAGGGTCGAAAGAGAGGGGAAGAGAGAGAGAGCCTATTTCAAAAGAAGTGCCCAAACAAAATACAGTAAATAAATATGTAAAAGATAATGAATAAGTCGGCAACGCAGTTGCAAATAAATAAAGAAAAAAAGAAAAAAAGAAAAAAAGAAAAAAACAGAACAAAAACCAGGAATCGAAAATCAGCATGAGGGGGGTAATGGAATATACGCTCAAGTAATGGCATTTTCCCAGGGGCAGAGTTCATTGAGGCCCTTGGCCACAGAGTCAAGGTAGTATATCCAAAAAACCTCCCTTTTCTTTCTGAGGGTAGTGGGGTCCTTACCCGCCGGGCTATGTATTTTTTCCAAAATGACCCATTTGAGGTCAAGTTCTGAGTGGCCTAGGCTAGTCCAGTGGGGTACTAGAGGTGCCCCTGTTTTTTTCAGACGGATGTTGGACTTGTGTTCACCAATCCTTAGGCGGCATTCCCTGCCCGTTTCTCCAACATAGATAAGATCACAGGGGCAGAAGATCGCATATACCACATTAGCTGTTCGACAGTTAGTCATATCCGTCAATTTAATGGTTCGTTTATTGATGTTGAGAGTTTGTCTAACCAAAGAGTTGGGACATGCTTGACAGGATCCACAGCGGTGGTTACCCATGACAGGAGGAAGGCCAGTGATGGACATTTGGCGAGAAGGGCTAAGGAGTTCAGGTAGTTTACCGCGAACAAGGTGGTTCCTGAGGTTTTTGTTCCTTCTGAATGCGAAGAGAGGTTTGGACAATCGGTCATTATCATCAATATTAAGGAGGTACCAGAGGGAGTTAATAGTCTGGCGAATTTTATGATTGATGTTGGAATGCCGAGTGACGCAAACCAATCGATCAGTGACCTTCTCTTCTTTTTGCTGAAACATGGTGTCACGGTTATAGTACCTGGCTCTCTTGAAGGAGTTTTTAACCAATCTAGGGGGGTAACCCTAGGTAAAGGAAATCCTTAATCTCAGTACAATTTCTCCGAAGTCGGAGGAATTGGCTGAAAGGAATACCCTCTCTTTGGCAGCGAGGGTGGTAGCTGTCGTTCAATGGATTAATCTAGCTGATGACAACTTGACATTCACTGTTCACTCTAGTAGCAACAGGATTGAATTCCTTGATGTATGGGTAGAGCACAAAAACAACCATCTTTTTGTCTCCCTATACACCAAGCCTACCGCTAGGAACACGTTGCTCCAGTTTGACAGCTACCACCCTCGCTGCCAAAGAGAGGGTATTCCTTTCAGCCAATTCCTCCGACTTCGGAGAAATTGTACTGAGATTAAGGATTTCCTTTACCAGGCCGACATCCTCAAAACTAAACTTTTGAATAGGGGTTACCCCCCTAGATTGGTTAAAAACTCCTTCAAGAGAGCCAGGTACTATAACCGTGACACCATGTTTCAGCAAAAAGAAGAGAAGGTCACTGATCGATTGGTTTGCGTCACTCGGCATTCCAACATCAATCATAAAATTCGCCAGACTATTAACTCCCTCTGGTACCTCCTTAATATTGATGATAATGACCGATTGTCCAAACCTCTCTTCGCATTCAGAAGGAACAAAAACCTCAGGAACCACCTTGTTCGCGGTAAACTACCTGAACTCCTTAGCCCTTCTCGCCAAATGTCCATCACTGGCCTTCCTCCTGTCATGGGTAACCACCGCTGTGGATCCTGTCAAGCATGTCCCAACTCTTTGGTTAGACAAACTCTCAACATCAATAAACGAACCATTAAATTGACGGATATGACTAACTGTCGAACAGCTAATGTGGTATATGCGATCTTCTGCCCCTGTGATCTTATCTATGTTGGAGAAACGGGCAGGGAATGCCGCCTAAGGATTGGTGAACACAAGTCCAACATCCGTCTGAAAAAAACAGGGGCACCTCTAGTACCCCACTGGACTAGCCTAGGCCACTCAGAACTTGACCTCAAATGGGTCATTTTGGAAAAAATACATAGCCCGGCGGGTAAGGACCCCACTACCCTCAGAAAGAAAAGGGAGGTTTTTTGGATATACTACCTTGACTCTGTGGCCAAGGGCCTCAATGAACTCTGCCCCTGGGAAAATGCCATTACTTGAGCGTATATTCCATTACCCCCCTCATGCTGATTTTCGATTCCTGGTTTTTGTTCTGTTTTTTTCTTTTTTTCTTTTTTTCTTTTTTTCTTTATTTATTTGCAACTGCGTTGCCGACTTATTCATTATCTTTTACATATTTATTTACTGTATTTTGTTTGGGCACTTCTTTTGAAATAGGCTCTCTCTCTCTTCCCCTCTCTTTCGACCCTTCGCATTCTTGTCTCCACTGTCCCCTTAGATACCCTTTGTGACTTTGACCTTTTATTGTACCTGTAGCGGGTATATACAGTATTGTTTATCTGTGGCTGACCAGTCTTTGGCTGGGCTCTTTGGCAGGACTGGACCCGACCCCCTGATCCATGCATGTCCGCTACACCGCAGGAATTTCTCCCCTTTCCAAGATGGCCGCTACCTCTATCGACTTTCCCAGTACTGCTCCTGCGGTCCTTTGTTTATCTCTGCATTCTGTGAACTCCCGCGAAACGATCTTCTCCTCGGTTGTCTATCAGGCTGGGACCTATTTAATCACCGGAGGGTTTGGCCTAGGCCATCTTCGCCACTCGGAACTGATACCATCGCTCTCATCCTGCTGGAATAGACGTTCGTTTGAGCATCGTGCTCATTCACGGTAAGACTCTCCGGTGTCTCCATTCAGTTTGCCCTGTGGCGGTCCCGAATACTATAGCAGTTCATCTGGACCCATTTAAATCCCTCCACCCGCTTTGATTCGTATTAGCCCCATTGTAGCAGGGGTTGTTACTATTCTGAATAATATTCCTTCCGCTTCGGATACTCTTTATACTATGATCCCCCGTAGTATGTTGTAAGGTTGCTGGCTCCTGAGATTTGCTACCGACCAGGCACTCGCAAGTTTAGAAACCCCTAAGCACATTGTCCGTTTCGTTTTTTCAGATTATCTACTCCATTGACGAACCGGACATCTGTCTCATCCTGCTGGAATAGACGTTCGTTTGAGCATCGTGCTCATTCACGGTAAGACTCTCCGGTGTCTCCATTCAGTCTGCCCTGTGGCGGTCCCGAATACTATAGCAGTTCATCTGGACCCATTTAAATCCCTCCACCCGCTTTGATTCGTATTAGCCCCATTGTAGCAGGGGTTGTTACTATTCTGAATAATATTCCTTCCGCTTCGGATACTCTTTATACTATGATCCCCCGTAGTATGTTGTAAGGTTGCTGGCTCCTGAGATTTGCTACCGACCAGGCACTCGCAAGTTTAGAAACCCCTAAGCACATTGTCCGTTTCGTTTTTTCAGATTATCTACTCCATTGACGAACCGGACATCTGCCTCGTCCCGTTTTTTCCTGACAAAACCCCACCCCCCCCAATTGCTGAGTCTTCGAGAATCTACTTGTGGACTATTCGCGCACCACCCGATTGGACCACCAGCCAAAGGTGGTTATTTATGCAGCTTTCATATTCCTTAGCTTTTGGTTTAACATGTATTCTGGGTCCTTAGTTGACATCCCTTGGATTTATTGCTTTCTTGTTTTTCACCTTAGAAATACTCCCTGGGCTGACTTACACTATCTGGGGTCCTACCACAGATAGGCCGAATGGGGTTGGCCTTCTGACTGCAGCACCCCAAATTTGAATTAGGAATACAGTGTGTTTCATCTTCCCCGTGGTAAGCTTTTTCCATTCTGTGTTTTGTTCCCCTCTCATGACTTGGATTTTTGTATATTCTGTGTTTTTTTACTCTGCCTCTATTGACTCTTAGGCTTGATCTGATTATCGCTTGCTGATGTCCTGCTCATTCTTTCCTTCTACAGAACTCTTCTGTACCCTTGACGTTTAGCATTTGTAGCTTCCACATTGATTTGAAAAGTCTATTCTTGCATACAGTTCTGTGAAAGGTATTGCATCATTTATATATCTCTTTTTCCGACTTTTTATTTATACGTTATTACAATAATATACTTACCCACTCTCTTTGATTCTTTCCACGTGTATTTTCCGTTCCACTGTATGGGCTGATTTTCTTTGCACATTTTTTTTCCCGCTCCATTCCACACTCCGGGTGCACATCTAGTTTTTGGCTTGGTTTGCAAACTGGTTCTCATATGAATAAACCCTATCTTGTAGGGTGCACTATGTTCTTCCTTACGTTTAGGCCTCCTACCTGTTTGATTCTTTGTTACCCTAATATCACTCAAACCTCGGGCCACTCTCTGGAATCTAATTGTTGAAAAGAGCAATATGCATATATGCATGTTTTTGTTGTACATCAATTTACGGATTATGATGTTCCTTGTTTTTTAGCATAATTCTATCAATTTTGATGATGTTCCATTCTTTTTTGTTGTGGTGTTCACTTTTGTGTATGATTCCATTATAGATCCGTTTTGTGTTGTCCCACACACCGCACATCGTCGTTGCCCTGATGAAGGTGTAGTTTACACCGAAACGTGCGTTGGCTCCTGCCCTTGTGGGCCCATTGGAAGAACTTTAACTATTTCCACCAAACGGGACTGGATCAGCCCGTCTCCAATATGGATGGGAATTTTTATGTGTGGAGAATACTATATATATAAAGAACCTATTTGTTTTGGTTTTTTCACATATATGAATGTGTCGTGTGAATGATAGTGTGCCTGCTTGTGTCGCTGTGTGGGACTGTGTTTTTATAGCTATCACCATTGTATATATTTTTGGCTAAAATCATTATCAGATCATTGTTATCTCAATAAAATATGTTACTTTTATTCTCTTTGCTCTTTGGATTCCTTTGAACTCGCTCCGGCCCGAGGCCTAACTCTATCTGATTTGACCCATTCTTGGGCTTAACTATATCATTTTAGTGTAGACAGTGGGGTCTGTTCTCTCTGAAGGTCTCCGTTGTTCCCTCTTCCCCTGTCTACCCATCCTATTCTTAGGGACCCCCCTTCTTATGAGCAGAGACTGTATTAATTATTGCCTCAGCGAAGAAGCTGTCCCTGAAAAGCTATGTATGGAATTTGCTAACATTAATAATGTGATAAGAAATATCCTAACCAGGAACACCAAAGGCCCCAGACAGGATGGTAAGAAGTGGTTTGACTCCGAATGTTCCAAGATTTTATCTAACCTAAAATTAGTATTAAGGTCTAAACCCCGCAATCAATTTCTTGTCTGTAAATTACGCAAAGATTACAAACAAGCGGTTCTAGCACAAAAAAAGGTGTTGAGATTAGACGCCTGGGATAAATTAACCATGGCAAGTGAATTGAATAATATTAAACTCTTTTGGGAAATTGTAAATAGCCCTTTCTTAAAGGAAAATCATATTCCTGAGCTGATGTCTCATGTTAATTGCACTGAATGGATCGAACACTTTTCAAAAATTTTTAACCCAGAAAAGGTCGTTTTAATTTCTCCTCTCTTATCAAATAATTTCACGTGGCCCACATTACTACTAACAATTAGTGTCGAGGAGGTGCGTGAAGGGCTGATAAATAGCAAAGGGGGAAAGACTCCCGGCCCGGATGGCGTTCCGATTGATCTATATAAGGATGAAATGGATCTCTGGGCACCAATCCTTGCAAGAATTTTTAATGTTGCTGCTACAGGAAATTTTCCAATATCTTGGGCCGAATCCTTAATTGTTCCACTTTACAAAAAGGGTTCACGCTCTGAAGCATGCAACTATCGCCCTATTTCATTACTTGATTCCTCAATAAAAGTGTTGAGTAGGGTGCTTTTAAAAAGATTGGAAATATGGGCTGAAGAATCCATTATATATACCCCAGTTCAAAATGGTTTTAGGAAGGGCATTGGGACCATAGAACAATGTGTTAATCTGGAACTACTTATTAATAAATACACTGTGGTAAAAGGGGGAAATCTGTTTTTATGTTTTGCTGATTTGAGTAGCGCGTTCGACCTAGTGGACCATTCGCTCCTTTGGTCAGTATTACTCGAACTAGGGGCCCCAAAGGAGATTGTGTTTTTTCTAGCAAGGATATATGAGAAACTTTCATGCAGTGTACGCTATGGACCCATGGGAGAGCGAACCCCTTTTGTCACAGTGCGAAGAGGTATCAGACAGGGGTGTGTATTGGCACCCCTTTTATTTTCCCTTTTTATAAACCAAATCGCCGAGGTTTTAAATAAAACCCCTGCTGATGCCCCTAAAATAGATAATACTGTTGTGTCTGTATTGTTATATGCGGACGATGCCGTCTTAATTTCACGCACCCCTTTGGGTTTACAACGTTTAATTGATGTTTTTACTGATTTTATTAATGACAGGAAATTGTTGATCAATAAATTAAAGACATTTACCATGATATGTGGGAAAAAATCAAAATCATCACATTCCTTTTTTCTAGAAGGCTCGAAGATTCAAGCAGTTGAGACCTTCTGTTACTTAGGCATCAGTTTTGATGCTAATGGTAAATGGACTGAGCAAGGAAATATTGGCCACAAAATGACTAGAAACTCTAATGGTATCTTCCGTTTTGCTTCAAAAATAGGGGACCACAGAATAAAAGATATGGTAACCATATATAACGCAAGATGTGTTTCTTCGGCCCTATATGGAGCTGGTTTATGGGGCCATTCTTCTATGGCCCAATTGCAAATAAACGAAAATATCTTCCTTAAACGTCTGTTATGTGTCCCAGTTGCAGCCTCATCTGATTTAATACACCAAGAAACTGGCCTTAACTATTTATCAGATTTGGCTGCCTTACGCCCTTTACTATTATGGCGTTCAATTTGGAACAAAAAGGAAACTGAGTTTACACAGTCTGTAATTAAGGACTGTCTTAAGCTGGACCTTCATTCCCGTATTCAGTGGATGAATTATATTATCTTCTGGTATAATACCTTATTCGGAATCAAGATCTCTAAAGATTCAGACAATGTAATATTACTTTCTAAGAAGGAAATTAAAGACACATTCCTTCTTTACAAGACAGTAGAAAGGAACAAGTTGATTCAGACCCAAAAGACCTCTGTATTTTATAGGCAGCTTAATCTTAAAAAAGGTCTTCAGTCATATTTGGTGGAAGTGACCAGGAAATCGCACCGATTTGGTCTTGTACGTTTAAGGTTGGGCCTCGCACACCATCTCGTATCCTTCCCTGTGATTGGGGTAGGTTCTAGCGCAGAATGCCCGTGTGACAATATTTCCAAACAAAGTTGTTGCCATTTTCTGTTATTCTGTAAATTTTATACATTTTTGAGGAAATTTTATTTGAAACCGATCCTTTTAAAATATAACATCCGTTTAACTGCAGATGCCATGAATCTACTCTGTTCTCTTCAGAGCTTGGACATTTGCTTCCACGTAGCACTATACATTCTGAAATGCAGAGATGCTAGGAAATCTATAATTATTTGATTAATGTCAACTGTGCCTTGCCATGATGTTATAGTTATGCATAAGTCACTTTATGATAGTAATCTATTTTACATATATGCTTAAGTCACTTTATTAATATGAGATGATCCCATCTTGCTATGCACAAGTCACTTTATGACAGCAATCTATTTCGCACATATACTAGTTTACTCTATTAGCACAAGATGTTGCCATTTATTGTGGAGGAAACTAATGTTTTATGGATGCGAAATTGCGCTTTATATAGCTTATAACTGTTTATGTATTAGTAATTTTATTATTGCGAGTTAGATGCATATGTCACTTTATCGTGTCAAGGGTCTCCTTCACTTATATGGTGATAACTATTGACAAAATCCGTTTTAATGACTCAATATTACAATGTCTAGGCCTACTTACAACTTATGCATAAGTACCTTGTTATTGTGAGTTGGAATCATTAATCATAAATTACTAATTTCGTTGGAATTAATGCTTCTCGAGCATTTCTACTTATGCCATAATGATATATAATTGATTTTATCTTTTTTTTTTTTTATTTTTTATTAGAAACCGTTATTACACGATAAAATACAGACAAGGGCCTACAACCACCAAGGCCGGCCGCTATAGAGCCCGAGGGCCCGCAATGTGACGCCACACATTCAAATGAATCAGAGGCAAAGCTCCCGGCAGTTCGGAAGCACATATAACAGGCCGTGGCCATAGGCCAGGAGCAATCGGAAAAAACAGTTTCATTTTCTATTAAATACAAAACACACTCAAGGCAATGAGAGTCCGAAATAGCAGCATGCTCTTCCCAGGACGGGGAACAACGTACAGTGTCCAAAGCAGTTCTTGTCTGGAAGCGGTAGTAGGGGGCAACGGGAAGACAAAACATGTGACACACCTCACACAATCCCGCAGAATGTGTGGCTAGGGGGACAAAGCAATATCGACCTCTAATGGCAGAGGCGGGGTGCAGATACGTCCACGATATAAATTCCATGGACCCCATACCTTATTCAATTTCCCTGGCTTGCCTCTCGCCACATACACCGTCTTTTCCCTAAACATACACCAGTCCATATTCTCCTTCCATACCTCGATCGTGGGCGGCCTCGGGGAGCCCCATAGCTGTGCAATGTTACGCTTAGCTACCATGTACCCCAGAGTCACCCACTGCGTCTGTGCCGCATTATAATCATTCGGTTCCCAGACATTCAACAAACACCTCCTAGCCTCTGACAACAGAGCGACGTGCGTGACCTCCTCCATTACGGTGTGGATACCATTCCAGAATCGCACAACCTCCGAACACTCCCATAAGATATGAAGAAAGGTACCCGGCAGGCCACATCCACGCTTACACAGTCCATCCATCGAGTAACCCATACGCAGCAAACCGGGCCCCGTGACATACACTCTATGAAGGATCTTCAGCTGTACGAATCGTAAGCGGGCCGGGATCGCCACCTTTTTCGGGGAGGCCACCGCCGATACCCAGTCCTCATCGTCCAGTTCCAAGCCATCGCCCGTCCATGCCTCCCTCAGACGGAGCAGCAAGTTCGCGCGATCATTAATGAGTTTCTTATAAATCAGAGAAATAGTCCTGTCGGGCACGTAGCCATCCAACACTCTATCCTCCAGTGGGGAATACTCGGGGATAGCAGCAACGTCCGGAAAAACCGAACACAGCGCATGGTAGACTTGCGCATACCGGAAGTACTCTCTATCGTTTAATTTATATTCAGTTTTAAGCATTTCAAATGTTTTGAAAGACCCCTTCGCCCAAAGATCACCCACCTTACATATACCAATCATATCCCATTTCTCAAAGCCTTTCGATCTCCACAAACAACCCAGCCGCCCGGAGGCATACAACGGTGTCGCCCGAGTCAAGCAATCCCTCCACCCCATTGCAGCATTCGCCGCGTGCCACACACGTACCGCAACCTGCGTGGGTCCTGTCAACCGCGTGTCCGGGGTCACCGAGTACAGCGCCCTATTATAATCCCAACCCGGGAGCAGAAATTTATCCATCTCGAAGGCCGGATTCAAGGCAGGACCGTATATCCCGTGGTTCACCGCCGCCAACTGAGATGCCCAATAGTATCGTTTAATATCGGGGAGGGCGACCCCCCCATCGTACCAAGGAAGCGTCAACTTGGCGAGAGCAATCCGCGGCCGCCCGTCCCAAAACAGTTGGCGCTGAAGACCCTCCACCTCCCGGAAATAACGGGCCGGCACGACATCTAGAGTATTTTGCAAAGCATACAAGAAGCGAGGTAGCGACATCATTTTAAACAGATTTTATCTATTTTTAAACATGTATATATATGGATGTATTTTTGATCTATGTCACACCGTTCAGTGCAAATGTTAGGGCCGGTATAGGAATAATTATCTGTCCTTGGATTTGTTGGATTATGCGTCATGATATTTTCATTGTATATTACTTTGTTCAGTTTATATGGTTGTATTTATACAAACCGAATTAAAGCTTATTTGACTTGACTTGACTTGATTTAACATTTATCATTTATTGACTATTGAACTTAATCTGAATTACCTTTATGATTTGCAATAAAGATAACCAACTTAAAGATTTGATTAATAAAACCCTTTAAACCTTTAACAACTCTCATTATTCATAACACCTTAGGTTAATGATTGTGAAAATGATTTACTTGATAGAATGTTTTCTTCTTCTCTAAAACAATGGCAAAGATCTATTGCAATGAATAGTGGGAGACAAGGGATTAGCCCTAATGCTGTGAAACCGAGTCCATTTAAAACCCTGTTTTCTGCTTTAGCAAAGGAATAACAGAAATGGGTTGTGCGTTAATCTGTAGGGGCTTCAGAATTCAACAGGGAAAAAACCAAGCTGTGGACTGGGTGAGAAAGAGCTGTATTATGAGAGCGCATGTGTAGTAGGATAAAATTATGTTGTGGACACGGGGACTTGTTCTTTTCCAATTTCTAATCTTAACAGTCTATTTTTTCAATAAAATAGTTATTTTGTTGGTCTCAAAGTGATCGGAACATACTTACCTCTTGGAAGCTTCACGTGCCATCTGACATCTTAATTATTTAGAAGTGGTTTTTGGGGAATTATTGGAGGTAGTGATTTTGATGAAGTAGCAGAATTCTTTCGTTTATTTAATGATTTGTTTGTACGTTTTATTGTTGTATTAGTCTCTTTATGTTGTCATGTGTTTGACTGCCATGTAAAACTTTCGATTGGCGTGAATGTATTAAGCATGGTATCAGCTGTTGTCTGTAGTGTACTGAATATCACAATTTCGCAATAAGAATACTAAAATACCACAATGTTCTGAAAATGAAGGATTAGTATTTGAAAAGAAATTGCTTTTTTCCCTCAACTGCAGGAATTATATTGTGATGTGGTACAAAAGACACTAATTTGAATACTTCCATTGTTTGAATAGCTCCATAGAGAATTTTGCATTGGTGTGTATGCTCTTCTAGTTATAAATCAAGTGATAACTATCACTCACTCCATTGTTGTGAACTTGGCTATTTTGTGTATCTCATGCTTAAAGAATGTGCTTCATTTATTGCATGTATCCTGTCCTGTACCTATGGTCATTATCTGTAGCAAATTAGCTAAGTGCTTCTGGCAAAACATTGTACAGGACACTGTTTCTTCATAAAGCAATGTTTGTTAGCTTTCAAACCGAGCTCACATGATAACGAAATAATGATCTACTTAATAATCACAATCAAATGACAATTAAACTCATTAAATATTGAAATGTATATAGAAACTGTCCACTAAATGATGTATTGCTAGAATCAACTTGCTAGTCCACTAATTGCACCTGGTTTTCCACAGGGAAGACCGGGTTTTGCCCCTGTTGCTCTCTTAGGAAATACTGGGTTCTCCCTGTCCTTGTCATATACACCTCATCTCAGTAAAGCTTTATTGCCATTCTAATATTGGACAAATCGTCTCTCAGAAGATAGGGAGAAGAATTACCCACTACGGGATCATTGGACCTCAGGCTTTAACCCAATGATCTTGTCTTCCTCCTAACCACAGCTGTGTTCCCACCTATGAAGGGTACAGATAAGGCTACATCAGCTGCATGTTATTTAACAAAATGCAAAAATAAATTAAATGATCATAGAAAACCAATTTGAAACAGTACATATAGGAAGGAAAGATGCTGCCTGAGACCTCTGATGCTTTCTTTGTAAGTTATCTGTGAGTCTCCCATTTTTCTCTCCTCTATTATATCTTTAAGTTTCCACACCTAGAGAAGGACCTTTTTGAAGTCTTTTTGCTTCAGATATCGCTTTCGAGGTGAGATGAAACAAGTGAAAAATTCATTAAAAGACCGGTGTCTACATTGAGGAAGAAATAGCCAGAGTATTGTCTAAGCAATGATAATCATGAGCAAAAGCGCCAAACATGCTGGAACCTCTCCGTCATCTGTGCAGCAGCAGAACAGCTTCTAACTCACACAGACTGGTTCTTCCCTGTTGGTTCTCACTCAACACTTGCAAGGCTTTTCAGGGAACTGTCATGTCATGAGCACCAGTCAAATGTAATGAGGGGCCGCTAAGGCTCTCAAATCTCAAAGATATTTATTGACCATGGGCTGAATGGGGCCTTCTGATGGACCAGGGGCTCACCTGTGCTGCAGGGGCCTTTGTTGAGCTCCTGGATGGCACTCTTTCTAAGCAAATGTAGATGCAACATTGAATTGCTTTTGGTGGAAATATCCTGCAGCTCATTTATTGGACACTGTCTGAAATGGGAGTGCCTAATCTTTAAAGCTTTACGCTAGTCAACACCTCAACAATTATAGGCTATGTCCGGTTATTTCCTAGTGATGGTGTCTTGTGGCCTAGGTTTACTTAAAGTTCGGAAAGCTTATTACTCCCTAACCTTGGAATCCCTGCAGTGTCACAGTTTTTACCGAGAACCGCAATCCGTTGACACATAAAAGATGGCCATTTGCTAGGTGGGTCTAGGAAATGTGCTGCTCATAATAAATGCCTGTTGATCATCTAAAATGATCTCCATGGACTGAACCGTCATCTGCAGCCAACTGAACATCATGCCATCAAAAAGCTCATCATAGGTAGAAAGCTTGAGGCCCCTACTAAGGTCAGGCCCAGCTTTAGATTACAATCACCTCCAAGTAGAAGTCTATTTGGAGGAAGGTAACAAAAGTACAACTGAAAGAGTCACAAAGTAAGCCAGAAACGTTGTACTTAGAGTTACCTTTGTTGAAGAGAAAACGTTTTTTTAATATTTTGTATTTCTGTTGGAAACCTAGAAAACAAAGTGTCACTAGTTGATATGTAGCTGTCGATTTCCCAAGCTAGATGTGCCAGCCCTTATGACAATTTAGTTCTAAGGCAGCCACGCAGATCTTTGACAAGATCCTAACTTTGCCTTCAATGAGAGGCTTAGCGTTAGGCTCTTATCTTGTATTGCATGGGCCTTTGTGATTGCTTGTGCTCCTTGGCTTCTGTTTACTGTCCAGGAATGTCCTGGAGTGCAGACGTCTGTGCTCGTTCGGGGAAGGTTGATAGAGGGAGGAAGCTGGGCGGCTTGCATTTTTTATGCTCAGCTGGTCGCTGATATTTTAAGCCCTGTCCCTTCTCTAGCAGGGGGGATCTGATTTAGATAGTATGTGATGAGGACCTGCTGAAGAGTTGGGGGGCAAGGCAGGTGTTAGTAGAGATAATGATCTCATGACAGGTTTTGCACAGAAAGAGAAGATGGCTGGAAAAGCTCCGGTGAAGTGGAGGAGGGGAGATTGTGCCAGTTGAAGCCAGATTCTAGGTGTGCTGGATTCTGAGCTGCAGGCACCATTGTGGAGTGAGTTTGACTCTCATGCTTGTCAGCTCGCTCCAAAGGTACAATCTGGCTGAAGCTGGGATTGAACGTGATGGACTAACCGGCTCAAATACATATAGGGTAACGCTCAGTAAAGAAATCATAAAAGATGCATTTCTAGCACGACGTGCCATAAATGATCCTGATTATGCATTATTCACAGTGGTTTTTACTGCATGCCAGGGTAAATAACATGAATTTACCGACTCGCTTGATCATGAGTTAAAAAAACTCGTGATATTTATCACATGTGCTAAATGTCACATACCTGTAATCTATATATGCTATTTAATACATGGGATATTTACTGCATGTGATATGTACGACATGTGAAAAATAACATATGTGGTAAATCACACCTGATTGCAAGTATGAGAGGTAATTAAAAACCACTGGAAAATATCACCTGAAAAAACCTCCAGTCAAAATCAGGTTGTCTACATTCCTGAATGTGTAGAGAATGAAAGAAAACCTATGAAATGAAAAGGAAAAACTAAGACCAACACAGTAATGCAAAAAAAGAACATGCACTGTTTGACCTAAAGAAATAAAATCACATTCACACACCTGCACACAGGGCTAGACCTACATAAATAGCCATGGACATGTGAAGGTCTCACAGGTTGATTGCAGCAGCTCGCACTTTCAGTCCGCTGTACACCACCCTGGATGCAGCTCTGCTAGACAACTACAGCATAGAATTCCAGATCCATGTTTTGGTATAATAAACCATGAAGAATAAGGATGGAAATTTGGCTGCTAATCAGTGACCTCATTGGCTGATCTATTGCCTTATTTGATGTGTTCTGTATGTGGATTGATTTACAGCATGAATGACAGTCTAACGGAGCACTTGCTGAGGGGATCTGACTTAAAAGCTCTTTATATATTCGTATGAATTGTTATCTAATTTGTAAAAAAAAAAAGGGTGATAACAGTTTAAGCTGCTTAATGCTCAATGACAGACCTACAAACGCTACAATTAGGACGTTCAGCAGCGGAAATTGTAGAGCTGTATATAGATGAGTATCCTTTCCAGTATTCTCTCAAAGAAGGCCTCATCACCTGACTGAATCCCTGCCCTCTTACACTATTGTCTACAAGGCTGACTCCATAATGTATCTGAACCATAGGATGCTTTCACTATTGGACAGGACATCAGCTTCGTAACACCTTAGAACTGCAGTACTGACTCTAATTTGAATAGTCCTCTTGCTCTCTGTGGATCTATAAAAATCTCTTGTGTACTATTTGATCCTTTTTTAAACTAGTTTTGTTATCACCACAATCTGCTGCTTAAGTATATATGATGTCATCAGTGATGTCAATTGAGATGTCATCAGTGATGGCACTGACCATGTCATGAGTAATGCAATATGAGAGGTAATTGAGGTTATAATCAGTGCATTGCGGGGCGTAAGTTATAGTAAGCTTGGGTAACTGTAACTGCTGAATTTCTATGGGTTTGTATATGTAAAATGTGAACCTAACTATAATGTCCCTGTTACCTTTGGTCTGTTCAGTCAATTTCTAACGATTTTTAAATTTGATTTTCTAACTATACCATCCTGGTAATGTTTGTTTCTTTCAGTGAATTTCTAAGTTTTTTTGAATTCTATTTCCTAACTATAAGGTCCCTGTAACTTTCGTTTTTATACAGAATTTCTACAGATTTTTAATGCTATTCCCTACTAGCTATAACAGCTCTGTGACCTTTGGTTTTATAGTGAATTTCACTGTTTAAAAAAAATATATATGAATTGTAATAAGATTTTACCTATAAGTTAAATTTAGTAATATACATTTGTGCAAGTTTATAAACACATTTTATTCACACATTTATTCTTATAATTTTTCAAAGTCACAATTAACAAATCAAGGTAAGGTAACTAATGTAGTCTTTCTATAAATGCAACGCATCACGTTTTATTTTTTTAATTCATTTTTTGGATCTGTGGACCCACCACAAATTTGAAGCCCATACGAGTACTGTATGGTTACTAATTCCTGTGATGAAACAGTGGTGGATCTGTGGATTCGCAAAAACATTTTTAAAAAAAACGAAATATATACAAGCCCCACAAATTTTAATATTGGCATCAGAGAAACCACTTCCATACATTAATATTTGGAAGCCTATTTGTGTTTCACAACGTACTTTTTTATTTTACGAGTTCCGCAAATCCGTGTATCTGCAGTGCTGCCACCGTAATTCCAGGAACACGCCCAAACCTCAACTTCTCATTCGATACAATGGGACTCATTTATTAGTTTTTGCCGTGGGGCAGCACCGCAGGCCTTCTTGCTGCGCTGCCCTACTGCAAAAGAAAAGGGCAGGAATGTGTGATATCTATCAGATACTGCGTATTCCTGTCGTATTCCCCAGCGCTGGTGCACAATGGGCTGTCGTGCGCCAACGCAGGCTCCTTTGCACCATGGTGCAAGGGTGCCTGCGTTGTGGGGATGATTATTTTTGTGTAGGAAGGGAAATCTTCCTGCACAAAAACAATCAAAAGTGTTTTTTTCCTCTTTCTATGTGTGCTGCAGAATACAGCACACATAGAAAAAGGAAAAACTAGGAGAAATAAGGATATTTCTCCTCGTGTCTCCCTTACGCCTCCCATGGGAAGGTATACGTTTTTGGCACTACCTCAGATTTATGATTTCTCAAAAATCTGGGGCAGAGTCAAAAAGCCGTGGATGTTGCTGGGAACACCTCAAGCAAAACCCATTGCATGCCCCTTTAACACAGAAAACTGCGTTAAAGGGAACAATATTTATCAGCCAGCATTAAGCCAAAAAAAGTGGCTTAGTGCTGCCTGATAAATATCGTGCAGGCTACTGCACAACGGATCATCACAAAAAGTGACGTTCCGGCGGCGCAAGGGTCCTCATAAATGAGGCCCAGTAAGTCTACCCATGCACATTGCAAACCACACCCTAAATCAGTTTTGGGGCTTTCACACCACTGTGGAAACGGACTCAAAAGCACAGCTCCATCATTTATTTTGTATTTCCTCAAAAGACAGTTTCAACATCAAGATGTCTTCTGCAGAAGAAACAAGACAAAGGGAAGAAAAAGAAGAAGAGGATGACTTCCCTCCTCCAAAAAATGCCTCTGATGTATGGAGGCACTTCTCCATCCCATCAGGAGGAAAGGAAGTTATTACAAACATTTTGCAGTACAACATATGCAACAAGAACTGTTAAGAGGTATGAGGAAGAAGTACTCACATAGTATGTCCTTTGTGTGGAAACATCTTAACCCTATTCATGCGAGGACATATAACAGAATGATGCAAGGTAAAGAAGGAGGTGCAGGATCAACCCCAGGACCTGGACTATCTGTGGGACACTTAGCAAACAACCAGATTATTACCATCCCTGCCATGTCACGAAAACGTTCAGATATGGTCACTCATTGTGACTAATGTAATCTGCCTGTTGAACTGAAAATTTCATCCGTTACAGAGTTCATGGATGCTGCGAACAACCACAACTGTTAAATTTGTTTTCTTCTCACTGATCCACCATCCATTCCTCTTAAAGACTGAAGCCAGTTGCTTCTTCCAAGTTGCCTACTGTTGGACCTGGCCTTTTCTACAGGGTTATCCCCAAACGTTTTGCCTTCCTCTGTCTATTTTCTGGCCTTCTTTTTGTTGGCTTTAGGACTCTGGGAATTTTACCACTGCTAATCAGTGCTAAAGTGCATGCATTCTCTCCTCTTAACATGTAATGATTGGTTAACACCTGTTTGGCATATTTGATTTACATTTAAGTCCATTGGCTAGATCTCAGGTGGGGGGGGGGGTGCTGATGGGCACCTGAGAGTGCCACAACCCCTGCTGCAGTGCTTCGCAGCCGCGGGAAGTGCAGTTCTCATGGGACATGCGCCGTGTCAAAGGGGCAGTAAAAGGCACACCACCAGGATCAGGGGCCAAAGATGCATCAAACATGGAGCAAGCCTGGCCAGGCCCACCTCACTCCTCCAGCTGCTGATGGTCATCAAGGCACCACACAAGTGCCGATAATGAGCAAAGACACTCCAGGCATTCCCTGCCGTTCATAAATGCGAGCAGAGCTCGTGGTATGTGATGAACACATGGGCCACAGCGCCCGAGGCCTTCAACCTCTGGTGCTGGCATTTACATCTTCAAAGGCCTCTGCATCACTCATAAAGCCCTATACGGCCAGGCACCTGCATACATTAAGGAGCGCTTTCAAATATATACCCCGAGACGTATTCTGCGGTCCTTGGAGGTGGGTCTTTTAGTCCTCCCTCGGTTTAAACTCACCTCCAAGGGGGGCAGGGCTTGTTCGACTCTTCTTCCACATCTCTGGAATAACCTGCCGGAACACCTGCGCAAGGAGCCCGTTCTTTTGAAATTCAGGAAACTTCTTAAAACTATCCTGTTTAGAGAGTCATTAGAATAACACCTCACTTTTTCTTATGTTATTGCACGGTACTAGGACACTATCTTCCTCTCCAAAGCGCGAAGAGACCAGTTGGGGAATCTGCGCTATATAAAAGTCCTTTAACATAACATAACACAACATGTTTTCTGAAATTCGGCAAAAACGGTGCAAGCCACAAATACAGAGCAGCAGCGAAGGAAGGAAGGCTGCGAGGGCAATGTTTTTGACAAGACGGAGGAAGGTCTCCAATAGTAGATTGCAGAGAGCAGCAGGCAGGAAGCTGCGCCGCTACCAGAGATGTAATAAAGATATTCCAGAGGTTTTTGGAATCGTTGGAGCTCCGAGAAGGGTGATTTCTACTTCGGATCAAGTGCTGCGCTGGAAGTGGCTATGCTCACTACTTAAGAGATGTGCTTTATGAAGATAAACATCGTCGATGGTTTGGCTGTGATCGGCGCACCATGGATATAAAATGGCGGCTCTCATGCGACCTTGGTCTGAGGCTTATTTAAGGCCATCTGCAACTTAGGACTCCTTGCAAAGGCTGGTTACATGAACTGCTTATCGCGATTACTCTCCGGTGAGGTATTTATACCTTTTTTTCCAGCTTTTAAGAGTGATCTGTGGCTTCTTTCTCGACAGCGCAGCCTGACCCTAAAATGGCGGCTCCTAATGCCCTTCGATGCCCGATTGTCTGTTGCTGAGTCTGTTTTGCTGCCGGTCATGAAACTGGCGAGAAAACATACAACCTGCCTTCGTTTCTATGTGGACTGAGGAATAAAGTGAAGTGAAGAACGGCCAATACCAACTTGCTGGTGTTTTATGGATGACTGATGCCTGACTCTGTAATGGCAGCCGTTATGACGATGCAACTCAATCACTGAGAATGCCGTGTGAGCTTTGTTAAGCATCAGATTAGGGTTTGTGCTCTAGATCGGTTTTCACCAGTTATATTTTATTCTGGTCTAGGGGAGCTGATTATCAAATAGAAGCTGCAGCAATGTGTCATTTAAAGCCTATAGTTCATTAGTGCTAGTTTACAGTGCACGCCGTCTCTGCACACCAAGGACCTAGGGGACAATGCACACTGCCCAGCAGTCAGCTCACCTCAGACTAACATGGAGGCCTCCATCCCCGGGTTCAGCAGATGGAATGCGTGTCATAGTCAGGGATCGGGCCGCTTGTGGGTAAGGGGTCCTGCGCTCATCCAGAGTCCCTTTCCAGTGGTCTTCCCGAAGCCGTATTTAGAGAGTCACGTCCGCGCACAGTCTGTACGAGTAAGTGCATATCCGACCAGAGCCAGCCCTCACACGACCAAGATAGCAGCGAGGGGCAGGACAACAAAGGATTTCATGTGCGGGAGATGATAGACAGAAGTCTCATATGGCTGAGCTTGACACTGTGGTACGCTCCTAATTACCTTTGCGTGGTCTCCATTTTTCTGAACTTTTAAATATTGACTTTGGACTGCCACCCATTTTGAATTTCCCGGTGGCTGACATCCATTTTGTGCTTCTTCTGCCACCACTAGAAATAGAAGAGGTACGCACGCATGACAAAGTGGTCTATGGAAGTAGTAAGAGGAATGGTCTGTTCTCAATCTATGGCGGCCATCTTGGATAGGGCAATGTACATCATTATTCCCTACTTGAGTATTGGTTTATGGAAATAGTAAGAGGCTTGGTCTATCCTCATTCTGAGGCGGCCATCTTGGATAGGGCAACTCACCACATTTCTTCATACTAGAGTAACTGGGATCTCCATTAATGACACTTGTGCAGTGACCACTGGATTCACCTAAAATATTCAGATGCTGCTTCTCCCCCACCACTCATGTGGGCACCTCTATTTAATGGAATCTGCACACTTGCCTGTCTTTAGCCTCGCTAGGTATTTTCTTAAAAATGGTCTCCCTTGTCGATCCATGAAGACAAAGGAGGGACTCCCATGAACCGCCGCACTGGATGAGCAAATGCGACAGCCATCTTGGAATAGTTCTGGTCAGTCACCAGTCCGGGACCTCTCTTCTATACTTGTCAGCTGGCCAATAGTCCCTCCTTTTTGGTCCTGATCTGACCACACTCCTTTTGGATTGTTTTCACTCTTTTTCCATAATATGCGTCCTCCTCTTATTTTACTTCTTTGCGCTATCGCTATCCTAGTGGTCCCTTTTTCTACCGCCCACTAACCCCCATCCCCTCATCTCCCTACCATGGCTTCCATTCGTATTAAGTCAGGAGTTAACTGCTTCAAAGTCATTCATCCCCCTAATCTGTCCAAAGCAGCAGCAAAACGGTTCAAGCATAACACCATTGAACAATTCCCCGATTCCCTCTTTGTTGACCAATTCCATAATGGGCGTCTAGGGAAGCTAAAAAATGACTTCATTTTTTTCACCCATGACATCTCTTCCTGGTCCACCAGCTTCTTCAATTACTTCAACGTCTCCTCCTCCTCTTCTATCCCGCATGGGCAACGGCTAAAAATGTCCCCCTCCGCTTGCTTTAATGGTTCTCTCACCATTACGCTTTATAACAATGGCACTGTCATGATCCAAGCTACGGACTCTTGCCTCGCTCTCTTTGACCACCTCTTCCACTCCCTTCGCCCCACCCATGCGACTACGATCTCCCTCGATTCTTCTTCTTCTTCTAGCTCCTCTCCTTTCTCTCTTTCTCCCCACTGATCCCTCTATATTACTTCAGGCCGCTCTCCCGGGAGACAAAGGTCTACCCTTTGTCCCCCCCTTCTCTTGCTCCCTCCTCTTCCATTCTTCCCCCTTCCCAATTTGATCTTCTCCCTATCTCGTCTGCTGTATCTCCGGTTTCCACTCCCCCTCCCCACCCTGCATCTTCCCAATATTCCAATGCCATCTCCCGCCCCCTAATCCCCCTAATCTTACCCATCTCCCCCCTGCTTAATCCACCTCTCTTACAACCTGGTCTACCGATCAACTTTCCCTACCTTCCCCCTTTCCTCCCCTCTTCTCCTCATCCCTTTCTGCTCTTCCCCTTTCCTCATACCCTAAATTCTTCTCTTACACCTCCCATCTCTCTTCACCCTCCAATTCCTCCTCCTATGCTTCTCAACCCCGTCTCCCCTCTCGGTAATTCTGTCCTCTTCCCTCCCTCTGACCTTATAGTCCCATACTCCTCCCCCAACTACCGCTCTGCCTGGTGCCTGTCCCCCTACATTCACCCTTCATAGCCTACGGTGCCTGTCCAGCACCTTCTCCACTCTTCTCCCCATTCCTCTGGCGTTCCTTTGACCCCCCTCCCTCTCCTCCCTATACAGCCACTTCCCCTCTCATCTCCCCATTCCTCTGGCCTTCCTTTGACCCCTCTCCCTCCCCTCCTTGTACAGCCACTTCTCCTCTTATCTTCCCATATCTCTGGCTTTCGTTGACCACCCTCATTCCCCCCTCCACCTCCCGCCCTCCCTCTCTACTCCTCAACTCTCTCCTCCTATGTATGATCTCTACTCTTCCCCTCTGCTCAACACTAGTAAAAACATCACTGTAACACCAGCCACTCCTTTCTATCACCAGCTTTCCCCTCCCTCTACCTTTACACCCCAATATCCCCCATTGCGCCACTTCTTCCTGCCCTCCCTCACCTACTGCACTCCCTCCTTTAACCATCGAGCCACCCATCCTTCGGTGATCAGCCCTCCTCTCCCTGGAAAACAAACTTGATTCTCTCATCTCTTCCATTTCCCAGCTTGAAGCATCCATCTCACTTTTAGGTTCAAAGGTATCCTCCCTGTTAGAAATGGCGATTTCTGGTTGGCTAGGGCTTGCGCCAAAGCCAGGCAGAAACCACCACTCTAGTCAGGGCAAGGAAGTTACACGCCAAAGATAACCCCTGCTCACCCCCTTGGTAGCTTGGCTCGAGCAGTCAGGCTTATCCCGGAGGCAATGTGTAAAGCGTTTGCGCACGCACCCAGCAACAACACCCAAGGCCCACCACAAAGGAAACTCCACACAAGGTTATATATAAAAATAGCCTTTGTATTATACCAACACACATTAGATAGTATTCACACAATTTACACTGTGCCAACTGGCACGGGGCAGAATTTTACAAGGGATTATATGTACAGGGGACAGGGCCACAGGGACCACTGTCAGGAATTAGCACTTTTAGAACTTAGCACTTAGAACATAGGATATAAAATTACTGTAGCGCAAAATAACACATGTAGCACACAACCAGTAACTACTGGTAACAGGTAAGTACCACCTACGCAACCCTAACCACCTTAGGAAAATATTACGCAGGGAATCATGAACACATCAGCACCACCTACACTAGGAAAAACCCTCTCCCACGTATAGGTACAGCTAGAAATAAGCACAGCATAAAGACATTGCGCAGGCGCAAAAGTACATATGTAAAAATCACCAGGTACCCTAGGTGAGGGCACAACACAGCACAACTATCCCCAGGCTAACCTGGCCTTTCAGGGGCTCAAACGCACTCTGTCACAAAGTCAGGGCTGGACTGCGCAAGCCAAAGCGCAAGGGGGCACTGGGCACAACCTAAACGTTGCAGCTGCCCACCAAGTGCTGGGCAGCTGGGAAGGAACCTGGCACCGGCGTGCCTCCTGGCTCTCCTCTGGGTTCCACTGACTAATAGGGCCCAAAACAACGTGGGAGCCTTCTCGGCTCTGAGAGGAAACCAGCTGTATCCCCAGGAGCCTCGTGGACTCGACCTGATTCCGTACTGCGAGACAACGTGGGAGCGGCCCGCCGTCATCTGGGGCCGCTCTACCGTAAAGGGAATGCCCCCCGACGTTGGAGCCTGTCAGGGCTCTATTAAAATATTGCCCTCGACGTACTCGCGCCCTTAAACAGCCAATGCGGTGTACTTGGGAGCCCTCTAGGCTCTTCAAACCAGAAATGCGCCCCGTCGTTGGAGCCTCAACCGGCTCTGAAACACACAATGCCCCCGGGGTTGGAGCGCACCAGCGCTCTGAACGAACAATGCGGGCCCCGTTCACCAGGCAGGCAGGAGCCCCCCCACTCACCGGACTCTTCGCGGCGGGGAAGGCTCCCGCCGGCGGGTCAATTTCCGCTGGGCCGACGACGGAAGCGGAGCATACAGCGCTCTGACTTCTCTGGGCTGCGGGGCTCTCTCTCAGCTCACGAGAGCCCTGGGCAGACTTGCCGGCTTTTCTCCTGGGCTGGCCTCGGGGTGGCTGCGGGGCTCTCTAACACGCCGGTAGCTCCGCTGGTAGTCCACGCACCTCTCTGCCTCCCTCAGCTTCCGGTTCGGGACAAGGACCCGCCCACGTCCAGGGCTTCCCGGACTGCTTCCGGGTCACCGCGGCGGCCTTGAAGGTTTTGGCGCCGCAACACGGGGTCGGCTCCCGTTCTCTGTGCACACAATGCGGGGTGGGCACCCGCGGCAGGCACAAGTATGCGGGGTGGGCTCCCGCAAGTCAAATAAGGAGATAAGCGGGGTGGGCACCCGCGGCAGGCACAAGTATGCGGGGTGGGCTCCCACCAACGTGCACCAAAATGCGGGGTAGGCACCCGCTAATAACACGAGTAAAAAGCGGGGGAATCCCTACGTCGGGACTCCGTGGCTAATTAGTGCTGCTCAGCGCTGCTGGCCACAACCGGGGCGCTCTTCATTCCAGACGAGGCGCTTCTCAGTAAATCCAGGTGTAGCGCTTCCCAGGCGCTAGGTTCAGGGAAAGTCTTCAGAAAAAGTCTCAGAAGCAGGGGCGCAAAGACTGGGTCCAGGGGCCAGCTCACAGGGCCCTCCAGCAGGGAGGCAGTCCCCAGTGGTGGTCTCTCCTGGCACCCAGCAGCAGCAGGCCCCCCTCAAGTTAGGATCAGCAAGGACATTTTACATGGGGTCACAGCCCCTTCTTATACACAGGCTCACCTTTGTCTCAAGGCGCAGGGGAGGGGCGAACCAGTTACAACTGGTTCCTGAGTACTTTGTTTTGCTCAGCCCCTCTCCCTATTCAGAGACCAGGCCAGGGTCATCAGTCGCACCACAGGGGGCGGAGCCAGCACTGTGTAGGGAAAACCCAGCCCCATTCAGGACCCAGGTGCACTCCGCCCACCCATCTAGCTGCTGATCTCCCCATTCACCACCGGGTGGCTCATCCTGAGTCTGGGGATTCCCTAGCCCGTCACATGACCTCAACCAGCCAATCGCCAGACAAGGCACACATTTCACACTGCACACAGAAGTGCCCACTTCTAGAAGTGGCACTTCCACTCTAGGTACATGAACGCCGCACACATCATCGCGCAGCATTTCATCACACGGGTCCGTACATACCAAACTCGCACCTGCACTCCCCACGCATCAGGAACTACCAGGGACACATACATTCCCCCATGCATTCCTATGGGAGGGCAGGCCAACCTCACTACACACACGCACTTTACCCTGGGACACAGGGAAAGTGCGCAGAAACCAAAAATCACTACCACCAGGTCACCAGTAAAAGCAAAAATTTCAGGGGTGAACCTGCCAGAAGGGCCAAGTCCAACACTCCCTCTCCAACACCCTCCCGAGGAGTTCCTTTCTCCCGTGCCCCAATAAAGCCAATCACAGTCTGTCCTCCACAGACATCCCCAACTCACTGGCTAGCTACAAGTCAAATAAAGTCCATCCCCCTCCACTTTCCTCTCCTAATAATTCTACTCGATATACTATTCAGACCATCTCTTCTGTCACAACCAACCGGCCTTCTTCTTCTTCCCGGGCACCATCATACAAGAATCTTATCCCTATCTCTCTTAACAGCCCTAACACCCCCATCACCAAAACAGTTGCGTCAGAGCTGCATTGTTTACTCCACAACTGCAGATCGGCAATCAAACACAAACTGGATATTTCTGACACTATCACCCACTACAATCTTGACATGCTCTTCCTCACTGAGACCTGGTTTAATTACTCCTCTCATACTCTGTTTGATCTTCTGTTACCTAACGACTACTCTATCCTCAGAAACGATAGAACAGACAAAATTGGGGGAGGTGTTGCTATCATCTTCAGAAACTCCCTACAAATTAAAGCCTTTCCTACCATCTTCTTCCGTACATTCGAATGCCTATCCCTAGAACTTCAAGTACATCACGGCTCACCCTTCAGGTTCCATACCATCTATCACCCACCCGGTAACTGCTCTTCCTTTTTGGAGGATCTCACCAACTTCATCAGTGACCAACATTCTCAAAGTGACAGACAGACATTCCTGGGTGAATTCAATCTCCACTGGGGCTCTTTGGAAGTTTCGACTGCAAACAAGCTTGCCACTTTTCTCTCAGCCAATGATCTTTTCCAACACTGCTCGGAAACCACACATTCTAAGGCCTCAATTCTGGACCTTGTTATATCTAAAGCAGACCTGCTTAATATTGCTTCCCCTATCCATGTTGACTGGTCAGACCACTTACTCATTCCCTTCTGTTTTCACCTATCGCACATTATAACTCTTGGCCAACCTAAAAGGGCTTCTACCTGTTCACACAACACTAAAAACATTGATCTGGACACTCTGTGTGATTCTGCTATGCGTTCACTTCCTAGACTAGACCCTAACGTGGATGTCAACGATCTCACCTCCCATTGCCTCTCAGTCCTAGCAATCGAAATCGATAATGTCGCTCCACTCCAAAGCAAAAGGAAAAGACCCACCCCCTCAGCACCTTGGTTCAATAAAGCTCTCTATGATGAAAAAAAGAACCTTAGAATTTTGGAGAAACATTGGAGACAATCTCCATCCACCTCCAATCTCTCTCATTTACTCTCAGCAAGATCCAAATACCACAAGCACATCTTCCATGAAAAAGCTTCACATTTCAGATCCCTACTCGACTCAGCCAAAACCAGACCCCAAAAACCTTTTACCTCATCAAGAATCCAAACTGCTCTCCCCAAGCCACCAAGCCTGAGGATTCTTCAAAGAAAGCAACAGAATTTGCTATATTCTTTGATGAAAAGGTCAAATCACTGGTGGATCAGGTCTCCCAGCCTACTCCCATTGAGGAGCGAAAATCCTTAGTCACTTGGCAGAACTTTGCCATCATCTCGGAAGATGACCTCCTCAAATGCATCCTCGAAACCAAACCCTCCAACCATTTTTCTGACCCCATCCCCAGTGTCATCGCCATTGATTTCTACACCAATACTCTCTCTTACTGGACCAGGCTAGTTAATCTCTTCCTCAGCCAAGGCTCCCTCCCTGCTGCCCTCAAAACAGGACAGGCTAGCCCTCTTCTTAAAAAAACCCCTCTGCAGATGCGAATGAACTCAACAACTTCCGCCCCATCACCAACCTCCCTTTTCTTTAGAAAATCACAGAAAAATGTGTGGCGAAACAACTTTCCCTACATATTATGGACAATAATCTCCTTGACGTGTTCCAGTCTGGCTTCATTCAAAATTGCAGCACTGAAACAGCCCTGCTGCAAGTGATTGATGATGCGCTGCACATACTCGACGCTGGGGAATCGTGCCTTCTGATTCTTCTTGACCTCTCTGCAGCCTTTGACACTGTTAATCACAACACCCTCATTAACAGTCTTCAACAGAGAATGGGCATGAAAGGCACAGTGCTTAAATGGTTTGCCTCATTCCTCTCGGACAGATCCCAAATGATCAAGATAGCAAACAGTCTTTCGTCTCCATCGGCAGTAGGTCAAGGTGTCCCTCAAGGTTCTATCCTTGCACCCACTTTGTTTAATCTCTATCTGGAACCATTAGGGAACCTCCTAAGTAAAGCTGGGATCCACTACCATCTCTATGCGGATGACACTCAAATCTACCTCAAAGTGTCTTTCGCACACAATCTCTCACTACTCAACTCTACTCTCAACTCTATCACAACTGGATGTTAGTTCACCAACTCATTCTCAATCCCTCCAAAACTGAATTCCTCCTCCTATCTACCTCTCTTTCCCCTCCTCCTGTTCAAACCTGGATGGATCAGCTGAATTTATTCAACAATAAACCCATCATTGTCGACAGCGCTAAATCCCTAGGTGTCATACTTGACAAAATACTTAACCTAATCTCCCACATCAACTCCATCGCTAAGAACGCACGTTACCAGCTGTGCCTTTTGTGGGGAATTCGTTGGTTCTTCCTGGAGACAGACCTTAAAAACTTGGTCCAATCGCTAGTTCTCGCTAGACTGGATTACTGCAATTCTCTTCTGACTGGCCTACCCAAATCTCACCTCTCCCCCCTCAAATTAGTCCTCCATTCAGCTGCTCGCTTTATTTCAGGGTCCAAACAAAGTGACCACATCACCCCTATCCTGTCTTCTCTTCGATGGCTTCCCATCGAGGCAAGATCTATTTACAAAACTGCCTGCATCACCCACAAAGCCTTGCACACTTCCTCCCCTCGTTACCTGGCGAATAAATTGAAAATGTCTTGAGGCTTGAGACCCTCTCGGAATATGGAAAAGTTTCTGCTTGAGCCCCCCTCCTTTAAAAGGGAAAGATCGATGGCGCAATCGTTCTCAGGTAATGCGGTGAGAATTTGGAACTCGCTTCCTCCATTGCTCCGTGCCACCACCTCTATCCGGATCTTCAAAGCTGACCTCAAATCTCTTCTCTTCCAAAGACACTTTCAGAACTGATACCTTCATTCTCAGACCCCTCTAGGAATTTCGTTCATCATTGTAAATTTGTGATATTTTCTTGTACATTCCTCACCCTTGCTTGCTGTGTTTGATATTGTGTTCTTGCCTTCTAAGGTTTATCCTACCTCTTCTAGTCTCCTGTTTATTTTTGTAACATTCTATTTTGTAACATTCCTCTCATGTAACGTAACTGGTTCTATTGTACAGCGCTCTGACACCTTCGGGTAAAGTCCGCGCTATATTAAAATGCATTAAATAAATAAAAAAATAAAAATTGTAAAGTGGTATCCATAAACCAGGGCCTGTAAATTAAATGCTACTGGTGGGCCCGTAGCACTGCTTGTACCACCCACACAATTAGCCTTTCAAACCCGTCCCAGGCCTGCCACTGCAGGACCTGTGTGTGCAGTTTACTGACATTTTACTTTGTCATTTAAAACTACTTGCCAAGCCTTAAACTCCACTTTATTACACATAGGTCACCCCTAAGGTAGGCCCTAGGTAACACCGTGCCTTCATATATGGCATGTCCTGGTAGTGAAAAACAGCCTATTTAATTTTTCACTGCTGTGAGGCTTACTCCTCTCATAGACTAGCTTTGGAATTCCCTTGTATACTTTTAAGTGGTAATTCCAGAACAGAAAGGAGTGCCATTGCAATGTTTGGTATGTTTAGAATAGTGGTGATAAATCCTCCTTACTGGTATAGTTGGATTTTACATTGCTATTTTAGAGATGCCACTTTTAGAAAGTGGACATTACTCTGTGCTTATGGCTCTTTGAGCCAGATTTACTACTAACTCATGCAACGCAGTGCAACAGCCGCAAATGCTACTCTGCGTGAAAAGGAGTGAGGAGGACAGAGCCATATTTACTGAAATACGACTCTCTCCTCCCCTTTCCCTAGAGCATGCACTGAAATCAGCTGCTGTGCGCCACGGAGACATCTTTGTGCCATAATGCAAAGCTGTCTTCATGAGTCTAGCATAGGTTTTCTACTGGAAGTACAAAATGCTATGCATAGACTGACTTTAACTCTTTTCCTCGTTGTATGCGTGCAGTAAAGTGAGGCACACGTATAAAGTCAGAAAAGGAAGGAGAAATGAAAGCATTTCTCCTTCTTGCGCCTACTTCAAAAGGGTGCAGTTTTCTGACGCTGAACCCTGTCTCCTTCATTTAGTAAATAGGGTTTAGCATCAGAAACCTTCGGTGGTTGCATTGGAATGCCCATGCTCCACCCATGGGATGCCCCCTTGATGTTAAGTAATGCAAGGCAGCGCTATGAGCTGCTTTGCGTTACTTTCACGTTATTTCTAGCGTGAAAGTAAATTGTGAAAAATGATTTTCCTCTGATTTGCGTCACTTTTGTGACGCAAACACAGCGTAAAATCTTAGTAAATCTCCCACTTTGTGCTTTTCAGTCTGACTTCAATACACATCTGAGGTGGGTGACAGCTACAGTTTGTGCATACTTTCCAGACAGCAACCACACAGTAAGGTCTGGGGTGTGACTGGGGAGTGACTGGGATTACATCTGCATTAATCTGCATATTGATAGTCTTCCTGGGCTGGGAGGTCATTCACTCTTCACATTTGTATAGGTTGTGTCCTGCCCTCACACAAAGGGTTGATTTACCCTCTACTGACTGTCTGGAGCCAGAGCTGGGTTTAAAGGGATTGTTGTGCACTTCTAAGGGTACATTTGAAGTCAGCCCTTCATTAAAGACATTGTTGAGTATAAGAAATGGGGCTCAGACCCCATATTTTTATACAATGTGTGGGACTTGTAACCAGATGCTACTGGCTCTACATGCTGCACATTGCGAGAAGACTGCTGTGCTGCCAGGAGGAACCACCATTTGGTCTACTTGCTTGCTGTACTGGCCTTCTTGCTGGGCTGCTAGAGGTAATACCACTCTCTGCTTAATTAACTCTAAGTGCTGGCCTGCCTGCTTGCTCATCATCTTGTGCCCCAGTGTTATCAAAGGGCATGTTGGCTTGACCCCTGTTTTTGCAATTTCAGGGCCATCAAAAGTTGCACTTACACACCACTGCTGTGGGACTCTAGTGCCTGGGAGTCAGGCAACAGTGTGTTCTAAAGTGGGAAACTTGGCTGTCTGTTCTAGTGGCATATCCAGCATGTGGAGGGTTTAACCTTCTCCAAAAGTCAGCTTGTGCTGAGTGCTTCTTCATTTGCCTCCAGGGACCAGTAAACTCACTCTAGTCTGCTATCCTGAGCCCAGTGCCTGGATTGAGAAATGCTACAGGCTGGGAAGCCAAGTATCCGCAGCTCCAGAACTCGATGGTCAGAGCACTTTGGCCCATTTTGAGAAGCTTGTGGCGATTGCTCCTTATTTCCTGTAGAGTGGTGTGTGCTGTGCCGAGGCATGCACTTCCCACAGCTACTCTCATTGTGGCCCCAGTGGAGCTTTGTTACATGGCTGCTGTGGGCAGGCCAAGCCCTGAGGTGATTGTGAATGGCCCCACTTCCAGGATTCAGCACGGGTGACCCTCTGACAGCCCAGGCTCCGCTTGTGAGGCTCACCAGCCTCTTCTCATGCTCCAAGGGATTCTCAATCAGAACAAAGCCGTTGCCTGGGTCAGGAGAGACCTCAGTGGTGCCTAAGAGGTACTGTCTTGTGGGCAGCTGCTCCACGCACTCGTGTGTAGTTTTGTTGGGGACCGGTAGAGTGAGGGAACTGGTGAGGTTCCTTACGGGTCTCCTGAATTCTGCCTCCACCCCCTTTTTCGCGGTACCATGGATTTGAAGGGTAATTTGTGCTTTGGGAGCATTACGGGGAGAGACCGCGATGGAGGCCCCCATTTGCCTGATCTACCAGCATTGTGTATGGTGTAGGAGAAGGGATGCATTGCTGAAAAGAAAAATTACCATAGTAAATTTAGTTGGCGTGCAGGTGCTCCTGTGCCCTACATGGGATGCCTGATGACCGTATAAAGTATAGTAGGAGTGCAGGTTCACTGCACCCTATACTTGTGGTGCTATTTTGTGATCTATGTGCTATTGGTGATAGTTGGTCATTTATGTGTTTTTCCTCTAGTCTAACTGACATTACATACATAGATGTTAGAATGTAAGAGGCTTTGATTTTTGCATTCTCCAGGATAACGAGTACTATCTCAGTATTTGCATAGTATGAGCAGTATTTATGATTCAAGTCATTTAGAACTTTTTTATGTACAACATACTATATAAAATGTTATATAATCCTGTGTGGAGTCTCTTTTGTGGTGTATTCATTGTGTTATTGTGTGAGTGTGTTGTGCAAACTCTTTACACATTACCTCTGATGATGAGCCTCACTGCCCTGTGTCAAGTTACCAGCGGGTGAGCACTAGTTATCTTTGGTGTGCAACTTACTTTCCTTGACTAGAGTGGTGGGTTCTGCCTGACTTAGATGAATACCCTAGCCAACCAGAAACCCCATTTCTTACACCTACCTTTACTCCTTTTACTACCCTTTTTTATTTTTGTTCCATAAGAAAAAATCACCCAAAATATCAAACTTATTTTGAAAAAAAAAACAACACAAAAAACGGTTCTTTTTAGAAACACTACATTTGGTCAAAGAAAGAGCAAACTACATGTTTAATGTTTTTGTACTATTGTGTTTTTAAGTGTTTGTGAGCTTTTCTCAAAGTAGCACATCTGACTACAATATTCACTAAGGGGAATAAACCTATAAGAAATTAAAGAAGGTGCTAGTTTTGAAAAGTCATCTAGAATACTAAAATGCAAGTGGAAATGTAAGTGGCTGTAAGGGATTCTCAGTGGAGGTGTGACTAGCTGCATGGGTATATCAGTGCTTGTGTAAGTGGCTCTCTGGGTATGTGAGTAGCTGTGTAGGTCTATGAGTGGGTGTGTAATGAGTGTGTGAGTGTCTGTATGGGTGTATGAGTCTATGTGAGTAGGTGTGTGCAACAGTGCATCAGCCGCGGCCCGTGGAGGGCACGCTGCATCGCAAAATGCGATGCAGCGCGCGCTACGAAATTCGTTTTATTTATTTAATTGTTTACTTACCTGTAATTATCCATATTCCGGTTTTTAGAAACACCCACCCTGCCCCTCCCCCGACCCGCCTTACCGCCCCACGGAACTCCCTCCATGGGCTGCGGCTGGTGTGCATGTGTAAATGTGTGAGTGGGGGTGTGAGTGGTGGCTGTGGTTACATCAGTAGCTGTGTGAGTGACTGTATGGGGGTGTTTGTGGGAATGTAAGTGTCCGTGTGAGTATTTTAGTGTCTGTGTGAGTGGCTTTGTGGGTACGTGAGTAGCTGTATCAGTGACTGAGTGGGTACATTCATGGGTATGTAAATGTCTGTGTTAGTGGGGATTTAAATATCTGTGGGCGTGTAAGTGGGTCTGTGAGTGGGTGTGAGAGCAGCTATAAGGCTGTGTGAGTGGGTGTCTGAGTTTGTGTGTGAGTGCCTGTATGGGTGTGTTAGTGAGTGTGAGGGTGTGTGAGTCAGGTAGTTGAAAACTGAGTGTCTGTGTATGTGTGTGAGTGGGTGTATGAGTGGCTGTATGAGACTGTAAGTGGGTGTATTTGTTTTTAATTGTAGTCCAGAACACCCTCACAATGTAATCTAATGTAACAACACAGGACAAACTAATTTGTAAACCACATTACTCCAATAAATGGTGCCATTCATCTGAATAAAATAGAAAAAAACAAATATGAATTAGTATTATAATTGATAAAATTAAAAATTAAACTGCAGTCTCCTTTGTTCCCTTCCCCCACACACTGTTTTGGCCCCGTTTCCATAGTAACTGTCATGACCTTGATCTCCTTGTTTTCTCACGCCTCCTGCACCTAGTCTGTGGGAGGCTTGCGGGATCGAGCACACATGTCAATGCCTCCCTGCCTGTTCATGGGACTCATTTCCCCATGGCATTGACAACGTTCTGGGCATGGCAATTGTCCCCACCGGAGCACTAGGCTACCAAGTCATGAAACACCAAAGTACAAAGAATAACATCCACCAGGGACTTCAGGCTGACTCATCCTTATTATGGTGATATTTGGGCTGCCTTATCATGACTATGGGGATATTAGGGCTGACTAATAGGCACATAACTATGGGGATATTTGGGCTGACCCATCAGGATTTGGGAACAGTTTTTATACCACATTCCCACCATGAGGCATTGCTGGGCTTACCCACTGGTTGAAGAGGAGAGATCCTCCTCAGCAATCCCGCTCCTGAATGCATCCAAGACCTGGCCGAGCTTCTTTTGCATTGCTGCCCTCCTGCTAATCTCTGACGCTATGAACATCTTCTCCCCTGCATATCCAGCGACACAGCAAACGTCATCCTTGCAACGCTGCACCTAAAAGAAGAAAACATGGTTAAGTACCATCCTTAAGGTTAGTGCACTAATGGAAAATGTATCAACCAAGCACTTGTTTTTATAATGCTGAAAATCAGAAAACAGGACAACTCTTGAACATTGAGACATTGTGGGTAAAATTTAACATGCATACTGAGGTCTAGTATTAGCGCTCATTGACATTCTTATGCACTATCATTTACTGTGAGGAGCCTGTGAATCCAAGAGCACACTCTTACGCATCTTGTGCCTAATGTTGAACCAACAAGGTATACCTTAGTGTGTGATGTAAAAGCATGATATAGCTTCTTCCGGGAGTGCCACAACTCCAAGGTTAACAGTTGATTATTGGAAGTCTATGCAGCAAAAGATTCATTATTGTGTAAGTGACTCTTAGCACAAATGTCAAAGACAGGAGGGAATATTTTATGACTACTTATTTGTTGAATAACCTCTCTACTTGTATTTGCAGTACAGCTCACAGGCACTACATCACACTCATATCATGACTACGCTCTTCAGGACTGAGACAAGACATATGTACAACTCCAAAAAGACATTGGCTGAGCTTGAAGGCACACAAGCCTCTCTGTTTGTTATTTTGTCCCAAAACCTCTTGCCTTCTGGGGCGGCTGTTGATTTACAGTTACAATTCCCTGATAAGATCCCACCCTAGGAGAGATAGGAGGTCCAGCATCCTCTCTGCGGACAAGAACCAGGGGATTGACATGACAGAAAACCAAGCCTCATACACTCGTCTACGCTCAGACGAAATGGACTCACGTGACCTGTTCAGCATTCACAGCCTAGCTCAGGCGCTTACAGAGGGGCCCCTAGTGTGTTAGAATTGGCTAAGGTATTGGCCGCCTTACACCACAAAGTCAAGTCCTTACAATTAGAAAACCGGTCACTGAATAACGAATTGATAAGATATCGCCCCCATCCTTCCCCTTGACAACCTGGTACATGGGCTGTGTCTAAAGGCGCACATCCGGTTTTGCAACTCGCTCAGTATGGAGTGTCTGGGCAACCAGCAACACAGACTGTAAGTTCCTCAAACCAGGAAGGGGGGCACTGGATTAATGTCACTGTCACCACACCAATACCTGTTCCACTGTCTTCGCCTGAGTGCTTTTTTGGAAATAGCACCAAGTTTGACACATTTTGGAGTCAGAGCTAGCTGCAGTTTCTGTGCAAACCCACAGCATTGCCTTCATAATTTCTTACCTTGGAGGCACTGCTGTCAATTGGGCCATCCCACTCATCGAAAATGATGACCCTGCTTTGTATGACTTTGGACGTTTTAAGGAGATGATGTATCGTCTCTTTGCTCGTCACACCGTTCAAGCAACCTATAATGAGCTGCTGAACCTGTGACAAGAAAGTAAGGATTTACTTTCATAAAATTACATCATTCAGTAGGTTAGCTCGGAAACTCAGTGGCCAGAGGAGAAGAGAACCTCAATCTTTTATAGAGGCATAGGGGTTGAGCTCAAAGACTTGTTGGGCCACATTGTGGATCCCACATCGGATTGTTTCAAATTTGTTCATTTAGTCAAGCTCCTAAATCACAGGTTATTTGAGCGAAGAGGTGAAAGACCTCGTGGAGAGCCTAAGCTATTAATAGTTCAGTTGGAACGAAAGGAATCTGATCTCATAAGTCATGATATTTCCGAATCCATGCAAATCGAGGGACTCCGTGGTCCTTTGCCTGCTGAGGAAAAAGAGCCTAGAAGAAAACTGAATTATGCCTCTATTGCAGTAAGGTGGGACACTTTGCTAAAGCCTAAACTGCAAAACCAAAATAATTTTGTAAACTTGTAGCGACCACCACTGATGCATTACAGGAAAACTACAAGACCTGGCTAGCACAGGGTTCAATCGGTCAGGTGTTGTATCTAGATACGAATTCATGCTATTTGGCTAATACCTTGAGTAACGTCCCGTGGCACTTAACCATACCTGTAACCATGATTACCTCTCCACAGCGGAAAATCATGTCCATGCTCCTCAACTCCAGGGCAACTGGAAATATTTTAGACCTCACCCTTGCTAGCTCTTTGAAGATTCCTAAGATTAAAAAGGAAGAGCCTGAAGCTGTAGAGCGGTGGATGGCTCCAACCTCTCTTCAGGCATGACTGAATACCAGACAGCACCAATAGGTCTGGTATGTAAGAATGGACATACTGAGACTCTGACCAGATTGACGAACCTATGTTCAGGGCTATATTAGAAGTACTCTTGCTCCACAACCCTGATATTGATTGGGCCTTACGCTTGGTAACTCTGGGTTCACACTATTTTCCAACCCATTGTTATGCCAAAGGAACTAGTATCTCCCTTAATTTGTGCTGCAATTGAACAAGGAGCTATAGCTTACCAACCTATAAAATACCAGGATTTCCAGGATGTATTCAATAAACAAAAGGCAACACAATTACCCCCTCATCGAGAATTTGACTTTCGTATAGACTTACTGCCTGGCACGGTCTTCCCCTGCAGTCGCATCTCTTATCAGAGCTTGAGACTAGGCATCTAAAGAGTTACTAACCTCCTTGCGTTAGGGTTCATTAGGAATTCCACCTCTCCTGTATCCTCGCCACTCTTCTTTGTCCTTTAAAATAACCATGAGTTGCGGGCCTGCATTGACTTCAGGGCAGTGAATAAGGTAACAATTAAGAGAGGTACCAGTTGCCCCTAATCCCTGCCTTGCTGGACCAGGTTTGCAACTCTACATTATACACTAAACTGAATTTGCGCAGGCCATATCACCTCATTAGGGTGAAGGAGGGGGACGAATGGAAGACAGCTTTTTGAACCAAATTTGGTTTATTTGAATGCCCCATCATGCCATTTGGCCTGTGTAATGCCCCCGCCGCATTTCAATTCTTTATAAAAAAAAGTCCTACATGATCTTCTTTACGTATGCATCATCGTGTACATTGACGACATCTTCATTTATTCCCAAAACATGACCGATCATATCACTCATGAATGAACAGTCTTAGAGTGCCTCCGTGACATTCCCTGTTCGCCAAGGTAGAGAAGTGCACATTTCATACTCAAAAAGTTGAGTTTCTAGGCAACATCATGTCACCTGAAGGCATAACCATGGGAAAAAAAAGATTCAGGCAATTCTGGATTGACCAGCCCCAAACTCCATTAAAGAGCTGCAGAGTTTCTTGGGCTTAATCACTTACTTCTCCGACATTGTAACTCCCACTACAAAATTATTGATGAAGAAAGCACCCTACATTTGGTCGCAGAGGGTGAATCATTGAAACAGGAATTCACATCAGCACCGATACTGAAACACCCTGATCCCACACAACCATACTTCGTGGAGACAGATGCCTCGCAGGTGGCAGTAGGGAAGCTGCTCGCCATTAAACTCGGCTTTCAGGAATGGCAGGTGTACTTACTCAGAGCTCAACACACTGTCCCCATACACATGGATCATAAAAACCTTTAGTTTTTCAGATCCTTGAAGGCCTTGACGCCACAAAAAATCAGGTGGCTCCAATTCTTTTGTGAGCTCAATTTTGCTATCACGTATAGACCTCGGGCCCAACAGACTAAGGCTGATTTATTATCATGATGGGGACATGACAGCCAGGACACTAGTCAGGCACCTCCACAAAACATCCTAACTCTGGAACACATCATTGGCCTATGCAGCCAGGACCTGTTTCTAGACAAATCCAACAATGCCCTAAACAAGCAGACATAAACAAGTGGGTGAACAAAGAGAACACTTACATGCATAATGGCTTGCTTTATCATGGCACTACATTGTATATCCCCACTAATGAGCTGAGACAGGAAGCCTTGACCTGGTGCCAAGACACTCCATTAGCAGGGCCCCCTGAGATGCAAAAAATACTAGCAAACTGCAGACAGTGGGTTTGGGGGCCAATGTTGTCCAAACACGTGCATGATCATGTCCAAACATGCCCCATATAATGAATAAAGTTTCCCATTCCACTCCTGTGGGTTTATTACATCCATTGCCCCCTCAACCGTGGCATACCATCAGCATGGAGTTCATAAATTAGTTATCTGCTTCTAATGCTTATACTACTTTATAGGTAGGTTTAGATCTGTTTTTAAAAATGGTGCATTTTGTTGCTTTAGAAAAGATACCAACTGCAAATACCCTCGCCCTTTTGTTCGTTCAACACACAATGCATTTGCGTGTTCTTCCCTCAGTCATTGTATTAGACAGAGACTCACAATTTGTTTCCTGATTTTGGCGCAACCTGTGCACTTTTTTGGACATTAACGCTCGAAACTCATCTGCCTACCACCCACATACTGATGGGCAGACCGAACGAGTATATCAGGCCCTGGAACAAACCCTGAGATGTTTATTGACAACCAATCCCACTGCATGGGAGACCTTACTACTGTTATTTATTTTTTATTTATTTATAAAGTTTTATATAGCGCGAACATGAACCGCGCGGGTATCAGAGTGCTTTACAAGTTATATAAAATAAGTCACTGTGAGAAACAGGAGAACGGCCACATACATTAGAATGGAACAAACTATGTAAAGTAGCAAATTGACGAAGTAACGTCCAGAGGATAATTCATTAGGTAAAATATACATGATTCAGCAGACAAATAAAGGACATTGCAGAAGATCAAGAATCAAAATAGTGTACCTAGCATGGAAATTTGATCATAAGTAGAGATTTTACTTCTTTTTTAAAGGATGCCGTCGTAGGGATCAGTCTGATTTCCAGAGGCAGGGAGTTCCAGATTTTCATGGTAATACCTGAGAAGGCTCTGTTGCAAGTTTTCTTTTTATGGAATATCTGTGGTTTTTGCAAAAGGGTGCTGTCGCTTCCAGAGGATCTGCATCCACCCGATAATTCTAATTTTTGTGCCGAGTATCTTGGTGTGTTGTGTGTATGGCTTTGTGAGTCATACAAGCAATTTTTTGAAGTATTCTTGCCTCGTACAGTAACTAGTTCAAGGATTTTAGATTGGGGCAGGTGTGTTTGTTTCTTTTTGTTCCTGTGATGAGTCTGGCTGTAGCATTCAGAGAGGCCCTTAGAGGCACCGGCTTGGTTGTAGGAAGGCAACAGAGAATTGCATTTCCATAATCCAACCTGGGCATAACTAAAGCTTGGACCACTGATTTGAGGTCATCAAGAGGGAGGAACGGTTTTAATTTCTTAAAATGTTTATTTTATAATTCACTCCTTTTGTGGCATTACTGAAATGCTCCAGCATGTTCAGATACTTGTCAAGTGTGATTCCTAGGGATTTCGTGGAGTTAATAATATAAGGTGAGCAATTGAGGACAGTAAGATGCTTCATCCATAGGTAAATCTTGGGTTTGTGGTTGGGTGGGATGGTTAGGAGGAATTCTGTTTTTATAGAATTTAGTTTGAGATGGTTGTGGGTTAGCTAGTTTTGAGTATCTTGTAATGTTGGGTTGAGGGACCTGATGTCATCTGGGGAGGAGATTTTCAAATACAGTTGGGCGGCATCGGCATACATGTGATAATGAATGATACAGGATTGCAATGCTTCTGCTAGAAGCTCCATAAAAAGATGAACAGAGTAGGTGAGAGTGAGGATCCTTGTGGGACTCCTAAGGTGGCCAATGTGGCATTGGATAGGGATTTATTAACCTTGACTCTTTGGGTTCTGTTGTGGAGAAACAAAGTAAACCAGTTTTTTAAGACAGTGCCTGAAAACCTCATCCTCCATTTAAGTAAATCTAGTAGATTGTCATGTTTAACAGTATCAAACACAGAAGATAAGTTGAGTCAAGGCACGCTTTAGGAAAATTGGAATAGGGCAACTCAATACCAGTACTATAGGTGTTCTGATTTAGAAAAGTACAATGCTACTGTGTCTTTCTGTCCAACTATTTATTATGAGATTAACTGTACCACTAATATATTTTTTTATCTTCTATATGTTTTTACGTCAGCCCCCAAGAGCAAGATGGCATCTAAGACGGGTGAAGGGACTGCTACAACCAGTGCAGTGGTGGGTGGAAGCACCACCACCAGAGCCGCGACTGGAGCCTATGGTTCTGCTGGCGCCAATAAGTCCTGTTATTATTATTATTTCCTTAACTTTTACCTCTCCCCCCCTATTAGAATAATTTTGCCTTGCTTATTTTTTATACTGTTTTTTTTTAACTCCACTATCTAATGTTTGTTAAATTCTTGTAAACCCTGCATTATCCATTTTTTTCTATATTTCATGTTTCTGTAGCTGACTTGCTCCTACTTGTACTAGTCTGTAGCTTTCTCCTGCTTTGTTAGTAAGCCAACCCTCTCCCCTTATATATCTTACGGTACTGTAAGACTAAGGGAACGATTTTTGGTACTATGTTGTGAAGATTGCAGGCCCAAGTATGCTATTATTCACCATGTATGTTTGTTGAGAAGGATTTATTTTTCTTGCTAATGCTCAGACAGTCTAAACAAGCGAGTGGCCATGGCCATGGTGGTCCTCCCCCAACGTTGTGTTATCATTCATTTATAACTGAATAATAGCAGTTTCCATGACAGTGCAGCATGGCTGGAAAGTATGAGTTCCTATTGCATTTGCCATCCAAGACCATATGTCCTTCACGGACCATTATTCCACCCCTTTATTGCTAATCAATGACTCAAAGTCATCATAGATCTGCCCCTCTATTTCAAAATGTTTTTGGTTGGCTTGACTACCTTGCTTTTCTAACATTGTCAACCAACAAACTGGCCAAAGTGATAGTTTTGATAGAAGTTACTGCTAACAGAACTGTAGTGAGGTATTGCGGTTGTACTTTGTTAAAAAAAAAAATGCCAATAATTCCTTAGGAGGCGTATCTGGCATCTAAAATGTGTACATTTTTTTCTAGCCGCACAGACCACCAGTGATAGGGCCAGCAGCAGCACCAGTGTGTCAGAGGTGGCCAAGTAGGCAGTTCAAGAGGGGGGGGACCCACCGGTGGCCAGGACAGTTGGATGCTAAGACAAATTAAGTACACTCTCTGTATTTGTTAAGCGAAGCAAATATCCCACCCATCATCAGTCATCACCTCCCTGCCCATGGGATTTAGCTACCCATGACCAAACTGAGGCATGGTTCAATTCGGCACTGCAGTGTTGGCCGTTCAAAATGTGTCTGCTTCAGTTAATGCGGCTTTCACAAAGTTTTCAATGCATTACAAACCAAAAACAAGGTGTGTTTTCAAGTGCCCAATCCGATACCTCCTACTGGTACTTCACTCCTCTATTCTTTCCTAAGTTCTGTCCCAGCCTACCAACAAAAAACATGAAAAATACATTCTTGGCATGTGGCACAATTTTCTGGACAAGTGATTTATATATATATTTTATTGTTTTCATAACAGATTTACACCTGTGCAAATTTTTCCCTTTCGTCATTCGTCAACTACAGTGACTGACTAAGTCAAAGCTTAGAAGTTGGCACATGATGATCAGTCACACCCCACTATTCTATTACAAAACCTCTACCTACTCTAATCCCTCTAACTTACCCAACAGCAGAGTATGTTTCCTTACTGACAAGCAAATGGAACTTGTTGAAAATAATTTGTGGTTGAGGGTGAGGACAGGGTGTAAATGGGACTAAGTGCCTGATTTGGAGTGTGGTGGATGGGATACTCTGTGACGAACGTGCCAAATAAAATCCATATCAAGCTCCTTTCCCTGTACTACAGTGCATCGTATTTCCCACTGTCTACTTACAGCAGACAGGATATCCGTGTTTTATAGATGACGTGTGTGACGTGGTATTATTATATTATTATTCATCTGCCTCTTTGGAGTGAGGGTAGAATTGAAAGGCAGTCAGAGAAGGGCAGGGCATTGTAACTAAAGTAAGATAATGCATTGTCCATTACAGCTGCCTCAGCTGCAGACTTTAGAGGGTAGCTAAGTATCTGACGCGCTAGCATGCCTCCATTACTTTAACAGAGCAAGAATACTATTAATTGTGCTGCATAGTGCATATTGCCGTACTTAGTAATGAGAGGTATTTTTTTTACAAACAAAGTGTGTAGTTTTTTACTAGGAAATCCTTTAAAAGAAAAAATAACTTACTTTTAATCTGTTGGTATTCTGTCTTAATTCAATTCAGACAGTCAGTACTTTTATGTGAAGCATGTTTGGAAAAACCTTGGCTCGGTGCCCAATCACATCAAAAATTCCAATGGCCCTAGAGGACCAACAATGTACTGCTACTGTTCCACTATATAAACAAGTGTTTGTACTGAGTGTTATTTGCAAATTGCCTTTTCTCTTTTTTTTTCTTTCTTGATATAGCTACTTCTGCTGGTCCACCACCCTAGCAGGAGATAGCAGCCCACCTGTGGTGGCACAGAACAGAGTCCATCCAGACAGAATATCATCAGCTGGTGGCTCTGGAGGAGGAGGAGGCAGAGACATCTGTGACTGCCCCGTGCCCCAGTACCTCGAGCCAGCCACCAGTGCCTCCATCTGGCCACAACATTGGCACCACCGCCGACAGCTGGGATCCTACTGATCCACCAGTGCGCCCCCACCTCATACACAGATTGCTTCCAACACCACATCCTTTGCAAGCTGGTGCTGTTTCACCTAGAGGTGGCAAGCCTTCACGCCTCTACTGATGATGCCATCCAATGTCCTTTTTTTATTTTTGGCTCTGGTGGGAGGAACTTTTGTCGTGGGTGGAGAGGGTGGGAATTGGGAAGGGAATAGGAAGTTGGACTTTGGACATTCTTTTGGAAATTGGTTGGGGTGGTACTGGTTTGTTTGGAGAGAGCTATGGGCCAGTTGTGGGTGGAGAGGGTGGTTTTTTATTGTTAAGAAAATTAAAGGGAAATTCTGTTACATTATGCCTGAAATCTTTTTGGTGCGCACGCCTCCACGCCACAGGGATCCGAGACAAGGCTCTGGAATGGACCACCTCCTTCCTCTCCGGCAGAACCCAGAGCGTCCGCCTCCCCCCATTCCGGTCCAAAGACTTCGAGATCATCTGCGGCATACCCCAAGGATCCTCCCTCAGCCCGACACTGTTCAACATTTACATGGCCCCGCTCGCACATGTCGCCCGACAGCACGACCTCAACATAATCCCCTACGCTGACGACACTCAAGTGATCCTCTCCCTCACCAAGGACCCCATCACCGCCAAAGCCAACCTCCATGAAGGAATGAAGGCCATCGCTGACTGGATGAAGACCAGCCGCCTGAAGCTGAACTCGGATAAGACGGAGGTCCTCATCCTCGGCACCAACCCTTCAGCCTGGGATGACTCCTGGTGGCCGACGGCACTGGGAGCAGCCCCGACACCCACCGACCATGCACGCAACCTGGAACCATCCTCGACTCAACGTTCTCAATGACCAAGCAGGTCAACGCCGTCTCCTCCTCCTGCTTCAACACCCTCCGCATGCTCCGCAAGATCTACAGATGGATCCCGACAGACACAAGAAAGACAGTCACCCAGGCCCTCGTCAGCAGCAGACTCGACTACGGAAACGCTCTCTACGCGGGAGCCCCGACCAAGCTCATCAAACGACTACAACGCATCCAAAACGCCTCGGCACGACTGATCCACGACGTACCACGCCACGGTCACATCACCCCCCCACCTGAGGGACCTGCACTGGCTCCCCGTCAGCAAGAGCATATCCTTCAAGCTCCTCATCCACGCACACAAGGCACTCCACAAGACCGGCCCAGCCTACCTCAACAGACGGCTCTCCTTCTATATCCCCAACCGCTAGTTACGCTCCACCGACCTCTCACTAGCCACCGTCCCGTGCATCCGAAGAACAACCACCGGCGGGAGATCCTTCTCCCACCTCGCCGCCAAGACATGGAACACCCTCCCACTGAGCCTACGACAGACCCAAGACCTGCTGACCTTCAGGTGGATACTCAAGACCTGGCTGTTCGATCAGGAGCACCCCCCCAGTGCCTTGAGACCCTCCCGGGTATGTGGTGCGCTTTACAAATGATTGATTGATCTGTTGTGGAGGGATTGTCTATTGCACCAACTGTGAAAAGCCCAGTTCAAAGCTAAGATGGGCACACAACTTCTTCTCTCTGTGCTTTCTTGGAAACAGCAGTAGCTAGCTTATTTCCATCTGAAGACCATGGTGGTAACTGATGCTCATTCCAACGGTGCAGTTGAGTTATCAATTTTCTTGACTAAGTCAGAGTGTGCCCAGTCAGCTCTATGTACTTGGAAGTGGCGGCTCAAATAACAAAGAATAGCGATATTGTTTTCTTGCAGTTGAACATGATTGTTTGGGAGATAGTAAGAGTTTCCTGCGATTCGTGCGAGTCTTGCCTGTTGATGCCAGACCCATTCAACAACATTGAAACAAGCATTTTCATTGTTGTTGGTACTGAGTTATTTTGACAGTTTGTTGGGAAGGTGGAATCAAAGTGAATTCCATTAGATCCCAAGATGTCTTTTCAAATGAAATTGGCAGCTTTTGTCAATATGTCCTGCAAAGCAAAAGGGGTAACCCAGTATCCCTCAGAACCTATATTATAAACAACAACGGTCCTGTTGGGTAATGCCATTTCTTTGTGATATTCAACATTCATGCAAACTAATGAATCAACTGATGGCACTAGAACACAAATAGAAATCCAAATTCATTCATGATTACAGAAGATGGAGTGATTTACTTGAATTTAAATTTTTAAACAAAGATTTTTATTCAATAGAAAAATTACCATAAGAGAAGGCTGTCTGGTAATTCCGTCAATGGAGCACCTCCCCTTGGCATTGATTTAACTGGAAGAATTGGTGAGTTATCTTTGGCACGTACTACATCCTCCTCGGGAACCTGAACTTCCACCTTGAGAACAACGACGACTCCAACTCTTCCACCCTGATCGACAAACTCGCCAACCTCGGACTCAGACAACTCGTCACAACACCCACCCACTCCGCCGGCCACACACTGGACCCACGTCTTCTTCAACCGCACCACCTTCCAGAAACCCACCACACACCACCGCACCCAGCAGATGCATCACCGCCCCTGGAGCAAAGTCACAGAAGACCAGCAAACCACCACCCTCGCCCAGAGCCCACCCGCAGACCCGACCGATCCGACGCCACAGCCCGTAGCTTCAGACAGTGGATCGACGACTGCGCCAACACCCTCGCCCCACTCAAGAAGCCCTCCAACACCCACACCAGCAAGAGAACCAGCTGGTTCACTGAATACCTCCAGGCCTCCAAGCGTACCTGCCGAAAACTAAAAAAAAAATGGATCCGTGAACGAACACCGGAAAGCTACACAGCCAACAAGAACGCCAGCCGCAGACACCACCACCTCATCAGATCGGCCAAAAGGACCTACTTCAAAGACCGCCTAGACAACAACGCACAGAACAGCAAAGAGCTATTCAACATCGTGAAGGAATTCTCCAACACCAACGACATCCCACTATCACAAGACCTGTGGGACTCGCTGGCCACCTTCTTCCATCGTAAGATCGCAGACATCCACGACAGCTTTGACGCCGTCACCACCCTGGCAACTGCTGAGACCCCTGCTCCCATGACCACCACCCTCACCAACCGCCTGCTCGCCTGGACCAACATCAACGACGACGACACCATCAAGGTCATGAACACCATCCACTCCGGATCCCCGGAAGACCCCTGCCCACACCACATCTTCAACAAAGCCAGCAGCACCATCGCACCCCATCTCCGAAAAACCATCAACATCTCCTTCGAGACAGCGACCTTTCCGGAGAGCTGGAAGCATGCAGAGATCAACGCCTTACTCAAGAAACCCAAGGCGGACCCCAAGGCCCTCAAGAACTTCTGACGCATCTCCCTGCTCCCGTTCCCGGCGAAGGTCATCGAAAAGGCCGTCAACAAACAACTAGCCAGCTTTCTCGAGGAGAACAGCATCCTGGACCCGTCCCAGTCCGGGTTCCGCAGCAACCACAGCACCGAAACTGCCCTCATCGCTGCCACCGATGACATCAGGACCCTGTTTGACAACAGAGAAACCGCAGCCCTCATCCTCCTCAGCCGCCTTCGATATGGTCTGCCACCGCACACTACGAACACGCCTCTACGACACCGGAATCCAAGAGAAGGCCCTGGACTGGACCACCTCCTTCCTCTCTGGCAGAACACAGAGCATCCGCCTCCCCCCCTTCCGCTCCAAAGCCACCGAGATCATCTGCGGCATACCCCAAGGCTCATCCCTCAGCCCAACGTTATTCAACGTCTACATGGCACCGCTCGCCCACGTCGCACAATGACATGACCTCAACATCATCTCCTATGCCGACGACACCCAGTTGATACTCTCCCTCCCCAAAGACCCCCACACCGCCAAAACCAACCTCCACGAAGGAATGAAGGCCATTGCCGACTGGATGAGAAACAGCCGACTGAAGCTGAACTCGGACAAGACGGAGGTCCTCATCCTCGGATCCACCCCCTCAGCCTGGGATGACTCCTGGTGGCCGACTGCACTAGGAGCACCCCCTACACCCACCAATCAGGCTCGCAACCTAGGGGTCATCCTCGACTCTACCCTCTCCATGACGAAGCAGGTCAACGCTGTCTCCTCCTCCTGCTTCAACACCCTCCGCTTGCTTCTCAGGATCTTCAAGTAGATCCCCACTGAAACAAGAAGGACGGTCACCCAGGCCCTCGTCAGCAGTAGACTGGACTACAGAAACGTACTCTACGCAGGAGCTCCGGCCAGACTCCTGAAACGGCTACAACGCATCCAGAACGCCTCTGCACGCCTGATCCTCGACATCCCCCGCTGCAGCCATATCACGCCCCACTTGAGAGACCTGCACTGACTCCCTATCAACAAGAGGATAACCTTCAAACTCCTCACCCACGCACACAAAGCACTCCACAACACCAGACCAGCGTACCTCAACAGCTGTCTCAGCCTCTACACCCCCAACCGCCAGCCCTGCTCTGCAGACCTCACCCTCGCCACTGTCCCCCGCATCCAAAGAGTGACCGCCGGCAGCAGATCATTCTCCCACCTCGCCGCCAAGACATGGAACACCCTCCCCATCCACCTGCGGCAGACCCAAGACCTCCTAACCTTCAGGAGACTTCTCAAGACCTGGCTCTTCGAACAGTAGCAGCTCCCCCCCAGCGCCTTGAGACCCTCACGGGTTTGTAGTGCGCTTTCTAAATGCTATGATTGATTGATTCAGTTTACCATGTCATCTAGTAAGGAATCAATACATTTTTTGGACCTCACTCTGCAAATGGAAGAAAGCTTGATTTTTACCAGCTTGTATAGAAAGCCTACTGAGTGTAACACCTTGCTTAAGTACAATTCTAACCACCCAAGAAGTCTTCGCAACAATTTGCCCTACGTAAAACTTTTTAGCTTACATCGCAATTGCTCACACAGATCCGATTACTTTAAGGAATCTGACAAACTGATACAACGTCTGAAAGACAGAGGCTACCCGATGGGCCTACTTAAACATGGCAAGAAAAGGGCTTGGTACTGCCCTCGCGAAACATTACTAGAAGTAAAACCCAAGGCCAATCAAAGTAAGAAGAGAGTATGTGTGACAACCTACAAACCCAAAAGTCATGAGATTAAGAAAATAATCAGAAAGTATTGGAATCTGGTTGCAACAGAAATGGGCATCACTGAAGATCCACTATTTGCCTTCAAGCGTGGAAGGAATATCAAAGACTCCGTAGTGAGTGCCTATCTGGAAAATCCCAAACATCCAGATGTAAGGATGCAATTAAACTTACCCTTTTTGGCCGGTCACTACAAATGTGGTCATTGTAAGACCTGCCATTTAACTATTGGAAGTAACAGTTTTACACATGCCAACTGCAACTACACACTGGCCCATTTCACCAACTGCAACAGTACGAACGTAATTTATGTTATTGAATGCCCATGCAACAAACTATATGTGGGCCAAACCACCCAAAAAATCAAATGCACGATCCTACAACATATCAGTAGGATTAGATGTTGTGTACAAGTGGCACCCTTAGTAGAACACTTTGTCAATCTAGAGCACAATCCGGAAAGCCTCAAATGGACTGTGCTTGAGAAAGTACACTTGCATCCGAGAGGAGGCAATCTGTCAGCATTGCTGAATTTCAAAGAATGTAAGTGAGTTCATTTGTTGAAAATAGTTACTGTTGGTCTGAATAAAATGTAGGAGACATATAAACAAATGGGACAATTAAGAAATAGATGAAACCAGGTCGCTTCATGTTTGATCCATTGTCCTACCTCCACAATCCTTCAAAGTACTTTTCCTGTGGTTTGTGGTCACATAGAGGCCAGTGCATAGTCATTTTGCTTCAAACAGATGGATATTTCATTTATCATATTGTCCAAAATCTAAGCAAACTATTGGTCCAGTATTTCATACCATCTGGTTAATGAATAGACTATTATTCAGATTTGCAATTGCTATGGGCCAGCCCATAGTCAACCTTGTTACCCACCTACCAACTTGATAAGGAAGTTGTATCCAATGTTTTTTCAATGATTAAGTGGCTTTTATTTATGTGCTGTCAACTATGATAATAAGCAGACTCTGCTGTTATTGTCCATATGCTACACAGTAATCTACTATGTCTGATTATGTAAAATGAACAATATTGTTTTGTTGCTTACACTATGTTGAATTTATCAATCTGATTCAAAGAAGTGTAAATAAGTAACTTGCCTGTAAAAGTTTTTTATTGATGTGCTGTCAATTATGATATTAAGCAGAATCATCTGTTTTATGTCCATATGCCACTAAGGAACCTGCTATGCCTGATTACTCAAGATGAATAGTACTGTTTTGTTGTTCACACTATGTTGAATTTATTACCTCTATTCCAACAAATGTAAATAAGCAACTTGCTTGAAAAGATCAAACCAAGCTATTACATATGAAATTGTTTTAAATTGTTCTCTTTTTTAGATGAAGGCCATATTGAAGTAGTGTATTTCCTTTACTTGTGTTAAATTGTTCATACTTAAACAATGATGCCGCCACAATGTAGGATTATACCCTGTTTAGGCGCAACGATGTTGCAACAAATAGCCACATTATTCTTGAAACATAGTGACTTAAAATTACCCACGTTTGCCACACTGGCCATGTTCAGTTTTAGCTGCTGCACATCCCTGTGCACGCAAGTCACAGACGTATCAATGACATTCTGTTTCCATCATAAGCAGCTGATTTTATTGACCGCCACCACAGAGCATAGGATTCTGCCGCCTGGCCACAGCTAATCAGGTAATCCTGCCCGCGCTGCCGCCAGGCCATTGTATATTCAATCTTTTTCCAGAATTTCGAATCCTAGACTTAGGTTTTCCGTTTTTTTTTGTTCACAGTTGTTTTTTCGAGGTCCACGATTAATTAGTGACACCGCCGGTTTGCCAACGGAGCAAGAGGCAACTATAACCGCGCTCAAAATTCAGAGCAGCAATGAATCTTTAAGATCTGTATTCTCCAATTAACAGGAGGTTGCTCCCGGCTACGCTCCATTTTCATGACCTTAGGAATCACTGGTTTCCAGTCTGCTACCAGGATCCGCATTACTTTGCATAACCTTAGTAGGAACCATTTCAATTCAGGTATGGATTATTTCTGTCACTGAGCAATTTACGTAGATCTGTTTAGAAATGGATTATTAATTTGGCTCTTTCCTTACCTTTGGGCCGACTGACATTTATTTTCATTTTAATATTCTACACCTCCCCTTGGCATCGATTTAACTAGAAGAATCGGTGAGGTATCTTTGACATCATGTACCTAGATATGTTTTTAAAAATACGCGCTTTGAACACACACTTATTCAGAAATCTTTGTCTGCAGGCTGTCCGTTCAACTCTATGTCCTGAAGAAGACCCGTATTGACAACCCCCATTAATACTCCTGTCAGGGTCGAAACGTGGACGGTTTTATTTGTCCATTCTTCAATAGGTCTCCCTGCTTTCAAATCAATGACGATTAATTCTTGAGCTTGAGACACTTGTATATTATGAAATTTGACCTCCTTCTGAACTCCAAGTGCCACAATCCGATCTGGATACTAGGGACACAACGCAGATAGCTTGAAGCAGAAAACATGTTCTACAGAGTTTTCTATCAAGTTGATAAGTACAATGAAAGCCTGCACCTCTTTCTTCTTTTCTTCCATCTGAGCACCATCAGCGTTTTTAATTTTTCTCATGAGCAATCGACAACGATTCCGGAATACAGTTAGGCAATTCAGGTGGTACATGCCATCTATTGCTAAAACCTTTCCAGCAGCTATTTTCGCTACAATAGCAGTATCCTGTAGATCACTGGCCATGTGTCTGAAATTCTTATCAATATCAAGGACCATGAACACATGAAGGTCACCCTCACTTGCTGTGCAGAAGATGCAGATCATTTTTGTCTGCGACAGGCGATCCCTTCGTCGCTTTCCTCCTGCACATTCGTTGGATGGTCCTGCTTCTTCCAAGTCTCTTTTTTTCTGAGCTCTTACCAACTTGCTCTGGTTGAATTTTCAGTGACAGGATTTATTCCAACTAGCTTGATTTAATCTTCAACAGGAAGTCTGTTCAATTTGCGAAATTCACTGACTGTTTTTAGAAAGTTCTTATTTAGCTGAGATTTATCTCCAGGTCCTGCTGATTTAAAGGGACACTTCAGCCCTTCAGTAGTTCTTGGCTGGCAAAGAACGCAGGCTTGCCAGCCCATGTCTTCATCTATAGAAGGTAAAACCTGAAACTGTATAATTAGCTTTCTAGTATACACCTGAAAATAAATATGAAGCAGAAGCAACAGTGACACATATATATATCTATATCTATATATATATATATATATATATATATCTATATCTATAAATTCACTTAAAAACTATAGGTTTCACACATGTTATAGTTAGCTGGACATTTCCCTCGTAAAAAACCATTGAAATTCCCCCGTTATAGTTAGCGCAGGCAACTATAACTCACGCGACCGCAATCCTCTGCTGATGACGTCAGATATTACATCACTGTATTTAGACACCTATTTACCCATGTCTTCTTCCATTAATCTTTAGCTATACATATATTACAAATATTTATTTTTCAGAAAGACACAAATGTAATCAGTGATGTAATATCTGACGTCATCAGCAGAGGTTTGCGGTCGCGTGAGTTATAGTTGCCTGCGCTAACTATAACGGGGGAATTTCAATGGTTTTTTACGAGGGAAATGTCCAGCTACCTATAACATGTGTGAAACCTATGGTTTTTTAAGTGAATTTGCAAGGTTTTTTAAATGCTAATTCCTAACTATAACGTGTGTGAAACCTATGGTTTTTTAAGTGAATTTGTACGGTTTTTTAAATGCTAAGTTATGTATTTATTAATATTTATTTTTCACGTTTTTCACCGTGCGCGCACCGTATGCGCACCACGCGCGCACTCTGGGCGCTTGGTGCGCTTTGCGCACCAAGCGCCCACGATGCATTATGCATGCCGTGCGCGTACGGTGCGCGCACTCCGCGATTTTTCGAATACATTTTTTTTTTTTTTTACCCTTGGGGGTCCTTCAGTGACCCCCTGACAAAGGCTAGGGGGTCAGGAACTGTTCATCCTGCCCCCTTTTCACGTTTTCCACCTTTTTTTTTCACTGCCTCAGACTGCGAGAGACAAAATGGCGGCCGACACTTCCTGATTTCGACCGATTCGAATGTTTATTGGCATCTAACAACCAATCAGAATTGCGCTCGCACACGGCACCGTGCGCGTACGGTATGCTTACCGTACGCGCACGGTGCGCGCTTATAGATATATATGTACTTTTAACAGCAATTTTCTCAGGAACTACTGAACAGATTGACTCCAGATATCCAAAAGGCACATCCCTTACCTGAGGACTACCTCTCTGCCAAATTTCAAGTAATTCTGTTCAGCCGTTCGGGCTGTACCTTGGACTAAAGGTCCTATGGGAAAATGCATGGGAAAAACGCGTTTTGGGACCCCCCTTTTTTCTCAGCCCCACTTGACGAATCCCCCCGAGACTTTCAGGGTAGGAGCGGAGCGCCCCACCTATTTTGAAAAATTCGCGAGGATTCGTGAATCGGCGCCAAAGTTATTCAAAATAGAATTTTCAGATTTCCTATGGAAACACGGTCCTAACTATAACTATCTACTTGCGACCGCCAGTAGATAATATCTATATATATATATATATATATATATATATATATATATATATATATATATTATCTACTGGCAGTCGCCAGTAGATAGTTATAGTTAGGACCCATTTTCCTTAGGAAATCCGCAACATTCTATTCCCAATAAGTCTAGTGCCGGTTGATGAATCCTCGCAAAATTTTCCAAACTTTTGGCCAGGTCTGCTCCGCTCCTACCCTGAAAGTTTTGCGGTGATCCGTCAAGCGGGGGCCGAGAAAAAAGGGGGGTCCCAAAACGCGTTTTCCCCATGCAATTATCCATAGGATCTGTTGTCGCAGCTAAAGCCCGAACCGCTGAACGGAATGACACCAAATTTGGCAAAGAGGTAGTCCTCAGTTCAGACTTGTGCCTTTTGTATAAATGGTGTGAATCCGTTCAGTAGTTCCTGAGAAAATTTGAGTTAAAAGTACATATATCTCTATGGAGGATCAGCGCACCCTACCCGCACCGTAAGCGCACCCTCCTCGAACCGAGTGCGCACCCTCCCGATCGCGCGCTGAATGCTAATTGGCTGTCAAGTGTCTGTCTACATTCGAAACCAGGAACTGTTGGCGGCCATTTTCTGCCTCGGTAGAAGCGAGGCTGAAGAAGCAAGGGGAATAAGTGTGTAAAACATATAAAGGGGGCAGAGTGGAAATACTCTGACCCTCTAGAGGTGCTTAGGGGGTCCCAGAAGGACCCCCTGGGGCCCCCCTTTTTTTTTTTAAACGGCGAAATGCGCCCACGGTGCGCGCATCCTATCGCATTGGGTGCACGGATTCTCTCGCGTTGGGTGCGCGGATCCAATGAAAAAAAAAATGAAAAAAGACAAGAAATCATTGGATGTATGACAACTTTCTACACTGAAAGGTAGGGTGTATATTTCTGTTTTTTAAAGGCATGATTCTTATTGGTTAACAAAAACTGATTGTAAGGAACATTATATATGATAAGCTGATATGTTGAAAAGTCAAGCACACTTGCTGTCTTGTTTAGCAACATTGTGTGCTGAACTTGTGACCTGTGTGCTCAGTGCAGTGTTCCATGACCTGTTTCTATGGTAACAGGCAGAAGGAAGATTGGGGAAAGGGTTGAAATGTATTTCATTTGGAAAGGGTTGAAATGTTTAACCAATAGAAATTTGTGTTTGCTTTTGAATTTTTGTGTGAAGGATTGTGATTTGATGATTACATGTATATGTGTGGAAAATGAAAGGGAAACTTTTCCATTCTTTGTTTTTGCTGAGAGGTGCACAGTGCAGAGATTCTGTAAAAGAAAATCTGGCATGTGACTGATATACTTCTTAATCTACAAAACAACTTGAAAGGTGAGTTATGTAATTGTGAGGGGATGTATGTAGACTATTTTGATTTTAATCAGACTAATGTATTTCTCCTGCTAAAGTGTATGGAGTAGTTTTTTTCTCTACAATCTTATTGACAGTGTGTGTGCATGTAGAAACCATTCTTTGATAAGCATTTGTGTTTTTCATGTGTTTGCAGACAGATAACTGTGCTGTTTTTATATTTTGGTAGAATTAGAAACCAGTCATTGTTTATGAATTTGTGAAATGAGTCATGTTATGTTTCTATACTAAAATGTAGTACTCCTTCTAGATGAAGAAATGTGTTTTGGTAAGCTGCTAGGGATAGTGTTGCTTGTCTAGAATCACACTGTGAGTCTGTGTGCATTTGGGAACCACTGTGAGAGAAGCATTTGGTAACATTGTGTATTTGCTGACAGATAACTGTTTTAAAACCTGTCTTGTTGTCAAGTTTTAGTAGCATTAGAAGGCAGTTTTTGCTTATGCTTTGATTAAATGAGTCAGGGTTTGACACAAAAGTGCAGTCCTGAAATATATAGATTGTGTGCAGTTCCCTTACCACTTCCACTGTAGTGAATGAGTTTTGGTAAACTCCTAGGGATAGTGTTGCTTGCCTAGAATCACACTGTGAGTCTGTGTGCATTTGGGAACCACTGTGAGAGAGGCATTTGGTAACATCGTGTATTTTCTGACAGATAATTGTTTTAAAACCTGTCTTGTTGTCAAGTTTTAGTAGCATTAGAAACCAGTTTTTGCTTATGCTTTGATTAAATGAGTCAGGCTTTGACACAAAAGTGCAGTCCTGAAATATGTTGATTGTGTGCAGTTCTCTTATCACTTCCACAGTAGTGAAGGATTTTTGGTAAACTCCTAGGTATAGTGGTTGTTGTCTAGAAACACACTGTGAGTCTGTGTGCATTTGGGAACCACTGTGAGAGAAGCATTTGGTAACATCGTGTATTTTCTGATAGATAACTCTTTTAAAACCTGTCATGTTGTCAAGTTTTAGTAGCATTAGAAGCCAGTCTTTGGTTATGCGTTGATTAAATGAGTCATGCTTTGACACTAATGTGCTGTACTTAAATATGTAGATTGTGTGCAGTACCCTTACCTCTTCTAGACTAGTGAATGAGTTTTGGTAAACTCCTAGGATAGTGTTGCTTGTCTAAAATCACACTGTGAGTCTGTGTGCATTTGGGTAAGCATTTAGTAACATCGTGTATTTGCTGACAGATAACTGTTTTAAAACCGGTCATGTTGTCAAGTTTTAGTAACTTTAGAAGCTATTCTTTGCTTATGCATTGATAAAATGAGTCAGGGTTTGACACTAAAGTGCAGTACCATGTACTATTCTCTTCACTGTGCCAGAACTGAAAATTTAAAAGTTTTACCCAGGCACTGTCCTAGCAGTAGTCTGATGATTTAGTCAGTTTCCAAGTACTCATGTTGTGAACCATACATTACCACATAGACTGCTTCAAATGTCTATGCAGTCTTCTAACATACTATACACTTGTCTTTCACATCTTCAATTCCCTAGTCAGTATCCATACAGTGCAGCAAACATCCTGTCACTCCCTTTGCACTCCTCTAGTGACCCATTCAGTACCAAGTACTAATCCATTCACTGTGTCAAAAGCCAACCACTTATAAATTCACCCAGGCACTCTCTTTGCTGTACTCTAATCATTCCGTCAGTTCCCAAGTACTCATGCAGTGAGCCAGGCCTTAGCACATAGACTGCTTCAAATGCCTATTCACTATGCATGCAGGCCTCTAACCACCTATACAGTTGTCTTTCACACCTTCAATTCCCCAGTCAGTATTCATACACTTCTAGCAAACACCCTGTTACTCACCCAGTGTGTCTCCTTATAGTAGTGTAATTATTCAGTCAGTTAGCATGTAGTCTTTTAGTGAGGTAGGCTTTAGGGCATGAACTGCTTCAAAGTAGTATGCACTATGCATGTAGTGTTTTAACCATCGTCACACTTGTGGTTCAGGGTTATAGTTTCTTAGTCAGTTTTTATATAAAATGTGTTTGTAAAGTAATGGAATAGTATAAATTTGAAAGTTATTAAAATAAATTTATTTGTGATTCTTTTTTACAGATACAGAATAGGAGTGTTTCTCATCCGTTTGCACTCTTCTCGTGCAAGATTGTTTGGATGAAGGGTCCTTCGGTGTTTCATCATACTTGCCGTGCCGTACGAGTATTTCTTGTCAGGATCCCCTCGCAACAGAACTCTTTTGCAAATCTTGCACGTGACCAAGGTGGCATTGATCTTTGTTTGCCCCTCGGCAAAAGTAAAAAATTTCCACAGCACTGAAGAAAAACGTTGTGGGCGTGGTGCCTCCTCCAAAAATTCATCCTTAGATTCGGTGAATATTTTAAAGCGACAACATTTACAGTTTTTGTAAGTTAAACTTATAAAATTTTGTTAGCCGTAAGCATTTTATATATCTGTGATTTGTATCTTGTGGTATTTTGCTGAGAATAGCATGTTGTTGTTTTTTTTTTAACAATCTTTCTGATTGTTTTTTTTTTGCCCGCTGTTAAGTGATGAGTACGATTGAAATCACTATTTTTAGTGAAATTCAATATATTCTGAGAACAGCAAAAAAGGCAAACAAATTACTTTGTGGAAATTATGCTATGTTGTAAAAACTGTATTATTACGTTATAATTTTTTTTTTCTTTTCTTTCACAGATCCAAATTTAAAAATAAGCAATTTATATGAATTTAGATTGCAATGAAAATCTGAATAAAATGTATACCCTTTTTTATTCCTATTACTGTGAAGGTAAGTTTATCTAAGTCTCAATATGCAGAATGAGGAGGTCTGCAAGAAGCTACAAAGTTGAAACACGTTTCTAAAAACACTCTGTTTATACCTATGTAGTTTTGAAATCTGACCATAATCAGATATCATGTGACCTGCAAAAAAAGAGATTTGAGGGGTTCATAATATTTCCCATTGTAGCTATTGAAGGATCGCAATCATTTCAATCATTCTTCTTTGAATATCTTTGCAGACAAAACTCTGTGCTTACCTTCTATCATTCGCAAGGAATTTTAAAACTGGAAATATGTCACTTTTTGTAACATAGTTATTGCGCAAGACACTCTTTCATATTTACAAAGAGAGGAAAAGGCACTCTGTGCACTTTTTATACTCCATGTAAATACAACCTCATTATGCACACCAGTTTGCGTTGAAAGGGTGTTCTACAAGTGTTGTTGTGCATGATTGCACTGAATACTCATAGAACAAGACACATGTCTAGATTTATCAGAAATCATAAATCTCGATATGTGTGTGAATGCTGCACCATTCTAAAATTGGTGTAGGAAAGCACAACAAGGAGAATTGTTTTCATTTCTCCACATTTTTATATCTTCGATGCATGCTACAATGCTCAGCATACATTGAAGGAGAAAAATGCCTTTACTGATTGTTTTTGTGCAGGAAGGTCTGTCTTCCTGCACAAAAACAAACAGCACATGACACAGATATCCTTGCACTATGGTGCAAGGGTGCCTGTGTCACCACATGGCTGCAGTTTAAGCAGCCGCGCAGAGAGAAGCATAGATTTGCAACATATTTATGTACATATGTTGCATCCCTGTGCTTCAGAAGTACTACAGCACACTGCAGTTAAAGAGGTTACTGTGTGATGCTGCAGCACTTCCTCATAGTTCTGCACTTATACATTCACCATACGCTACTAATGCATTCATTCAGTCAATAACGTACGACACATACATTCATCTAAACTTTCACACACTAACAAAGAAATGTACCTCTTTTTTTTAAACCAGGAAAGTTAGTTATTACAATAACTTTTTTTTTCTTCCTTCTTCTTTTATATTTTTGGCGGGGGTTTCTGAACAATTTTTAATTTTTTTTGGTTTTTCTGCAAAAAAAACACAACAAACAAAACAGGAGGAACCAATCAATGAACTTCAGGGAACAATAAAAACAAAAACAAAAAAAACCTAGAAAATGTGACTTTCTTGCCGGCGGCAGATCAGATCGATTGACTGCTCACCGTAGCACAAAGTCGCATTGCACTTAGTGCAGAGCACTTTTAAATGTTGAAATTGAGGACGGATGTCCACATTTTGGGCTGATGGATGCACTCTTGAAGTGCTCGGCTGCGATGAGGTGGAAGGCGCAGGAGCAGGAGTGTTTCTCATCCGTTTGCACTCTTCTCGTGCAAGATTGTTTGGATGGAGGGTCCTTATGTGCTTCATCATACTAGCCGTGCCGCACGAGTATTTCTTGTTAGGATCCCCTCGCGACAGCACTCTTTTGCAAATCTTGCATGTGACCAAGGTGGCATTGGTCTTATTCTGCCCCTCGGGAAAAGTAAAAAATTTCCACACCACTGAAGAAAAACGTTCTTTGCGTGGTGCCTCCTCCAAAAATTCATCCTCAGATGTATGAGGAGATGCAGGTGATGCCTGCTGCCCTGAAGCCATTTTTAGTTGAAAAAAGTTAGAGCTAAGTGTAAACTTAGTCTAAAAAATCTTCTTCTCTGCAAAGCGATGCTCCTCCAAAGAAGGTCAAAGAAGAATGATTGAATTGGGTGGGGTCTTTCAATAGTTAGAACAGGAAGTGTAATGAACCAATAAAATCTCTTTTTTTGCAGGTCACATGGGATCCGCGCACCCTGCGCTTACGCAGCACGCACCCAGCGCGCATCCGCGAAATTGAATAAAAAAAAATTATAGGATTAGATGTAAAAATATATTAGTTTTAAGACTAGTTTAGAGTTTGTCTTCAATTAATATTCGCATGAAATACATATATATATGTTTTTTTAAATGTTCAATATTTCGTGGGATCCGCACACCTACCGCGTCATAGACGCAGATGACGCATTGGGGAAGCGCGTAAACGTCGCGTTACGTACATCGAATGTGTCGCGTATAGGCTGGGAGTCGCGTACCTGTCACATTGCGATCGCGCACTAAACACGTACCCAACGCATACTGTGCGCAGATGCTTCCGCGTAGGGATTGAGAACGGTGCGCATAGGGTGCGCGGATCCAAAAACATTGAAAAAAATATGTAAAATAAAGTTTTGAACATATAGTTAAAGAAATATTTTTAAAACTATAAAAAAATATGTTTGAAAAACCCAATAAAAACAAATAATAATTTTTATTTTTTAAAAGAATTAATTAAATAAATAGATTTTAAAAATGGTGATAAAAAAGAATTTAAAAAAAACACAATTAATGAAATTGACACACTGAAATTGAAAAACTATAGGAATCCAATGAAAATCATTAAACATGATATCTTTAGAGATAACTTATAGATAGGAATTAGCATTTAAAAAACCTTTGAAATTCACTGAAAAAACCATAGGTTTCATGCACGTTATAGTTAGGAATTGGCATTTAAAAAACCTTTGAAATTCACTGAAAAAACCAAAGGTTTCAGGGGCGTTATACTTAGGAATTGGCATTTAAAAAACCTTAGAAATTCACAAAAAACCATAGGTTTCAGGGGCGTTATAGTTAGCTGGACATTTCCCTCGTACAAAACCCTAGAAATTCCCCTGTTATAGTTAGTTCAGCTAACTATAACTCGTGCCCCCACAATGCACTGCTGATGACGTCACATATTACATCACTCATGACATGGTCAGTGACATCACTGATGACATCTCAAATGACATCACTGATGACATCATTGATGGAGTCATCCATGTGATAAATTAGTGCATCTTGCCACACCCTAATATAACCTTTGATACACCGACTCAAAATTTCAGACGGCCATTTTGAAAACCATAGATACTCCAATACCAATAACTACATACCCACTCATTGACTCTTAGGTCTACATACACCTCCACTCACTCACCTCTACAGTCACTCATACTTACAGTCACTCAGTACAGGACAATCATATGCATTTATACACCTATATAGACACTCACACACCGCCAATCATCCATTGAGGTACTGACACACCTAGTCCGTCATGCAAATAATTAATTACAGTCCAATTTACTCACCTATACAGTTAAATACACTCAAGTTCACTTACTCATAAAAATGCTAACAAATTCTGACGCTCTTATACAATTACTGATACAAGCACACACTCATCCATACAGCCACTCCCAACATCACACACTCTCACATATAAATAGTTATATACTCTTACACACATATACACTGTGTTTCACATATGTAGTTACTGACACATGTACAACTGAGATATACATTCAATCACTAACACACCCTTACATACAGTCACCCAACCATACAGTCCATCACACATGCACTCTTAAAACCATGCACCCACTGAATCACCCACTCAGACATCTATGCACAGAGTCACACACACCCTACCCACACAAACACTCAGGCACCCATACAGATACTCAGACAACCAATCAATAACCCATATAGACACTCATATAGCTATTCACAAAACCATGCAGCCACTTATAAACCAACACACAGACACATACAGACATTCACACAGTTTAGTCACTAGTGTGCAGTAAGATACATTTAATGACTCACTTATAGAGTCAGTTACGCACCTAGAAAATCACCCATTCACACACTTATACACCCACTCATTCCTCCATAGGCCTTTCACTATCAATAAATAAAACGTATTTAAACTTTTCAGAAAAACACGATGTCATCAGTGATGTCATTTGAGATGTCATCAGTGATGTCACTGACCATGTCATGAGTGATGTAATATGTGACGTCATCAGCAGTGCATTGCGGGGGCCCGGGTTATAGTTAGTTGAACTAACTATAACAGGGGAATTTCTAGGGTTTTGTACGAGGGAAATGTCCAGCTAACTATAACGGCCCTGAAACCTATGTTTTTTTTAGTGAATTATATATATATATATATATATATATATATATATATCTATATATATATATATATATATTTTACCTACTGGCGGTCGCCAGTATGTAGTTATAGTTAGGACCTATTATCCATAGGAAAATCGTAACATTCTTTTCCCAATAACTTTGGCATCGGTTGACGAATCTTCGCGAAATTTTCAAAACTCGTGGTGTGCTCCGGTCAGCTCCTATCTCATAAGTTTTGGGGTGATTCGGCAAGCGGGGGCCTAGAAAAAAGGGGGTCCCAAAACGTGATTTCTATATGTTAATTCCCATAGGAAACTTTAGACACGGCTACAGCCCGAACTGCTGAACGGAATTATACCCAATTTGGTGAAAAGGTAGCCCTTGGTTCAGAAAGATCCCTTTTTGTTAAATGGTGTAAATCCGTTCGGTAGTTCATGAGAAATTAGAAAAAGAAAAAGTTCCAATATCTGGGCGGAGCCTAACGACACATCTCATTGTGAGATCTGATTGGCTGTCAGCACTTCATCCTGGAATTGCTGGCAGCCATCTTGGGACCAATATACATGATAGTACCCCATTGAAATGCATTGTAGTGAATCGAAGATTTTTAGGGTTACCAAAAGGAGAACTATAAAGGGTTATAACAGACTTTAGTTACATTAGAATTCATTTGTTGATGGTACCATACTAATTTCAGGAATTGTGGTGTGTTCTAAGGGGATTTTACCCTGTGAAAAAATTTCTGCTGGGATATCATGAATCATGTTTGAGAGAAAACTGAAGCTAAAATCAAAGCATATTTTCTGTAAATTCACATTATCTTTCTCAGTCATGTGAGAATGAAGTCTGTCATTCTCAGTAAATCATGTACATTCAACAAGGGCAGAGACTGTCAGTTGATTCCTTTGTGTTCTACTGCAGCTTCCCAGAGTGTTCTAAAGAACAACTAGAGCGCTAACAGTCTTACTTATGACAAAATTATGGCACACCTGAAGCCATCTTGATTGGAATAAACTGGTAACTCTTAAAATATTTAATTTAAAAAGGAACAAAATGAGGGGGTTCATTTTGTCATAGAAATTATGGTTAGTGCTGTAAAAAGTAAAATTAGGACATGTTTTAAGTGAGATCTCAAATATCTTCCTGTTATATTTCAACAGGAGAAGCCTGTCAATTGATGCCTTTGTGTTCTACTGCAGCTTCCCAGAGAGTTCTAAAGGACAACTAGAGCGCTAACAGCCTTACTTACGACAAACGTATGGCACACCTGAAGCCATCTTGATTGGAATAAACTGGTAACTCTTAAAACATTTAATTTCACAAGGAACAAAATGATGGGGTTCATTTGAGGAAATATGAATTTTATGATCAGTTATGTCCCCTATCGTAGACCCCAACGTCTCCATGTGCATGCTACAAGTACATGTATGTTCCCTCCAGTTCCAGTTATGAAGACGCAAATACATGTGCGTCCTCCGTCAACATGTCCTCTTTCAGATCCGCCATGAATGGGTCAGATATTCCATTCCTAAGTATGAAAGGCCACCGACTTTATGTGGTTCACTTTCCACATTTTACAGATTCAGGCGAGTAGGCCCTGAATTCTGCCATCAAGCCTTTTCCTGCCTTCTGCCTCTGACAGCTCCAGTCCGAGCCCGCATCTGTATCCCTGAACTTTGTCCTACTCCCTGCGCGGCTAACGGTGCCTGATCCGGCCGTTGCCTGCCAAAAACTGTATTTCACCTTCAAGATTATCTGCTTCGCTCCTCATCCGATGCATTCCTGTCTAGTAGTTTAGGTAAACATTCTTCCAGCTACCGAGCAAAGGGCCAGGCCTCACTGTTCTCATGCAAGTAATTCATAGCCCCTGTTACCATGGAAGATTCCTGCCCCCTCGCATCTCATGTAGACACTTAGACGCTTGTAAACGCACTAACAGTCAGTATAGAATAGATTCCGTCCCAGAGACCTTTCCTTTTGGATAATACAGTTCTTTAAACATAAGATATTAGATATGATTTGGGATTAGGTTGACATGACTCCTCAGACTTCTGTCTCCACATGTAGAGCTAAATGTCAAGTCCCCTTCACCCTCTAGTTGCACGTCAATCACACGTCATGCGGCTGCGCATGCATCTCTGCCAAGTATTTTCTGCTGACATTACAGGATTCTCTTATGGATCCACCCACTTGTGACATCATGTTTAATGACGTTTCTAGTTACGCCTATGTTTACGCCTTTTTTCATTACGTATGTGTATCATTATCTGTATTATCAGCTGTTACGCCTCCTGCATCTGTCTTAATGTAATGCTTTTCATATAAATACCTTTACTTGTCAATAATGTATGGCCTTCCCTTCCTGAACCTTCGTGGTGATGGAATTTGAAGCCTACGGTTCGAACTGTAATTCCTTTGTAGAGGAATAAAGCCTTTCAGAACCTCTAATACCACGGATTCTGCCTCTTATTTTTACTGAGTTATTCTTACTAGACTTTACCGCATAAAAAATAGTACCGGTAATGAAATATTTACCACATAAATTGGCGCCCGAACAGGGACACTTTCTCATCTCACGCGCCGGAGGTGCGTTGCAGGCCCGGTCTCCTGCCACAGCTGGACGGACAACAACGCGTACCCGCAGGATTTCCTGTATCTCCCTCCGGCCAAGCGGGGGTGACTGAGGCTGCGATCAACACCCAGACGAGGCGGTGAGAAGTGCGAAGTATCCCGACCAGAGCCTAGCTGAGAGAGCAAGATCCGAGGTATACAGAGGCCCACCAGGTTCCGAAGTTCCGAGTCCAGTCGAGTCGAGTCCAGTCCGGTCCAGTCCAGTTCAGTTCCGAGGCCTTCCGTTCCGTGCTACCCGGTGAGTACCATTGCCGGGGAGGCATTTAGACGTGCACATAGGTTGTGCCGGTCAAGACGGGTTTGGGTACACAAATCCGGTCTGCACTGTTTCAGCAGTGTATCTGTACTGTTTAGCAGTATATCTAGTATGTCTTGCATATAATTCAGTATTATCTAGTGTCAGTATTATGTCAGTAACTAGTTTTCTATTAGTTATCATCGTTCGTTAACTGTTAAATGTTAAATGTTTTAATACGTTCTACATATTGTGGTGTGAATGATTGTTCATTATTGTGTTTATTGTATTAAGTGTGTTCAAATAATAAGGTCTAAAAATGCCGCTCTTTTTAAAATTAAGACAGATCAAAACCAGAAAAGGGGTACTCGAAGAAGCTGTTCCCATTCCACCTAGGGACACTCCAGGGTACTTTATGTATCATAAACATGGCCTAGATGCCGTATTATTTCTTGATTTATGGGTGGACTACACCAAAGATTTACCAGAAAGTCAGAGATGGCCCGCAGCTGGGACCTGGGATGCAGATTGCATCATGAGAGTAGAAGAAGAATTATGGAAAAAGAAAGCCAGACAGTCACAGAAAGATGCCATTGAATTATGGCGTAAAGAATCATATAGACGTACAGAAAAAGCGCTCAGACAGGAAGAGAAAGGTAGGGAGAATTTGAATAAAGCCCGAGAAACTTTATTAATTGAGGAAGGTACCCGAGTAAAAACAGAACAAGTAGACAGACAACGAAACACTCTTATGAATGGTATGTATCCTCTTCTGGCCGAAGGGTTACCTCAGGCCACCCCGGAAATACCGAAAAACTTGACACCCCCATTGCTCCCGATAAAAGCACATCCCAAAACAGCAAAAGATATTTTCCTTTCTTCCTATTTAGATGATGTAGCTCCTGAATATGCTAATGTTCCGCCACACCCACCGCCCACCGATGGTGCTCAACGCCAAGATCATCCGTCTGTATCCCCGCAACAACAAACTCCTACGCACATTCCCACAGGTCCATCTGTTTCTACCGCTTTTCCTACCTCTACAGTTTCTATCTTACATCCGACAAATCCTTTCGTGCCTAGCACCTCAGATGGTGCGACAGGAGGTACGACAGAAATTTTTGCCACGCCACCTCGAGGAAATAAATTATCCCTTAGAGATTTAGCATACGAACGTACACCCCAACTAGCAACTTCAGACTTGTTTAAAGAGCATCTAGTGGATTGTAGATATGATCCTGTGCCCGGTAGACGGGACGGTATGCTGCTGTCATCACTACGTATACGACGAGCTTCAAGGTATTTAGCGACGCTACCAGGAATGGTGGCACATTTAGATAATATATATCACTTTGTCCAATCAGGGCGAGGCCCTGAAAGTATTGACGAAGCCATGGAATACCAGAAAGTGGATGTACAGAGACAACTGTTACGCTTCTTCATAAACTGTGTGATCAGAAACCAAGACAGGCCTGAGGTAGAACAGAAGGAAATACAAGTACTTACCAAATGGGGTCAGAATATATCAGAAGGGAAACACGATAAACAGACATGTGTAGTAGTTATGTGCCGAAAGATCCGCAAAGAAGTAGAACGAATACATAAAGAAAGATTAGAGACAGACCAACATGAATCAGAGGGAGAGGAGGACGAAGAATCAGAAATGCACACAGGACACTTAGAGACAATGGCTTATGTAGGTAAAGGAAGATCTTTTAATAAAACCAGATGCTTTAATGATCCGATACGTCCGATACGTCCAGAATGTAACAGACATTTCCAAGCCCCTATGTTAAATACAAGGTCTCCTGAACACCTATTCCAAGCCGCTGATAAATTACTCCGAGACCGAAGGGGGTACCATATGCTCGATTCCATGGATGAACAAGAATTGGCCAGGTCAGCAGTACAATGGGCTGACAGTCCCGGCAAATACAGTGATGATGCACTAGCACACACGTTTCTGAATCTTACCCCATACGAACAGCGTTTAGCTAGTATATACATGATTCAACACCTCCTCATATTATATAAAAGCCAACACTCCGATCCTGGACCCCTACCTGACCTATTGACAGAATTACTCACGAATAAATGGAGAGGTTCAGGTACTGATCTAATTAAAGAAATTCTAGAATTTCGAAACCAGTATATAGTTTTCGTATGCCCAGAACATGTTCCAGTTCCCACTATGGGAAGAAAAATGTATCACATAGATAGACAGAATCCCTTACGCGAAGTACACCCAATCAGAGGTGAAGATAATAACCTTACACGCGTGTTTGTGTACACGCCTATAACTAAAATTGAATTATTAGAAATGAAGAAAGTAGTACCCAGCCATGACAAGGATCCAGCAGGTTTCCACCGTGAGATAAAGGACATGTTACTCATGGGAGAGTATACCTACCCCGACATTATGAAAATATTAAAAGTATTAATGCCTGCCGGTGTTTACGAGAAACTCAAAGAAAAGGAATGGGAGGTGGGAGACCAAAAGATAGATTGGACAGCATTAGAAAACGAAGAAAAGGCTCGAGCTGCAGGATCAGGGCTTGGGGAAAAGACTACAGCACTACCAGGATTACTAGTGCAGGTACTGCCACGTTTATTAACTACGAAAAAGGAGGACTGGGGTGCAATCTCAGCCTGTAAACAAAAGCAAGATGAAGACACTAGTGATTTCTATTCCCGATTTGAAAAATGTTTTGGTATAAATAGTGGCATAAAAGCAAGTAGCGAGTCATATCCACATCTGTTTGTGACAAAATTAGTTGAAAATTCCCTACCGCAAGTTAAAAATAGAGTATTGAAATTCGAGAGTACCTGGCAAGGTAACACCCCGTCAGAGATGTTACAGATGTTACAATATCACCACAATAGAATTAGAGAAGAACAAGAACATGAACAAAGACGTATGAAAGACACGAAAATGAAGATGCTTGTGGCTCAGTCAGTTCCAGCTGATGGACATAAAAAGGGTGATTCCGCAGGTCCGACGAAAGGGACATGCAACTATTGTAAACAGCAAGGTCATTATATACACGATTGTCCAGTTCTGAAACATAATATCGCCACGGGTAGAACCCAGGAAAGACCACGTCCACCTAGACAGGATCAGAATCAACAACAAATCCCTCAGCACGCACAATCTAGGCCAGCTCCGCAACAGACAGCTCCACAACAGACTGTAGCACCACCACAAGCGCAGCCTATTGCTGCCACACAAGCAACGACACAACAGATGTACCAGTATGCACAAACTGACTATCCCGATTATCAGCGCTACACATGAAATAGCCTAGAGAGGGAAGTTGGCTTACCCCTTATCGAGGTTCCTGTAGATCAAGAGGGACCTTATGTACATAGTGAACTATTAGGGGAAGACAGAAAGTTTTTACTTGATACAGGGGCAAGCAGAACAACTATACGACGCAGTGAAGTTCCAGGGGCACCCCTCTCAGGCTCACAGAATATTTCCCTTGGATTCTCAGGAAAGCCTATCATTAATGAAGTATCGCAACCCCTACCACTTACGGTTGGTCCATTGACACGAACTACAGATTTATTGCTTACTAAATCATGTCCAGAAAACTTGTTAGGTATAAAAACATTGAAAGCTCTAGGAGCCATAATATGTTGTTCTCCGGAAGGAGTACGACTATTTCTACGTGACTTCAAAGGTCACTACGTGTCCAGAGACATGGATCACCGGCTGCAGAATTTACCTACACATTTATGGGCACAAGGCCCGACTGATGTTGGTTGCATGAACATTACACCATATCGAGTCACACTAAAAACAGGAGTAGTACTACCACGAATGCGACAATACAAGTTACCACCAGATGCTGTTGTGGCTTTACTGCAAATCATTGACGAGCTCATTTCACAAGGAGTGGTTGTGGAAACCGACTCCAATGTATGTAATTCCCCGATAATTCCGATTCTTAAAAGAACGGATCCAAAAGCACCACCAGTATATCGATTAGTTATTGATCTGCGCGAATTAAATAAATGTATTGTACCACAATACCCTGTGGTCCCAGATATCTCTTCATTACTAACAGCTATTGATTCAGAAGCAACGTTCTTTACTGTAATTGATCTCAAAAACGCCTTCTTTAGCGTCCCAATAGATCCGGAAAGTCAATATTTGTTCGGATTCAGTTTAAATGGACGAAGTTTTAAATTCACACGCGCACCTCAAGGATTCACAGAAAGCCCCAGCATCTATAGCCAAGCACTGAAACGAGAACTTGACAGTATCCACATGCCAGTTAACACTGCCTTGCTTCAGTATGTCGATGATCTGCTGATCACCGCCCGAAGCGAACCTGAATGTGAAAAAGCGTCACTGACGGTTTTAAGATTTCTGGCCGACAAGGGGCACAAGGTGTCCCCTTCTAAGCTGCAATTCTGTGTCCGGCAAATTGTTTACCTTGGGCACTCGCTGTCCAAGGAGGGAAGACAGCTTACACCTGATCGCATCCAGTTAATTGCTAACATGCTACCACCCAATACACAAAAGGAGGTGCGGGCTTTTATAGGCCTCACTTCATACTGTAGGCAGTGGATCCCTCAATATGCATTTCTAGCAAAACCACTCATTCAGTTGACAACACAGGAGGCAGCCACATCGACTGTCCTCCCTTGGACTCAAGAACATATACATGCCTTTGAAAGCTTAAAGAAAGCTTTATGCCAAGCACCTGTTTTAGCAACACCATGTTACAGTAAGCCTTTTACACTCTTTGTTACAGAACGCGAAGGTACTGCCTTGTCAGTACTCACTCAGGAACAAGCAGGATCACACAAACCATGTGCTTATTTCTCTAGTACATTAGATCCAGTAGCTCAGGCTCTTCCTGCGTGCCTGAAATCAGTGGCAGCAACAGCTTTGGCAATCAGACAAAGCGATGCCATAGTGTTAGGACATCAATTGTCAGTACAAGTACCACACGCAGTAGAGGTTCTCTTGAACCGCACACAAACACAACACTTGACTATAGCAAGACTCACCGGTTATGAATTAACATTGTTTCAGCCACACATAGAAATCAGACGTTGTAATACATTAAATCCTGCCACACTTTTGCCAGTAAACGGAACAGATCCATTAGCACATGATTGTATTGAAGTCATTACTATCACGACGAAACCCAGACAAGACTTGACAGACATCCCTTTATCAGATCCGGACCTAACATTGTATGTAGATGGTTCATGTATGAGAACAAGTACAGGAGAGTTAGTGGCCGCTTACGCAGTCACAACAGACACTGAAGTCGTTGAAACCAATTGTATTAACACTCTGTCAGCTCAAGCAGCAGAGCTCATCGCTCTGACACAAGCCTGTATTCAAGCCAAAAATAAGAAAGTCAACATATATACAGATTCACGTTATGCATTCGGAGTCGTCCATGACTTCGGCGTACTGTGGCGAGAGAGAGGTTATTTAACTTCTCACGGTGCCCACATCCAACACGGACCCCTCATTCAAGCTCTATTAGACGCGATTCATCTACCTACTGCAATATCGATTATGAAATGGAAAGCTCATACAAAAGTTACCGACATCATTTCTCAGGGTAACGACCTAGCTGACAGAACAGCTAAACAGACTGCTCAGAATCAGACTCATACAACTGACACGACAAAGACAATAGTTCCGACACCAACACATTGCATGACAGTTAAGGATCCCGCCCTTGATGTAATTGACATACAGACACATGCTACACCAGACGAAATAAAGAAATGGACTGAATTAGGAGGGATCCAAACGGATCAAGGATGGATGACGAAGGAAAAATCTATATGGTTTCTTCCCGACTCCATGGTTCAAGTCATCATTAACACAATACATAGTCCAGCGCACCTAGGAGAAAAAGCTATGCTAGACAGTATTCAACACATTTGGTTCAACAAACACTTGCGAGCAGCAGCCAAACAGAAAGTACGTACCTGTATGATATGTTGTCAGTTTAATCCAGGTAAAAGCATTCCCGTAGAGCAGGGTGGATTCCAACCTCCCGATCACGCTTTTGAAGTCCTCCAGATGGATTATATCCAGATGGAACGATGTCGAGGATTCAAATATGTTCTCGTAGTTGTTTGTGCTCTTTCCCATTGGACAGAAGCCTACCCGGTTTCAGATTACACTGCCCCGACTACTGCCAAACAGTTAGTTCGAGAATTCTTCCCACGATACGGTTTGCCACGTGTTGTATACTCAGATAACGGCCAGCCATTCTCATCCGAACTAATGAAACACGTTTCACTTCTGTTAGGTTACCAATGGAAATTCCACTGTGTTCGACATCCCGAGGCAGCAGGTCTTGTGGAACGTCATAATCAAACTCTGAAAATCAGATTGTCCAAAATATGTAGAGAAAAAGGTGTCGATTGGATAGTAGCCTTACCAGTTGCGCTCTTTTACATGAGAATGGTAGCACATTCTCGAACAGGGCTATCCCTGTATGAGGTGATCTTCGGTAGACCACCAAATATGTGGGGGACGCCTATACCTCGTAAAATCACTGATGTTGACTGTAATATGCTGACAGATTACCTGGCTTCCTTGATGTCTGCACTACAATCTTGTCGTTCACAGGTAGCTGCAGCTTTTCCCGATAACACTGAGGTAAAGCCCCATGACGTGGTTCCAGGTGATCTGGTTCTTGTGAGGAATTTCGACCGGAAGACCCAGCTGGAGCCCAGGTGGAAGTCGCCCAAACTCGTCTTGCTGACAACAAGGACAGCCGTGAAGGTTGAGGGACGTAAAGGGTGGTTGCACTCGAGTCATATCAAGAAATTTTATGGACTACCGTCCGATGTGAACACTCAGCCCTGCATTCCCTCACAGACAGACTCAAAGCTCCCCTTGGTTGAACAAACAAAAAACAAACTCTATAAACTGAAACTAAGGTCTAGCAAGTCAGACAATTTGATTGTTTAAGTCCTCTCCAAGGTGAATCGGTTGAATTTGTCTCTGACATGTATCCTCTAGACCGAAATAGAGAGAGAAATAGACAGATCAAGCTTAAAAAACACGCGTACTGTAAATCGCTTCGTAGTCACTGCACAGTTACATTATTAATTTTGTTTTTTCTAAGTTTTCTGATCATCATTTCTAGTGTATTGTTACATATGTATTACCCTATTTCTAAGCGTGCTTACAATGTTACTGCTGAACATTCTTTTAGCGAATTACCTCCGCATGAGTTGTCTTATAGATTTGCGCTGCGCAACAACACTTTCATTAGTATGTTACATCATTCCCATCAGACCAGTAATGATACCAATTGTTGGATATGTGGCCGACTCCCTCCCTATCAGAACTATAAGGGAGTTTTGCCCCTCTTTCCGTACCCGTTCACACACAATGGCTCCTGTGGAGCATGGTTTAGTTTGATTAATTCCCTAGATTCAAATTCAGTAATTTACCAAGACAACTGGGTATGGGGAAACCTGAACCTAGTTTTGCTTAAAGTCTGCTACCCTAACAAGGAGGGACTTCCCAAAAGAACAGGAACTGATCTAGAAAATGAAGTATATGGATTAGGTAATTTTACACTTAACCTCATGATTCTGAATGTTGAATCCGAAGCTACACCAATCCTGCCCGCTATGTCAGTATTTCCAGCTAAAGGAGAATTATGTGTAAGAAAGAATGGTTCCATACACATGGGCCATAGTAAATGCACCACTGTAATAAAATTCAGTGATCAAGGCAAGTCTACATTTAGAGCTTCTCGTCATTCCTACTTCATATGTGGCCAGACTGCATATATACGTTTACCTCTAGATTGGGATGGTACCTGTTACATAGCATTCCTTCTGCCACCTGTTTTCCTAGCCCCTCCTGATTATCACAGAAATACCCATTTAGTACACAATAGACAGCAGAGAGATCTCCCGATTGTCGATTACACTGAAACGGCATGGGAGCAATACACAGATTTCAATAAAGGTTTCTTTCCCTATATAGGTACAGTCACTAATAGTAAACTGATACGTAGATTAACTAGAACCCTTGAAGCAGTAGTGAACGAGACTACTTCCGCCTTAGGCAATTTAACAGAGGAGCAGTCTGCGATGCGGATTGTTGTGCTTCAAAATCGTCTTGTCCTTGACGTCATCCTGGCCGATAGGGGCGGAGCTTGTAGGGTCATCGGATCAAGTTGCTGTGTTTTCATACCAGAAAACTCGCCGTCAGTATATAAAGCCATAACTCGCCTTCATAAGATTATAAGCCAGATACACCAGAGTCCAGGCACCTGGACTTGGTCCGGTTGGTTCTGGAGCGTGTTGTCAGCCTGGGGATGGAGGATCCTATCCTTCCTGGGTATTGGCTTCCTCATACTATTCAGTTGCTGCTTATGTCTACAATGTGGGCCAGCGATTTGTGGTCTGTGTGCCACATCGTGTATCCCGCCTTCAAGTTTTCGTTCAAGATCCCGGAAGAAGAAAGAAGAACAAATGATGCTATATGAACAGATCGATGGATTGATGAAGATCGATATCTCCTGAGGGTCCGTAGGGGACAAGGAGGGAATGAGGAAATATGAATTTTATGATCAGTTATGTCCCCTATCGTAGACCCCAACGGCTCCATGTGCATGCTACAAGTACATGTATGTTCCCTCCAGTTCCAGTTATGAAGACGCAAATACATGTGCGTCCACCGTCAACATGTCCTCTTTCAGATCCGCCATGAATGGGTCAGATATTCCATTCCTAAGTATGAAAGGCCACCGACTTTATGTGGTTCACTTTCCACATTTTACAGATTCAGGCGAGTAGGCCCTGAATTCTGCCATCAAGCCTTTTCCTGCCTTCTGCCTCTGACAGCTCCAGTCCGAGCCCGCATCTGTATCCCTGAACTTTGTCCTACTCCCTGCGCGGCTAACGGTGCCTGATCCGGCCGTTGCCTGCCAAAAACTGTATTTCACCTTCAAGATTATCTGCTTCGCTCCTCATCCGATGCATTCCTGTCTAGTAGTTTAGGTAAACATTCTTCCAGCTACCGAGCAAAGGGCCAGGCCTCACTGTTCTCATGCAAGTAATTCATAGCCCCTGTTACCATGGAAGATTCCTGCCCCCTCGCATCTCATGTAGACACTTAGACGCTTGTACACGCACTAACAGTCAGTATAGAATAGATTCCGTCCCAGAGACCTTTCCTTTTGGATAATACAGTTCTTTAAACATAAGATATTAGATATGATTTGGGATTAGGTTGACATGACTCCTCAGACTTCTGTCTCCACATGTAGAGCTAAATGTCAAGTCCCCTTCACCCTCTAGTTGCACGTCAATCACACGTCATGCGGCTGCGCACGCATCTCTGCCAAGTATTTTCTGCTGACATTACAGGATTCTCTTATGGATCCACCCACTTGTGACATCATGTTTAATGACGTTTCTAGTTACGCCTATGTTTACGCCTTTTTTCATTACGTATGTGTATCATTATCTGTATTATCAGCTGTTACGCCTCCTGCATCTGTCTTAATGTAATGCTTTTCATATAAATACCTTTACTTGTCAATAATGTATGGCCTTCCCTTCCTGAACCTTCGTGGTGATGGAATTTGAAGCCTACGGTTCGAACTGTAATTCCTTTGTAGAGGAATAAAGCCTTTCAGAACCTCTAATACCACGGATTCTGCCTCTTATTTTTACTGAGTTATTCTTACTAGACTTTACCGCATAAAAAATAGTACCGGTAATGAAATATTTACCACACATTTTGTCATAGAAATTATGGTTAGTGCTGTAGAAAGAAAAATTAGGACATGTTTCAAGTGTGATCTCAAATGTCTTCCTGTTATATTTCAACAGGAGCAGCCTGTCAGTTGATGCCTTTGTGTTCTACTGCAGCTTCCCAGAGTGTGCTAAAGAACAACTAGAGCGCTAACAGTTTTACTTATGACAAAATTATGGCACAGCTGAAGCCATCTTGATTGGAATAAACTGGTAACTCTTAAAACATTTAATTTAAAAAGGAACAAAATGAGGGGGTTCATTTTGTCATAGAAAATATGGTTAGTGCTGTAGAAAGAAAAATTAGGACATGTTTCAAGTGTGATCTCAAATATCTTCCTGTTATATTTCAACAGGAGCAGCCTGTCAGTCGATGCCTCTGTGTTCTTCTGCAGCTTCCCAGAGTGTTCTAAAGAACATCTAGAGAGCTAACAGTCTTACTTATGACAAAATTATGGCACACCTGAAGCCATCTTGATTGGAATAGACTGGTAACACTTAAACCATTTAATTTAAAAAGGATCAAAATGAGGGGGTTCATTTTGCCATAGAAATTATGGTTAGTGCTGCAGAAAGAAAATTTAGGGCATGCTTTAAGTGAGATCTCAAATCCTCTTCTATTTCATTTGAAAATTCTGACATGCAGACTGAAACAATCACTTTCAATACCAGCAGTAGAATTCCAGTTAACTCCCTGGCGAGCAGTAGCTTTACTACAGTGATCTAATTAACAACTAGAGTGCTAACATTCTGAATTTATGGCAAATGTGTGACACATCTGAATGCCTTCTTGATGGAATCAAAGTAAGAAACTGAAAGCATTTCCTACTGAGGAGACTGCAGTAAATGAGGAAATTAGGAAACTTCATAACAAATAAGTCTCCCAAGATGGCCACCAGAGGAAAAAGAGCCCAAATGTAGCACAAATATCACCCAGATGTAGCCCACATATAGCCTAATGACAGAAGTGTGCAAAACACTTTTTATTTTTAGTTGGTCTGCAGTTTTATATAGTGCAGACTGGTCAGGTATTGGAGCGTTACATCCTACTTGGACCCCTTATTGCGTATTTTGCACGAAGTACATGAGATTGAACTTGCAAAACATTGAACTTTACGATTCTGTTAACCTGAAGTTGCTCTGAACTGGGCTTTGTAACACCCGTTTTTACCTACTGGTTTTAATTAATTCTCACTGTATTGTATTAGGAAAGAGGATTTACTGTTTTTATGTATACTTTTATGATCTATGTTTCTAAATTAGATCGACTAAAGTTTAATGAATTCCATGTCAGGACGGAGGCGAGGATTATGCATATCTTTCCTCAATTTATTTGCATAGCAGTTCAAAGAAAACGTAACACAACAATCATTAAACAAAAGACTACACAACCCATGAACCATTAGGGGGGTAGTCTCCAAGACAACTATAGTCCAATCATATCACAGTCCATCGTATACAATATCATGACATCACTTCCACTTCCTCTTTCTTCACTGCTAGTCAGTTAAGTGCATTCCTTACATTCTTGGCGTTGTTGCTGTTTGTATAGCGGGTTCTTGTGCACGTTATTAGCATTATTGCCTTGGTATTGTTTTATATTCCCTGCGCAGCAGGCTCTTGCCCAAGAGCGTTCTCCCCCTTGCAGTTTCTCCCGCTGTGCGCTCTGCGCGCGGTGAGATCCTGTCAGGTGCGTCTGGTCCGAGCAAGGCAGCTCCGTCGATCGCTCCCGCTAGTCTTTACGCGCGTTTGGCAATCCGGTCACTCCTTTAGAGTCCGCTTGATTCCCAACCAACCCTCGCATAATTTTGACACCACTACACGGTGATTTCCCCACACGGCCACGTTAGTGACCAGCACCACCTGGTGGTGGTAATTGGTATTGCGCCTCAGTCTATTCTTATAACAGCTTCGGGGAAAGCCCAGCTGTTGGAGCACCGGCGAGGGGGCTGCCTTAAGGATTTTAAGCGGTACAAAAGGGGATGGTGATGGACGGAGCATCAGAACCAATCAAACACTCACACCCAGTCAACAGATCTGGGTTTGATCCATCACCGTTCTTTAGCCCACTCTGCCACCCCAATTCAGACATGGCCATATGCAAATCAGTCTGACCCTGTGCCTCATGGGAACAGTCCAGCCAGAACTGCCAAGCCATGCCTTTCCTGGACCGGAAACAAGCTTCCTAGGACCGGTTTCTGGCATTTCAGCCGTCTTCAGCCAGGCTTGCTTGAATCCAGTGGCAAAGTGAGCAAGGGACTCACGTCTGAGCATACCCTGCCAACTTATGGCGAACAAAGTGGTACAAAAGGGGGTGGTGATGGACGGAGCATCAGAACCAATCAAACACTCACACCCAGTCAACAGATCTGGGTTTGATCCATCACCGTTCTTTAGCCCACTCTGCCACCCCAGTTCAGCTATGGCCATATGCAAATCAGTCTCACCCTGTGCCTCATGGGAACAGTCCAGCCGAACTGCCAAGCCATGCCTTTCCTGGACCGGAAACAAGCTTCCTAGGACCGGTTTCTGGCATTTCAGCCGTCTTCAGCCAGGCTTGCTTGAATCCAGTAGCAAAATGAGCAAGGGACTCACGTCTGAGCATACCCTGCCAACTTATGGCGAACAAAGCGGTACAAAAGGGGATGGTGATGGACGGAGCATCAGAACTACGCCTGGGCGAAAATTTCGTTCCGTTCGCGGAAATTGCGATAGTTTGACATTTTCGCGTTCCGCGGAGAGTGCGAAAATGTCAAAATTTCCGCTTTCCGCAGCTTGGCGATAATTTGTTTCTTGCTCGCGCTGTGAAATATTACATTCTCGCGCGCGAGCGATTGCCTTACCTGAATCCCTGCGTTCGCCGACAAGTTTTCTTGATCCGGTCGCATTCTCCATGAGATGTTGGATTGTTTTTAGCCATTTGCGCTGTCTCGCGACAGTTCGCGCCCGCAGTGACGTCATGCGTCGCACGATCACGTCTTTCTTCTCGCGATCATGCACCGCGAGACAACTCAAAACAAGATGGCCGCGCCCGCGAGCAACCACATGGGTAAGTTGGCGACCCGCAACCATGCAGAAAATCTCACGAACATGCGGGGAAAAAAATTCCGCATCTTCGCGATATTTCCGCTTGTTTGCGATAATTTTAAACATTTTCGCGATAATTTGCGAAAGTGGATTTTGCAAATTCCGCCCACCCCTAATCAGAACCAATCAAACACTCACACCCAGTTAACAGTTCTGGGTTTGATCCATCACCGTTCTTTAGCCCACTCTGCCACCCCAGTTCAGAAATGGCCATATGCAAATCAGTCTGACCCTGTGCCTCATGGGAACAGTCCAGGCCGAACTGCCAAGCCATGCCTTTCCTGGACCGGAAACAAGCTTCCTAGGATCGGTTTCTGGCATTTCAGCCGTCTTCAGACAGGCTTGCTTGAATCCAGTGGCAAAGTGAGCAAGGGACTCAAGTCTGAGCATACCCTGCCAACTTATGGCGAACAAAGCGGTACAAAAGGGGGTGGTGATGGACGGAGCATCAGAACCAATCAAACACTCACATCCAGTCAACAGATCTGGGTTTGATCCATCACCGTTCTTTAGCCCACTCTGCCACCCCAGTTCAGACATGGCCATATGCAAATCAGTCTGACCCTGTGCCTCATGGGAACAGTCCAGCCCGGACTGCCAAGCCATGCCTTTCCTGGACCAGAAACAAGCTTCCTAGGACCGGTTTCTGGCAGTTCAGCCATCTTCAGCCAGGCTTGCTTGAATTTAGTGGCAAAGTGAGCAAGGGACTCACGTCTGAGCATACCCTGCCAACTTATGGCGAAGAAAGCGGTACAAAAGGGGGTGGTGATGGACGGAGCATCAGAACCAATCAAACACTCACACCCAGTCAACAGATCTGGGTTTGATCCATAACCGTTCTTTAGCCCACTCTGCCACCCCAGTTAAGACATGGCCATATGCAAATCAGTCTGACCCTGTGCCTCATGGGAACAGTCCAGCCCGAACTGCCAAGCCATGCCTTTCCTGGACCGGAAACAAGCTTCCTAGGACCGGTTTCTGGCATTTCAGCCGTCTTCAGCGTTATGTGAGTGTTTGATTGGTTCTGATGCTCCGTCCATCACCATTCACCACCCCATTTTGTTCCGTTTTGTTCGCCATAAGTTGACAGGGTATGCTCAGACGTGAGTCCCTTGCTCACTTTGCCACTGGATTCAAGCAAGCCTGGCTGAAGACGGCTGAAATGCCAGAAACTGGTCCTAGGAATCTTGTTTCCGGTCCAGGGAAGGCATGGCTTGGCAGTTCGGGCTGCACTGTTCCCATGAGGCACAGGGTCAGACTGATTTGCATATGGCCATGTCTGAACTGGGGTGGCAGAGTGGGCTAAAGAACAGTGATGGATCAAACCCATATCTGTTGACTGGGTGTGAGTGTTTGATTGGTTCTGATGCTCCGTCCATCACCACCTCCTTTTGTACCGCTTTGTTCGCCATAAGTTGGCAGGGTATGCTCAGTCGTGAGTCCCTTGCTCACTTTGCCACTGGATTCAAGCAAGCCTGGCTGAAGACGGTTGAAATGCCAGAAACCGGTCCTAGGAAGCTTGTTTCCGGTCCAGGGAAGGCATGGCTTGGCAGTTCGGGCTAGACTGTTCCCATGAGGCACAGGGTCAGACTGATTTGCATATGGCCATGTCTGAACTGGGGTGGCAGAGTGGGCTAAAGAACAGTGATGGATCAAACCCAGATCTGTTGACTGGGTGTGAGTGTTTGATTGGTTCTGATGCTCCGTCCCTCTCCACCTCCTTTTGTACCGCTTTGTTCGCCATAAGTTGGCAGGGTATGCTCAGACTTGAGTCCCTTGCTCACTTTGCCACTGGATTCAAGCAAGCCTGGCTGAAGACAGCTGAAATGCCAGAAACCGGTCCTAGGAAGCTTGTTCCCGGTCCAGGGAAGGCATGGCTTGGCAGTTCGGGCTGGACTGTTCCCATGAGGCACAGGGTCAGACTGATTTGCATATGGCCATGTCTGAACTGGGGTGGCAGAGTGGGCTAAAGAACAGTGATGGATCAAACGCAGATCTGTTGACTGGGTGTGAGTGTGTGATTGGTTCTGATGCTCCGTCCATCACCACCCCCTTTTGTACCGCTTTGTTCGCCATAAGTTGGCAGGGTATGCTCAGACGTGAGTCCCTTGCTCACTTTGCCACTGGATTCAAGCAAGCCTGGCTGAAGACGGCTGAAATGCCAGAAACCGGTCCTAGGAAGCTTGTTTCCGGTCCAGGGAAGGCATGGCTTGGCAGTTCGGGCTGGACTGTTCCCATGAGGCACAGGGTCAGACTGATTTGCATATGGTCATGTCTGAACTGGGGTGGTAGAGTGGGCTAAGGAACAGTGATGGATCAAACCCAGATCTGTTGACTGGGTGTGAGTGTTTGATTGGTTCTGATGCTCCGTCCATCACCACCCCCTTTTGTACCGCTTTGTTCGCCATAAGTTGGCAGGGTATGCTCAGACGTGAGTCCCTTGCTCACTTTGCCACTGGATTCAAGCAAACCTGGCTGAAGACGGCTGAAATGCCAGACACCGGTCCTAGGAAGCTTGTTTCCGGTCCAGGGAAGGCATGGCTTGGCAGTTTGGGCTGGACTGTTCCCATGAGGCACAGGGTCAGACTGATTTGCATATGGCCATGTCTGAACTGGGGTGGCAGAGTGGGCTAAAGAACAGTGATGGATCAAACCCAGATCTGTTGACTGGGTGTGAGTGTTTGATTGGTTCTGATGCTCCGTCCATCAGCACCCCCTTTTGTACCGCTTTGTTCGCCATAAGTTGGCAGGGTATGCTCAGACGTGAGTCCCTTGCTCACTTTGCCACTGGATTCAAGCAAGCCTGGCTGAAGACGGCTGAAATGCCAGAAACCGGTCCTAGGAAGCTTGTTTCCGGTCCAGGGAAGGCATGGCTTGGCAGTTCGGGCTGGACTGTTCCCATGAGGCACAGGGTCAGACTGATTTGCATATGGCCATGTCTGAACTGGGATGGCAGAGTGGGCTAAAGAACAGTGATGGATCAAACCCAGATCTGTTGACTGGGTGTGAGTGTTTGATTGGTTCTGATGCTCCGTCCATCACCACCTCCTTTTGTACCGCTTTGTTTGCCATAAGTTGGCAGGGTATGCTCAGACGTGAGTCCCTTGCTCACTTTGCCTCTTGATTCAAGCAAGCCTGGCTGAAGACGGCTGAAATGCCAGAAACCGGTCCTAGGAAGCTTGTTTCCGGTCCAGGGAAGGCATGGCTTGGCAGTTTTGCATATGGCCATGTCTGAACTGGGGTGGCAGAGTGGCCTAAAGAACAGTGATGGATCAAACCCAGATCTGTTGACTGGGTGTGAGTGTTTGATTGGTTCTGATGCTCCGTCCATCACCACCTCCTTTTGTACCGTTAAGGATTTTAAGGGTATTTGTTCTGTGCTCACACCCTCTGCTATCATGTCTTCTCCAGAAGACCATTTTTACTCCTCCTCCCAGGAAGTGGAGGAGGAATGGCCTCCCAACTTCTCTCTCCAGCAGTGGACCAAGACCTCTCTCTGGCTATTTCTAGGGCGCTGGCTCCTCTTAGGGATCAGGTTGATAAGCTGGTGAAAAGCATCCCTGGGGTGTTCAGTGACCCAGATCTGGTGGTGGTGGGTCCCAGTAGCTCCCAGATGGGGAATAAAAGGGCCATTAAGCATAACGCGGGGCACTTGGAAGGATTTGATAAACTTACGGAGACCTTCCTCAAGAATGCGCGAATGCTAAAACATGCACCCTGCCAGGAGGAGGAGGGGTCCGGAGAAAATTGCTACACTGTCACCACTATTGTAGACCCCGACGGCGAGTTTCCCTTAGAGGGAGAGTGTGTATCGGAGAACGATTTCTCCTCCGATGAGGATAAGGACTCATGGCATCCCTGGCATCCAGAGTCCCACTCCTCTTAGTCCCGGGTTGGAAACGGGGTCCACTCAGACATTTTCGAGCCTACCCAAATTTACCATCCTAGGTCGGCAGAGTGGACCCCTAACACCAAAGTGGCAGAGTATGTGGTGGGGAAAATCCATCAACCCCTTGAAAGGGAGGTCAGTAATAGGATGAGGGGAGAATGCCCCAGGCCCTCACTGAAGGGGAAGGTGGCACACACGCCAGAAATTGATGAGAAACTATGTACCTTTTTATCCAAGTATATGAGGGATCCCAAGAAAGGAATTGATAGGTCTTGGACGTGGTAGGGCCCTTGACCCAAATTATTCAATTGGCAGAGCGTTCAAAAGAATCAGGATCCCCTTTGTTCACGGATATTGTGGCTGGTTGGGCGCACTACCCTAAACCCTAAAACACTACCCCCTCCACTACCCAAACACCACTGCACTACCCTAAACCCTAATCCCTAAAACACTACCCCCAGCACGACACCCTACACTACCCAAACATAACTGCACTACCCTAAACCCTAAAACACTACCACCAGCACGAATCCCTACACTACCCAAACACCACTGCATTACCCTAAACCCTAAATCTACCCCCATCAAAACCCCCTACACTACACAAACACCACTGCACTGCCCTAAACCCTAAAACACTACCCCCAGCACGACCCCTTCACTACCTAAACACAACTGCACTACCCTAAAGCCTAAAACACTACCCCCAGCACGACCCCCTTCACTACCCAAACACCACTGCACGACCCTAAACCCTAAAACACGACCCCCTACACTACCCAAACACCATTTCACTACCATAAACCCTAAAACACTACCCCAGCACAACCCCCTACACTACACAAACACCACTGCACTACCCTAAACCCTAAAACACTAGCCCCAGCACGACTCCCTACACTACCAAAACACTACTGCACTACCCTAAACCCTAAATCTACCCCCAGCACGAACCCCTACACTACCCAAACACCACTGCACTACCCTAATCCATAAAACACTACCCCCAGCATGACCCCCTACACTACACAAACACCACTGCACTACCCTAATCCATAAAACACTACCCCCAGCATGACCCCCTACACTACACAAACACCACTGCACTACCCTAAACTCTAAAACACTACCACCAGCATGACCCCCTACACTACTCAAACACCACTGCCCTACCCTAAAACCTATAACAGTACCCCAGCACGACCCCCTACACTACCCATACACCACTGCACTACCCTAAACCCTAAACACTACCCCCAGCACGACCCCCTACACTACCCAAACACCACTGCACTACCCTAAACCCTAGGAAAAAAAAAACACCCCATGCCTAATCCCCCTTACCTCTCACTCCTCGTGGTTCCTCTCTCCTCGTGGTTCCTGCTTCACGTCGTCTCTGAGGGTCGGTGCACGTCATTGTGAGGAAACGGAACAGCCTCTGTTTCCTTACAACTACGTGGATCGTCTACATGTTTTTTAGAACGCATGGTCATTTACCATACATACCTTTACAACAAAATTTGTTGTAAAGGCATGCGTGGTAAATGACCATGCGTTCTAAAAAAATGTGTAGTAATGACTTCGCGATGTACAACACATGAGTGGTAATGCATGCGTTGTAATGGTATCGCGAAGTAAAGAAGTCGTTGTAACGGCTGTTTACCGATCGAAGCTGGCCCCTGTTCTTCAGTGAGACGTTTATTTGATTAATTAGGAGGAAGGATGTTTTTTTTTACCGAAAAGTGCATTTCCAGGTGTTGTATTGTGAAAGTGTCCACGTGGCCTTGTTTCACTTCCGGTGGGAAAGTGGAAGAGTCTGTTTGGATCTAAAGGTGGTCTGTTGTTGGACGGGGCCGGTGTGACATGTCATCAGAAAACATAGCTAATGGAAAGCGTCCTCCCTGAAGTGTGGAGCAGTGCCATGAGAGGTCAACAAGTGTGCGTCCCACTGCAGTATGACCGTACCGCATGACCCATGTGCCGCCTCCGGAGTACGGGAGGCAGAAGCGGCATCGCAGGTCCTCTTGAAGACCGTTGTAGCACTAATTATACATTTTGGTACTAGGGCGTTTTAACTTTGTTGTTCCTGTCAGATACAATGAGAAGATCCTGTGTTATTCAGTGCCCTCGTTACCTTTTTTGTGGGTTGTGGTGCTTGTCACTTCGCTGCCCCGCCGGTGCACACGACTGGGCACCCCACCTCATGTGCCATCTGCAGGGCCTCTGCCCTCGGAGTACTGGTTTCGGTTTCTGGAGTGGCAACATAAACAGTTGCTCCCAAAGGACTAGCCTGAACACTTAGGTGAATATCCCCTGCACCAGCATTCCACAGAAATTCTTTCCTAGCTCTCCCACGTCGATGAGGACGTCATAATAGCACGGCTCCGCTCGCGACACCGTATGACATCATCGGAGCCATAAGAGGACCTCGTCGGCATGCTGACGTCAGTTCCACCCATTTTTTCTGTGCCACGAGGCAAACAGGCGGACCAAGACATTTTCACATGTATACATAGTATAATAAATATATATATATATATATTCACTGAAAAATCCATAAGTTTCAGGCACGTTATAGTTAGAAATTAGCATTTTAAAAACCTTAGAAATTCACTGAAAAAACCATAGGTTTCAGGGGCGTTATAGTTAGTTGGACATGTCACTCGTACAAAACCCTAACTATAACTCGCGCACCAGCAATGCAATGCTGATGACGTCACAAATTACATCACTCATGACATGGTCAGTGACATCACTCATGACATCACTGATGTGTTGGGCTAGTTGGCCCCCAGTGACCCTCAGGATTGAAGAGAAATTAATTCCCCAATTTAAAACGTGCCACAGGGTGTGTTTGCACACATGTCACCTCAGGCCCCGCCCCCTCCTTTCACCACTGTGCAAACGCACCCCGTGGCACGTTTTGAGTTGGGGGATAAAGTCCCCTTGAATCCTGAGGGTCCCTAGGATACAACTAGCTCACCATGTACCGCCAGTAAGCGCCACAGAGCTGCGTTGCAGAGAGGTGTAAAAAGGGACGTGGCCTCTGGACACCTCTCTGTAAAGCACCTCCCTGGCGCATACTGGAGGTACCTGGGGGGGCTAGTTGGCCAACTAGCCCACCATTTACCTCCAGTAAGCGCACCTGCGCTGAATTGCAGAGAGGTAGCCCAGGCCATGCCCCTTTTTACACCACTCTGCAACGCAGCTCTGTGGCGCTTACTGGAGGTAAGTGGTGGGCTAGTTGGTCCCCAGGGACTTTCAAGACTCAAGGGGACTTAATCCCCCAATTTACAACCCACCAGGGGGTGCGTTTGCGCAGTGGTGCAGGGAGGGGGCATGGCCTGATGTCACAAGTGTGGAAACGCACCCTGTGGCACGTTTTAAGTTGGGGAATTATGTCCCCTTGAATCCTGAGGGTCCCTGGGGGCCAGCTAACCCACCAGGTACGTCCAGTAAGTGCCACAGAGTTGCATTGCAGAGAGGTGTAAAATGGGGCATGGCCTCGGACCACTTCTCTGCAACGCAGCTCTGTGGTGCTTACTGGAGGTACATGGTGGGCTAGTTGGACCCAGGGACTCTCAGGATTCAAGGGGACATAATCCCCCAACTTGAAAGATGCCAAGGGGCGCATTTGCACAGTGGGGAAGGGAGGGGGCGGGGCCTGAGGTGACGTGTGCAAACACGCCCTGTGGAGCGTTTCAAGTTGGGGAATTAAGCCCCCTTTAATCCTAAGGGCCCTTGGGGGCCAACTAGGCCACCAGGTACATCCAGTAAGTTCCACAGGCCTGCGTTGCAGAGAGGTGGTCCAGGCCACACCCCTTTTACACCTCTCTGAAACGCAGCTCTGTGGCACTTACTGGAGGTACCTAGTGGGCTAGTTGGACACCAGGGACCCTCAGGATTCAAGGGGACTTAATCTCCCAACTTAAAACGGTCACAGGGCGTGTTTACAGAGGGATGAAGGGAGGGGACGGGGCCTGAGGTGACGTGTGTAAAAACCAGCCCTGTGGCGCGTTTTAAGTTGGGGAATTAATTCCCCTTCAATCCTGAGGGCCTAGCCCACAAGGTGCTTCCAGTAAGCGGCACTGCGCTGCGTTGCAGAGAGGTGGTCCAGGCCATGCCCATTTTTACACCTCTCTGCAACGCAGCTCTGTGGCGCTTACTGAAGGTACCTGGTGAGCTAGTTGGACCCCAGGGACCCTCAGGATTCAAGGGGACTTTATCCACCAATTTAAAACGGCCACAGGACATGTTTGCACACGTCACCTCAGGCCCCCCCTCCCTTCACCAGTGTGCAAATGTGCCCGTGGCGTGTTTTAAGAGGTAGTTTTAATCCCCCTGCCCTATTATGTACTGGGGTCTTACAGAGGAGGTCATGCTAATCACAGGGGTACCCCAATGCATAGTGTTACCTAGTGTATGTAGGTGTTTTCACTGTATTCTAAGTGTCTTTTAGCATAGCACTGGCTCTAGGCCTGATTAGTCAGAGTCAGTTACCACCAGTACCCGTCTGAAAACGTTGTGGGCACAGGAGGACTTTTTGCTCCTCTGTTGGTTCTTTCTGCACATCCCTTCTTCTTCCTGCACTTTTCTTCGTCTTTGTGGACTTTCTGCATTTCTTTTTTTTCTTTCTGTGCGTTGTGTCTTCTTTCATCACATGTCCTACCTCTGTAGGCATAGTTAGAAACTAGCATTTAAAATTCACTGAAAAAACCATAGGTTTCAGGCACGTTATAGTTAGAAATTAGCATTAAAAAAACTTTGAAATTCACTGAAAAAACTATAGGTTTTAGGGAAAGTTATAGTTAGTTGGACATTTCACTCGTACAAAACCATAGAAATTCCCCCATTATAGTTAGTTCAGCTAACTATAACTCACGCCCCCGCAATGCACTGCTGATGACGTCACATATTACATCACTCATGACATGGTCAGTGACATCACTCATGACATCTCAAATGGCATCACTGATGACATCATCCAGTGACTGTGTGTTTCTGTAAAGTTTAAATATGTTTAATATATATAGGGAAAGGCGTATTGAACAATGAGTGGGTGTATAAGTGTCTGAATAGATGATTTAGTGGGTGCATGACTGACTCTATAAGTGAGTGATTAAACTTATCTTACTGAATACATGGATTAGTGAGTAAACTGTGTGAATGTCTGTATCCGTCTGTCTGTTGGTGTGTAAGCAGCTGCATGGGTTTGCAAATAGCTACATGAGTGTCTATATGGGTTATTGATTGGTTGTCTGAGTATCTGTATGGGTGCCTGAGTGTTTGTGTGGGTGGGGTGTGTTTGACTCTGTACATAGATGTGTGAGTGGATCATTCACTGGGTGCATGGTTAAAAGAGTGCATCTGTGATGGACTGTATGGGTGGGTGAGTGTGTGTATGGGTGTGTTAGTGAGTGAATGTATATCTTAATGTATATGTGTGAGTAACTACATATGTGAGAGGCAGTATATATGTGTGTTGGAGGATATAAGTGGCTATAAGTGAGAGTGTATGATTGTGAGAGTGGCTGTATGGATAAGTCTGTGCTTGTATCAGTGATTGTATAAGAGCGTAAGTATGTGCTAGTATTTGTATGAGTAAGTGAGCTGGTGTGTGTATAACTGTATAGGTGAGTAAATGACAGTGTGATTAATTATTAGCATGACTGACTAGGTGTGTGAGTACCTCTATGGATGAGTGGCGGTGTGTGAGTTTCTATATAGGTGTATGAGTACATATGATAGTCCTGTACTGAGGGACCATAAGTATGAGTGACTGTACGGGTGAGTGAGTGGATGTGTGTGTAAACCTGAGAATCAGTGAGTGGGTATGTAGTTATTGGTGTTGGAGTGTCTATGGTTTTGAGAATGGCAGTCTGTAATTTAGAGAGGGTGTATCTAAAGTTATATTAGGGTGTGAGAAGATGCATGAAATTATCACATGGATGATGTAATCAGTGATGTCATTTAAGATGTCATCAGTGATGTCACTGACCATGTCATGAGTGCTGTAATATGTGACGTCATCAGCAGTGCATTGCGGGGGCGCGAGTTATAGTTAGCTGAACTAACTATAACAGGGGAATTTCTATAGTTTTGTACGAGTGAAATGTCCAACTAAGTATAACTTTCCCTAAAACCTATGGTTTTTTCAGTATAGATATATATATATATTATCTACTGGCGGTCACCAGTAGATAGTTATAGTTAGGACCGTGTTTCCATAGGAAATCCGCAACATTCTATTTTGAATAACTTTGGCGCCGATTGACGAATCTTCGTGAAATTTTCAAAATAGGTGGGGCGCTCCGCTCCTTCCCTGAAAGTGTTGGGGGGATTCGTCAAGCGGGGGCTGAGAAAAAGGGGGGTCCCAAAACGCGTTTTCCCCAAGCATTTTTCCATAGGACCTTATGTCCAAGCTACAGCCCGAACGGCTGAACAGAATTACTTGAAATTTGGCAGAGAGGTAGTCCTCAGGTCAGGGATGTGCCTTTTGCAGGTCTGGTGTAAATCTGTTCAGTATTTCCTGAGAAAATAGCATTTAAATCAATATATATATCTATAGGCGCGCTCCGAGCGCGTACGGTAAGCTTAACGTACGCGAACGCTGCCGTGCGCGAGCGCAATTCTGATTGGTGGTTACATGACTGTAAACATTCGAATCGGTCGAAATCAGGAAGTGTCGGCCGCCATTTTGTGTGTCTCACACTGATAAACAAAGGTGGAGAACGTGAAAAGGGGGCAACGAAGAGAGTTGCAGACCCCCTAGCGTTTGTCAGGGGGTCCAAGAAGGACCCAAAAGTATTAAAAATACATTTTATATTTTTTTTAAAAATCGCGGGGTGTGCGTACGGTAAGCTTACCGTACACGCACGGCAGAAAAAAATCATTAAAAAAAATAGAAATAAAAATCAATTTTAAGTGTTTAGATATGTAAACCATTTATTGAAAAATAAGTTATTTTGTTGGTCAGGTAAGTGTGAAATTTCTGTATTTATCACACATTTACTTTCAGGCTCCCTTTTTTTCACTTCTCCTCTCTGCTTTTCTCATTTCCGGTCCCTCAAGGACCTTGTAGGGTGAAAAAAAATAAAAAAATTTAAAAAAAAGCGCGCACGGTAAAAAATGTTTTAAAAAAAAAGTGATTAAAAAAAATTAAAAAAAAGTTGTGAGGTAAGGTTGGCTCTTAAAAGAGCCGTTGTGTTAATACAGGGACAGAGGAAAGAAAGAATGGGAATATTAACAAGGACCACAGATGTGCTGGTCTATCTTATTGTTTATTAGGGAAATACTGGTCTCCCCATGAACAATTAGACCATAACATCTGGTGCACCTCATTTGTACCCTCTGAAATCGAGGGTTCCTTTCCACAGGAGCAGAAGAGGGTGATGCTCCCACCGCAGAGGAAGGGCTCAGCTGAGCTGCCGAAGATGTACTCGGCTGAGCTTCTGCGGATGTGCTCGGGTGACTTACTGGAGATGTTTCTTCAGTATGTCGAGCAAAATTCCTGGGATGTACATCCCTAATGTGTCTAACCATAGAGTGATTACCAAAGGAATACTTCTTCCTTGGATCACCTCTAGATAAGACACGCTCCCAAAGTGAGCAGGTGACTAATGGAGCATTTACCTTTTTCTGCCCCTCTGGAAATGTAAAATATTCCCAAACAAAAGAATTCTTTTGTTTCCTCCTTCTCTGTCTAATGATGGTGCTGCCCTGCTCACTCTCAGAAGAGGTCTGCTGCTCTGCCATTGTACCCCAAAGACAATTCAGCTCCTTCTCCTAGGAAATCACAAGCAGTAATGAGGGGAATGGGTGTGGTGTAGGAAGATTCCGGAACTGAAAGTAGTTTAAACCAATCAGAAGTTTTGTTTCTTGATCACATGACCTACCGTACGCGCTCGCTAAGCTTACCGAGTGCGTACGGTAAAAGTACGCATGCGCGTAGGGAAGACACACGCACATGCGCATGCGCATTACAGGCACGCTCGTACACTTCCGCGTAACGTACGCGCGCGCATGCGCGTATGAAGCATGCGCTTACGCGTCGCGTAGGAAGTACGGACGCGTCCGTAAATTGCGTAAGCATGCGCACACGGAGTATAAATATTACGTACGCTTACCGTACATAAAGCGAAGCGTGCGCTTACGGTAAGCTTACCGTATGCGCACGGTAAAAAAAATTTTAAAAAAGATAAAGCTTTGTTGGAGATATTAACTATGTTATACAACTATATCTAACCATTTATTTAAAAAAGGTGAATCTTTCTATATTGCAGAATGGATTAAATCCATGAATATATACATAGGTAGCATAGTGTTTAAAGGAAAAAATTAAAAGAAAAAAAAAAGATGTAAAAAAACAAGCAAATTGAATGAAAAAACCATAGGTTTCACACACATTATAGTTAGGAATTAGCAATTAAAAAACCTTGCAAATTCACAGAAAAACCATAGGTTTCACACACGTTATAGTTAGGAATTAGCATTTAAAAAACCTTGCAAATTCACTGAAAAAACCATAGGTTTCACACACGTTATAGTTAGCTGGACATTTCTCTTGTAAAAAACCATTGAAATTCCCCCGTTATAGTTAGCGCAGGCAACTATAACTCACGCGACCGCAATCCTCTGCTGATGACGTCAGATATTACATCACTGATGACATATGTGTCTTTCTGAAAATAAAATATTTGTAATATATGTATAGCTAAAGATTAATGGAAGAAGACATGGGTAAATAGGTGTCTAAATACAGTGATGTAATATCTGACGTCATCAGCAGAGGATTGCGGTCGCATGAGTTATAGTTGCCTGCGCTAACTATAACGGGGGAATTTCAATGTTTTTTTACGAGAGAAATGTCCAGCTAACTATAACGTGTGTGAAACCTATGGTTTTTTCAGTGAATATATATATATGTATATATAATTGACCCCCCTATCATGCCCTTTACTTAAATAACACATAAATAACATAAGAGTAGTCTGTGGTGATCCAGATATTGTTACATTAAGTTAAAATATTTATAGAACGCATTGCTGTCCCAGCAATGGGGCGTTCCAGCGCTAATGGCAGCAGGGTAGAGTGGGTGGGGGTTAGTTGTAGTACAGCACTATCGGTATTTGTAGTACAGTACTATCCGACAGCTGTTCGCTCTGTCGGCCAACAAGCTCACGTGAAATATAAATCATAACTCATGATCCATTGTCTTGGTCAAGTGGATCCTACCAAAGACCTCAAGTTTTAGCAATACAGATGACATGAAACAAAATATGGTACTTTTGTCCAACCTGTCGCCATCCAAATAAATTATCGGTATGACAAACTGTACTATATGTGTACATTCGTAAGTCACACCTCAATATATATCACACAGGCTGGGGGAAAAGGGTAAGGAGTTTGATGAATGGATGGGAGCGGGTAGTTGGGGAAACGTGTGATAAAGAAGAACACTAGACACCAACAATCTTCATCAGGTTGATGAGCAGCACCTCATCATCATCAAATATGTTGTGGAAGGAAATGAAGGAATGGCCATTCGATTAAATGCATTGCAAGAAGTGCTTCATTTTCAGAGACCTAAGTTATTATATATATCTAAATGTACTGTCATCTAGGTTTGAAAAATATAAATTTATGGAGCTGTGAACCCAACACAATTCTGAAAATTATGATTGTTAAAAGAAAAATGAAACTGTATAAATGCCAAATTGGGAGATGCATCTGCATTCTTCTCAGAATATCCATCTTCTTGGGTGCAGGGCTGAACCGGTAAGGTAAGTTGGAGTGTTATGAAGCATTTGCCTTCTACGCAGAAGAAGAGAAGGCCTGCAAATTGTAAAACAGAAACAATATTGTAGAGTCAAAGAGGAGGAGCGAAGGTAAGTTTCATGAGTAGTGTACCAAGACTCAGAGGCAGAGCAAGAGCATAGGCTGCTGCACTCATTCGTTATGGCTCATGTGGGATTAAGTGAGCAATTTTACAAACAATACCGGACAAGTAACTGCTAATACAGGACTGATCAATCTCACAACTGTTAAAATAACATTTTGCCAAGGCGTGCATGATGTGATGATGTCACATCGTCTGTCTGCAGTTACAACAGCCCCCACAACCACATAATAGAGGGGTTTCACATTTGACCCAGCAAACACACTCAGCAGCATTTCCAAAACCAACGCACTTCTCTTCAGTCCACAGAGCTGAGTCGGCCTCTTAGAGTCATCATCATGTTGCTTTCACTTTGAAGTCGATATCTTCCTTCTTCTGGCTGTTGAGGTAGTCCTGCCCTGAGTCCTTCTAGACTCTGAGTAAGGAATCAGTCCTACTCCGCCCGACCCAAATGAGATTGGGAGAGATAGACCTATAATGCACTGCTGTTGGTGAATGAGAAATTAAAAAGAATTTCAGTACTTAGTGTTGATTTGTGTTTGTTAACTAAACTGACTGGTCTGGTCTCTGAAGAACCAGAAATAAAGTACAGCAAGGAGTGGCCTCTGCAAGTAAATCTCGCTGAGTGTGAAAAGGGCCAACCACCTTCAGGAAAAATCACTCATAAAGCCCCTAACATTGGAAATCATCGAAATCAAGTTTACAAATTAGTTGAACACACACCCTCACTGTCTGCCACCACATGAATCATCACTCATTGGTGCAATAGTTATCTGTTCCAATCCAAGCATGGTACACAATTGTATCTCCTCATTTTGATGGAAGCAACACATGGGCAGTCTTGTAAATCAAGTGATATTTACAACGGCAGCCCTGCTAAGGAATGGAAAAAGAAGGATAGGTATGGGACGGAGGCAGGCATTGTCTCCAATGTCCGCGAAGGGAATAAGGAGGCTTCTTCACTGTGCACCGGTCCAACTCCAATACGGCCATGCATGTGCCTAAAGTGGTGGGGCTGAAAAAGTCAGACATGAACAAAATATATAATGTTCCTCTAGCTAGATCCATTTTTATTTTGGCAAAGCAGTCTGACAATAAATAATTAAAAAGTTCTGTGATAGCTTACTGTCCGGTTCTCACCTGGATTTTCTGTGGGAGTTAAAGTAGGCCACGATGCAAGGTCCCAACCACCCTATTGACCAGGGAAACCCAACAATTGTCAAAGCCAACCCAGATCGAAGGGAAGAGAAATATTAAGAATGTCCCACAAAGACTGTTCTGTAGTCCTGTGCCTAGCAGGGCCTGTCTAAAACTCATCCTGTGTAAAAGAATCAAAGGAGTGTATCAGTAAGATGCCCATACATGTGTTGCTATTGCTCTCTAAGTATGATTTTCTGAAAATGACTTAACACCTGTTTGACTCCCCTCTTTAGTCTACCAGTAGATATATAAATGTCAACTGGTGATATCGCATATCTGAAGATAGAAAAGGGAAAAGAACTAGTGTCTATGTAATAGAGGTCACAATTATTATAGCATACCTCATGTATTATGTATGTCTTCCTATTTTAGGCTCCGAGGACACGGCTGGAAAATTAAATATATGAAGAAAGAAAAAAGTATATACAGGTTCAGTGCATTACTACATGCACCACTGATTCAGCCATATAACAATGTCAAAAAGACAAAAAGAAAACAGTAAAAATAATAAGTCTTAAACGACAGCAGGACATAATGTTGTGAGTTCAATGGATCAGTACATAAGTAACCATTCTGATATCCTCAATAGTAATTTACATTTCTTTGTGATTCCTTCAGATAAGCACAATACAACACATCTCTCCCAAATCACAGATTCAAGTAAGTATTGGACTTGAAAACTACTTGAAAACTGTTTGATGCAAGACATGCAAAGAGCAATAGCGTGTTACCCAAACTGGATCTGTAGAACTTGATACTTGTTTGTGTGTTTTTTTCTTTACAGGTTTTGATGTCCCAGATTGCTGAGAATCAGATGAGTGCTAGAGGAAATGGCCCTGATGCACCACCGCGGGATGAAGCCACAATGAGGAGCCGACGGAGGATGCCATGACCGGCGAGGATGACCTGGAAGTGAACGTAGGTGAGCAGAGGGTTGGAAGCTGCAGGCCGAAATCAACTAGAATGCCAAGCAGCTTCCTGTCTGTCTATGCCCGATTAATCCCTTTACATGCTCTCCCCCTCCCACACTCAGACAACGACTAAGGGCAGCGTTAGGCATGACGGTACACCCCCCCAATTGCACCCCCAACCTGTTTGGGCTTGTCGGGATATCTACGATAGAATTGCCGAAGCAGACTGGGACATGTACGTAACCAGCGGGTTCACAAGTGCAGTCCTCAGGGCCATATCCCTTCCAATGTATGAGATAATACAATTTACGCTGCATTGTCTCCGAGTCTAATATGGCTACAAACTCAGGTTCATTATCAAGCACCACTGGCGAAGGCCTTGCAGGACTTTGGGTTGCAGGTGTGACTGGTTTCAATAAAAAGACATGAAACACAGGATGTATCCACAATGTAGAGGGCAGCTCCAGTTTTATTGCAACCATGTTGATTTTCTTCCTGATTTTAAAAGGCCAAATAAAATGAGGTTTGAATTTGTACAACCCCTTCAAGGCAATGCACTGTGTGAACAACCAAACCATGTCCCCAATTTCGTAGTCAGGACTGGGTCAGCAATGTTGGTCAGCATATTTTTTGTACACTTCCTTAGCTTTATTCAGATTCCTGATCAATAAAATCCTGAATTGCAGGAATTCTTCGTGTGTGAGAGGAAGGAAGTGGTAAAACCGAGGATGAAGCCCATGATTACAGTGGAACAGCGAATAGTTGGTAGATCTGTGTATGACAATATTAAAGGAGAATACTGCAGCCCATAAATAAACATCCCAATCTGTGAGTCATGTAGCAATTGACAATGTAAATGTAGTTCTAGACATTGATTTACCCTTTCTGTTTGTCCGTCTGTCTGAGGATGGTGGCTAGAGGACAATCAAATGTCAATCGGTAATGTTTCATCCAACTCTCTCCAGAATGCAGAAACAAACTGGGAACCTTGATCCAAAACAATAATGGATGGGAGGCCATGGATATGTGCACTGTTTTGCAAGAATACATCAGATAATCCTTTAGAAGTAGGTAAACCATTCATGGGGAAAAATGGGACATCTTGGTTAAAAGATCCACAACCATAATTGTGGTGTATCCCTGTTCTCTTTTGGGTAATCTAATGATAACAGCCATAGTAATGGTATGCCAAGGAGGAGTGGGTAAGAAGGTAATAGTCCTGTGGATGCCTGATGAGAATTTTTACTTTGTGCACAGGTGCCACGTCTCAGTATGTACTGTTTAGTATCAGTAGGAAGAGTAGGCCACCAAAAATATATCTTGAGGAGTTGTAAGGTTTTCTTTCACCAGAATCCCTTGTCCTGACAAAAACTAACTCAGAAAGGAAACAGTGGGGACATGGAATTCGCCTTTCTCCAACTTGACAAGCAATTTATTTTCCTTCATTTTTTATAGTATGGCTCTGACATCTTTTTCATTTCCTTGTACTGAGGAGGAACATATCAAAATGTCATAGATATAGGTTATTGTGCATAAATCCAGATGTTCCCTCAAAGCCTCATTAATGAAAAATGTAAAAGCAGCTGGGCATTGCAGAGGCCAAAGGGCATGACCAAGTATTCGTACAAAGCAAATTTTGTATGAAAGGCTGTTTTCTATTTGTTTCCTTCTTTAAGACCTACTAAATGGTACGATTCGCTTAAGTCCAGTTTAGTGAAGATTTTAGCATTCTTGACATGATTTAGCAATGACTGTATCAATGGTAAAGGGTAAAGATTTTTAATAGTCACATTGCTGAGGGCTTGTTAGTCAATGCATGTAAGAAGGCATCCCTTCTTCTTGGGTAAAAAAATAAAGGCAAAGAGGCGGAGAGAGGAAAGGCCGAGTAATAAAGCCGATCCTAAACATTTCATCAATGTATTCACAGAGATTCTTCTTCTCAGTCAAGGCGTATATCCTACTAGAAGGAATTTGAGCCCCAGGCAGAAAGTCAATTAGACAATCATAAGGTCAATGATGTGGAAAGACTGTAGACTTTTTTTTATTTAATACCCCTGCGAGGTACTGGTAACATGAAGGCATAATCAGTTAAACAACTTCCATGGTTGCCACAACTTCCTTCTGAGCACCAAAATCATTTGCACCAAATATACAATGCTTTTCACAGAAAGCAGATCGAAAGGTCAGGGTGTGGTTATTCTAACCAATGTCTGGGTTGTGCTTTTTGAGCCAAGGAATTCTAAATATCGCTTTTAACTAAGTGTCTTGAATTAAATCGAAATGCACTATTTCTTTATGGGTGTCCCTGTATGTGCAGTAACAAATCCTCGGAGGAATGGATAATAGGCCCTGACTTTGGAGCACTTCCACTATAGTTTTACATTCATCTACCATATCCTTAAGCAAGGTAGGGGTACCAAATTGATTTTCCATAACTAGGTCCATAAAATTCCCAGAAGCATTGGAATCAATCAATATCTGCAAATGAGTGGAATGCTCTTCCTAAGACACTCTGGTGTGAACAAAAGAATGATAATAGGTATGCATATAAGTGACTTGTGCCAATGATTTTGAGACTGCAATACTAAGACAGCCCAAAACACTCTTCTCAGCAGGTCTAAGGGTCATTAGCATCCCAAGTCCCCTCATTCTTTGGCTTCATGGTACAGTCACGTAAAAAATAACCTTTTTTCCATAATATGAACACAACTTCATATCTCTACATCTTTGTCGCTCTTCCTCACTTAATGGTCCTCTTAAACTACCTATTTGCATGCTCCTTTCTGGTTTTCTTTCTCTATACACAAACATTTTGGTATCAGAGCATCCTCTGTCTCTGCGTTTTTCTATAAGATGATGATCCAGTTTCACCACTAGGACTATTGAGTCACCGCAGGATTCGGGGGGGGTGTACCACTTGGACTACTAGATCCTTCAACTTGCCTCTTAAGCCTTTGTAGAACAAGGAACTTTATTTAGCTTCAGACCAACCAGCTTCCACAACTAATCTATTGAGATTGAAGATATATGTCATAAGGACATTGTTAACCTGCCTCAAATTCCGTAGCGCAGTGTCTACCGGTTGCATAAAGGAGTGGCGATCAAACAACCTTTTTAATTCAGGATTTAAAGCATCATAGTGTTATAACAAGGGATCATTTTGCTCTACTAATGGAATAGACCATTTGGCCACCGTGCCCCTAAATATGATAGCATAAAAGCTACCTTCGACTGTTCAGTAGGGAAACAGGATGCTTTGCACATAAAATGCAATTGACATTGGTTGATAAAGGAAGCAAACTTTACAGGCTCTCCTGTGAATCTTTTGGGAGGTGCTAACGGAATACAGAGAGGAATAATGACATGTATCACTGTTACTCCTGAAATCATGTAAATTCCGGTGGTGGTGGATGTGGGAATCATGCCACACAAAGCCCCTGTGCTTGGTCCTGGCGTTTGTCCACTAAGTCCAGCAGCCCCCAAATCCTGTAATGTATCAACTCTTTGAGATAATGCCAGTGTTTTGTTTTGTAAATTGCCTATCATGTGGGTCGGTTTGCTAAAGTTATATCTTGTGCCTCCATATTGCTTAAGCAGAAACTCTGCATGGGCTTGGCATTCTGTCTCACCTGGATTTTCATGAGAGTGAGAGGAGGCCATGGTGCAAGGTCCCACTCCCTATCGACCAAGGTAACCCAACAATAGTTAAAGCCAAATCAGATCGAAGGGGTAGAGGGGAAGGGAAGAGAACAAAATGACAATGTCCCAAGCACAAAGCCTGTGCTGTAGTACATCTGTCTAGCAGGCCCCATCCTGTATAAAAGAATCAAACAAGTGCATCAGTAAGAATGCCCATACATGTGTCCCTATCACTCTCAATTAAGTGTGATTCTCTAAAAATGTCTTAATACCTGTTTGACCCCCCTCTTCCGTCTACTAGTAGATATATAAATGTCAACTGGTGATATCACATATCTAAAGAAAGAAAAGGTAGGAGAACCAGTATACATGTAATGGAGGTCTCAATAGAACATCATGAAATGTTAATCATACAATGATTACAGCATACCACATGCATCACTTATGTCTTCCTACTTTAGGCTCATAGGACACGGCTGGAAAATCAAATATATGATGAAAGAACAAAGTATATACAGGTACAGTGCATTACTAAATGCGTCTCTGATTCAGCCATATAACAATGTCAAAAACAAAAAAAGTAAACATTCTGATATCCTCAATAGTAATTTCAGTTTCTCCGTGATTGCTTTAGCAACACATCTCTCCAGAATCCAGAATCCACAATACATAATAGCTATGCAAGACACGTCAGAGTCAGATAAATATTGGACTTGAGACTGTTTGATGCAAGACATGCAAAGCGCATTAGCGCGTTACCCTGGATCTGTAGAACTTGATACTTGTTTGTGTTTCTTTTTCTTTACAGGTTTTGATCCCCCAGCTTGTGTAGAGACAGACGAGTGCCAGCGGAAACGGGCTAAACGCTCCATGGCGGGATGAAGCCACCACAAAGACCTGACAGAGGATGCCATGATCAGTGAGGCGACCAGGAAGTGAAGGTAGGTGAACAAACAGCAGGAAGCTGCACGCCCAAAACAACTAGAATGTCAAGCAGCTTCCTTTCTATGCCCGGTTTATTCCTTAGGTGCTCTGCCCCTGCCGCACACAGTTCAGGCAGCTGCAGTCATGAAACCTACTCAGTCAGGGAAGTGGAGTTCATCCTCAAACTGAGGTGTTTCGCCCAGTAGTTGGTCCGCTAACACACTTGAGTGAAATGAAATGAAGGTTTTATAAAGCGCGTGTTTGCCGAGGCGTCTTAGTGCTAGCTGTCATCGATCTAAGCAACGGGAAATAAAAAACAGCTATGGTTTTGGGTCAAATAGCCATGGTTTTAGTGCTTTCTAAACAATAGTAAGTTGGTTTGGTTTCTAAGACTAAAGGGTAATGTGTTCCATAATTTAGGGGCCAGATGGAGAAAACTTCTACCACCCCACTTTACCCTAGGAACCACGAGTAAAGAAGCCGATGAGGATCTGAGGTTTCGCTGTGGAGTATGATGCTTGATATGCTGACTGAGATAGGCAGGCCCAGCCCCATTCAGTGTCTTGTGCGGGATACACATAGATTTGAATTGGATCCTTGCCTGGACTGGAAGCCAGTGCAGATCTTGAATGCCTTTGCTTATAGGGCTGAATTTGGGAATCTTAAGTAGCAGGCGTGTAGCTGCATTCTGTAGTGTCTGCAGCTTGCGTATAGTACTCTTTTTTGTTCCTAGATAGAGCGTCTTACAGTAATCAATTTTAGATATCACCAGGGCAATGATGACTGTTTTTCTGAGGACCATAGGAATGCAAGGTAGAATCTTTCTAAGGGTTCTTAGCGTGAAGAAATATGATGAAATTATGCTGTTGACCTGGTCAGATAATGATAGATGGTCATCTAGCATGATCCCGAGATTTTTTACCTTTTTTACAGACCTCGGGCAGGACCCAGCTGCTTGCCAATCGCCCTCATCATTCTTCTCCTCCTCCCCTGTGGTATTTCAAGAACAGTGTAATTGTGTGGTATGAGGTGTTGGTTCATTTTGACCATTGTCAATCTCTCCACGATTTGAGGTGAGAGACTGGTTCATCTCACTGTGACAATTGCACCAGCTGCACTGAACACACGCTCAGCAAACACACTGCTACCGGAAAACCAAACACTTTATTACCAGCCTGCTGAACTCTGGTCATTAGCGCATCTTCCCATACCAATAGACCAATGGGTTTTGATCCACATAGACCTCTTTTGGGTCATCCAGATAGTCCGGGAACATCCTCAGAAAGGTAATTGGTGCTGCCACTTGCTTGAGCTCTTTTCCCTTCACCTCTGCACTTGACCTAATCCCTGCCTCTTGAAACCAAGCCAATGCAGAGGTTGAGTCCAATTCTTCTGTTCCTGTTGTTGTTAACAGTGTTGTTGCTGCTGGTGTTGGCTGCAGTGAGACAACAGCACTGCCCTCTCTGGAAGTTTAAGGCTGCACCCCAGAACGTCTGCCCGGGACTTTGATTTCTAGCTGTTTTTCTTCTGAGTCTCTCGTGTGAACAACAATCCGAGTCTTGTATGGTGAAACATCCATGTCTGAAAAAGCAATGAAAGTGGACAGTATTTCTTTGTTCCGTGGATCAAGTATTGTGGCACAGATGTACTCTTTAGATGACACAATGTCTCTTTACAGCCTTGGATTATTAGCCAAGCGAAGGATTGAGCTCTCACCCAAGCCATGCACCTCTCCATTGCTGTTCAAATCTGCAAACCTTTGTGACACATTTTTTAACTGGTCCTGTTGCAGATGCAACAACTGGATAGCATGGCTGATCGTACTGTCTTCCTTGCTGACTTCCTGTGTGAAAACCTCTAAAGAAAGTAGCATCTGTGTCAGGCATTTGATTAGGTCCCATTTGTCCACCTCCATGGTCATGCTTTTCCCAGTTTCACCCCCTCCTCTTTGAATGATATAGTCATTAATTGGTTTGTACTACTCAAACAAACGTTGTAACATGTAATAAGTTGAGTTCAAACATGTTGGCACCTCCTATGTGAGAGCTTGAACTGGTACTCTATTAGCATGCCAAATGATCCTCAACTGCTTTACGGCTTTAAAAGAATGGCTGAAATTAGTGCAGTTTCTTCTGCAGGTGGTCAGTATGATTCTGACTATGCCTTCTTGTTTGAGAAAGTTCTGCACAATCAGGTTGAATGATGGAATGGGTCAAACACAGGGCCCTGAAATAGACCCTTTCTACCTTGGCCTTAATTAACTATAATACTGCCATTGCAACAAATCCCATTCTGGGACCTTTGGGTCGCAGCCGGATCACTGACAGAATATTGACAACACTAATATCGACCTAAAGAAATTTCGTGACATAAATATCGTTGTCAAAAATATCGACCTCCTATCTTCATAATGGTAAGCACAAACATATTGAAAAAATAGATATGTTTGATAAGTAATATCGAAGAACAAAATATTGTTTGTTTAATACGTATGAAAAATAATGTGAAATAAATAAATAATACATATTGCTTAAAAAATATTTTGATTTGTAAATTTTAATAATTATAAGTAATAAATGTGATTTACAAATAAATTAAACATACATATATAAAATGTAATATATATATTTACATATAAATAATTAAATGACAATTTTCATTAATTATAAAGGTGCCGATTCCGATCCTGTAAAACCCGGGTACGAATAGTCGTACGGAGCGTATTCTCCGTACGACTCGTACCCGGGAAATGCACCTTACAAATTTCCGTACGAATCATAAAAACTACGTGCGACGAAAAAATACCCACAATTCCGATCCGGGACATCGCGTAAGTGACGTCCGATGGAGTCAGGCAGCGTTCTACGGGCCAGCAAGTACGATTCGTGCCTACGTCACTCCGCACGGATCATTTTTTACGGCAGCCAAAAACTCCCGGGAAATTGAGGACGACGCGAAAAAGGAGCTGCGGTACGCGACGGACAGCCATAGACCCCATCCTATGTGTCATCCCGGCCCTCCTAGCCTACGACCTGGTGCACCGAAACCACCGCGCACGCCGCAGAAGGTCAGCACAACACCCAGGGGCAAAGAGGGGGCGAGGGGCAGGAAACAGAACCTCTACCTAATTTTAAAAATACCATATACTGGCCATACATTACCTCCAGGGTCTGGTCACTTTGGGGGGCGTGTCCACAAATCCCCGCGTACGCGTACCCATCACCACTACAATGGTGGTACGGCCCGTAACCACGCTCTCAGAGCGTGGGTACGGCCCGTACCACCATTGTAGTGTTGATGTAGGTGTACGCGCCGTACCCACGCCCTCAGAGCATGGGTACGGCCCGTACCACCATTGGAGTGGTGATGTAGGGGTACGCGTGGTACGGGCACGTACACCTACATCACCACTACAATGGTGGTACGGGCCGTACCCACGCTCTGAGGGCATGGGTACGGCCTGTACCACCATTGTAGTGGTGATGTAGGGGTACGCGTGGTACGGGCCGTACACACGCCCTGAGGGCGTGGGTACGGCGCGTACTCCTACATCACCACTACAATGGTGGTAAGGGCCGTACCCACGCCCTCAGGGCGTGGGTACGGCGCGTACTCCTACATCACCACTGCAATGGTGGTACGGGCCGTACCCACGCTCGGAGGGCGTGGGTACGGCACGTACCACCATAGGGTGGACTTACCACAGATACAATGCCCACAATTGTCAGTCAGGTGCTCAAATACCCTGCAGAACAAGTACCAATTGTGTGCTAGGCTGGGATAACACACATGCATAGTGCGGAAAATGCTGAATGTCGCCATTAAGGCATGACAACATACTCAATACACAAGTGTGTGCTATTTGTGTTTGGAGACATTGTCCCAAGGAGTGTTCCTTCCTCTGTGGCACCTGACATCTACCCTGAAGGGAGTTGCACTTTTGCTGTGCTGACCTGGGTCTACATTTCCTTTGTTGGTGACGGATCCCTTCAACTATGGCCATGCCTGCTCTGCAATGTCTCCGGCTGCATCGTCTGTGCCATCCTTGCTAGTCACTGTACTTGTGTATTGAGTACCACGCGTACCCCTACATCACCACTACAATGGTGGTACAGGTCGTACCCATGCCCTCAGAGCGTGGGTACGGCCCGTACCACCATTGTAGTGGTGATGTAGGTTTACGCGCCCGTACCACGCGTACCCCTACATCACCACTACAATGGTGGTACGGGCCGTACCCATGCTCTGAGGGCGTGGGTACGGCGCGTACACCTACATCACCACTACAATGGTGGTACGGGCCGTACCCACGCTCGGAGGGAGTGGGTACGACACGTATCACCATAGGGTGGACTTCCCACAGATACAATGCCCACAATTGTCAGTCAGGTGCTCAAATACCCTGCAGAACAAGTACCAATTGTGTGCTAGGCTGGGATAACACACATGCATAGTGCGGAAAATGCTGAATGTCGCCATTAAGGCATGACAACATACTCAATACACAAGTACAGTGACTAGCAAGGATGGCACAGACGATGCAGCCGGAGACATTGCAGAGCAGGCATGGCCATAGTTGAAGGGATCCGTCACCAACAAAGGAAATGTAGACCCAGGTCAGCACAACAAAAGTGCAACTCCCTGCAGGGTAGATGTCAGGTGCCACAGAGGAAGGAACACTCCTTGGGACAATGTCTCCAAACACAAATAGCACACACGAGCAAAGATACTTTGCAGAGACATTTTGTGATGGCATGCAGATACCATGGTCCACCCCATGAGCATCAGACTACAACTTCTTCCTGAAACATAACACATTACCACAACCCCAACTCCGGGACCATCAGCACCCACATCAATACCTGAAATGCAATTGTGTTCAAACTGAAAAGAAAATGCTTTATTCAGCATTAAATGAAAATGTATAAAAGGACACTATTTACAAAGGCACATGGCCAGTCCAGATCAGAAGTCCTTGGGGGGGACACATGGCCACGCGTCTCCCCTAGCTTGCCTGCACATTAGAACCCTCAGGTTCATCGACTGGGGGGGAATCATGTGGAGAAGGACCAGGCACCGCAGGGACAGGAGGTGTAAGGGTAGGTGTGGTGGGTGCAGGGACGGTCGCCTCCACCACAGGGGGTGGGGCAGCGCCAAAGGTGGAGGTCAACTCGGCGCTGCACACTGCTGCCAGGTCGTCCAGCGTCTCCCCTTCACCCGAAGAAAACACAGGCTCAAAGGAGGGGGGGGGGGTTGGAGTGATGGGGTGCAGCGCTACTGGGGGAGAGGGGGATAGGGGGGGACTCAACTCCCCTACCCGTGGAGTGCCGTTCCCGTTTGCGGGCTGGAGAGCCAGAGGGGCTGAGGCCCAGCACAGCCAAGTAGGCCTCCTTGTCAGGTTGTGTGGTAGGGGAGCCGAGGGGAGTGCCTATGGAGGGACTGGGTAGTGCGGCATGCGGCCTCGGACTGTGGCTGCGAGTATGCCTGTGTGCCCCAGATCCAGTGGGTATGCCTTCATCTCGCTTGCCCTTACGTGGTGGTGTACTGCCTGTGTCTGGTGGGGTGCGTGCTTGTGAATGTCTGTGTGTGCTTGGGACAGGTATGGGAGTGGGAAGTGTGGATGGTGCAGGGGTAGGGGGGGACGAAGCGCTGCAAGAGACTCACTGCTGCCGTCAGTAAAGAGTCCATGGACCTCAGCAACATCCGTTGGTCAGACATCGCTGATGACATGCCCTCCATGTACGACACCATCTGTGTCATCTTTCGGGTGTGGCCATGGAGGACATTCAGCATCGATGTCTGGCCAACCTGCAACTGCCACAGAATGTCCACAGACTCTGCAGTGAGGGCAGCAGGGGGGACAGGGGCAGGGGGTGCGGTGCCTGGCACGAAGGAGACACGGTGTTGCCTAGCATGGACAGAAGGGACCGGAGCAACTGGGAGGGCGGTGATGGGAATGGAGGGGGCGGTGACAGATGTAGTGCTGCTGCCAGGTGTCGTAGCAGCCTCCGCCCCCTCGAGGAGTTCAGCCTCGGACCCGTCAGCATCGTAGTCAGTGTTGTCACTAGACAGGTCCTCCGCCTGACTCCCCTCGCCCTCCGTGCCACTTGCTCCCGCTGACTCGGCAGCAGTGGTGGCAGCGGTGCTGGATCCCTCCTCCACGTCCGTGTAGGTGTCTCCCTCGGTGTCCTCCGATGATGCTGTGGGAAAGGTGAAGAGACAGAAAATAATCAGTCACCTGTATACAACAGACACATGAGTCCAAACAAAAATGTCACAGTGCATATCAGGAAATGCATCATGAGTAACATCTAGAATAGTCCGCACATATGTAACCCTGCACTCCCCAGTTGGTTGACCCACCATGCCACTTGGAAACAATGGAGATTAGGACAGGAGATTAGGACACAACAGCAAATAACTTGATATCGAATTATACTGAGAAGCTAGTGTCTGGGGACAGTTGAGCACATCAAGACTATGAAGGCATGCCACCTCTTGCCACCTCTTGTTCACTGTGAACGAAACAGTATTGGTGCACCCAAGGCCAAATAACACACCTCAATGCTGAAGGTGTCCCCACACTCTGAGACCTGTGAGTACTTTGGAAACCATAGCCAAAAACATTGCGATCCCTTGGGACTCACAACACTTTACACAATATACATGTTTAGAATGTGTGAATGTGCCACTTTGTGGACAGAAGACACATCTGCCTGCATGACAGAAGTCACACAATGAGGTGCACACAAAAATACATTTACACAGTCATTGTATGAGCTGCCAGCCGAATTCTAATAAGCCACTGTAAAGAAGAAATGGGGTATCAGTAAGTACATATACATGGCACCACGGTGGTCTGGATGACTTGACACTCGTAAGTTGGTATCAGCAACAACCAAGGACTTACACACATGCAAACACACTGTGTGAACATGGATATGTATAATCAGAAAACAAGTGGTAATCAAACTGTGCCTTTCAGTAAAATGTGCCAGCGTGTCCGCGGAAAGTGTAAAAGTACTTTCTTTTGCACTTCCCTGGGAGACATCTGTCATGCAGGCACATTATTGTCCTTCACAACCAACTAGCAAAATGAAGCATATCAAAAATTGAGACATGTTGACAAGTGTAGTGAGTGCCAAGGTACAATACTACTTTACTAAAAACTTGAATCATGCCACCTGTCACATGGCCATCCGTACCATGATGACACAGTTGGCAACACATCTGACCCACTGCCTGTCATGTGGAGTGGCACACATGTCCAAACACAGGACAATGCATTAGCTAATGGGCCTGCAATGTGTCGGGATAAGGAGCACCTGCACTAAGGAGACACCCTCATGGCAAGCAAGAATGTCCACACAGATGTCAGCACACACAGACCAAACTACGTAGCATCTCGACCACACACTGGTGGCAAAAATGGATGAGCATGAGCCATGTATTTGCATTTTTGACACATGCTGCAAAGCACAAACATTAAACCCAGCACAACATGACTGGCTCACTGCATGTTGAGTGTCTGTCCAGACAATTATCACACACAGGTCAGACCTGGCAAGGAGACATAAGGTTTGGACATGTAGGCCTTGCCCGCACAAACCCCCCATACCTGAAACAATGCTATTGAGACAGATCCAGAAGTTACACCTCTTAATCTGGGTTTACTCAAATGTGCATCAAGAATTCCTAAATGTACTCCACATCACTTCGTGAGGCTGCCAACACATATTTGTGACAAACAACCATCAACAGATAGTTGTACATAGACACACAGGCACTGCCCAGGATGCACAAGCAAAATGGGGTCAGCCTGTACAATGGGCACATGAAGCACACTTTAAATAAATACAAATGAGGCCAGGGAACAATGCCACAGAGGCCAAACTATGCTGCACACAGAGAATGGGCACAGTGTTGGATGACACACATGATTCCGAGGCAAGGGTGTCTTAGGGGACTTTAGTGGGAACACTGCTCCATGGTCCTGGAATTATGTGACTGTAACATGAGCTACCGTCCCGGCACTATGCATATCTCCCACTCATGCACATCATGTCTGAGGCCACACCATCGGTCATGCATGCTGCAAGTCTGTTCATATGAAAAATCACACTCCTATGTTGAGACTCAGCACAGTGCCAACTAATATGGACCCCCAAATGACTGAACAGGACAGGGCACAGGCAAGGTAACAACACATGTCTCAGACCCCCCCCACATGATGCAGAAAGCAATGTGCACTTGGATTAACTACCAGCCTAGATGACCATGTGCAACAGTGATTACACACAGACCAGGGAACACATGTCAAGGAGGGGAAGGGAGGAAGAACAGCACTGTTTGACTTTGGGGAACAGGATATGCACTGCACAAATTAACCCTCGCTGTGTATCCAGGCGACTGAGCATTTCCAAAAGCTGGTGACATACAACAAACACACATGTACCTACCTCCTTCCTGCTGCTGCAACTCCTGTAACCGCCTATCCAAGTCAGGGAAGACCACCGCCAGGACACGCTTCATCTGGTGGGTCAGGCGTCGGCCCCCGCCGTGCTTGTGTGGAGGTGAGTCCTTCAGCTGCCACCGGGCGATCCTCCGGGTCCAGCACCGGATGTCCTGCCAGCGTTTCCTCACCTGGGCTAGGCGCCGACTGCGACCCTCCACCGATCTCACGGCCCTGACGGCCCGCTTCCATATCTCCCCCTTGGCGTAGGCAGTTACCTGTGAGGATGACAAAGTGAGACAACATCACTACACCTGCTCCATGTCACAGAGACACACATTTGAACAACTTTGATATGTTGAACAGGGCATAGTATGCTGGCAACAAATAGCACCTTTGTCATAGGGACATTAGCCTCTGTGGAAGCCCCAATGCACAACATGGCATTGAAAGTACACAGGTGGCATGAGGGGTGCAACACACTCCCTGATCATAGCACACGCTGTGCATCACATGCAACACCAGGCTGATGGACAGCACCTCCAAGCAGTCACATGCCCCAGGCCACTGACGCAACCTCAGCAGAGTACACAGACACACACAGGCACAGATCAATCACCTGCCATTGGCAACAGCGGATACAAACCTCACTCTGCACATGTGCCACTTGCCTGTGGGGTGTCACAGGTGTGGTGCTAGCTCAGCAAGTCAGACACTCCGCACGGCTTACTTCTCACATCAGATGGGTGGAGCTGTTGCCTCCTCCATGCAGCTGTGGTGCAACACTCCACATAGACACTCACCCACATGACAAGGAACATTCACACACATCAATGTCCAGGGGGCGTACACATCATTTGGACACTCTCACCACAGCTCCACTCAACTCACACACATCTGTGGGTACAGTCACCTGTCACATCAAGCAATGCTTCATTCTCCTCATGGGTGAAAGGCTGGGCCCTCTCCACAGACCTTGACATGGTGCCAGAGGAAGCACAAGCAGCAGCAGTGGTGTCGAGTGAAAGGGAGTGCAGGCAAGTTCCCTCTCATGGGTTCTGGCTGACTTAAATCTGCCTTGCTGGGCTGTTTCATTTACAGGAGTACAGAGTGATTGGTCCGTCTCATTTGCATCCTACGTTTCCTCCAATCCCTTTAAACATACACCAGTGAGTGCCTTTGCATGGTTCAAAATTTGAGCATAATGTGAAGTCAACAACCACTTTGCAACAATGTATTTAGTTGCCAACTGCCTTTTCCAGGCCACATGATTGAAAATTTGAACTTGAAAATCGGTATCCATGACAACCAGCATGCATTTAGGCCCTAATACTTGTCCCTCATGTGTCCCTATGTAATTTAGCCATCCACACACAGGTACGGTGCGTTTCACACGTACCCCTACCGCACCAGTTGCACAGTGCGTTTGACACGTACGTGTACGAGCAGTCTGTACACGTACGTGTACGACCAGTGTGTACACATATGTGCACGACCAGTGTGTACACCTACGTGTACTACGGCAGTGTCCACACTGGTCGTACACGTATGTGTACACACTGCTCGTACACGTACGTGTACACACTGCTTGTACATGTACGGGTATGAGCAGTGTGTACACGTACGTGTACGACCAGTGTGGACACCTACATGTACTACGGCAGTGTCCACACTGGTCGTAAACCTATGTGTACACACTGCTCGTACACGTACGTGTACACACTGCTCGTGCACGTACGGGTACGAGCAGTGTGTACACGTACGTGTACGAGCAGTGTGTACACATATGTGTACGACCAGTGTGTACACTGCCGTAGTACACGTAGGTGTCCACACTGGTCGTACACGTACGTGTACACACTGCTCGTACCCGTACGTGTACACACTGGTAGTACACGTATGTGTACACACTGGTAGTACACGTACGTGTACACACAGCTCGTACACGTACGTGTGCACACTGCTCGTACACGTACGTGTACACACTGCTTGTACACGTACGTGTACGACCGCAGTACATGTAGGTGTACACACTGGTAGTACATGTACGTGTACACATTCGTAGTACACATACGTGTACACACAGCTCATTCACTTACGTGTACACACTGCTTTTACACGTACGTGTACGACCAGTGTGGACACATATGTGTACGAGCTGTGTGTACACCTACGTGTACTACGGCAGTGTACACACTGGTCGTACACATACGTGTACACACTGGTAGTACACGTACGTGTGTACGGTCCGTACACACACCCGTACTCCGGCGGGAACACCAATGTGATGATACGGACCGTTCACACGCCCTCAGAGCGTGTGTACGGTGCGTTTAACAGCTTACACAGGTGATAGGAGGCGCACACGAATGGAATGGAGGTGTCAGACTCGTGCACGGCTGTACATCAAGTACGTGTACACATTGCTCGTACCCGTACGTGTACACACTGGTAGTACACGTACTTGTACACACTGATAGTACACGTACGTGTACACACAGCTCATACACTTACGTGTACACACAGCTCCTACACGTACGTGTACACACTGCTCGTACACGTATGTGTACGACCGTAGTTCAAGTATGTGTACACAATGGTAGTACACGTACGTGTACACACAGCTCGTACACGTACGTGTACACACTGCTCGTACACGTACGTGTACGACCAGTGTAGACATGTACGTGTATGAGCTGTGTGTACACCTACGTGTACTACGGCAGTGTACACACTGGCCGTACACGTACGTATACACACTGGTAGAACACGTACGTGTGTACGGTCCGTACACACACCCGTACTCCGGCGGGAACACCAATGTGATGATACGGACCGTTCACACGCCCTCAGAGCGTGTGTACGGTGTGTTTCACAGCTTACACAGGTGATAGGAGGCGCACACGAATGGAATGGAGGTGTCAGACTCGTGCACGGCTGTACATCAAGTCATAGTCATTGCAGTCCTTCATGTGCAGGGCCTAGGTGTGTCAGGCAGTGATATGGCACATGTCTCCTCATGTTTTAGCACAATAGATGTGTGATGACCTGTGTACACATGTCATGTGTGATGGGGCAGTATGTGGCACACTTCCCCTTCCCACTTTGCACATGTGTGCATGTAGTACAAACGTGTCAAGCACTGCATCACTGGTATGGCACACTCACCAACACCCGCAAATGTCCCCTGATGCCAGGGGCAGGGACACTAACACCTGACATCTAAGTACCCGCATGCCCCGATGTGACTATGTCCTGTGTGTGTCATGTGTTCCCATGAGCTTGCTGTTGGTGTTCCATCAACTGCATCTGCTGTTGCTGCATCCAACATGTGTCTGTGTGTAGATGGGCATGGCACACATATACGCACACCATGCCACATGTGGATTCACACGTTACGTGTGTCTCGATGCTTCAAAGATGATTTTATGACATATCTGCACCGTATCCATGTCTGTGTTTTCGTTTTTCACGTGTACCCCTTCCTCGCTATGTGTATGATCTGTACATTTCCAATGACATGTGACCTGTGCGTCTAGCTTGCCGCCAGCAGTCTGTATGAGATTACATCCTTCAAATGCAGATATGTGGATGTATGTCACTCCTGTGATGTCTCTGGCTGTTCACTTACACTGGTCCACAGCTAGTTTCGGGCCATGTCATGTAGAACTTGACTATCAACTGGTGTAGCTGGCTTGTCATAGGAGTATCACCTGGCTGGCATACGTGTCCTGGATGTATTGCACAGACCTGACTCTGTATTTAGCAGATGTGTAGTAGCAGTTGAGCATGTGCTCAGTTCATTGACATTGATGTTGTTATGTACTAACTCTACGTTATTCCTTCCAATTTTCTGCAGGGCACCGCCTCTCCCCCGACCAATGCCAGACTTGGGTGCCTTGAGGGGACGCTTTGTTCGTCGCGACAAAGTGATTTCTCCCGGACTGATCCCGTTTTTGAAATTCACGCATGGCACTCTGAATTGCTGACTAACACAGTGCTTCAAACCATTAATGCCGATCGCTCGAATTTTCCTTGACTTTCTGACCTCATCCATATCGCTGAAATTATCACACACTTCCCTCATTCACTGACGGAGGTCCGTTGATGTTTAACATATCTCCTGCTCAGTCCCCATGTTTGGTATTTTTTAAATACTCTGGTAACCATAGTCCTGATGATGACCTCAACGTAAGGAGGTTGAAACGTCGTCGACTTGACAACAGCAATCGCGGCTCTTTGAAGGGCCATCTGTGATTTAAATACATTGTCTTGTAAATTGTCAATTGTATATATTTTTGTTTGACCCTTATATTTTTTTTGAATAGTCCTTAGCCGCACTATGTTGTCCTTTTAACACTCATGTCACTGCGCCGTTCACTTGTTCACTTCACTATTAGTGCACATATGATTGTTATGGTTACTTTAAATTGGATATACCGGTTGTGTATCTAATTACAAATTATTTTTTCATTCCCTTTGGTCTCCCTTGTCCCTCTTTGTCTGTTTTGATTAAATCTTATATTTAACGGTCCCTTTACATAATTTCCCTGTTGAGATATTGTTTTGGTTACTATGAGGGAACGTGACTGCATAAGACGTTACCGCTTCTCGCAACAGTTGATTGAGAACTTGACCGCAAAGCTTGAACAACACCTACAACCGCGACACAGGTATCCTACTGCGCTGACCCCCAAGATGAAGGTGATGGCAGGCCTACATTTTTTTGCCACCGGTACGTTTCAATTCACCATAGCTGATGTGGGTGGCATGTCACAGACCATGTTCAGCCGTGTCCTGCATGATTTTTTAGAAGCCATGTTGGAGCACCTGGATGAATTCATCCATTTTCCAACTCGTGAGCAGTTGACAGGTGTCAAGGGTGAGTTCTATGCCCAGGGAGGGATGCCCCATGTAATTGGGTCTATTGATGGGACACATGTGGCTTTGGTACCACCACAGGCACAGGAGGTGGCCTATCGCAACCATAAACATTACCACTCTATAAATGCCCTTATGGTGTGTCTGCTAACATGCTGATTTTCCATGTCTGTGCACGTTTTCCAGGGTCAGCACACGATGCCTACATCATGAGGCGTAGCAGGGTGCCAGAAATTATGCTGGGGCTGCACAACGAATGAGCATGTCTTGTTGGTGGGTATACTCTGTTTGTCCTTTGTTTAGCGCAATTTCTGTATCTTACGGCATCTCCTGACGCACTTCTTTACATGATGTTTCCATGTAGGGGACTCTGGCGATCCCAACATGCCATGGCTGATGACGCCCCTCCGCAACCCCAGAACAGCTGCAGATCACCATTACAACAACGCACATGGGCAGACCAGGCGAGTGATTGAGAGGACGTTTGGCCTCCTGAAGAGCAGATTCCGGTGCCTTCACAAGATAGGCGGGTCCCTCCCATATGCACCGGTGAAGGCCTGCAAGATCTTCCTCATGTGCTGCATGCTGCACAGTATGGCAGTGGAGAAGGCTGTGCCACTCATCCTGGATCCGGATGAGCAGGAACATCCACCCGTGGAGGATGAAGGGCTTGGTTACAAGGCAAGTGAGGATGAGGAGGAGGAGGACGACGACATCCGGAGTCAGCTCATACGCAACTTCTTCTCATAATGGTGAGTCCATGGGTCTGAGTGTGTACGCCTGGAACCTTGTGTGGCATGTGTTGCAATGTGTGTGTCCAGCTGACTGTATGCTAAGTGACTTAGATGTGTGTTCAGATGTGTCACTCAAGTGATGATGTCCTTCCACACATTTTAGCTTAGACACTCAATTTTAATATAGCATGGTGACACACTTATTCCTGTAGAGTAAATGACCTTGTATGCGGATGACAATCTTTTCCCTGACTTCTTGTGTGTCTGTCATCCCCGGTAGTTTTGCATGCTGTCTGCTCGTGTCATCGTTGGCCTCCCGCTATTCCTCATGAGTATTGCAACGTGTGCTGAATCAGCGTCCCATGCACGGACATGGTGAAATGTCTTTTTGGTGAAGGATTGCTGCACGGCATTTTGGTGTTGGTAGGTGTTTGGAATGTGTGGGCACTGCTCCTGTGCATGTTGTGTTACTATACATACATGTTGACTCACCATGGGGCACATGACATGTTGCATGACTCCCATGTATTGATAGTCACCCTTCGTAACAGTCATCTGTGATGGGACTGTGGATTCTGATGAAGGCATCAATGTGTGTACAACTTCGCCGTGAAACATACGGGATGCTACGGGCGGACATAGTGTGGGACATCCCCATGAGAGGATAAATGGGGAATTGCAGCCCCTCCGTGTGCAGCAGGGGGTGTTTGGCTCACACCCTTCACTTGTGTGCCAGTTCAATGGATTAACAGCATCTGTGTTGTGAAGGGGGTGTCCAGTGTAGGTCCCACATGTTCTGCCAAATGATCTGTGAATCTGTTCATATTGATGCATTTCCCTAGGTGTGAACCTGAGTAATAAAGGTGTTCCTCACCCTCCAAGGTGCCTCATCTCTGTCAATGCTGGTCTCTTGCCACTTTGCATGCGGCATCTCTGGCATAGTTGTCAAAGATTGTGCATATGAGTCTATGTGTAGTTTAGCAACATGCAGGCAGTTCTTCAGGGATTTGAATATCCATTGTGCATGATGTCCATGGTTGTGTATGTATTTGGGCATGTTGGTGACCACAAAAGACCGTCAACACCTGCTGAGGGTGTGTATCCTGTGCACAGCTCGTCCTTCAGTTTCATGATCCGGTGTCAGTCATCTTTGGTGATTATGCATCCATTGTATCTGGGTGTGCCATGGGAAACCGGACACTCCTTCCTTTACATACGCCTGTTGCAGTAGTCCTTTTTGACATCCTTGTCTTTGTGTGCAACTAGTGGCATAGTTTCCAGGACATGCCGCCTGCTGCTGCGGCCCCTGCAGCAAGGGCACAGAAAGTTTACAGATTCGGCAACACACACACCTCAAAGATGCTCCTCCCTTCCTCCCTCCACCCATTCATTTGGCTGGCATCAGCTTGTCTGTGCCACTGTTGCGCCCACGCGGTGCCAAAGGCTGGACCGTCAGCGCATGCAACGTGCACATTGCATGACCCTCATGTCCTTACATGACCCACATCACACTACAGTCTGATGTTGCAGCCACCCTCCAAGCATTGTCCATCCAAGGAGCTACCGCCTGCTCTCAGGCATACCCTAGGCGCACACACGACACCTTTGCATGATGAGTGTGCAACTTCAACTGCCTACACAGCGCTGCCCCGCCCTCCAGGCCCTATCACACCAACCAGGTCATGTCCCTCCTTCTCCCCACCGGCTCCGTACACCAGCAAGGCCATGGGAGTGGCACTCAAGCCTTCAGCATTTAGTGTAGTGGCATCATCTGGCACATCACCCAGGTATCATCTCTCAGCGTGTCAATCTTCAATGTGTCCAGGTCCCCCTCACCGGCATCACATGCACACAGCACCTCATCATCAGCTCGTATGCCATTGACAGCCAGGTGCTCCTCACCCTCACCAAAGACGCAGCCATTGGCAGTTCCAACATTCAAGAAGGCATGAGATCCATTGATGAATGGCCGAACATCAGCCACCTGAGGCTGGACTTGTACAGGACTGAGGTAATCATCGGAGGATTGTCCCCTTACAGCGGGGTCAACTGCTTGTGTCCCACCCGCAAGAGCCCTGCACATGCACCCAGTGGCCACGCACACAAGATGGTGTGCATCATGGATTTGTCACTCACATTTGCCATGCTAATCACCAGCATCTGTACCCCTAACTCCCGGGAACCCAGTCCACATCCAGGCTGCATGTGCACACCTCAGCTTCAACATCCTGCGCTCCAGCCACATCACCATCCACCAGAGATAGCTGCAATGGATCACTGTGTGCTGCAGGATGACCTTCAGACTCCTCACCCACACTCAGGAGGCAGGCCACAACCCCAGACCCCACACCAACCTTGGCCGTCTGTCATCCGAGACCCCGATGTGCCAACTCCGTGCATCCAACCTTGCCCTGGCCACCATTCTTCACATCCACCGTACTCCAGCATGCAGGACATAGTTCTCCCACCTGGCAAGGCATACCTGCTACTCCCTCCCCGGCAACATCCACACGAGCCATGACCTCTGCGCCTTCAGGATACTCTTCCCAATTGGTCTGTCCGCACAGTAATGCATGACCCCCCTCAGCAGCTTGAGGCCATCACGGCTGAGTATTGTGCTCAATGTCTGTATAGTATGATACATTGTGACCCATGTGTGTCCTGTCCCAGACTCAGATTCCAGGGTATGGATGGCTGGAGTTAGTTCAACACTCATGCATAGTTTGATATTTCCCCACGCGTAGGTTGTGTACTCATGCAAAATGAATGCAACATGTAATTGTAGAAAATGAGATTTATTCTCGGTGGGGGGGCCTGTTTAGTGTGGACAAATAGGTGCTATACAGTGTGCATAGAATCCAAAGTTCACAGGGGGCTAGGCATCCTTGTCAGTTGGAGTCATCAGAGTCCAGACCACAGTGTTGGTCATCATTGGTCAGACTGTGACCAGCAAGTCCATGTGGCAGAGAATGTCATTGGATGAGGTGCTGCTGTTGCGCATGAGGGCCAGGTGCCAGGCCAGGTGACCTGGGAGATGTGGATGTCCGCTGCCTCTCACGGTCTTTTCCGTGGACGACCCACCTTCCTTGCAGGACCCTCAGATGCAGGCCTTGACGATGCTTGGGACGCTCCGTCGGATGAATCCTCCTCCTCCTCCCTCCCTGTGGCTGGTCTTCGCCTGGTGGCACAGGGAGGGTTGGCCATTTTGTCGGCGATCCGACGGAGTGAACGGCTTATGTCCGTTTGCACCGCCAGGAGCTCAGCCAGTCTTGCCTCCATCCGTCCTTGGTGTTGTTGTTGACTGGCGTGTTGCTCGGCCTGCTGGTTCTTAATCTCGTTGAGGGTCCCCACTACCTGGCTGATGCCCCTGGTGTCACGCCGGTATGTCTCCAAGATGTGGCGTATGTGTGACATACCGGTTCCCTCAGCTGCCTGGTCAGGTTCGCGCCTCCGCCTGCCTTCACTCCCACCACCCCTGTCCACACGAGCCTGGCCTGCCGTTGTGGGCACATCGGGTTTACGGGACCCCTGAGGGATGGCATTTGCAGGGTTGTCTGCCTCCTCCTGGGTGGCCGGAGAACCATGTCCCTCCAGGTCAGACTGGCTCAGTTGTTCTGTGCGGGCAGAGCTCCTGGGTGTCTCCTGGGATGTGGCAAGAATGGGGGTGGTGGTTGGCACAGATGTACCTGACGCAGGTGTTGCAGGGGCTGGGGCACCAGAGGGTCCAGGTTGGTTGGGGTCATCCACAGAGTGCTGAGAGTCGTCGCTGCCGGTGGGATCATCTTCCTGCCGAGCCTGGGCCTGTGATTGTTCCCCCCCAGTGTTGGGGGGAAATCCATGACGTTGCCCTGTGTGTGAGAGAGAGACAATGTTAATGCTGTTTCATGCAACATCCATGTTTCATACATGTTCTGGTTACCACAGTTCCTCCAGGTAGTTGTATGTGCCTAGCATTCACATCAATGTTGACTTGTGGATGGGTATGTTGCAGGGGACTGATTGAAATGTTATCCAGGGTCTTTGACATGTCGCATTTGGCCTTGGATGCTTTTTTGGCTGTGGCTTGATCTTGTTGTGTCACATGTCCATTGTGAGAGTGTGGATCTCCATTGGCTGCCCCGGGGGTGTGTGCTTGTGTGAGGGGTGAGTGATCATCACTCTGCCCGATGCTGTTCAACATCCACATGGCCCCCCTCACACAAGTAGCCCGCCACCACAACCTACATCTCCCACGCCGACGACACCCAGCTCATCCTCTCCCTCACCAAGGACCCTCACACCGCCAAGACAAACATCCATGAGGGTCTCAGGGCCATCGCCGACTGGATGCGGAGCGGCCATCTGAAACTGAACTCGGACAAGATGGAGGTCCTCATCCTGGGACCCACACCCTCACCCTGGGATGACTCCTGGTGGCCGATCGCTCTGGGGACATCACCGACACCCACCATACACGCACGCAACCTAGGATTGATCCTCGCATCCTCCCTCTCCATGTCCAAGCAGGTCAACGGCGTCTCCTCCTCCTGCTACGACACCCTACGCACGCTACGCCGAATCTACTGGTGGATCCCGACTTAAACAAGTAGAACAGTGATACACGCCCTCGTCAGCAGCTGACTGGACTACGCCACTGCACTCTATGCAGGACTCCCATCCACACACCAACGGCAGCTACAACGCTTCTGAAAGGCCTCGGCACAACTGATCGTCAACGCCCCCCGCCACTGCCACACCACCCCCCTCCTGAGAGACCTGCACTGGGTCCACATCGACAAGAGGATCACCTGTAGGCTCCTCAGCCACGCACACAAGTCACTCCACACCCCCGGACAAGCCTACCTACACATCAGACTCAGCTTCTACACCCCCACCCGCCAGCTCCGCTCCGGCATCCTCGCCCTCGCAGCTGTCCCCCGCATCCAACGTATGCCCGCCTGCAGCAGATCCTTCTCCTACCTCGCCGCCAAGACCTGGAAGACCCTCCCAACCCACCTACGACTGACCCAAGACCTACTTGCCTGCAGGAGACTCCTCAAGACCTGCCTCTTCGGGCATTGGTGGAACCCCCCACCCTCTGTGCCTTGAGAGTCTGACAGGTAAATTGCGCGCCTTACAAGTACCCTGATCGATTGTTGATTGATTGACGCTGCCTGCTGGTGGGTGTGGTGTGATTTGGCTGTGGGTCTCCCAGGTGATGTATCTGTCCCACCATGGCGCATGCTGCCATGTCAGTGTGTGTGAGTTCCTGCCCTAGATTTCTGAGCTTGTTGTGTTTGTGTTCGAGTTTGCAGTTGTCACAGGAGGGCCTTGTGCTGCCTACAGCAGGGCCAAGTGTCATCTACCTTGTCAGTACTTTGCCAGTCCCTGTGCATTGCGCATGGTACATGGGTATGTACCTGGGCCATATGGGCTGAGGGCAATGGTGTCTGTTTCTGAGTTGTACAATATGTTTAGTGATCCCCACCCTCCCAGCATCCCGGACATACTGTCTTGGGTTTGTGGTTTGTGTGGGCTGGGACATGGCATGGCCTTGCTTTGTGAATGGGGCATACTCACGTTAGTGGCCTGAGCGTTGTTTATAGTGTGGTTGTGTCAGGTGAGGGCTTGGGGGTAGGTGAGTGCATTTGTTGTAGTTGGGGTGTGGATGCCATTCCCCCATGTTACGTGAGTTGTTTGTGTACACACCAGGCTCTCAAACTCCTTCGACTCCGTGTACTCCCACCGGCAGAAGAAGGGCCATCACCTTCTCCTCCCAGGGATGGTAATGTACTGGTCTGCGGGGCAGCCCACCTCCTGTGATGTTACTCTGGGCGTATTCCTCATTCATTTTGCGCTTGACTGCCCTGCGCAGATCGTACCACCTGGTTTGACATTCATTCCTCGTCCTTCTGATGGGCGCAACAGCATTCACCCGATCGACGATCCTCTGCCACAGGCTAGTTTTTTGGGATATGCTGGTCTGTCTGACCAATGTTCCAAAGAGCTGTGGCTCGACTCTGATGATTTCGTTGACAAGGATGTCCAGCTCCTCCCTTTTGAACTTTGGATTCTTGTCTGTGGGCATGGTGTGGGGTGTGGGTGTGGATGGTTGTGGGTGTGTGTATGTGTAGAGGGGGTCTGTGTGAAGGAGGTTGTGTGAAGGTGTGTAAGTTAAGGTGTATGGGTGCAGTTGTTTGTGTGTGATGTCTGTCAGCAGTGGGTCTGTTGCAAAGGCTCATGGTTTGTGATTGTGGGCCCTTTTTATTGGTCCATTTGTGGGTGTGGCTGTGTTTGAACTTTTGCTGGGTGTGTTATAAGAGCTGGTTGTGAGTTTGGGCCTCTGTTTGACTGTTTAGATGTGCCAGGTCAGTCTTTTAGTTGTTTTTTGTCCTGTAGACGTGTTTTGTGGTGTTGTGCGACTCAAATTGACGGTCCTTGTGCTGTTTTACAGTGTCCTGGTTCAGTACGAGTCATTTTCGCGTAGGTAAGGTGCGTCCATGGCTATGTTGTTGTACAGTGATCACATGTGCAATGGTGTTGTACGACTCGTACATACGCGATGCTGGGGTACGGTGTTGGGGTACGGTGCGTCCAAGTACGGGGCTGGGGTGGGGGGTATGGGGCGTACATACGCGGGTGCTGTGGTGGGGGGTACGGCGCTTACATACGCGTGTGCTGGTTTATGGCGTGTACATGTGCGGGTGCTGTGGTGGGGGTACGGTGCGGACATACGCGTGTGCTGGGGTACTGCGTGTACATACGCGGGTGCTGGGGTGGGGGTACGGCGCGGACATACGCGGGTGCTGGGATGGGGGTACGGCACGTACATGCACGGGTGCTGTGGTGGGGGGGTATGGCACGGACAAACGCGCATGCTGGGGTACGGCGCGTACATACGCGGGTGCTGGGGTGGGGGGTACGGTGCGGACATACGCGGGTGCTGGGGTACGGCACGTACATACGCGGGTGCTGGGTTGGGGGGGTACGGCGCGTACATGCGCGGGTGCTGGGGTGGGGGGGTATGGTGCGTACATACGCGGGTGATGGGGTACGGCACGTACATGCGTGGGTGGGGTGGGGGGCTGTACGACTCGTACCCCGGGCCCAAGTGTACCCGTGGTAGTGGTCGTACAAAGTTCGCTCCGTACGGGATGTTTTCCATACGCTTGTGTATTCGGGACGCCGGTACGGAACTTGTACGACTCGTACATAAAAAAATACGAATACGAGTTGTACGGGAACATTTTTTACCCGAAGGGAATCGGCTCCAAAATGTTAGAAATATATTAAAAAACAAAGATAAATATATATATACATACACCCGTGTATATATACATACACCCGTGGTACGGACCATACACATGCTCTCAGAGCGTGTGTACGGGCCGTACCACGCGTACTCCTACGGCACCACTACTATAGTGATACGGACCGCACCCACACATACATAGCGTGGGTACGGGCCGTATCACTATTGGATTGGGGCCACAGGGGTACGCGTGGTACGGACCGTACACACCCTATGAATGCGGGGGTACGGTCCGTATCACACGTACCCCTGCGGCACCAGTACATTTGGGATACAAGGCGTACACATGCCACGAATGTTGGCTTACGGCCTGGTGCAGCATATTAGCTTTATATTGGTGTGTGTGTAGGCCCAGGACAGCAGTGTATTGCACCAACGGGGTGGGTGGGTGGTTGTGTGGCTGTATAGGATTCCCAGCAGTGGACAGACATGTGAGGGGTGGGTGCAGAGGACTCCCAGCAGTGGACAGACATATGTGGGTGGGTGCAGAGGACTCCCAGCAGTGGAAGGAACACTCCTTGGGACAATGTCTCAAAACCAAAATAACACACACTACCAATGATTCTTTGCAGAGACCTTGTGATGGCACGCAGATACCATGGTCCACCTCATGACCATCAGACTAGAACATTTCTCAGAACCATAACACATTACCACAACACCAACTCCTGGAGCCTCAGCACCAACATCAATACCTGAAATGCAATAGTGTTCAAAGTAAAATTTAAATGCTTTATTCAGCATAAAAAACAAATTATGAAATCACACTATATACAAAGGCCAATGGCCAGTCCATAATAGAAGTCCTTGGGGGCACACATGGGCACGCGTCTCCCCTAGCTTGCCTGCACAGTGGAACCCTCAGGTTCGTTGACTGGGGGGGGCATCATGTGGGGAAGGACCAGGCACCGCAGGGACAGGAGGGGGAAGGGTAGGTGTGGTGGGTGCAGGGGTGGATGTCTCCACCACAGGGGGTGGGGCAGAACCAAAGGTGGAGGTGAGCTTGGTGCTGCACACTGCTGCCAGGGCGTCCAGAGTAACCCCTGCACCGGAAGAAACCCCAGGGCCAATGGGGGGGTGGCCGAGGGATGGGGTGCAGCGCTCTTGGGGGAGGGGGTGGACATGGGGGGACTCAACTACCCTGCCCGGGGACTTCCTCGCCCACTTGCGGGGTGGTGTCACAGTGGGGGTGAGGGCCAGCTCACCCATGTCGACCTCTTTGGGTGACAGTTTGGCAGGGGAGCCAAGGGAAGTGCTTTTGGAGGGACTGGGTTGTGAGGCCTGCGGACTCAGACTGTGGCTGCGTGTATGTCTTTTTGCCCCAGACCCAGTGGGTGTGCCTACATCCCCCTGAGTGTGCATGCCAGGAGGTGTGCGCTTGCCCTTACTTGGTGGTGTGCTGCCTGTGTCTGGTGGGGTGCGTGCTTGGGAATGTCTGGGTGTGCATGGGACAGGTATGGGAGAGGGAAGTGTGGATGGGGCTGGGGTAGGGGGGGACAAAACACTGCAGGAGAGTCACTGCTGCCATCAGTGAAGAGTCCATGGACCGCAGAAACCTGCGTTGTTCAGAAATCGTTGCTGACATGCCCTCCATGAACGACACCATCTGTGTCAGCAGTGTGGTGTGGCCATGGAGGACAGTCAGCACCGATTCCTGCTCAACCTGCAACTGCTGCAGTATGTCCACCGACTCTGCACTGAGGGCAGCAGGGGTGACAGGGGCAGGGGGTGCGGTGCCTGTCCCGAAGGAGACATGGTGGGGCTCTGCACGGACAGAAGGGACCGGAGCAACTGGGAGGGCGGTGATGGGAATGGAGGAGGCGGGGACAGATGTTGGGCTGCTGCCAGGTGTTGTAGCAGCCTCCGCCCCCTCAATGAGGTCAGCCTCTGACCCGTCTGCGTAGTAGTTGGGCTTGCCAGCAGACAGGTCCTCCGACTGACTCCCCTCGCCCTCCGTGCCACTGGCTCCCGCAGACTCGCCAGCACTGGTGGCACTGGTGCTGGGTCCCTCCTCCAGGTCCGTGCAGGTGTCTCCCTCGGTTTCCAATGATGATGCTGTGGGCAAGGTGAAGATACAGAAAAACATCAGTCACCTGTATACATCTGACACATGAGTACAAAACCAATAGGTCACAGTGCATATCAGACAATGCATCATGAGTAACAGCTAGATTACTCCGCACATATGTAAGCCCCGTACTCCCCAGTTGGTAGACCCACCATGCCACTTGGACACAAGGAAAAATAGGACACAACAGCCCAAAACTTGAATGAGAAATACACTGAGAAGCTAGTGTCTGGAAACAGGTGAGCACAGCAATACAATGAAGTCATGCCACCTCTTGTTTACCCTGAAAGAAACAGTAGTGGTGCACACAAGGCAAACTAACACACCTCAATACTAAAGGTGTCCCCACACTCAGAGACCTGTAAGTACTTTGGAACACAAAACGAAAATATGTTGGTCTCTTGGGAATCACAATACTTTACACAATCGACATGTTGAGAATGTGGGAATGTGCCATTTTGTGAACAGAACAGACATGTGCCTTCATAAAAGATGGCTCCCAAGGAGGTGCACACAACACTACATTTACCCAGTCATTGAAGAAGCTGGCAGCCTTATTTAAAGAAGCCACTGTTAGAAAGAAATGGTGTTGCAGAAAGTACATATACATGGGCCCACGGAGGTCTTGATGACTTGACACTCGTAAGTTGGTATCACCAACAACCAAGGACTTACCCAAATTCCACAACACTGTGGGAACATGTATATGTATAATCTGAAAAACAGTCTCATTAGAACAGTGCCTTCTTTTAAAATGTGACAGCGTGTTCCCTGAAAGTGTAAAGGTGGTTTGTTGTGCACTTCCTTGGGAGACATCTGTCATGCAGGCACATTATTGTTCTTAACAACAAAACATCAAACTAAAGCATTTAAAACATGAAGACCTGTTGACAAGTGTTGTGAGTGCCAAGGTACAATACTTTTTGACTAACAACTTGAATTATGTCAGTTGTCACATGGCCATCCGTTACCTGATGACACAGTTGGCAACACATCTGACCCCCTGCCTGTCATGTGGAGTGGCACACATGTCCAAACACAGGACAATGCATAAGCTAATGGGCCTGCAATTGTGTTGTAAAAAGGCATACCTGCACTGAGGTGACACCCTCATGGCAAGCCAGAATGTCCACACAGATGTCAGCACACAAAGACCAAACTACGTAGCATCTGGACCACACACTGGTGCAAAAAATGTATGAGCAGGAATCATGTGTTTAAACAATTGACACATGCTGCAGAGCACAAACATTAAACCCTGCACAACATAACTGGGTCACTGCATGTTGAGTCTCTGTCCAGCCAATTATCACACACAGGTCAGACCTGGCAAGGAGACATAAGGTTTGGCCATGTAGGCCTCGCCCGCACAAATCCCCCATACCTGAGACAATGTGATTGAGACAGATCAAGAAGTGACACCTCTTAATCAGGGTTTACAAAAATGTGCTGCAAGAATTCCCAAATGTACTCCACGTCACCTCGTGAGGCTGGCAGCACATATTTGTGACAAACAACCATCAACAGATAGTTGTGAATAGACACACAGGCACTGCCCAGTATGAGAATGCACAAGCCAAATGGGGTCTCCCTGTCCAGTGGACACATGTAGCACACTTTGAATAAATACAACAATGGAACAATGCCACAGAGGCAAACATATGCTGAACACACTGAGAATGGGCACAGTGTTGGATGACACACATGATTACGAGGCAAGGGTGTCCCAGGGGACTGTAGTGGGCATACTGCACTCCTTGTTCCTGGAATGATCTGACTGTAACATGAGCAACCGTCCTGGCACTATGCATATCTCCCACTCATGCACATCATGTCTGAGGCCACAACATTGGTCATGCATGCTGCAAGTGTGTTCATTTGAAACCTCACACTCCTATGTTGAGACTCATCATCAGTGCCAACAAATATGGACCCCCAACAGAGTGAACAGGACAGGGCACAGGCAAGGTACCAACACATGTCACAGACCACCCTCCCCCATGATGCAGAAAGCAATGTGCACTTGGATTAACTGGCAGCCTAGATGATCATGTGCAATTGTGATTGCACACAGACCAGGGGACACATGTCAAGGAGGGGAAGGGATGAATAAGAGCACTGGTTGACTTTGGGGAACATAATATGCACTGCACATATAAACCCTGGCAGTGTATCCAGGCTACAGAGCACTTCCAAAAGCTGGTGACACACAACACAACAAACAGACATGTACCTACCCCCTCCTTGCTGCTGTCTCTGCTGTAACTGCCTATCCAGGTCAGGGAAGACCACCGCCAGGACACGCGTCATGTGGGTGGTCAGGCGTCGGCGCCCGCCGTGGGGGCGTGGAGGTGAGAGCCCCAGCTGGATCCGGGCGATCCGCCGGGTCCAGCAGCGGATGTCCTGCCACCGTTTTCGGACTTGGGCTAGGCGCTGACTGCGACCCCCCGCCGATCTCACGGCCCTGACGATCTCCTTCCAGATCCCCCCTTCTCGTAGGCAGTTACCTGTGAGGATGACAAAGTGAGACAACATCACTACACCTGCTTCATGTCACAGAGACACACATTTGAACATCTTTGATATGTTGAACAGGGTATAGGATGCTGCCAAGGAATTGCATCTTTCTCATATAGACATTGGCCTCTGTGGAAGCCCCAATGCACTACATGGCATTGAAAGTACACAGGTGGCAGGAGGGGTGCGACACACTCCCTGATCATGGCACACACTGTGCATCACATGCAACACCAGGCTGATGGACAGCACCTCAAAGCAGTTACATGCCCCAGGCCACTGACGCAACCTCAGCAGAGTACACAGACACACACAGGCAAAGATCAATCACCTGCCATTGGCAACAGCGGATACAAACCTCACTCTGCACATGTGCCACTTGCCTGTGGGGTGTCACAGGTGTCGGGCTAGCTCAGCAAGTCAGACACACAGCACGGCTTACTTCTCACATCAGATGGGTAGAGCTATTGCCTCCTCCATGCAGCTGTGGTGCAACACTTCACATAGACACTCACCCACATGACAAGGAACATTCACACACATCAATGTCCAGGAGGGCTTACACATCACTTGGACACTCTCACCACAGGTCCACTCAACTCATACACATCTGTGGGTACAGTCACCTGTCACACCGGGGGGACCACTGAATCACCTCAGGACAATAGACAAAAAATGCCACCAATGATTTGCCAGGCTGAATGTGTCATGCACTATGCAGTGAATGTCACAGTAAGCACAATGCAAGTGAGGAGTGCACACAGGAACTACATCATGCTCTGCATGAGAGACATAAGCCTTTCCCCCCCCTGGGACCCACTCTAAACAACATTGCATGTCTGCCACACCTGGACACAATGCCAGAAGTGACAGTCACAAAAAAGGTGCACAGTCAAAGGTAGTGGAGTCAGCACACACCAGCACCCCTGGTCTCCCATACAGCTTGGGGTACTGTGGGAGGAGGACATCCAGCAATGCCTCATTCTCCACAAGTGTGAATGGCTGGGCCCTCTCCACAGTACGCGACATGGTGCCAGAGGAAGCACAGACAGCAGCAGTGTGGTCGACAGGAAAGTTGTGCAGGCAAGTGCCCTCTCATGGGTTCTGGCTGACTTATATCTGTCTTGCTGGGGGCTTTCATTTACAGGAGTACAGAGTGATTGGTTAGACTCATTTGCATCCTACGTTTCCTCCAATCCCTTTAAACATACACCAATGACACGAATTAGCATGGTTCAAATGTTGAGCATCATAGCAAGGCAAACACCACTTTGCAACATTGTAATTTTTGGGCCAACTGACTTTTCAAGCCCACATGATGGCCACATTGCAACTGAAATCTCTGTATCCATGACAACCAGCATGCATTTTGGGCCTAATACTTGTCCCCTATGTAATTTTTGATAAAAAAAAAAATGTACAGTGCGCTTCACACGTACCCGTACACGTACGACACCACTACAATAGTGATACGCACCGTACTCACACATCCATAGCGTGGGTATGGTGCATATCACTATTGTAGTGGTGCTGTAGGAGTACGCGTGGTACGGACCGTACACACGCTCTGAGAGTGTGTGTACAGTCCGTACCACGCGCACTCCTACGGCACCACTACTATGTGATACGGGCCGTACACGCACTCTGAGAGCGTGTGTATGGTCCGTACCACGCGTACTCCTATGGCACCACTACTATAGTGATACGGGCCGTACACACGCTCTCAGAGCGTGTGTACGGGGCATTTCACACGCTTACACTGGTGATAGGAGGCGCACACGAAAGGAATGGAGGTCTCCGACTCGCACAAGGCTGTACATCAAGTCATTGTCATTGCAGACTTTCATGTGCAGGGCCTAGGTGTGTCAGGCAGTGATATTGCACATGTCTTCTCATGTAGTTGCACAATTGATGTGTCATGTGTGATGGGGCACTATGTGGCACACTTCCCCTTCACACTTTGCACATGTGTGCCTGTAGTACAAACGTGTCAAGCACAGCATCACTGGTATGGCACAGTCACCACCACCCGCAACTGTCCCCTGATGCCAGGGACAGGGACACTAACAACTGACATTTCACAATCAGCGTGCCCCGATGTGACTATGTCATGTGTGTGTCATGTGTCCCATGAGCTTGCTGTTAGTGTTCCGTTAACTACATCTGCTGTTGCTGCATCCAACATGTGTCTGTGTGGAGATGGGCATGGCACACATCTACGCACACCATGCCACATGTGGATTCCCACGTAAGCAGGGTCTGTATGCATCGGACATGATATTTTCACTTGAGGACATATCTGCGTCGTCTCAATGTCTGTGTTTTCTGTTTTCACGTGTACCCCTTCATCGCAATGTGTTTGATCTGTACATTTGACATTCCATGTGACCTGTGCGTCTAGCTTGCCGTCAGCTGTCTGTATGAGATGACATCCTTTAAATGCAGCTATGTGGATGTATGTCACTCCTGTGATGTCTCTGGCTGTTCACTCAGACTGGCCCCCAGCTCGTTTCAGGGCATGTCATGTAGACTTGCCAATCAACGGGTGTATCTATCTTTTCGTAGGAGTATCACCAAGCTGGCATACGTGTCCTGGATGTATTGCACAGACCAGACTCAGTATTTAGCTGATGTGTAGTAGCAGTTTAGCATGTGCTCTGTTCATTGACATTGATGTTGTTATGCTCTCAATCTTCGTTATTCAATACAATTTTCTGCAGGGCACCGCCTGTCCCCCGACCAATTCCAGACTTGGGTGCCATGAGGGAACGTGCCTGCATCCGACGTTACAGATTCACTCAACAGTTGATTGAGGACTTGACCGACAAGCTGGCACCACACCTCCAACTGCGACACAGGTATCCTACTGCGCTGACCCCCAAGATGAAGGTGATGGCAGCCCTATATTTTTTTGCCACAGGTACGTTTCAATTCACCATAGCTGATGTTGGTAGCAGGTCACAGACAATGTTCAGCCGTGTCCTGCGTGATGTTGTGGCAGCCATGTTGGAGCACCTTGATGAATTCATCCATTTTACTACTCCTGAGGAGTTGACAGGTGTCAAGGGTGATTTCTATGCCCTGGGAGGGATGCCCCATGTCATTGGGTCCATTGATGGGACACATGTGGCTTTGGTACCACCACAGGCACAGGAGGTAGCCTATCGCAACCGTAAACATTACCACTCTATAAATGCCCTTGTGATGTGTCTTGCTAACATGCTGATTTCCCAGGTCTGTGCACGTTTTCCAGGGTCAGCACATGATGCCTACATCATGAGGCATAGCAGGGTGCCACAAATGATGCTGCGGCTGCACAATGAACGAGCATGTCTTGTTGGTGGGTATACTCTGTTTGTCCTGTGTGTTGCGGGATCTTTGGCTCTTACGGCATCTCCTGACCCACTTATTTACATGATGTTTCCATGTAGGGGACTCTGGCTATCCCAACATGCCATGGCTGATGACACCTCTCCGCAACCCAAAATCAGCAGCAGATCACCGGTACAACAATGCACACGGGCAGACCAGGCGAGTGATTGAGAGGACGTTTGGCCTCCTGAAGAGCCGATTCCGGTGCCTTCACAAGACAGGCTGGTCCCTCCCATATGCACCGGCGAAGGTCTGCAAAATCTTCCTCGTGTGCTGCATGCTGCACAACATGGCAGGGGAGAAGGCAGTGCCACTCATCCTGGAGCAGGATGAGCAGGAACATCCACCCATGGAGGATGAAGGGCTTGGTCACGAGGCAAGTGAGGAGGAGGAGGAGGAGGAGGAGGATATCCGGAGTCAGCTTATACGCAACTTCTTCTCATAATTGTGAGTCACTGGGTCTGAGTGTGCACGCTTGTAGCCTTGGGTGGCATGTGTTGCAATGTGTGTGTCCAGCTGACTGTATGCTAAGTGACTTAGATGTGTGTTCTGATGTGTCACTCGAGTGATGGTGTCATTCCTCACATTTTAGCAGAGACACTTTCTTTTAAATTAGCATGGGGACAACATTGTTCATGTTTAGTAAATGACCATGTTTGCGGAGAAAAATCTTTTAGCTGACTTCTTGTGTGTCTGTCATTCCCAGGTTCTTGCGCATGTTGTCTGCTCATGTCATCGTTGTCCTCCTGCTATTCCTCATGAGTATTGCAACGTGTGCTGAATCAGCGTTCCATGCACGGACATGAGGAAATGTCATTTTGGGTAAGGATTGCAGCAAGGCATTTTGGGGGTGGTAAGTGTTTGGAATGTGTGGGAACTGCTTCTGTGCATGTTGTATTACCATGCATACATGTCTACTCACCATGGGGCACATAAAATGTAGCATGACTCCCATGAATTGATAGTCACCCTTCGTGACAGACATCTGTAATGGATTTTGGCTTCTGATGAAGGCATCCATGTGTGTAAAACTTCCCTCTGAAACATACGGGATGCTACGGGTGGACATAGTGTGGGACATCCCCATAACAGGCTCAATGGGGAATTGCAGCCTCTCCGTGTGCAGCAGGAGGTGTTTGGCTCATCCCCTTAACTTGTGTGCTAGTTCATTTGGATTTACAACATCCGTGTTGTGAAGGGGGTGTCCAGCGTAGGTCCCACATGTTCAGTCAAATGACCTGTGAGTCTGTTCATATTGATGCATTTGCCTTAGTGTGAGTTTGAGTAATAAAGGGGTTCCTCACCCTCCAAAGTGCCTCATCTCTGTCAATGCAGGTCTCTTGCCACTTTGCATGCGTCATCTCTGGCATAGTTGTCAAAGATTGTGCATATGAGTGTATGTGTAGTTCGGCAACATGCATGCAGTTCTTCATGGCTAATAATCTCTATTGTGCATGAAGTCCATGGTTGTGTATGTGTTTGGGCAGGTTGCTCCTCCCAACGGGCCGTCAACGCCTGCTGAGGGTGTGTCTCCTGTACGCAGCTCGGCCTTCTGTTTCCTGATCCTGTGTCAGTCATCTTTGGTGATTGTTCATCCATTTTCTCTGGGTGAGCCATGAGTAACCTGACACTCCTTCCTTTACGTACGCCTGTTGCAGTTGTCCTTTCTGATATCCTTGTCTTTGTGTGCTACTTTCGGCCTAGTTTCCAGTACATGCCGCCTGCTGCTGCGGCCCCTGCGGCAAGGGCCCACCAAGTTCCCGGATTCTGCAACCCACACGCCTCCAAGATGCTCCTCCCTTCCTCCCTCCACCCATTCATTAGGCTGTCATCAGCTTGTCTGTGCCACTGTTGCGGCCATGCCGTGCCAAAGGCAGGACCGTCAGCGCATGCAACGTGCACATTGCACGACCCTCATGTCCTTGCATGACCCACATCACACAACAGTCTCATGTTGCAGCCACCCTCCAAGCAATTTCCAACCGAAAATCAACCGCCTGCTCTCAGGCATACCCTAAGCGCACACACGACACCTTCGCATGCTGAGTGTGCCACTCCAACTGCCTACACAGCGCTGCCCCGCCTTCCAGGCCCTGTCACACCAACCAGGTCAAGACCCTCCTACTCCACACCGGTTCCGTCCAACAGCACGCCATTGGACTCTCTTACCTCCTCAACACAACAGGCCCACACATCACCTTCATGACAGTGACCTGGATGAAAGCATCCTCAGCACACAACTTCTTCATTGCCATCTCAGACGGATACAAGAGCACCCGCAGGGACGGCACTAACAATCCCGGAGGATGAATTGATATCTATTCCCAAGTACGCACTTAGGGTCACAAATCCGGTTTGGCACAAACCCCCTGCAAACCCTCAGAGTAACACTCATCTACAGATCTCCAGGCCTACATCCACAATTCCGCAAAGCCATCAACACGTCCATCTTCACGCACGCCCTCACATCCACAGGATACATGTGGCTGTGGGCCAGGAACTTCTGGCTGGATGAGAACCACACCAGCAACCATCATTGGTCCATCCACATTAGCATCCACGTCTCCGACAAGCAACACACTGCCACACACCCCGCTACCAATTCCCCAAAGATGCTTGATGTAAGTCAACACAGTCATGCTGTGTGGGACACTGGAACCAACACCACTGCCACACCCTGAAACTTCACACACTGGATCAGCAACTGATCCAACAATCTAGCCACGTTGACGGACTTTCCTGTGACGCACAACAACAATTAAGCCACCTGGGACAAGGCAGACCTACTGGGCTCATACACGTCTAGCAGGACTCTTGTGCACAGCTTGCAACACAAATAACCATCAGTGGCCTTACAACCCTGGAAAACGGCACACACAGCCATCACCATATCATCAGCAAGGACAATTGGAGATCCTTCAGATGGGGCAGAGGCAAAAAAACGCACAACATCAAGGAGCTCATCAGCATTGTGAGTGCACCGACATCAGCTCTCCATCCAAAAGACACCCCACCCTTGCAAGGCTGAGCCAATCCCTTGCAACTTTCTACCCCTGCAAGCTCATGGACATACAGGCAAGCCTTGGCACACAGAATCAGAACGCACTATTATACGTGGGACCAACCCCCCTCAGGTTTTGGACGTCCATCATCAGGAGGCTCATGTGCAACATCCCCTGGGAATCTCCATCAGGCCCCTTCCCACACAACATCTCAACCACATCATTCCCCATCCTTGTAGCCCCAGTCCATCACGTCATGTATGTATCATTGGAGTTAGCCACATTCCATGGTAGATGGAGGCATGCAGTGACCCAGGCCCTTCTTTTACAACGGACGGCAGGAAGGCAGGCTCTCAAGGAACATCACCGTGCTTCCCTAGCCAGCAAATGTCATCAGGAAGACAGTCAACGAGCAACTGACAAACTACCTCCACGCAAAGAGCTCCAGGCAACCTGCACAAGACCATCTTCCACAGTAATCACCCCACTGCAACCGTCATCATTGCCACCAACACCGACAACTTTGCCCTGCTCAACAATGGTGAGGCCACCCCCCTTGACCTCTCCACAGCATTATACACGATGTGCTCACACACTATCAGCTCACACATCTCCAACACTGGTATCCAGGGGATGGACCAGGATGAAATCACCAAGTAGCTCACCAGCAAGGCCATGGGACTGGAACTCAAGCCTTAAGCATGTAGTACAGTGGCGTCATCTGGCACAAGATGGTGTGTATCATGGACTCGTCGCTCACAATTGGCATGCAACTCACCAGCATCTGTACCTCATGCTGCAACACCCTCCGCATGATGCACATGATGCACAGATAGATCCACTCCAAGGCAAGACAGACCGTCCCCCAGGTCCACGACACCAGCCGTGTCAACTACAGCCCCGCCCTCTACGAGGGCGGGGCTCTCTGTGAGGGTCTCCACTACCTGGCTGATGGCCCTGGTGTCACGCCGGTATGCGTCCATGATGTTGCGTATGTGTGACATACCGATCCCTTCAGCTGGCTGGTCAGGTTCTCGCCTCCGCCTGCCTCCACTCCCACCACCCCTGCCCACACGAGCCTGTCATGCCGTTGTGGGCACATCGGGTCTACGGGACCCCTGAGGGATGGCAGTTGCAGGTTTGTCTGCCTCCTCTTGGGTGCCCGGCGAACCTTGTCCCTCCAGGTCAGACTGGCTCAGTTGTTCAGTGCGGGCAGGGCTTCTGGGTGTCTCCTGGGATATGGCAGGAATGGGGGTGGTGGTTGGCACAGATGTTCCTGAAGCAGGTGCTGCAGGGGCTTGGACACCAGAGGGTGCAGGTGGGTTGAGGTCATCCACGGAGTGTTGAGAGGCGTCGCTGCCGGTGGGCTCAGGTTCCTCCCGAGCCTGGGACTGTGATTCTTCACCCCCATTGTTGGGGGGAGATCCATCAGGTTGCCCTGTGTGTGAGAGAGAGACAATGTTAATGCTGTTTCATGCGACATCCATGTTTCATACATATTCAAGTTGGCACAGTTCCTCCAGGTAGTTGTATGCGCCTAGCATTCTCCTCAATGTTCACTTGTGGATGGGTATGTTGCGGGGGACAGATTGATATGTTCTCCTGAGTGTTTGACATGTAGATTTTTGGCTTGGATGCTTCTTTGGCTATGGATTGATCTTGTGTCACATGTCCATTGTGAGAGTGGGTAAATCCATTGCCTGCCCCGGCGGTGTGTGCTTGTGTAAGGGGTGTGTGTGTTACAGGGCCTGCTGGTGGGTGTAGTGTGATTTGGCAGTGGGTCTCCCAGGTGATATATCTGTCCCCCCATGGAGCATGCTGCCATGACAGTGAGTGTGAGTTCCTGTCCTAGATATCTGAGCTTGTTGTGTTGGTGTTTGAGTTTGCAGTGGTCACAGGAGGGCCTTGTGCTGCCTACAGCAGGGCCAAGTGTCAGCTACTTTGTCAGTACTTTGCCAGTCCCTGTGCATTGAACATGGTGCATGGGTATGTACCTGGGCCATATGGGCTGAGGGCAATGGTGTCTGATTCAGAGTTGAAACAATGTGTTTTGTGAGCCCCACCCTCCCAGCATCCCGGACATCCAGTCTTGGGTTAGTGCTTCGTGTAGCCTGGGACATGGCATGGCCTTGCTTTGTGAATGGAGCATACACGTTTGTGGCATGAGCGTTGGTTTTGAGTGTGGCTGTGTCCAGTGAGTTGCATGCATTTTGTGTAGTTGGGGTGGGGATGCCATTCCCCCCATGTTCCATGAGTTGTTTGTGTACTCACCAGGCTCTGGTAGTCCTTAAAGTCCGTGTACTCCCACCGGCGGAAGCAGGGCCATCACCTTCTCCTCCCAGGGATGGTAATGTACCGGTCTGCGGGGCAGCCCACCTCCAGTGATGTTGCTCTGGGCATAGTCCTCGTTCATTTTCCGCTTGACTGCCCTCCGCAGATCATACCACCTGGCTTGGCATTCATTCCTGGTCCTTCTGATGGGTGCAACAGCATTAACCCTATCGACGATCCTCTGCCACAGGCGTGATTTTTCGGCTATGCTGGTCTGTCTGACCAATGTTCCAAAGAGCTGTGGCTCGACTCTGATGACTTCGTTGACAAGGATGTCCAGCTCCTCCCTTGTGAACTTTGGATTCTTGTCTGTGGGCATGGTGTGAGGTGAGGGTGTGGATGGTTGTGGGTGTGTGGGTGTGAATGTGAAGGTGTGTGTGGGAATGTGAAGAGGGGGTATGTGTGAAGGAGTTTGTGTGAAGGTGTATATGTTAAGGTGTATGGGTGCAGTTGTTGGGGAGTGCTCTGTAGATGCAGTGAGTCTGTTGCAAAGGCTCATGGTTTTGTGTGTGGGCCATTTTTATTGGTCCATTTGTGGGTGTGCCTGAGTTTGAAATTTTGGTGAGTGTGTTATAAGAGGTGGTTGTGAGTTTGGGCCTCTGTTTGCCTGTTTGGATGTGCCAGGTTAGTCATTTTGATGTTTTTTCTACTGTAGACGTGTTTTGTGGTGTTGTGCGAGTCAAATTGACCCTCCTTGTGCTGTTTTACAGTGTCCTGGTTCAGTACGAGTCGTTTTCACTTATGTAAGGTGCGTACATACGTGATGTTGTTGTACCGTGCTCGCATACGCAATGTTGTTGTAAGGTCCGTACATACGCGATGCTGGGGGATGGGGCTGGGGTATGGTGCGTCCAAGTACGGGGCTGGGGTACGGTGCGTCCAAGTACAGGGCTGGGGTACGGTGTTTCCAAGTACGGGCTGGGGTATGGTGCTGGGGTACGGTGCGTACAAGTACGGGGCTGGGGTACGGTGCGTCCAAGTATGGGGCTGGGGTACGGTCCGTACAAGTACGGGGCTGGGGTACGGTGCATACCAGTACGGGGCTGGGGTACGGTGCGTCCAAGTACGGGGCTGGGGTACAGTGCTGGGGTACGGTGTGTCCAAGTACGGGGCTGGGGTACGGTGCGTACGAGTACGGGGCTGGTGTACGGTGCGTACGAGTACAGGGCTGGGGTACGGTGCGTCCAAGTACGGGGCTGGGGTACGGTGCTGGGGTAAGGTGTGTACAAGTACGGGGCTGGGGAATGGTGCTGGGGTACGGTGCGTCCAAGTACGGGGCTGGGGTACGGTGCTGGGGTACGGTGCGTCCAAGTACACGGCTGGGGTACGGTGCAGACATGGGGGGGGCACGGTGCTGACATACGGGGGGTACGGTGCTGACATATGGGGGTACGTGCAGACATACGCGGGGGGCTGTACGACTCCTATCCCGGGCACAAGTTTACCCAGGATACGAGTGGTACAGAGTTCCTTACGTACGGGACGTTTTACATACGCTTGTGTATTCGGAAGGGCGGTACGGATCGTACTTGTGCGCTCGGACTTCAGTTTTACGATTTGTACGTAAAACTGTCTGGGTACGTCTCGTAGACCTTTCCCCGATATGATTCGTATGTATTTTTCACGTACGAATCGTACTTCACCGGTGGGACGGGACTTGTACGATTCGTACGTAAAAATATACGTATACGAGTCGTATGGGAATTTTTTTTACCCGATCGGAATCGGCACCTTAGTGCAACAGTAGGGAAAGTGTTGAATAGCGGAGGGTAAATAATTACTATTCACACTCCAGCAAGTACAACGGTAGGGAAAGTGTTGGATAGCGGAGGGGAATAATTTATTATTCCCACTCCAGAGAGTGCAACAGTAGGGAAAGTGTTGGATAGAGGAAGGGAATCATTTACTACTCCCTCTCCAGCAAGTACAACAGTAGGGAAAGTGTTGGATAGCATAGGGGTAAAAATAACTATTCCCACTCCAGTGAGTGCAACAGTAGGGAAAGTGTTGGAAAGCAGAGGGAAATATTTTACCATTCCCACTCTAGCACGTACAAAAGTAGGGAAAGTGTTGGATAGCGGAGTGATAAAAATTACTATTCCCACTCCAGCGAGTGCAACAGTAGGGAAAGTGTTGGATAGTGGAGGGGAATACTTTACTATTCCCACTCCAACGAGTGCAACAGTAGGGAATGTGTTGGATAGCAGAGGGGAGATAATTACTATTCACACTCCTGCTAGTGCAACAGTAGGAAAAGTGTTGGAAAGCATAGGGGTAAAAATTACTATTCCCACTCCAGCAAGTGCAACAGTAGGGAAAGTGTTGGATAGCGTAGGGGTATAAATTACTATTCCCACTCCTGCAAATGCAACAGTAGGGAAAGTGTTGGATAGCAGAGGAGTAAAAATGACTATTTCCACAGAACAAATTTCAAATTTTAAAATAAACAAATTATTAGCTACAATACATAATATAATAAAAAAAAATTTTTTTTAAAAACATAAAAATATATACAAATTCACAAAATATCAAAATAGTTTAAGGTAGCAAAAATCTAAATTGACATAAAAATATAATTTTTTTCAAATTTAACAAACAATTTACAAACAAAGAAATATTTTGTAATAGAAATTAATCTTAATCAAAAAATAAAAAATTACATAAATGTAATATTTATATTCCTACCCTATAACACCACACAATTTACAACACACATCTAAATTTAATAAAAAGTGACCCTCCATAATTAACACAATTAATTATCAATTAAACAAATATTAATAATTATAAAACACATTTAAAAATGTAAAAATTAATGTACAAAACAAACGTTACAGCTATTGAACCTAAAACCCCAAACAAAATGAAAACTATTACCAAAAATAATTATCAATTAATAAATGAATATTAATGATCAAGTAATGCTTAAATAATTTAAACTAAATTACTTTCCACCCTTTACCCCAATAAACACCAAAACACACACCTAAACATATTTACACAATTTCCATAACTAATTTTACATTAATAAATTAATATCAATTAACAAAAAATCATTAATTAATTTTAATAAAAATTAATTCACACCATTTACCACTATAAACCCCACAACTCACACATCAAAAATATTACACAATTTGCATATTTACATTTTAATTATTGAATTAGCATTAATTAACAAATAATTAATCATTAATAAATTACCTCCCACCATATCCCCCTATAAATGCCACCACCAATTTCGTAAAACATTACAAAATTAACATAATGAATAAACAATTAATTAATTAATAACATTTAACAACCAAATTATAAATAATTATTAATACATTAATTCACACAATCAACACTATAAAAAAATAATTTAAATATTATATTACAAATAATAATAAATGTATTAAAATTAAATTACTTCCCACCCCACTCCCCTGTCAACCCACAACTCGCTCCTAAAAAATAACACAATTAACATAATTACCAGTTAATTAATAATAATTACCAACCAATTAATAAATAATTAATAATAAATTAATTCCGACAATTAACAATATAAAATAAATGAATATTAATTAATTAAAAATATTGATAAATGAATAATAATTAAATTACTTCCCACCCTATTCCCCTATAAATCCACAACCCACTACGGAACTAAAAGGCAAAATAATAATTAAAATAAAATTAATAACTTCTAAAAATTCAACACATATATTAAAAAACAAATGCAATACTTAGACAAAAAAATAGAGCACATACATTTAAAATACATATTAAAATACATAACACTAACTAAAAAAATGATATTTTTTACAACGATATTTTTGCAAACGATATTAATGACCTCGATATTTTAGAAAACAATATTTCTTACCTGAAACTCGATATTCTTGACCACGATATTCTTGCAGTAGATATTTATGTATCTCGATATTTTGCACTCAATATTAGTGCAAGTCGACAGTTCCTACTCGATATTCTGACTCTTTACCGTCGCAGCCATTCAAAGAATCTTGCTGTTAAAGTAGTCCAAGATGTTTGCAGCTGTATGGGATTTCTCCATGATGTACTACACTAGAAAAAACACTTATTTTTCTAGAGTTCCCTCACTCACCTAGGGTTGCCCCAGGGTGACATGCTTCATCATAGGGGTCCTCCCAGACATCTACTGTCTGGGGCGTGCTACAACTTAACGAAATACGCAGGAGCACTTTTTATATTTTTTCAACTATGTGTAGTGATGTGTTGTGCAGTGCTGTGTGGAGTGAAAAGTGAAATTAATTCAATAAAAATTACCTGGATAGTGAGCCCTAATTTTATTCTGCTCCTATCCGGTAAATGTACTTAAAAATGGGGCTAGTAATAGAGTACAGTAACGTTATGTGTGCCTGTCCCTGATTACTTGGTCGACATGTTTCGTGGTTATCCCAACCACTTCCTCAGGACCATACAAGGACCAGCCTTGCGTGTACCACTCCGTGTTTTTACAGACAAACAACTAATTTGTACTGTTGTCACTATCCAGGTAATTTTTATTGAATTAATTTCACTTTTCACTCCTCACAGCACTGCACAACACATCACTACACATAGTTGAAAAAATATAAAAAGTGCTCCTGCGTATTTCGTTAAGTTGTAGCACGCCCCAGACAGTAGATGTCTGGGAGGACCCCTATGATGAAGCATGTCACCCTGGGGCAACCCTAGGTGAGTGAGGGGACTCTAGAAAAATAAGTGTTTTTTCTAGTGTAGTACTCTATTAATTCATAGAGCACTCATACATATATTTTTCTAGGTAGGCTTTATCAGGATCTTTTTTGGTTCCCTTTTTTTGACAGATATATCGTAACAGGAGGAAAAACCTACCTTCCCATCCTCCAACTCCCTTTCCTTTATTGTGGTTATATTTCTCCATGATGAACATGGCTACTATTGCATGCTGCTGAATGCCCTTAAATGTTTCTTCAGCACTGATAGCTGTTTCCTAACCCCCGCAATAGAGACCCAGTGTGCACTCATATCAATGTAATCAGTGGCTTGACAACTGGTCAACATGTCTGTTGTCAGGTTGATAGCCTAATCAGCACTCTGCTACAAAGCTTGTCCAACTAATTGCAGCACATCATATTGAAGAACTGGAACAGCAACTCTAGCAAAATAGGTCCGGCTTGGAACCTTCCATTTCGGGCAGATAGCCGCCACAAATTCTAAAAATTCCACTTGTTTTACAAAAGAAAAAGAGAGGAGGTCCAGCACTAAACTTTAAGTCGGTTTCCCGTTGTATAAACATGCCATTTGGTGGTTGCGTTCATAGGGCCCCTCCTGCCTAAACAGGCCCGTAGAGGTAGATTGGATTTTTTCCTTTTCTAGTGCCACTCATGCAAGTAACTTCCGGAGAGAAGAACCAGGAGGTGGTAGACCCAATGCAGCTAAGGGCTGCTGTGTCACAATGGTCTAGGGTCATCCTATTGTCAGTGGTTTCTGAGATAATGACTGTCTCAGTGATGTGGTTTGGCCAGATGGTGTGCAATGAGGTGGGGAGAGAGTTGTTTGTGTATGTTTTTTTCTGTCACTTTGATTAGGTAGGGTAGAAGGGAAATTGGGCGATAGTTTGCCAGTGCGTGGGGGTCTGACGCGAATTTCTTTAGCAGTGTGTTGGCCATTGCATGTTTCCAGGCATAAGGGAACATTTCGGAAGTGCTGGAGGTATTCATGATGCAGGTTCAGATTTCGCTGATAGGGGCGGCTCCCAGGTCATAGATGTGGTGCGGCAGGGGTCTGTAGATGCCCCTAAGAGGATGCCTCTCATGATTCTTCCATGGTAAATGTTTCCCAGGTCATCAGGATTTTTCCGTGGGGGTTTGAAAATAGGCATGAGGTGAGGGTACCGGGGTTGGGTTGAGGGTCAAAGTTGTTATACATGGCTTTGATTTTATCGCTGAAGTATTCTAAGATGCTGTCAAATAGTTCTTGCACAGGCATGATGCAGTGAGTGGTGGCAGGAAGTGAAGTCTTTGATGATCATGAAGATTTCTTCTATGCTGTTGGAGCTGTTGTCTATGCACTCTGCTAGGGTCTTCTTCTTTGTTTCTTTGATCTCTTGGTGGTAACATCTCAGGGCTGTCATATTTGTCTTTTTGTTGTTCTTTAGGTGGTTCGATCTCCATTTTCTTTCCAGTTATTTGCAGTTTTGCTTTGTTGCATGGAGTTCTTCAGTGTACCAGCTGGGCTGCTTCTTTATTCTTCTCAGTGCTCTGGGTTTACTGGGTGTCAGGGAGTTGGCGCATTTTGTGATTCACTTGTCCAGGTTTTTGATATCACTGTTTAGGTCATTGGTGGATGTTGGTTGATTTAGGGGGGGTGGTGTCTGTCTTCCGAGTTGGAGTTCTACATGCTTCTCCAGCTTCATTTGGCCATGTTCATGATGGTGGGTCTTGTTTGGTGGGAGATACTGATAAAAAATTGGATGATAGCATGGTCGGTCCAGGTGAGCAGTGTGGTTTCTGTGATTTTAATGTTGTTGAAGGTGGTAAAGACAGAATCAAGGTTGTGTCCAGAAGAGTGTGTGGTTCCAGTGACGTGTTGTGTCAATCCCAGGTTCACTAGTCTCTTGAGGAGTCCAGTAGTGTTGGAGTTGCTCTTGTCTTCAAGGTAGAGGTTGAAGTCTCCTAGTAGGATGTAGTTGCTGGAGTACATAGTGATTGGGGAAATGAAGTCAGTTATGTTGTCAGTAATAGTGGCTCTAGGTCATGGCGGTTGGCACACGAGGGTTCAGCTTTGAGTGTATGTTGCTGACCTCTGTAGCTTGTAGTGCCGGTGCTCATTGTATAGGGTTGCAGCTTCTGTGGTTGTAGCGCAGTTGAAGGAGTCCTTGCCTATAATTGCAATTCCTGCTCCTGATCTGTGTTGGTGATCTCAATTTGCAAGTCTGTAACCTACTGGGATAGCCGTAGTGATGCTGAGTGCCGACTCAGAGGCTACTCTTGCCATGTTTCGGTAACAAATTCAAGATGTGGAGCACCATTGTGTAGGATGGTCCAGATTTCAATGGTGTGTTTGCTAAGCAATCGGGTGTCAAGGACCATGCATGAGAGCTTGTCTTGGGGTGCATGCTTGCAGGTGGGTGCCAAAGGTGCTCTGTTTGTGGGTTGTTTGGGCATGGTGAGTGTTGTGTTGCAGCTGAAGTGGCAGTGGGTGCAGGGGAATGCTTCTTCTGTTTGGTACAGCACGGTAGCAGCACGAAGATGGGCATCCTTGGTTCAGAGATCAGAGGAGTTCCGCAGAGTATCGTATGAGGACAGAAGGACCAGGGTTAGTGGCGCTGGTTGTGGTCCAGTCACGGATGGATGCAGATGGGCTTGCCTTTGGCGCACCAGCTGTACACCATTAAGTAGGCCCTGGGAGGGGGACGTGCGGAGGGGGAGGTGGGTGTGGCTAGATTGGAGAAAAGGAAGGAGCGGCAGCGCAGGAGGAACAGGTAAGGAGAGGAGGGAGGGCCTGTGGGAGATAGGAAAACAGAGCACAGAATGGACAAGAAGGCATAAAGGAAAGTGCAAGAGAAGAGCAAAGAGGTACAAAAGAAGGTGCAAGAGACGAGCAAAGAGGCACGAATTAAAGTGCATGAAAAGAGCAAAGAGGCAGAAAAGAATGAGGAGAAAGGAGCAAAATGGCAACAGAAGGCTGACAAAGAGTACGAGAAAGAGCAACACAGCAACATGAGGGTGAGAAAGAGCACAAGCGAGTAGAAATGCAACCAGTTAACAGCAGGATGAGAAAGAGTATGCAAAAGGGCAAAGCAGCAACATAACGAGGAGAAAGAGGACATAGCAAACAGACAGCAGAAGGGCGAGAAACAGTGTGAAAAAAGAGTAAAATGCAACCGAGAGTGAGCAAGAAAGGAAAAAGGCAAAAGTCAAAGAATGCAGATGTGCGAAGACAGATACAGCAAAATGAGTCACAGGCATGACAGAGAGCATGTACGGGAGACAAGGTAGGAGCCTCAAGCCACTGGAGCCGGTTTTCTGAGGGCCTCCACAGATCGGAGGACTAATCCAGGTAAGTCAGGGGGCAGGGACCTGGACCTGGGATGTAGTAGGCTCACCCACAGCCATGCTGCTCACACTTGAGCCCTCCTCAGTGTCCTCAACAGACCTTGGTGGCCTATTTCCAGCATTAGAAGTTAACATTTCTGTTGGTTATTCTCTTTGCAATATCACCACTACTAACAAAACCTGCATGTTAGCTGTTCTTCTACACATTGCGGATGTCACTCTAGCCAACCATTCCACAGAATATCCTAATTTGTAGGGATGATTGGTGGTATGCCTCTGTTGACGCCTGTGTGAAGAAGTCTTGTGTTATTTGAGCAGCCAGATCTTTTATTGCCACAGTTAAGTCCTCAAAACCTGCTGTCAAAACCTCATTGCCTTCTGTAATGGCTCTCTCAAATCGTCCTACCCTTCTACTTACTTCAAATGTTGCTCTGTGCTGCTTCTGTTGTATTTCAAACATGGGTTGCTCCATTACATGGATGTCATTCCTTTTAAAGACGACAGTCTGTCTTACAAGTCTTCTTCCATTACAGGTACTGATAGCATGCTTTGCTCTTCATAATCAGCTGAATTGGCATGAATTTAAATATATTGTATTAAGATGTGGTGTTGATCTGAGTGGTTGTTCCACTTTCTGTGTCAGTGGGAATGTCAAAGACTGATTCTGACTGTTGTTCTTCAATGGGACAACACATTTGATCAACATCTTCAGTTTCAGAAGGGGCAGTATTAGTAGTTTGAGCCATAGCAAGTTAAAACTTAATTTAAATGAGATTTTTTTTGGGTGTAAGTCAAACAATTACTGTGCTCTGCTGCTCCCAGGAAATTAACTTCTTGAACTTGCATCATTCGCAAATTACGATTCATACCAAATTGCATTTAACAATTCCGTATTTAAAAAAAACGGAATCATAATGGATCACAATTTACATAAGTAAGCCTACCTAAATCAGATTTTGTGTTTCCTAATTTGCGAGTCAGTTATGTTATATTATAGGTTTTGTAGAGCACACAGCTGCCCCAGCAAAGGAGCGCCCCGGCGCTAATTGTAGCAGATGAAAAGAGGAGACTGAAAAGAGAGAAGCAAGGCCCATAGCGTAGGGAAAAGATGAGTTTTAATAGCTTTACGAAATGAGGTGTGGTTGTTGATACTACGAATGTGAACCGGGAGAGAGTTCCAGAGTTTCGCAGCCAGGACTCGGAAAGAGCGTTCACCTGCTCGTTCTTTTCTCACCCGAGAAACAACCGCCAGATGCTGGCCCAAAGATCGTAAATGGCGAGTGGGTGTGTAGGGTGAAAGCAGGTTAGCCAGGATATCTGGAGAAAAGGAATTCATGATTTTCTGGGCAATGCAGAGTGACTTAAACTCAATGCATTTCACCACCGGCAACCAATGAAGTCTGCGGATGGCATTGGTCGTGGGGCAGGTTCTTGGGTGGCAGAGTAGGGTTCTGGCACCCGCATTTTAAGCCTTTGCAGATGTAGGATTTCAGCCTAATTAGCCCACAGGTAAAGCAAACTAGCATAGTCCAGCCTAGATAGAATGGAGGCCTGAATGATGATTTGGCGAACTGTGGGATCAAAGAAGCCCAGCAGTGGTTTGAGCCCGTGCAGGACTCCAAAACAGGTCCCAGCTACTTTTTTAGTTTGGGCCCGAAAATTAAGGGCAGAATCAAGCCATACTCCCAGGTTTTTGACCACCTGTCAAGGGGCGGGTGCGCAACCCAAAGTCAGAGGCCACCAGCTCTCACTCCACAACTCAGTATCTTTCCCCACTAGCAAAATCTCTGATTTGCTTGCATTTAGCTGCAGACAGTTGGCAGTCATCCACTCTGCAATAGCTATTACATCGTTCCTGAACTTAAGAGCATCCTGCGTGGAGTCATCAGAGAGTGCCACTACCAGCTGGGTATCGACAGCATGAGATACCACCGTTAGTCCTCTGCTCCTGGCTACCACTGCTAGTGGTTGGACATAAAGATTGAATAGCGTTGGGCTCTATGCTGAGCCCTGTGCAACCCCTTGTTTAATGGTGTGCATCATATAGATGTAGGGGGGGAAAACAACTGGAAGGTTCTTTCAGCAAGAAAAGAGGTAACCAGCCTAGCGCCGGGTCCTCAATGCCAGCCTCCTCCTGACGTTGCAACAGAATCTGATGGGGCACTGTGTCAAACGCGGCGCACTAAGGTCTGAGTATCAGCGCCGATGTTCGCCCAGCATCTAAGGACTCCCTCAGGTGTTCGCTCACAGCTAGGAGAGCAGTCTCCATGCTGTGGCCCAGGCAGAAACCATTCTGAGAGGAGTCAAGCAAGATGGTATTTTCAAAGAAAGCTGTCAGAATGGAGTTGATGTAAGACTCTGCGATTTTGGACACCCAAGGCAGGAGAGAGATAGGTCGAAAAGTCTCCGGTTTAGAGGTGTCCAATGTGGGTTTCTCTAGGAGAGGGACTACCATGGCCTGTTTCCAAGCCCTGGGGACAACCGCCATGGACAGGGACATGTTAATCAGCTGATGAAAAGGAGAGAAGAGCAGAGGCAGAGACTTAAGGAATTGCTCAGGTTTAAGAGGATCTGCGGGAGAGCCTAACATAACTTTCCTGCAAATCGTAAGCATATCATTTTGAGAGAATGGAGAGAAGACAGAGAGTGTAGGGGTTAGCATAAGGCATATGGACAGGGCCTGGTCTGATCCCCATGGGGGAGAAGGACTTGTAGATGTTTTCAACCTTCATAATGAAGGAGGCGGTGAGATCCTCACTTTGCAGGTCAGACGAAATCAGAGGCGCTTTAGGTGGCCCTGCAGATTTTAGATCTTTAAGTATTGAGAAAACACTATTAGCAGGATTACTGCTATTTCTGATTTTGTCGGCAAAGTAGGCCGCCCGTTCCTTCTGAATAGCTCTATGGTAATTTTTGGTGGCTACCTGGTAATGCCTCTTCAGAACAGGGTCATAATCCAGCCTTCATGCCCGTTCCAGCTTTTTGTAAACTTTCCGAATTGTGGCTAGTTTACTGTTGAACCATTGGCTGGATTTACTATTACGACTCTGTGACCACTTAACAGGAATGAGTGTATCGAGAGGCTGTCAAATCCAGTCAGATAAGGCTTTGTCGGCGGCATCAGGGTCATCCTGCATACTAGCGGTTGCGTAAGGAGTAGGGCATGAAATTGATCGATATGAAGTTTATGCCAGGGGCATTTTAAAACTGGCCTCCGGACCACCGTCTGGACGGGCGCTTCATCCCTTGAGAGTATCATAGGTACAAGATAGTGGTCGGACTAACTCATCAGGATAGGAGAGTGGACCATGAGGGTGGGGAGATTAGAAAAGACAGGGTCTAGCTAGTGACCAGCAGAATGGGTACAACCAGGGACAATTTGTGTCATTTGAAGGGCAGCAAGGTCTGCTAAAAAGTTACCAATTTCACAGTCGGATTTGTTGTCCAAGTGCAGGTTCAGGTCACCAATGATACTGAAGTTGGCAGATCTAATAGCCAAAGTACTTGCTGTATCAATCAGAGCATCCCTGAACTCTTTTGAGGGCCCTGGCAGGCGGTAGACCGGAAGCCCAGACATATTAAAGGTGGCGTTGAAGATAACCCCAAAGCGTGCACACTCGCAGCTCACCAGGGCCTCTTTCATAAGAGTAAGAGTCGCAAATTAGGATTTGGAAAACTAGATTTTCGGAAATCAGGCCCTGAATATTTTGATGTCGGGTTTTTTAACTCCTACAGACTTCGAGCATGTAGCATGCAAAGAACTCAAAATAATGTCTCCAACTCACAATTTTAACTCACCTTAAGGCAACATTACGGTTTGTAAAATATGCAGCTACTGAGTTTCGAAAGTGGAAGGGCGTAATACTTGCTATGAATTTCAGCAAGCAAAGCGAGCATGTCCAACTGCTAGGAAGGTTCCATGGGGTTTCTCCCCCAGAAACTTTTGGGGGAAAAAAGAGGTCAAATAGTGTAAATTAAAGCACAATTTTCAGTGAAAAGTTTCTCAAAAAACACAGGCTCTGAAAGGGCACTTATTAAATACTGAAGCACTTTAATGGTGCGCCAAATCAATAAAGCCGGTCCCTCCCCAGGAGTTGACCACATTTAATTAAGAATGTGCAGTGGATGCCTCTGTATGCCATTAATTATTAATAACCTCCACTGTGACATGGCCAGAATTTTGGTATGGATGCCTCCTTATTAATGCCAAGAAGTACATACAATATTCCAGAGCCAGAAATTTGTCTTTGACTGCATTCATATATGATGGATTACTCATATGTCAAAATTACCTCTCGTTTGTCAAGGCTAGAATGTTGTCATGTTTGTCTGTGTTTCCCAACCCAATATGCCATGGTTGTCCTCCCAAATGCCAACAATTATCTCCATTATAGTAGTACCAGCACTTTTCTACAGGTGTGCCATATGGCAAAAATGACCTCCAATATGCCAGTATTTTACCAAGGGCATTCCATATGCCAAGCATCACCTCTAATGTATCAGCAACAGCATTTTGCCATGGATGCCCCATATGCCAAGAATTATGGCCAGTATGTCAGCACCAGAATTTTGCCAAAGGTGTCCCATAAACTATGAAGTACATTTTATGTGCCTTTATTTTGCCCTGGTACCCCATCTGTCAAGAATTACCGCCCTTAATTATTCTTACTCACTCAGTCACTCTAGCTCACACTCACTTGCACTCAGTTTTACTCACTCTCTTATTCTAATTTAGGGCCGGATTATGACTTTGGTGGTTCTGCACCAGCTCAGCACTACCAAAGCCATGCAGGGACCGCCCGCCAGATTATGAGTACAGCTCATGTTTTTTTTTTTTGGTCCTTTCTTTTTGCCGTCCCCAAGGCGGTGCCCTGAAAATGGGCACCGCAATGGGAACGCAAAAGAAGTTCCAGGACAGCATGGACTGTGAAGTCCAGGCCGTGCTGGAACTTGGGGTGCATGCAAACAGGGGGGGGGGCATATGTTGTGACCCCTGAATGCATCCCCATGGCAATGAGGGCATGGGGACTCTGTATGGCCCTCTTTGTTTCCACTTCTCCAGCCTTTTATGGTGGTGAGCCCGCCATGAAAAGGCTGGTGGAGGAGAAACTCAAAATATGCTTAGCGGACATCGGCGCTCCAGCCTTTCATATTATATAGGCCTGTGCTCTGCACCACCACCAGGGAACAGTGGTTCCCTGGCAAAGCCGGCGCAGTGGTGGACGGTCCAAAATCTCACCACGAAAAAGGGCAGACGCAGAACCACCACCATGCCATACTCGTAATTGGCACGTTAGTCTCATTTATTCTCACTCACTGACTCCCTCGTTCTCACTTAGCTACAGTGTCACTAATGTGCACAGACACACATACAACATTTCATTTCAAAGTGTTTTATTTTAGTTACTTGCCTTCAGCTACCTGAGCTGTTGTACTTCAGCTGACGGTACTGGGCAGACACCCAAGGCAGGAACGCAGCTGCTTCCAGCCTCGAGAACTGAAGCAGAAAGCTGGAGTCTGAGCAGGGATATGTTAGGTTCTGGTCTTTTCTCCTCTACTTCCCCCCTCTTGTCAGAAGGTGGGATGGGGGTCAGTGAGACTCCCGACACTCCCCTCCCCATGATGAGACGGGAGAGGATGATGTGACAGCATGGATGACTGGTAGCCCTGAGCACTGTAAAGATTAAAGAAAAAGTGCAGAGTGCTACCGGTGTTGTGTAATATCTGGTATCCCCACGTTATCGTGTATCCCCTGCACTTCGGGACTTTTCGGAAACGAAACTCAGCCCGGGCAGGATCAGACAGAAGCAGCTGATCACTGCTCGGGCTGAGTTAGGGGATACACGATTCAACAGGATGCCAAACTCGGCTCAGGCGATAAATCACCTGAAACTTTTGCACGAAGAGAGACAGACATATATAAAAGGAGAAAATGAATCGTAATGGAAATAGCAATTAAGTGAATAAATATTGTGAAAGCAAATAAACTTTTGCTGAAGCATATCGAATGGTAACGAAATAAAATGAGGGGAAGAGAATATAAACAACAGGGAGTTCAAATAAGGGCAAAATAATATCAAAACGAGCGAAAGATTAAAGGGTAAAGGTAAAAAAAAAAGCCAATGAAAAAAGAAAAGGTATTAAAATAGGGAAAGTGTTTTGATTTTCATATAATGAATGTACCAGGTGTTAATGACAAACATATAACGTGCACAATAAATTGAATAACACTGCATGTTTAGTTTGACTCATATAACATACTTGGCATTTTATCAGCTGCCCTATCTTTTGGTGTCCATACTAATTAAACAAGCATTGGCAACGCAATCTGTCTCATACTTTTGTGAAAGTTAGAGCATATTGGCGATGTAAATGACAATGTTTTTTACTTATTTTCTAGGTCTAGCCTGGGCAGCGCATGCGCTACTCTGTGGCATGATGTATTGGAGCATGGAATAGAAGCCCCGTACACTCTCCTCCCATATTCGCCTTTGGCTTGTGTCATTGTCCTTCGTAAATGTTGGCTTCTGATTCTTTAATAGGCTTGTAAGTCCCTCCTTAGTACCGCCTTGTCTTCATTTGTAAGACTGGCCCTTTTACTTCAGCTGTTACATGGTACGTCTTTTTTAGCCTGTAAGCACTATTTTCTTCATTGAGTTTCTTCTACTGCAGGCACAACATGCTTTACTGCAACATTCAGTGCGCCATGCGTGCTTTCACTTTCCGAGCAGCAAGGGATACCGGCGGCCGCTTCTTTGAATAGGTCTCGCATTTACAAAAGTTTGAACTATTGGCATGGTAAATGACAATGCCTTTTATTTATGTGTTAATTACCAAAACGGATAAATAAAAGTCATTGTCATTTACAATGCCAATAGCTTAAACTCTGGCAAATGCAACACCTATTGCATTGCAAATGCTTGTCATACATGGCTCCTGGTGCACACTGGTGGCACACATTCTGATGTTCGTTTCTCACATTGCTGGTTTTCATACGCAGATACTGGTGCACGCTCGTGTCTCAGGCTACACAGCACACATTCTGGGACTAGTTCCCTTACTGCCTTTGTTCGTACACGGATCCTGGAGCATGCTGGTGGCTCACGACATACATTCTGATGCCAGCTTCTTACGTGGCAGGTTTTTGTACAGGAATTCTGGTTCACGCTCATGTCACTCACTGAACAACACACTCTAATGCTGGTTTTCCACATAGCAGGGCAGGTTTTCCTACACAAATCCTGGTACGCGCTTGTGTCGCATGCTACACAGTACACGCTAAAGCTACTTTTCCACATGTCTTGTTTTTATGCACAGATTCTGGTGCATTCTGCACAGTACACACTAATGCTGGTTTTCCTCAGGGGTATTTTTCATGCACTTATCCTAGTGCATGCTCGTGTCTCACGTAGCACTGCACACATTTTGATGCTGGTTTTCATACATGGGTCCTGGTGCATCCTTGTGTTTCACGCATCACAGCACATTCTAATGCTGGTTTCCCACATAGCTGGCTTTCGCGCACAGATCCTGGTGCACGCTCTTGTCTCACGTTGCACAGCACACACTAATGCTGGTTTTGCACAGAGCTGGTTTTAATGCACGGGTCCTGCTGAACGCTCATGTCTCGTGCTGCACAGCAAACTCTAATGCTAGTTTCCCACATGGCTGTTTTTCGCACACGGATACTGGTGCACGCTCATGCCTCACGCTGCACAGCAAAATATAATGCTGGTTTCCCACAGCTGGTTTTCGTGCACTTTTCCTGGTGCACGCTCATGCCTCACGCTGTACAGCACACTCTAATGCTGGTTTCCCACATGGCTGGTTTTCGCACACGGATCCTAGTGTACTCTCATGCCTTACACTGCAAAGCACACACTAATGATAGTTTTCATACATGGACCCTGGTGCACGCTCGTGTCTCATGCAGCACAGCACACTCTAATGCTGGTTTTCCATAATGCCTTTTTTTAAGGCACAGGTACTTGTGCACACTTGTGTCTCACGCTGCACAGCACACTTTAATGCTGGTTTCCCACATGGCTGGTTTTCACGCATGGAACCTGGTGCACGCATATGCCTCATGCTGCAGAGCACAATCTAATGCTGGTTTTCAAATGAGTTTCTCCTACTACAGGCATAACAGGCTTTCCTGCAACATTCAGCAGGCCATGGGTGCTTTCACTTTTCAAGCAGCCCGTGACAATGGCGGCTGCTTCTTTGCAAGGAAACAGGTCTCTTATTTACAAGATTTTGAGCTATTAGCATTGTAAATGGCAACGTTTTTTTTAATTTATGTGTTAATTACAAAACAGATAAATAAAAGGCATTGTCATTTACAATGCCGATAGATTAAACTCTCGCAAATGCGAGACCTTTTGCATTGCAAATGCTTGTTTTTGTTTGCAGTGAAGTGATCAGTTAGAAAACAAGAGTTAGAGCTTTTGGCGTTGTAAATGTAAACATTTATGTGTTCTAGAGTAGAGTCGGTGTATGTGGTGTGTAGTGGAATTATGTGGCTACCATTCAGATAATGTAAGCATTTAAGAGGCAGAGGTGCAGTTAGGATGGATGGGTTGGTGGAATGATAGCTATTTGTATGAATGCTTGAATGGATGGATAGCTGTATGAGTACATGCATGGATGTCTGAGTGATCAGTTGAATGAAAAGATGGTAGGTGATGCATGGGTAGAAAAGTTACAGATGGTTGATGTGGAAAGAAAAAGATGGATACATAGGGAAAATATTTATAAAAAGGAAAGTTTTGTGCTTTTATTAGACCTTTTGTCAAGACTGGATGATATATCAGGCTACATTGTGGCCCAGATCTCAATAAACATAACATCCCATTAACAATTCACAAGTTGGGGTGGTTTTGTGCCCTTACCCCAAAACTATGCTGCTTGGAAGCCGGCCTAATCTGTAGTCTTCCAACACAGTATTACATTTGGACACTGGTTTAACCCATTCAAATCTTTTTTTTTTTTTTACTTTATTTATCATTTTGTCACAAAGGTAACATCATATGCAGTAGTGTACACAGTCATCATCAGTAGTTAATAAAAAGGCCAGTACGGTCATATAGATGCATGTTTTGGATACAAACTACGGAAAGGTCCAGCCCAGCGTCAATACAGTGGTTATTACATTGCAGTTCATACAATCAGTGGAGTGCAACACCTAATCACAATGTGGAATTGTCACAGCCAAGAACATAGTACACAAAAGCTATAAATTTGGTATAGAATACGCTCCGGGAGGGCCGGGAATCAAACTGTCATGGCTAGGAAAAGGCTGGTACGAAGAGTAGGATTACACAACCCCGTATGAATGCTACACAGAACTACATCTCCCACAATCCCTAGGGTTAGCAGCACTAAGCATCTGAATGACTATTTAAACCACGCCCTCTCAAGGCTCGGGGCTTGTCACTTGCTGCTTTCTCTCGTTTAGAAAAGGACGTGCATACCTGGCAGCTTGTACAACCCATCGTGTTCTGGATCCTTGGCAGCATCAACCTTGGGGCGGCTGCCTTCCAGCTTCCCCCGTAAGAAGTACAAGATTGGTCGCTGGTTGTGTCTGGCGTTTGCATACGCCGCCTGCATTGGACCCATCCGACTTCCCCATTCAGTCTCCTTCGGAGTTCCGCGTATGCCCTAGTGCGCGACCCAGGAGCGTCGAAGGAGGAGTCAGGAAGGAGTAGCGTCCCCGGCGCTCCTCTACACAGCGGCGACGCGGCGTTGAAGCCGCCTTTGGACTTTCAAACGCCGACCCCACATTTAGCGCGTTGGAAGCGCCTTCGTTATTTGTTGGTTTTCTCATTACCGGCTTCCCGCTCTGGCACATGCGGATGCACCGGTTTCTCGTTTATTTGGACAGTGCCCTTACTGATTCAAAAAGGAAGCGCGAGGCAGCGCTATTTCCCTTGGGCCCTCACAAACCTAATCTTCAAGCGTGGGTACGCTTCATCGTTTTGGAAGAGCGCCTGGAACGCTCTACACTGGAGACTACCCGGAAAAGCAGAGCGACTTGGTGGATCACAGGTCTCATAATCGTAGAACACTGTCACCGGGCAGATAAGTACTTATAGTCATATGGACTACATATGCATTCAAGACTGTTTCTTTCTGTTAGCTGTTATATACCTGTACACACATAGGATAAATGCATCGAACTGTTAAGTAAGTAATATACACATAAGGGGTTTCTGTGGGGGGGCTATGTTTAGAGATCAGCACTCTTATGTGTGTTGTGTGTTTCCTTTGCAGGGCAGGTGGGGTGGAGTGCAGGAAGGCGAGGTCCCCAAACACCTGACAACATCCCTTATCTTTGCTTACCAGCTGCAGTGTTATTGTTTCTTTTATCCCTTTTTTCCCTTTCCCCGAGGGTGGCCTTATCCTTGCAGTGTCACGTAGTCCTCACGGGTATTGCCATCAAGGGGAAGGGGTTACTTGACATCGCCATCGCTCCTGCTGTATCCGGCTTAGAAGGTTAGTGGTACCTATCTCTGCACGACACAAACATTGCGGTGGTTAGATTGTGAGCTAGAACCCAGCTACCCATCCCCGGTGTGAACTATGCCTTGCTCCAGCAGTGAGGCAAAGTCTTGCTGTCGAGATGTGAGGTATGTTCTGAAAGGACCCCAAAAGTCTTTGGGACGTGATGAAGAGGGCACTGTGGTGGAATATACCTCGCTCTTTGTGTTGCAAGAAGCCAAGCTAACCAACCAACTCTGAACTGTGTATAGGCACTTCTCGCTTGGCCAACAAAAAACTAAGGGCCACAAATTCTGAACCTTTTTGGGAAAGTTCGCCACATAGCCCGGTAGTGCAATTTCGGGTATGGGATCGAGTGGCAAGTTAATCATGTTGCCCAATATCTTGTGTACCGCCTCCCAGTATGGTTGCAAGTGAGGGCATGTCCACGCTAGGTGTGCGAAGTCAGCCTGGGGGGCTGCGCATTTGCGGCAGGAGTGGGGTCTGGACAGGTCTAGTTTGAGGACTCTGGCCGGTGTGATGTAAATTCTGCATAGAAACTTGAAGTGTAATAATTTGTGTCAGCTGTTGAGGGAGTCATCTTTCGTGACTGCGCAGCAGGTAGCCCATTGGTCATCTGTTATCGGGTGACCCAACTCCCCCTCCCAGTCCCTACGGATCTTGTCATCGTCAACAGGGATGAGCATTGTACATGCTTTGTACAGTTTGGAGATAAGGTGGACACCCAGCTCACTTTCAATGACCAGCAATAAGGGGTTGAATGATTCTGATTCGAGGGGAAAGCCAGGCAGCGTGGCGCGCATAGCAGATTTTATCCGACCCAGTGCAAACGTGTCCATAAATGTTGAGTTAGGGAAGCAGGTGTCGTCACTCACCGTAAAGGCATGGCCGTCCGGGAACAAGTCCCCAGTTTTTGTAATAGCAAATTTGGTTAAGGTGCGTTGCACTACCCGCTCACTCGTAATTGGAAGCCAGCGGGCGTTGGGGAGTGGTAAGGCTGTTAAGTACAGAGTGGCCGTGTTGGTGACCCGTCAAAGCTTCTCCCAGGCCCAACTAGTTGTGGAGACTGTCTGAATGTCATTTGGGTCTCTGGGGAGGCCTTTGGGTAGGACCATGGATAATTGTTCGGGGAGGACTAGGTCAGACTCTGGGCGAAGGAAAAGGATCCTGGCGTCTGGGTAATACCAAGCATATGCGTAGCTGCACTGAGCTACTATATAATACAAATGGAGATCCGGCACTCCGTATCCACCTCTGTCGTAAGAGAGAGTGAGCACTTGCCTGCGGACTCTGGCCCGTTTGTCACCCCATACCAATCGTATCAAGTGTGATCTGAGTGTCGAGAAAAAGCTGTTCGGAAGGGCTATAGGAATATTGTTGAAAAGGTATAAAAATTTGGGGAGGACAACCCTCTTGATGATGGCTACCCTAATATACAGCGGAAACCTCAGCCATCTGTCAATTTGTGAACCCATTCAAATCTTAAATGCTGTGTTCAATTAAACCTTACAAGAGACAGTTACTAATTATGACTGATGAAGGAAAAGTCTGATGACTGGTCCCATTTATAGTACTTGCATGTGGTGTTCTACACGTTGCAAGGACAGGTTGGCAATGCCCTGTTGATGAACACAATGATGCCACTCTGTGGCATTGAGACTGCCAAATATAGGCCTATTTGTAAACTCTCTGGTGCATGTCATGCACACAAAAGGCATGCTACATGTTTCCGGAGCCTTGCAACTTGTAACCGTGTGAGGGCAAGGAAGGGTTGGCATGACTGGCACAGCAGGGGCAGCATTACCGTCTTTTTGTTCTGGGGACTGCAACATTTCCGAGTGAGCCTTCACAGCAGCAGCTTCCCAGTATCTCTGTTGCTTACTCGATTGGAAGACCAAACAAAAGATATCATATTCTGGGACCGTATTACAGATGACTGCGCCAGCGCTAATTGTCACTGTGCGCCAGATTATGTGCCCAATGGCATTACAGAGGATCAGTCTGTAGTGCGCCATGATGTTGGTGAAGACTTTGAGCTCTGTGTATATAAGCGTTTGCGTCTGTGCGCATTTTGTATTAGCGCACAGACGTAAATGCACATAAGCGCAGACATACTCTGGCACACAGCGACAATTAGTGCTGGTGCACTCATCTGTAGTACGGCCCCAGTATGTTTAATGTACTGCTTTAGTTGATGGGCTAGGTGAAAGTCCTTATTCTCTCACCAAACGCCTGACCCATACATTCACTGAAGCACTATGAAGAAAAAATAAGGCTGCACTGCGCTCTGAAGAAACAATGGTCTAGCCTCACAAATCAGAAGTATAACTATACCCAAAGCACGCTCCAGAAACATTTTGCATGCCTTGCAAGGATGTAGATTACAGTCTCAGGTGTTCAGCATGTATTGTATTAAAAAGCACTCCTGACAAACTTGTGATGCTGTACCTGCCCGGACAGCCCACCACCCCTGCCCTACCTGAACAAATGGAGCTCCAAGGCCATGCGCGTTGCCTGCTCCAGGTTCGCCAGGACCAGTTTCACCTGCGACTGCTGCAGCAGCGTGGGCCCCATGGGCTCGTTGCTGCCTTCCAGGGCCTCCAGCAGTTCAGCCAGCACCGGAGGCAGAAGGAAGGCAAAAACTGGATTATTTTCACCAGCGCAGCACCCGTACATTGTCACCCTAAGGGCGCGATATTAGTTAAGACGCTGAAGGTAATCATCTTAGGATGTGCTATCTTGGTTAAGGGATCGCAAACTGCGTAATCATGATTGAGGGCTCGCAAACCTAATACAGCGGCAGCAACACAACAAGTACTAGTGAAAGAAGCGAGACAGCTCTTAGCAGAGGCACTGTCACACGGAGGGCAGACTTCATGCATTTAAGTTCACCGCCTCCAGGCGAGCCATCCACTTTTTATTCTCACCACTGACTGATGAGAGAAATGGGGGGTTGTGGGCTGGGAATGAGAGAAATGCAGGGGTGGGTGGCTATACATACGAAATGGGCTTTACATTTGTTGCACAGTGATAAAGCATGGCGTGCCACGCTGCAACAATAAGAAAAAATAGTTCTCCCCAACAACAGATGAAGAATGCAAGCGGAAAGAAACTGTATTTAGGCGGTGCTCCTCTGCGAAAAACTGAAGTGAGGTATCGCTGCATGAACCACTTAGGAGGAAACAAAGAAGAGTGACACTGGACTGAACCAATGGTAAGCAGCAGGCAGGAGCAAACTCATTTATCAATATAATAGGTCATCCAGACAGCACATGTGCGTTCCCTAGGCTCAACCTAAAACCTATGCATTTTTTTTTCCTTTTGAGATTTACACCTAAAACAAGAAGCACACAAAGCAGTCCTTTAAAAATATGCATTTCTTCTATGATTGTAAGAAATTAGATTCATATTTGGGGTGGACAACTATACATCTCAAGAAATAATCACAACTCAAGACAGCGTGGACCTTCAAAGGCACTAATTAACCTAAGCTCCACCCGCTGATAGGAATGATGTGGATATGACAGGCTTAATTTAGAGCAATGTGTGACTTATTTATCCACTGTCAGAACAGTAATAAAGTAAAAAACACCAAGCAATAAAAATACCAAACCAAATTATAAAAATAGAGTAACATTTAATAAGCAAAATGACACCAAAACAAGACTAATCCATTAGGGATACAACAGATATGAATTTTAAAGATTAAAGTGATAATAGCACTGAAAAGGATTACACACCATTGATGGTCAATGGCCACAGTAGAGTTTTCTTTGGGACTCAGTCTCTGAATTTGAAGTCAAAATCCTTCAGTGGGTCAAGCCGCCAGGCTGTATCCGACGGTGAGTTCCATGAGGCCGGGTACCTTATCGATCAGGGCCCTCTGATTTGCTGCTGCGAAGAAGCTCCAAGTGGGAGAAACAACTTTCTTCAAACCAGCGTGGCTATGCCTTGGGTGGATAGAATGGGTTTGTGTGTTCTGGTCCTCCTGACAACTGGAAATCTAAAACCTTGTAGGTCCCAACTTTTCAGAGGTTGTATGACAAGTGCAGTTAAACACAGCTCAGGTTTCCAGGACCTGAGAAACAACAGTTGGGAGTCAAGACTCACTCCAGGAGAGGCCATCAGCAGGTTCCAAGTCAGGTCCAGTTGTTATTGGTCAACTGTGCACTTCATGGAAAAGTCCTCTTGCAACTTGTTGTGGCCCTATAGTTACACAGGACAATAGGTGTCTACTTTTTTGTCCCGGTTACAAGGGAAAGCAAGTCCAATCCTTCAAGGCTCTGCTCTAGTTACAGAAATCAGGTCCGGTCCTCTTCACTTCTTCCACAGATCCATAAAGTGTGATTAAAAAGCGTGTCTTGGGGTTCCATATTAATGCTTGGTACTAACTAGTGTATTGCTACTAATGGCGCACAAAGTGAATGGGTAAAAGTTCCTAGGGGTAACCCTACCCGCTTTTGAAACTGTTCCTGTTTGCCCTTCTGTAAACAATCCCACAGTGCCCCCTCACTCTCAAAATCCAAGATGGAGAAATCATTTTCTCTTTATGCAGAGCCTGTGTGCACTGCCCTCCCAGATGTATGACCAGGGAAATCAACACTCTCCTTCTCTGAGGTCACCCTACACCAGTTCTGGAGGTAGCATTTGGGGCCAGCCTAATAAGAAGGACATAAGCCCGGACATCTCCAGGTGTTACCGAGCATTTGCCTGTTACAGGGGACACCCCTTCGAAGTAAATTAAGTTCCTGGACCAACCCCACTGGTCTTTCTGCCAGGGGAAGAGAAAAACAACTCCTGATTCCCAAGCCATTGTACCTGCCCTGTGATCATTTTTCATACCATTCATCACAGCTTAGTTCCTGGCTGTGCCACTGCTTATGAGAGAAAGCAAATTAGCCAGAGCAACTTCAAGCAGGGAAAAGTTTACTTTCTAAAATATACCTTTCCCTAATATTCATTAAAAATAAGACTTCACACCATTGAGTTGGGCTTTTAATAACTAATAGAAAATAGTTGTTTCATCATTTTTGTAGCTGGACCCTAACTGGAGATACCAACATTTATTTTTACAATCGCTTCCCAGTGTTTCCCTTTGGGATAGCAAGAGCCTTCTCACAGTAAAAATAGCTTTTGGGTGCTGGTCACTATAAAGGCATGTTAACTGTATATTTCTACTGTTAACTGTATATTTCTACTGTTCTAATTTCACAGACCATGCACACTGCCTTGTGGGCTATGCGGCCTACACAGAAGTGACTTTTTGATATTTAAAAGAAATGATTTTACCTAACAAAAACGTTTTGTTGAATGAATGCACAGTAGATTTTTACAGTGCAGCAGTCAGGAATACACAGGGTAAGCCTGAAGCAATGTTTGCCCTGCCGCTGTAGTTGCTGGCACTATAGGCACTACAGTCCTCTAGTGCCATTACATTTCCAGACCCTGTGTTCACTTTCTACATCATATAGTAGGGACATCCAAACAAGTGAGGAATAAGCCAAATTAACAATTTCTAAGAGGGCGCACAAGCACTCTACTGTCAGGGGTAAATTGCACAGAGTTGTAAAGCCAGCAAAGCAGATATGGGAAAAATCTGGGGGGACACCACACAAAATATGGTAATTTCCTACAATGATTATTAAAAGGAAGAATAATTGTTACACATGAATATAGGGCATTTTACACAAATACCTTTACAGGTGCCAACACTTGACTGTTTCAGAAAAGTAAACATAACCAAATTATATTTGTTTCTGGTGCAGCCCCAGTGTCAAGTCTCTCTTTATTATGAGAGATGTAAATCATCACTTTTTAGTCTACATTGAGCATTCTGGGACTTTTAGTTTCTCTTTTAAGATTGACAGTATGGCTGATAAATTGCAGCATGCAAAGCGCTCTTGTAGTTTATAAGAGAAGACTGACTGGCTTGGGAACACTAAAAGTGCTGTGTGGCAATGAACAGTGTAATGGTCAACAACCCAAAGAGAATCCTGACTTTCAAATACCTGCGGTACAAAAGGGGGTGGTGATGGACGGAGCATCAGAACCAAACAAACACTCACACCCAGTCAACAGATCTGGGTTTGATCCATCACCGTTCTTGAGTCAGCCAGGGTAGCTTGACTCCAGTGGCGTAGTGAGCACGGGTCCCACGTCTGGGAATACCCATCCCACTTAGGGCGAAAAGCGTTACAACAAACAAATGATGGACGGAATGCTGACAATGCAGACATTCTCCCCCAGTCAAGAGATCTGGGTTAAATCCATCGTTCTTTTGCCCACTACACCACCCCAGTTTAGACATGGCCATATGCAAATCAGTCTTGACCCTGTGCCTCATGGGAACAGTCCAGCCTGAACTGCCAAGCCATGTCTTTCCTGGACCGGAATCAAGCATCCAAAGATCGGTTTCTGGCTATCAGCCGTCATCAGCCAGGGTAGCTTGACTCCAGTGGCGTAGTGAGCACGGGTCCCACGTCTGGGAATACCCATCCCACTTAGGGCGAAAAGCGTTACAACAAACAAATGATGGACGGAATGCTGACAATGCAGACATTCTCCCCCAGTCAAGAGATCTGGGTTAAATCCATCGTTCTTTTGCCCACTACACCACCCCAGTTTAGACATGGCCATATGCAAATCAGTCTTGACCCTGTGCCTCATGGGAACAGTCCAGCCCGAACTGGCAGTTCGGGCTGGACTGTTCCCATGAGGCACAGGGTCAAGACTGATTTGCATATGGCCATGTCTAAACTGGGGTGGTGTAGTGGGAAAAATAACGATGGATTTAACCCAGATCTCTTGACTGGGGGAGAATGTCTGCATTGTCAGCATTCCGTCCATCATTTGTTTGTTGTAACGCTTTTCGCCCTAAGTGAGATGGGTATTCCCAGACGTGGGACCCGTGCTCACTACACCACTGGAGTCAAGCTACCCTGGCTGATGACGGCTGATAGCCAGAAACCGGTCTTAGGATGCTTGATTCCGGTCCAGGAAAGACATGGCTTGGCAGTTCGGGCTGGACTGTTCCCATGAGGCACAGGGTCAAGACTGATTTGCATATGGCCATGTCTAAACTGGGGTGGTGTAGTGGGCAAAAGAACGATGGATTTAACCCAGATCTCTTGACTGGGGGAGAATGTCTGCATTGTCAGCATTCCGTCCATCATTTGTTTGTTGTAACGCTTTTCGCCCTAAGTGGGATGGGTATTCCCAGACGTGGGACCCGTGCTCACTACGCCACTGGAGTCAAGCTACCCTGGCTGATGACGGCTGATAGCCAGAAACCGGTCTTAGGATGCTTGATTCCGGTCCAGGAAAGACATGGCTTGGCAGTTCGGGCTGGACTGTTCCCATGAGGCACAGGGTCAAGACTGATTTGCATATGGCCATGTCTAAACTGGGGTGGTGTAGTGGGCAAAAGAACGATGGATTTAACCCAGATCTCTTGACTGGGGGAGAATGTCTGCATTGTCAGCATTCCGTCCATCATTTGTTTGTTGTAACGCTTTTCGCCCTGAGTGGGATGGGTATTCCCAGACGTGGGACCCGTGCTCACTACGCCACTGAAGTCAAGCTATCCTGGCTGATAGCCAGAAACCGATCCTAGGATGCTTGATTCTGGTCCAGGGAAGACATGGCTTGGCAGTTCGGGCTGGACTGTTCCCATGAGGCACAGGGTCAAGACTGATTTGCATATGGCCATGTCTAAACTGGGGTGGTGTAGTGGGCAAAAGAACGATGGATTTAACCCAGATCTCTTGACTGGGGGAGAATGTCTGCATTGTCAGCATTCCGTCCATCATTTGTTTGTTGTAACGCTTTTCGCCCTGAGTGGGATGGGTATTCCCAGACGTGGGACCCGTGCTCACTACGCCACTGAAGTCAAGCTATCCTGGCTGATGACGGCTGATAGCCAGAAACCGGTCCTAGGATGCTTGATTCCGGTCCAGGGAAGACATGGCTTGGCAGTTCGGGCTGGACTGTTCCCATGAGGCACAGGGTCAAGACTGATTTGCATATGGCCATGTCTAAACTGGGGTGGTGTAGTGGGCAAAAGAACGATGGATTTAACCCAGATCTCTTGACTGGGGGAGAATGTATGCATTGTCAGCATTCCGTCCATCATTTGTTTGTTGTAACGCTTTTCGCCCTGAGTGGGATGGGTATTCCCAGACGTGGGACCCGTGCTCACTACGCCACTGAAGTCAAGCTATCCTGGCTGATGACGGCTGATAGCCAGAAACCGGTCCTAGGATGCTTGATTCTGGTCCAGGGAAGACATGGCTTGGCAGTTCGGGCTGGACTGTTCCCATGAGGCACAGGGTCAAGACTGATTTGCATATGGCCATGTCTAAACTGGGGTGGTGTAGTGGGCAAAAGAACGATGAATTTAACCCAGATCTCTTGACTGGGGGAGAATGTATGCATTGTCAGCATTCCGTCCATCATTTGTTTCTTGTAACGCTTTTCGCCCTGAGTGGGATGGGTATTCCCAGACGTGGGACCCGTGCTCACTACGCCACTGAAGTCAAGCTATCCTGGCTGATGACGGCTGATAGCCAGAAACCGGTCCTAGGATGCTTGATTCCGGTCCAGGGAAGACATGGCTTGGCAGTTCGGGCTGGACTGTTCCCATGAGGCACAGGGTCAAGACTGATTTGCATATGGCCATGTCTAAACTGGGGTGGTGTAGTGGGCAAAAGAACAATGGATTTAACCCAGATCTCTTGACTGGGGGAGAATGTATGCATTGTCAGCATTCCGTCCATCATTTGTTTGTTGTAACGATGTTGTGAGGGAAGCATTTGTTTGGTATCTCCATGATTTAATTGTAAGTGGGTCCAAAGCTGGGGTGCTGGAAATGGGGCAGTGGATGGTGTGGACAGATAACGGGATGACATCGGATATAACCTGTCTGCTGACCTTTGGAGTTGTGCTGTATGTTCTTTGATCACCCTGTGTTACTGTAATTGCCATATCAAAGGAACTGAGTCTCATGTTTGTTTTGAACAAAAAACCAAAAAAGTCTTTAAAAAAGAAAAAGGGCCTCCTGCAGCTTGTTGTCTGTCTGGATCCACACAGGAGGTCAACCAACTGACCAATGGAGTCTACTTTTTTGTCTTGGGTACAAGCGAAAGTGGGTGCAGTCCTTCAGGGCTCCTCTCAGGTCACAAACAGATGGTCCAGTCCATTTCTGATCTTCCTCAGGTCCAGAAAGTGCTCTTAGAATTTAAATTCTGTATTAGGTTTTTAAAATATTTTTAAAGCCTGGCCAAGCATGGTTATCAGAAATGTATAAACTCAAAGTACAAAGAAGCAAAGGAAGACATTACCAATAAACATATTTCACCTTCCTCCACTTACTTAAGAGAGATAGGATTTTTCAATGGTACCAAACGTCCCTAACATGCATCTTATATAAATCTTCTTTACCTCCTCAGCACCTTGAGCATATTCATTATTCAAAGTCTAAAGGTCTGGTTGTGACTGTCAACCAAGGGCTGTTCATATGTTCAAAAGAAAGGAAAATTAGGAGATAGACAGGAAAAGCCAGGCTGACCATATAAATTACAAAATAGATTGCTGGTCCCGCAGACAATAGATAATGCATTCATAAGATGCAACTATAAACAGACATTGGGCCCAGTCATTATGTCTAGGTGGGGTTGATTATTTCTATCACCTCACATTTTGGCCACTGATAAAAAAGTATCAGTCCAGCGCTTCAGATGACGGGTCAGGTCTGATAAATCGTCTGCATAATGTAACAGGATAAGCTTTATAGAAAAGCCTAATTGGATAGAAGAGTTGATTCATGATAACAGCTACCTTATGACAAAAAATATGAAGAGCATGGCACGACCATAATAAATGTGCCATATGTCCTCCTATGTTACCGAACCTCCAGCAATTAGAGGAATTCAATACATTTGCATGGTGAAACCTGTGGGGAGGCCAGTTCCAGTTATGCAGAATCTTGTAATAGCTACATTTTAGTGTGGTTTCTCGCATCCCTCAGCCATGGGAGTACAAGAGGGATGGCCATGCCTCACTGAAATACTCTGAACCCAAAACAGTTTGCCATCTTGTCTTAAGAGTATTCCTCATTTCCTTAGAGTGAATCTCTTCCAAATATGTCGAATAAAGTCTGGAGATGACCCCCTTACATTCAGCAATGAATAGAAGAGTCTAACAATGGCTGTGTAAGAGAGTTTTGAACTCAAGCAGTGCTTTAATTGGAGGAATCTCCAAAACTGAGACGTTCCAAGGTGAAATTATGCTTCTAGAGCTTTGAAGGCCTTTACTTTGTCATCATCTATTAATCATCTTAGTTGGACCTTGTCCTTTTTGGAGGGTTATCCACAAACGTTTAGCCTTCGTCCTTCTATTTTTTCAGATGTGTTTTTGTTGGTTTTTAGGACTCTGGGCACTTTACCACTGCTAATCAGAGCAAAAGTGCATATGCTCTCTGTCTAAATTGTATTGTGATTGTTTTATCCATGATTGGCATATTTGATTACTGGTAAGTCCCTAGTAAAGTGCATGGTGTGTGCCCAGGGTCTGCAAATCAAATGCTAATATTGGGCCTGCAGCACTGATTGTGCCACCCACATCAGTAGCCCTGCAACCATGACAGACCTGTCACTACAGTGTCTGTGTGGATAGTTTTAAACTGACATGTCTACCTGGAAAGTGCACCCACTTGCCAGGCCCAAACCTTCCCTTTTACTACATGTGAGGCACCCTTAAGATAGGCCCAAGGTGGCCCCATGGGCAGGCCGCAGTGTATTTGAAAGGTAGGACATGTACTGGTGTGTTTTACATATCCTAATAGTGAAATACTGCTAAATTCGTTTTTCAATATTGCAAGGACTATCTCACTCATAAGTTATCATTGGAGCTGCCGTGTAACCTTTAACTTCCAATCGGGAAGAGATAGAGGCTTGAAGTTTATGGTCCCTGAACTCACAATTTAAAAGTACATCATTTAGAGAAGTTGGTTTTAAAATTGCTTGTTTGACAATGCCACTTTTAGAAAGTGGGCATTTTCTTACTTTACCATTGTGTGCCTCTGCCTGCCTGTGGCATCCACGTTTGAGGAAGTGTGACAGTTGGGCTGTTTGTGCATTCACTTCCGACAGCCACACAAAAGGAGCTGAGGTGGGCCCTGCATATCCTGATGGCCCATCGCCTGGCAGATCGGTCTTCCCGAGCTATAGTAGTGGGAAGAGTTGTCACTGAAAACTTGAACAGGGCCTCACACAAAGCTGTCTCCATGCCCCCCCCATCCCCTGTAGTGTGCCTGGAACCAGGTCAGGTAAGGGCAGGGCCTTCTGCACTACAAAGGCTTTCATTTGAAGCTTGCCTACTTCAAAGGGAGAAGCTGGTATTAGTACTGGAGCTGTGACACCATAACTTCACAACACATCTGGACTAAGATGACATTCTCCTAAGAAAAAGAGCTGGAGAAGCTTTCAAAACGGACTGCCACTTTGCTGTCTGCTTTGGTGTTTTGGCCTGCTGCTTGCTGCTTTTATCTTGGGCAATGAAAGGACTGGACTTTGCTTTCTACATCCTGTTTGCCAAGGTTTTCCAAGGGCTTGTGTGTTCTTGACTCCTGGTAAGATGTCTCAGGGCCATCAAAGACTTCATCTGCAGCACCTGAACTCCTGTGCTGGGAGTTCTCACCTGCCAAGTGATGACAACTCCAGCTCTGGGCCCTTGGAGGTAATTTTGCTGCAAAGAACCAAGAAAATCCACGCATCGACTCCCTGGACCCGATTCACAGAACTAACTTAAGACAAAATCCTAAACTTACTACTTTTGGTATTCACACAAGTTAGGATTTTGTCTTAAGTTTGTCTCTAAGTCTGTCTTAAGTCTGTCTTAAGTCTGTCTTAAGTTTGTCTTAAGTTTGTCTTAAGTCTGTCTTAAGTCTGTCTTAAGTCAGTCTTAAGTCAGTCTTAAGTCTATCTTAAGTCTGTCTTAAGTTTGTCTTAAGACAAACTTAAGACAAAATCCTAACTTCTGTGAATACCAAAAGTAGTAAGTTTAGGATTTTGTCTTAAATTAGTTCTGTGAATCGGCCCCTCAGTGCCTGTTTTTCCTGACCAAAGCATTGGCGTGTGCGGCCGCAGAATTGTCACAGTGCATGCCATCCGGCTGAAGAATCACTGCAACTCGAGTCCCAAGTCCCAAGCATCATTCCACAGAAATCCGTGGTGCACGCTCCAACTTCGACACGGGCCCGGCTGTGCGGCTGAAGAAAGCAACGCATCACCTGCTTCTCAACTGGGAAATCAACACAGGGCCTGTTCTGCCACTGCGTCATCGACCCAGTGCCTCTGGATTTTTGGCGCATTGTCCCTGTAAGCCAAGTTCTTCATTAACGTGGCCCTGCAGTAAGAAATTAAGGGCACGTGTCCGAAGATCGACGTATCCCCTACCTTCACAGTAAGGAATCAACGGATCACCTCCCCTGGCAGAAAGGAATCAACTAGAGCAGGACTCTCTTGCGTACACTTACCGTGTTGAGAGTCCTGCTCTGGTTGCATCTCGGTTCTTACTTGGGGGCATAATTAATGCAGAGATGTGCTAAATTTGGCAGTGCAGTGCTCTGACATTTTCACAGAGCAGGGCTGTGCCGTATTCACAAGAATACAGTGCACCCCTGTGTTTTCCCTAGCGATGCGCTAAGTTTAGCTGCCTAATGCCAATGCAGGCACCCTTGCACCATAGTTTAAGCAGTTCAATTATTTTTTTATGTGTTGAAAGGTGTCCCTTCCTGCACATAAACAATCACTAATAGCAATGTGTTACTTCTATGTGTGCTGCAAAATTCAGCACACATAGAAGTAGAAAATCGGCATTATTCATATATCGTCATTATTTAATGATTGTTTATGTGCAGGAAGTGATACCTTCCTGCACATAAAAAATAATTAATGTTATTTTACTATTTCTATGTGTCCTACATTCAGCAGCACACATAGAAAAAGAAAAGGCGAGGAGAAATAAAAATATTTCTCCTCGTTTTGCCATTCAAATCCTGCTAATGGATCGCGTTAGTTTTTGCCGCTGCCTCAGATTTACACCTCCTTGTAAATCTGGGGCAGCGTCAAATGCAATGGGTGTTGTGGTTGAATGCCCACAGCAAAATCCATTGCACACCCCTTTCACGCTAAATGATGCCTGTAAAGGGGCCTTATTTACAAAGCGGCGTTAAGCCATGAAAAGTGGCTTATTTCTGCGTTGTAGATATTGAAAAGGGTATATCGCCACCAGAACACTGCTGAAAGTTATGTTCTGGTGTTGATATCCCTTTCAAATATACCCCTGGGTTTCTCTTCCAGCAGCGTGGGAGGCCCTGTATCACTTACGGAGTGATTGACAGTGCCAGGGCTTTTGAAACAGCAAACCACCATGTGGCTTGAGCTGCATGGTGATTTGTTGAGTAATCACATTGTCAGTGTGATACAGGGCCTGTAATTTGCTTTCAATCGCTGACATACAGCGAGCTGCAGGCTTGTTTTCAGACCAATGATCACTAACAGATTGCAAGTGTGTCAGCGATCTATAAAACACAAATAGTGCATGTGTGATAGGCTGAGCATAGCCTGCCAATCATTCAAACAGGCAGTTTGTGTTTTTTCCTGTCACTATGAGGGTCTGGTACTGTGGTGCTAAGCAGTTCTGTACAACTTTAGACTATAGAAGTGAAATTGGAACACGTCTAATGATTCACTTCATGAACCCCTATGAAGTGAGCCATCTCTGTTTCAGAGCTTGTGGCTGGAGTATCTCAACAAGGCCAGTATGGAAATATATGCTTTGTAAAGTGAACAATGACTCCCAGAGTGATCTCTTGATACTGATGCCAATGTGTACTGTTAATTAACTCATGGGTGCTCATTTTATTTATTTGGGCAAAAGGTAGGCAAGTGAAAATTTTTGTTTACAATGGCATAATCGAAAAACTTTCCTGCATTTCAAGTCAGACTAATTCCACAAAATGCCCATGATTAAAGTATTACACCATGTTGCATATTCAGCTTTCATTTATTTAAAAATGTGATTGTGGGAGCACAGGAACAATGTGAATGAATAAAACATGAGTGGCTGTTCACATCACATGCACGTGTTCAGTTTTTTAGTGTCATATGGGCCATGAAAATGAATGTAAGGAAGAATTTCACACTAAAAATAGCACAAAATGCCAGATCAGCATTTTGCATCATTTCTGAAAGGAAAATTGTTGGGGCAGAAAAGTCCTCTGAATGGTAATGGACGTGTACCCCTACCCTGAGTGCCCAATTGTACTGTTTTCTGGATCCCTACTGCTGATCTTTGCTGTCATAGGCAGACACGGATCACATGTGCATGCCATCACATAGGCCTGTCTCACAGATTGTGGTCTTGTTGAACTTGGGGTTCCCAAAGCTCTACCCTCATAGTGGTGAAAGGCTACCACGTTCACCAGGAGTAAAACAGCCCTACGCGGTGGTAGCAGTATACCATGTAGTGATCAGCAGTAGTTAACAGGTACTTTTTACCCTGTCACTGGATTGAGTCCTACAGGTTCACTCACCTTTTTAAAAGTTCCACAGCTGTGTGCTAACTCACCCTTACCCTACATCAGGTAGATGTGGAAGTGCTACACAGCGCAAGAGTTGTGACTCGGCTCTGGGTGTATGTGTGCCTGGGAAGGGTACAATACAGGGATAGGGCAGCGCTGAGCAGTGCTTTCTGAAATGTGTATGTGCTGGGTGTGTGTGTACCTGCGAGGAGAACAGAACATGAAGGATGTAGTGTTGTGCAGTGCATGCATGGTGAATGCATGTACTGGGTATCTGTGTACCCACGAGAAGTACAGTACATGAACGAAATGGTGTTGTGCAGTGTGCACATGGTGAATGTCTGTGCTGGGTGTATGGGTCCCTGTGGAGGCACAATACATAGAGGTGACAGTGTTGGACAGTGTGTGTGCTGTGGCTGTGTACGTGCACTGAGTGCTTGTTTGTCTGTAATGGAGGACCTTAGGTTCCCTTTTGGAAGACGCTGGCATGCGTGGTAAAGACATGAGGTGGTAGAGGAATCTTCACAGGCAGATTTGTGTATTTCTGCATTTCTGTGAACTAGGTAGGACACACTTGGGAAAGGAGAGCTAGGCCCCCAAGGGTGTTCTTTGATTCAGTGAGACAGTGAGTTAGTATAGAGGTACATGATGTAGGATTTGGTAGAGGGACAAAGAGAGAGTGATAAGATAGAATAGGTGATATGATGATTGAAAGAGAGACATAAGACAGAAAGTTTATTCTTTAACTTAATTACCACAAAATACCTGGGAGCATGAGAGTTAAGGTGGGGTAGGTGGGTATGTGGTTTAAGATTCTCTGAAGTGTGCATGCCCATCAGACAAACAAAAATCTGTTCTTCTGGCTATCTTGATCATTTTACCAGGGGGCCCTTTGGATGCTGGAGGTCTTGGGCAATCGGGCAATTTGTCCAGCCCTAAAAATTACCCTGTAACAAGCACCAGAAATCCAAGAAAGTTCAGACCTGGTGCAATTTCTCACATAATGATATGGAAGAACATGAGTGCACCCATGAGCAAGGGGCAAAAGCTATGTTTATCGGGGGAACGTAGTGTGGTGTGCAACAACGGCTTAAAGATGATATGCAGCAAAGGACTGACTGGTATTCTGCAAGATGGAAGTGCAGGATAGCGTGCTTCAGCCCAGGAAAGTGCAAGCCGATGTACATTGGGAGAAATGAATGCTGTGCATTTAGGAGGACAGGGTGATTGACAGTAAGGAGCACAGACTTGTATACATTGGAGGACATAGTGTGATGTGGAGCAGTGAGCACAGGCTGATGGGCACATGCTTAATGTCCATTGGTAGATGGGCACATGGTGATATCAGAGTTTTCTGCAGAACAAAATAGTATGTATGGGTGTTGGTTTGTGCATATGGAGCCTGTGTGTCTGAACGCTTGCGTGCATGAGTGTCTGTATATTTGGTGATCAGCCACAAGCATAAATACCTTCTCTCATTGACAGGAAAGACAGCACCCCTCCATCAATGACATTTATTAGATTTTAACAGAGAAGAGATTTTACCTCTGGGTTTTTGTAATATGGAAATCCATAGATCGACAGAGGGACCTCTAACTTTAAACCAACACTCCCCTTTACCAGTATGCATTCTTTTAAAACAACGGCTCCATCCTTTAGAAATAATGACTATTGAAGGCTTTTAAATACCACTTCCAGTTCTACAAGAAAATGCTACCAGAGGCAGTCTATATACAGTCACACGGGCACACATTGATCAGGCTGTTGGCAGGTGTGCATAGGGCCTGTGTCTGTTAGTCTGTCTGCATGAGTGGTATTTGTGACTACATATATTGCATGTTGGTCTGTGTGCACGGATACCTTTATGTTTGTGGTTCTGTCCATACAGGTGGCTTTATGTCTGTGTGCATGGTCGGCCATACTTTCCTTTATGCAGATGTCTAAATCTGGTGTCTCAAGGGAAAGTAGTACAGAGGTTCCGTGCGAGATAGGGAAGTAAGATCAAAAGGTGTCAAGCGTGGCTCTTGCTCAAGCATATTGAGCTGAGGCTCAGACCCCAGCCTGACTGGGATCCTACTGCTACTACTGGCAAAGATGCCTGCCTGCCTGTTTTATGGCAGAGCTGGTTTAAGTATACTATTTGCGTGACATCAGCAGAGTGAGTGTGGGTTTCTTAAAGCCTGTGTACATGTGCACTGTTCTTCCATTGTTGTCTTGTAGTTCTGGCTCTTTAATGAGCCTGTCTACAGACCAAAATGCAATCTGCACAAGTCTTACACCCTTAATAGAAACATAGTGCACATACGCAGCACAAAATGTCAACCCTTACAATGGCTTTACAACAGAGGGTCAATGCCAGTATTTTACTTGATCTGTTTTGTTTTAGATCTACTATCTTAAAACATACGTCTGTTTCATAGAAAACTGATGATGTGGGTCTGTCCCGACCACATATCAGGTAGCCACCCTGTGTGGGCTCTGGGCAAGTGCCCATTTTGACTATGCATCGCATCGTCCCCAAGCATTGATGTATCCAAGGTACTGTCAGCGGGTCTGCATGACTCCTGTCTCCGGCCCGCGCTCCATCGTGGTCGGAGAGAACTTTTGGATTTGCACCAGTCAAGGGCGACTTGATAGCCCCAGTTGGAGTTGTTGACCTGGTTACTTACCAGTAATCTTCATTACTATGAGTATAGTCTTACTCCCCACATGAGTTATACAGTGAGCTGCAGCTCCACAACAGAACCCTCCAAGCAATTTTACACTCCAATCCTCCCATCCGTCCCCAACATGGATGACCATCTTCACCCTTTTTTTTTTTGTTTAAGAAGTTTTTATTGAATTTTCAGAGAAAAAGAAAAAGAAAAAAACAAATGATACAATAAAACAATTATTACAATATAGCGCCATAAGAAATATTATATAAACGAAGTTGGTTTATAATGATTAGGTCAACAAAAGGAAAAAAGGATCAGTAATAGGGTAAATTGAGGAAAATGGCACTGGAGAATGGGATGGGAGGGAAAGAAGGGAAGAAGAGAGGAAAGACCAAAGAGGTGAAGGGGGAAGAGAAGAGAGAAAGCCAGAAAGAGAAGAGAGTAAAAAGAGGAAGAATTACCGCAAGGGAGGGTGCGAGGAGAGATAAACAGTAAAAGGAAGCCAAAGAAGATCAGTTTTGATTTTTTGGGAGACAGAAGAGGAGGAAACGGAAGCAATCCTATGTTCGTCACAAATAAAATTCCACCAAGTAATTGACGACAGTTTAGAATTATCTTTCCAAGCAGACAGGATCACTTTAAAAGCTAATGCAATAAAAAGGGCAAATAACCTAGAACTAGGTAAAACAGTTTCCATATCAGGAGCTAAGGAACCTAAAAAGATATTTACAAAAGATAAGGTTGCATTAAAGTTGAAAACTGACATGCATACATTCCAAATTGAATTCCAAAAAGATAGAACAGATGCACATTCATATAACTGATGGACTAATGTACCAGTTTCGGTAGAGCAGGACCAGCAAAGGGGAGAGGATGAGGGGGAAAACTTACAAATAGTAACAGGAGTAATAATGGCTCTATGATACAGAAAAAACAGAGATTGGGTTATCCTGGCTGCAGCCGAAACTTTAAATAATTTCGACCATAGTTTGTCCCAACTTTCAATAGGAAGAGAAAAGGATAGGTCCGTTTCCCATGCACTTTCAATGGTGGTTTTTGAACGAACATTAGCATTAGATAACAATAACTTATAAACAGTGGCAGCTTTGAGTTTATGCGCCGGGAATAGAGGATACAATGGTGAAGAGGGTGTTAAAGAAGGTGGGGCTGATGGGAGAGAGTAGGTAGCCAATTGGGTTTGTATAGCATTAGAGATAATAAGGTATTCCTTGTAGAAGGAGTCAGGTAGCTGATATCGTGTTTGTAATTCCTGGAAGGAGATGATAGAGAACCCATTCAAAAACTGATGGACAAAAATGATCTCCTTTTCCTTCCAGTATTTGTAATAGAAAGATCTACCTTTGTATTTGAGAAATTTGTTATACCACAGGGTAGAGGTTAAAAAACATTGGATAGGGGATAGGTCCTTAAGAAATGTATTGCACAGCAATTCACGGGAGTATTTTAGTACAGGATTTTTAGACAAAAAGGTGCAGTTGGACATAAATGTAACATGCTGAAACTGAAACTCTTTTAGAAGCGATCGCTCAAAGATAATCCAACGAGGTATAGGCGTATCCCCAAAATCGAAGGCCAATGAGAAAGATTGTTTAATCAAAAAAGCAGAGTGGTATATTTTAAAATTAGGGAAACGCACTCCCCCCTCTTCCTTGGGGCAAATAAGTTTGTTTAAGGCTATGCGGGAGCGTTTATTGTTCCATAAAAATTTAATACATAAAGAGTTTAGTTGGGAGAAAAACGTGTTAGGGATTTTGACAGGGAGCATAGAAACCGTATAAAGAATATGAGGAGTGACCATCATCTTAATAGTATCTAGTCGACCCCACCATGACAAAAATAAGGGGGACCACACAAGGAGAAGGGATTTCAACTTATTCATTAGTGCGTTAAAGGTGAATTTAATAGTGTCCGCAATATTGGGGGCAAACCAAATGCCAAGGTATTTAATTTTGGAGGGACACCATGCAAAGGCTGTATCCGCAAACATGAATTGATAACAAATCGAATTTAAAGGAAGAACCTCCGTTTTGGTTAGATTGAGTTTGTAACCAGAAATGGAAGAGTAAAGATGGACTTCCTCTAAAAAGGGGGGAAGGGATTCACTGGGGTTGGACATGTATACCAATATATCATCCGCGTAGGCAGATATTTTAGTTTCAACAGAAGCAGAGACAAAACCTTTAATTTTGGGATTGGTTCGAATACGCTCAAGGAAGGGTTCCAAACACAGGATAAAAAGTAATGGGGAGAGAGGACAACCTTGCCTGGTGCCTCTGGATAGGGGAAAAAATTGAGAGAATTGGTTATTAACAAAAATACTTGCCCTCGGACATGAGTATAACAATTTGATAAAGGAAATAAAATTAGGGCCAAAACCAAACCATTGTAGAGTATGAAACATATACTGCCAATTTATACGATCAAATGCTTTTTCAGCGTCCAGAGACAAAGCAGCCAAAGGATCTTTATAATTTTTACCATGGGACAGGATATTCATGAACATTCTAGCATTATCGGAAGCCAATCTACCTTTGACAAAACCCACCTGGTCCGTCTTGATCAAAAGGGGTATGATAGAATCAAGTCGAGATGCAATAATCTTAGCGAAGATCTTGCAGTCGTAATTGATAAGGGAGATTGGGCGAAAATTTTTACATAAAGAATGGTCCTTGTCAGGCTTAGGGATAATGACGATCAGGGCATCCATAAAGGAGCCTGATGCTTTCGCATCAGCAATGAAGGAATTAAACAGCTGCAATAATTTAGGGGCAAACAAAGATTTGAAAGTACAATAAAACTCCACCGGTAATCCGTCCGGGCCGGGGGCTTTTGATTTCTTTAAAGCTTGAAGGGCGGTAATAATCTCTTGAAGGGTAATATCCGCCTCTAAGGCAGAAAACTCAGCATTCAGAGATGGGGGAGCAGGAAGTCCAGAAAAAAATTTATCAAGATTATAAGAGGAGGGGATTGTATCATCTGAGTAAAGAGATCGGTAGTAGTCATGAAAGACCGCTGCAATTTCTTCATCAGAGGACACCAGATTATTGGTGGATTCATCCAAGATAGGACCAATGGTCTTACGTTCAGAGCGAATTTTTAAATAATTCGCTAGCATTTTACCTGCTTTATTTTGCCCTCCGTGAAATTTAGATTTAATTCTAAGTAAGACATTGCAGGCATCAACAGTGGCAATTTTGTTAAGGTTGGTTTTGGCTATAATTAAACTCCTAAGTGAATCAGCATTTCTGGAGGAAAAATAGTCATGCTCTAGTTTTTTCAACTGTTGTAATTGGTCTTTATACTTTTTCACATTGGCCTTTTTCTTCCGGGACACAAAAGAAATAGTAAAAGCACGGAGCGCCGCTTTAAAAGCATCCCAGTTGTTAGAAGTGGAAGTGTCTGATGGGTTGTTAAAGGTGAAAAATTCATTAATAAAGGAGGTGACTTCTTTAATATAAGTTGTATCAGAAAGTAGGTGAGTGTTAAACTTCCAGCGATTGTATTTGGTGGAGGTGAGTGAAAGATCGAACATAGCATAGACAGGGGCATGATCAGAGATAAAGATAGAGCCAATTTCAGATTTTTGGATACAAGGAAGAAGGGATTTGCTAACCAAGATATAATCAATTCTGGATCGGGTTTGGTGAACATTAGAAAAGAACGTATATTCCAACAAATCAGGGTTACAGGTTCTCCAGACATCATACATTGGGCGAGAGGCAATGGCCGATTGAAAGGATTTATGGGTCTTATCCGGTTGAAATTTGTACTTAGATAAGCGATCCGAGAAAGGATCCAACCATTGATTAAAATCGCCTGCTACAATAATATTGGGACAATCAGCTGTGGAGAGGAGAGTTTTGATATCATTCCAAAATTTTGGATCTGGTTTCACAGGGCCATAAATGTTTAGCAAGATTAACGTTTTATTGTGTACAACAACCTTGGCCATTACCCATCGACCTGCGTCATCATTCTGAGAGGAAATAATTTGCACAGATAAAGTTTTGTGAAACAATATGGCAACCCCCCCCTTCTTGTCAACAGCAGGGGAAAAAACAACTTGACCTACCCATTGTCTTTTTAATTTCAGTGACTCGACGTCATTGCAGTGAGTTTCTTGAAGAAAGGAAATTTGGGAATTAAGTTTAGATAAATGAGAAATTACCTTTTGTCTTTTAACAGGATTTCCAAGACCACGGACGTTCCACGTAACAAAATTACACATACGCGAGGGTCAGGGGAATGTGATACACATGGTGAGGAAATACTTCGGAGACACAACGACACTGGAAGACAAAATGCGCATAAGGGTTACACAAGGGAACAACAAAACATAAAACCACCTTATTAAGAAGAATCAACAAGCCTTTGACAATGTAATACATAAAAAGAAGTCCAAAAGCACCATAATCATGAAGAAATGAAGGGAAAAGAGCGAAGAGGAAACATGGAAAAACTCGAGAGAAGAAGAGAGTGACGCACCGACCAGAGGAAGACTGAAATAAGAAAGAGCGCGAAAGAGCAGGTGAGGGAAAGAAGGTGAGCAGAGGAAAAAAGCATAGGAAAGCAGAGAAGGAAAACAGGTCAAGGAAAAGAATCCAGACCTGAAAGACATCAATAGAAAAGTGAAATTGGAGCGTGATGCGACCGGAGAGAAGACAGCGGTGTAATTCACATGGGTACAATTGGAAGCAGGACATAACATAGGTAATCATATAGCGGAAGCGAGATATGAGAAAGGGAAGAAAGAATTTGAACAGGAATAAGCAGTAACAAAGAGGAAGAAACGTGATTAACAAACGTACAATAAGCAATAAGCACTAAAGCATATGGAAAGCTATGTATAAGAGGAATCTAAGGTAACCAGAAAAAAGCTGTTAATAGCTGTTAAGAGCACTACACTGAAGCAGCAAAAAAGAAGAAGCGCTCAATGATTTGTGTCCATATTCCGAGAAGAGATGTTATTGAGAAACAGTTTTAGTTTTCCCGGGTCATCAAAGGATCTCGTCTGGCCGTCATGGGTGATCTTGCAGATGGAGGGATGGAGTATGCCATACTGGACGTTCAAGAGCCTCATTTGTGGACGCAATGCAAGAAATTCTTTGCGACGAGCATTGGTCGCATTGGAGACATCTTGTGAGATAAAGATATTGTGCCCAGACCACGATAGGTGACGTTTGAGTTTAGCTTTAAGAACAGTCATGAGTTCTGTGAACTCCAGAAACAGCATGATAATCCCACGAGGTTTGGTGGAATTCGGTTGAAGGCGACCTAAGCGGTGAGCTCTCTGTATATTCAAAGGTGTAGATGACTGAAGGCCCAAGAGGTCATGAAGGAATTTTCGAAGGAAAAGCAACATATCTGGACCTTCAATATTCTCTGGCAAGCCAAAAAGACGGAGGTTATTCCTTCGATTACGATTCTCCAAGTCCTCAGTATGGAGCTTCAATTTGTGAATTTCTTGTTCCAATAACGGAATTTTTATGGCAACATCTTGAACGTCACTGACGCGTTGTTCTAACTCAGTCACCCTACCTTCCATGACAATCCATCGGTCCTCAATTTGTTGCAATTTTTCGTTTGTGGCGGCCATAAAAGGCTGAAGACCACGCACTTCCTCTAGTATGTTATCCAAAACTGGGCTTTGCGATGAAAGAATAGGCGAGGGCGGGTCATTCTTCAGCCTTTTAGGCTTTGCGCCAGAAGAAGACGGTTTATTTGGAGGATGGGAATCATTAGACATCATGGCAATTTGACGAGATGCTTTTTTGGCGGGAAAAAGTACACGGAGTTCTCTCATACGCTGTAAGGTTTGACAAAGATATTCATAAAGCCACTACAGCATCACCTTAGAACAAAAAGAGAAAGATACACAAAGCTGCAATGCATCCAGCCTATGGCTCTGAAGATAGCGGAACATAGGGGTTAATCACGGCTCCTCTGAAGAAAAGACAAAATTATGAGACCTTCTCCGGGGAGAGAAACAATATAGAACAAGCATGGCCAGGGGCTACTGGCGACTGTTGAACTTGGAACAGACTCCCTCTCGAAGAGAAATGAAGCAGTAAAGCATCAAAGCATGACTGGATCCAGGAAATGCGGGTGCGGTGTATCAGGAATAGAATGTCGGCGCCTCGATACAAAATGGCCGCCGTCGGGCATTACCTCAGGAAATCAAACCGCCACGTTTCCAAGGGATAGGAGTGGAAAAACAGCCAACGAGGAGCAATTCAGAATCACGCCATGTTCCGCTGGTAAGTTCTTCTGGAGACAGTGCCCGTAGCTCGCTGGGAAGCCTTCCACACAGCTACATAGCACCGCGTCCGAGCGGAGCTAACGGAGATCCGCCATCTTCCCTCGGCGTCCAAGCCACGCCCCCCGACCATCTTCACCCTTAACCCAGTACAAGAGGAGGCACAACCCACCCCACTTCCTGTGCAACTACCATGCCCAGCAAGCAACCACATGAAGCTGATAGTCAAACAGGGAGGGAGGGATGGGAACTCATGTGGTGAGAAAGACTATACTCAAAGTAATGAAGATTACTGGTAAGTAACGGTGGCATTACCTCCTTGTAAGTCTTCCTAGCCACCGGAGTTACACAGTGAGCATATACCAAAGCCAAGTGGCTTCATGGTCACCAACAAGAAACAAAAAAAGATCTGAGATCATGGATCAGGGAACCTAGCTAGTAGGCAAAAGGAGGGGTCTACTTGATGAGTAAGACGCACCTCAAGTGAAGAAAAGAAAATACTTTTCTTTAGTCCCCTCACTCACCAAAGGTTTCCCCTAGATGACATGCTTCATCATTGGGGCCATCCCAAGCATCTACTGCTTGGGGCGTGCTGCGACTTGCAACAGTGACTTCAAACTTGTTGTCCTCTTCTTGTTTTTCCCCTCTGAGGTCCCTCATCAAGTAGACCCCTCCTTTTCCCTACTAGCTAGGTTCCCTGATCCACCATCTCGGATCTTTTCTTGTCTTATATATACCAAGGAGGATGAACCTACCTATATTCTCCTCTCCCCCTTTTTGTTTTTTGACACCAACAAGAAACCACATACCAAAGGTTGAGGCAACCAACACGTTTTTAATCCAAACAACAAAACAGAGGAAAAAAATACAAACAGACACCCAACAGAAGGAGCTCCAATCAAGTGCAGAGCAAAGCCAGCCAGTAGAACAGCCTCAGCAAAATCCCCAGCAGCAGGACCTCCAAACACCACACAATAGACGTCCATGAATATGTGTGGAGAGGGCCACGTAGAGGCCCTACATATATCCTCAATCAAGACCCCCTTGAAAGAGGCCCACGAGAAAGACAGACCCTGAGCAGGCCGACCCTGGATCCGGGCCGACACCTCCAACCCCTGGGAATCATAGGCCAGAAGGGTCATCTGCTTAATCCACCTACTCCGGGTGGAAAGAGAAGGCTTATGACCCAATCTCATTGGGCCAGGCAAAGGGGAGAAAGTCAGCAGAATGACCTCCCTGGAACGGTTGCCAACTAAGGGGACCTTGGCCAAGAACTTAGGAACGGGGCAAAGGACAACACGATCCGGCAAGACACGTAAAAAAGGAAGAGAACCCAAAAACGACCCCAACTCTCCAATCCAACCAGCGGACACAATGTCCACCAGAAACACCAACTTCGTGGTCAAGAATTTTATGTCCACAGACTCCAAGAGCTCAAAAGGAGCCACATGAAGGGCCTGTGACACCAACAGGAGATCCCGGGCTGGGGCAGTAAAATCACTCCAGGCCCAACTCAAAACCGTGCGACAGAAAATCCAGAACCCATCAGGTCCACTGAAACAGATGCCAGGCCTTTAGAAACACACCACCTCAAAAAGGACCCCCAATCTCGGAAATAAGACTGAAGAGTCCGCCAGTCATTGGGAACCCTAAAGCAAGTCAACCACTTCCTCGGAGTAGGAACGGGACAAGAGGCTCACCCCCTGAATATGTGAATCCATTAGCGGACAAGGAAGATCAGGGATCGCCCAACACTCCTGAACGGCCAGCTCCCTCAGAAGAGGATACCACGGGTGGTGAGCCCAGTCCAGCACAATCAACAGAACAAATGCCTTGTCCAGGCAAATCTTGCAGAGAACCCGGGCAATTAGAGGGATCGGAGGAAATGGTAAAGCAGAGTGTTGGGCCACCTGAATGACATCGCATCCACCCGCCATGCCTCTGGACAGAGAATAATCATGCAGAAGCGGGGCAGCTGAGCATTGTCCTTAGCTGCAACAAGTCCACTGTCGGGCACTCAAACTTAATTTGCAACATATGGAACACCTCCCCCGACAGTGAAATCGAAGACATGGGGGGAAAATCATGCTCAGTGAATCTGCCCCACAATTCTCTCTCTCTCTCTCCCTGGGAGATACACCACTCACAGAGACAACACAGTGGCTTCCGCCCAGGTCAGAATCTCCTGAGCCAGGAGCCACAGGGACAGAACTCTGCAGTCCCCCTGGGGATTGAGGTAACCCATCACCACCTGATTGTCCGTCCGGACCAGAACATGATGCACCCGAATGGCTGATGCAAACTCCAGACAGGCCATCTGAACCACCTTCAGCTCCCGGAAGTTGGACGAGCAACCAGCCTGCCGGCGATTCCAGAGACCCTGTACAGACCAGGGATCCAACATGGCCCCCAGCCCAACCGGCGGGCATCTGTCATCACCATCTGGGAAGGGGACATCTGAAAAGAAGACCCCTGGTCAGTTTGGACTCCACCAACCACCAACCCAGTGCGATCTGAATCTGAGGGGACACTACCACTGGCAGATCGTCAGCAGCGGAACAAGGGGACCAATGGGACAGGAGATGGTTCACCAATGGGGACAGATGCAAACAAGCCCATGGCAGTACATTTATCGCTGCTGACATCAAACCCTGCAACCTCAACCACTGATGCGCCATGGCAGAATCCAACGCCAGCAGACAACCCAGTTCCCTCCTCACGGCCAGCAAAAACACAAGCCCCTTCACCATGTCCAGGTGACCCTCAATAAACACTAACTCCTGGGTGGGAACCAGATCCAACTCTTTGTGGTTGATCAGGAAGTTGTGCCTCTTCAGAATCTCACAGACCCTCTGGACGTGAGGAGTCCCCTTTGAAAGAGGCAGAAATCAGCCAGTCATCAAGGTACGGGAATACCCAAATTCCCTCCCTATGGATGAGCCCAACCAAACGAGCCAGGACCTTAGTGAAGACCCTCAGGGCAGAAGACAAACCAAATGGCAGTACCTGGAATTGCAAATGCTTTGGTTCCACACAACACCTGAGGAACCGCTGGGACGCAGGCTGAATGGGCACGTGGAGGTAGGCATCGAGCAGATCTAAGGAAGCTACCATATCCCCCTGAACCAGTAAGGGAAGAATCTCCTGCAAATACAGCATCCTAAACTTAACATGAGGGAGAAACGAGTTCCCCCTTTTCAAATTCAGCACAAAACTGAAGTCCCCGGAAACCTTCAATACCAGAAAAAGAATGGAGTAGAGCCCTTTACCCCTTTGACAGGCTGGAACAGGATGAATGGCCCCTTTCTCGAGAAGATTCTGAACACTCGCCAAAAGCACCTCCCTCTTTGGCACAGCTGATGGCGAGGGAGTGTAGACAAAAAATTCTGGGGGTGGAGAGTCGAAGAAAATCGAGTAACCCCCCCTGGCAATTCGCAGCACCCATTGGTCGGAGACCAACCTTTCCCAGGTCTCCACGAAAGTCAACAATCAACCCACCACAGGGGGCTGACCCACAAGGCCACACGGATAGTCGGAACTTTCTTTGAAAAAAAATGGGCAGGAGTAGGGGCAGTAGGCGGGACACCCATGATGCACGGCCCCCACAACCCAGAATGAGGCCACTGAAGCAGGGTTTCCAACCTCCAAAAATAGCTCGCTCTGCCTTACGTCGCCAGAACGCCCAAAGAGCACGCGTTACGGCCGAATAAGGCACTACCTCACCCCACTTACCTGCAAATTGTGCTCGGAGAGTCTGGAGTGCAGAACAAAAAAAACCAGGAAGTGAGGTGGATTGGAGGAATGAAACTTAAAATTGCGTGGAGGGTTCTGTTGTGGAGCTGAAGCTCACTGTGTAACTCAGGTGGCGAGAAAGACTTACGAGGTGGTTATGACTTCTAAGCACTGCATTTTGAGTTAATCTTGATAAATTGACTTGTGATTGTTGGATGTTTGTTGTTTTGGTCTTGTTTTTCCCAGATAAATATTGGCTATTCATCTAAACTGGTGCAGAGTACTTTTTGCGATGTTTTAGCTGTGTAACTGTGTGTGTGCATAAATAATTTACACATTGCCTCTTTAGTTTAGCCTGACTGCTCTGTGCCAAGCTACCAGAGGGGGAGCGCAGGTAAACTTTAAGTGTTTACTACCCTTACCCTGACTGGGACTGTGGTTCCTGCTTGAACAGGGTGCATATCTCTGGCATCCAGAAACCGCATTTCTAATAGGATGGAAGAAGCATGTTGGCTTCAAGCTGCAATGAAGAAAATATTTTAATGTAAGAATATGGATTGGTCATCGCCCTGCTTCTTTAGAAGCAGCAGTAGAATGTTTTTTAAAATACTGAGTTACTATACTATAAGAACTAGGGTTATTGTTTGAGTGGGATGAAATGCTACTCAAGCAACAACCAGAATCCTTGTCAGCATGAACCAAAACAGTCACTGAATTAACCTGTGCTTAGCCATCTGGTAGCTTGGTGCAAAAGCTTTCAGGCTTAACTTGGAGTCACTGGGTAAAGTTTGTATGCAGCAAACAGCAATAAAGTGAAAACCCAACCCAATTTTGAAAAATGAGATACATTTTAATAAATAAAATAACACCAAAACAAAATGAAGTCCTAGCAGTACAACCAGATTCTTTTTAAGTTTTCAGTGAAATCTAGCAACTAAAAGATCAAAATGCCAACCGCGCATATCTGTTTGTGTGAGACTGGGACAAAGTCAAAAGTTAAGATTGACCACGATGGAGCACAAGACAGATACACAAGGTGGATTGGGCCTGGTCTCGGCTGAACTTCGACTGAGATTAAATTTTGAAGAAAAAGTCCAGGAGATGTTAGAGTTCACCAGGGCAAGGAAGTAGGCTGCATCCATAGAGGAGTCGTCATTGCCAGGGAGCGCTGAACGAAGTCTCTGTGAAGCCATTGATAATGGTAGGAAAAAGAGTAGGAGAAGCAGGATGTTCAGGCTGAGGAGTTTGTTGTCATCAATGGGGAGCTGGTCACCATCAAGAATGGTGAAAGTTTTTACCTTCGGACTTAGACAAGGTTTTGGAAGCCAGAAACATCCAGTGTGACAGAGCTACAATCTGTAGCAGAAGAGGGCTCCATGAGGCCATACACTGTCACTGAGAGGTCCTGGTGAGCATAATTTGCTCCTGAGTGGAATAATGAAGCAGGAGCTACTGAAAAGTCAGACCAACTGGCAATTCTCCTTGGGCAGATCAACTGTCAGGTAGCTCCTTGTCTTCTGTCAGTTCTTCTAGTACTTTCGGTTAAACGTTTTCAAAGTCCTACGGTTTAGGGCTAGGCAGGAACAGGACCTTTAACACCAATTCCAAGAGTGCAAGATCTGGGAGGCACTATTTGGTGGGGGGGGGGGGGGGGATTAACACTCACTCCAGCAAAGATGAGGTATAGATTTCAAGGTCTCTGGAGCTTGTTATGCCCCTGAAGCTCACACAGAAGGCCAGCCAACTATCCCTTGGACTCATGTCTAGCGATCCTGCGGTCATGGAGATGGTCCAGTTCTCCTTCAAGGTAGACCTCTAGCAGCAGGGAAGTCCTCTGGGAAGCAAGGCATTCCTCAAGCAACAGAGCAGTCCTTTGGTAGTAGCAGTTCAGACCTTTGGTAACCAAGGCACGCCTCAAACAGCAGGGTCCTCTAGGGGTCCAGGAAGTCATTCTGAAGTATTCCATAAGTTCAGAAATGTACTGAAGAGGTGTTATGAGGTGTAACATTTATACCTTGGGCCAGCCTTTGAAGTGGGGGAATTTCCCATGCAACACCTAAATCTGGTTCTGGAATGTTCTTCCCTTAACCTACCAAGGCTCCAAGAAGTCTGGGGTGAACAAAGGCCAGTGCCAGGTTCCTTAGTGTGTGTTCTGGAGACAGCCCTTTGAACTGAAGTTGGGCAGGGAACAGCTCTGTCCCCAGCCATCCTGGCAGGGTGGCCAAGTCTGCCAACACCTACTCCCCTTTTGTCTCACTGGGAGGAATACACAAAGACCAACAGCTAAGTAAATTGCAGCCTTGTGACCAGTCAGTCAAGTACCACGCATCAGGCATTAGACTAACGCATTTCAATGTGAGGGTCCGCATCTCTGCACTGAGATGCATTGTTATGCATTTACAGTGCCTCCCTAGCAAGCTGGAGCTGAACACTGCTAATTAAACCACACTAACAGAGTAAAGCCTGTTAGCTAGCAGCAGTGCATCTGCACTGCTTGTGGTAGGCTTGGGGGCAGATACAACTCACTCATCTGCCTACAAAGTATAACATGATATTCATCCGACAGCACCTCTGATTAACTCAGGACGTCACGAGCGCCATTGCCCAATCGCTGCTGCTGAGAAAGCCTTGAAGGGCACACTGTGTGAGACCCACACCTGTAGGCCGCCAGTGCAGCATAGTTTAACTTTGGAAGCCTGCCAGCGCAGCTGGGAGCCTGCTGCCAGTGCTGCAACTCCCACCGCATTGTACCTCTAGGGCCGAACGGGACCCAGCAGCGTAATGATCACCCGTACGGACTCCCAGTTTACTCGCGGCGGCGGCTGGAGTGGTGCTCTGGTGCCTTAGCACTGCATCCTGGCCTCCAGTTTCCTGATTTTCAGTCTTCAGAGCCTGGTAGCTTTCTGTAATGTAATTCCTTTCGTAATTCACATCTTTTCCTCTGATATCAAGGTACGAGGTCCTGTGTCTTTCATAAAGCTACCTATTCCTTTGGGCAAGGCTTCCTGATGTGATTGTGGTCACTGTGGGGCCCCAATACACTGCAGAGCCCTTGTGGTGAGCCCAGAAGAAGAAGGAGCCAGCGACAAGTGATCCTTGGGAGGGGACGCAGTGCGTGCAGCCTCTGCTTCCAAATCATCGGTGTAATGTAGCACCCCCTCATTTTGTCAGAGTAGGGGCTGGGGGGGCAGAGTGCATGATCCTGTAAACTAGTCCAGTGCCATTCAATGGTCTAGAGGAACCCTTGCTCTCCTCTGAGAGGCGAGAACCTCCACTGTGGAGGACTGAGTCCCCCGCAGCCTGGCTCCACCTGACCGAAGTTGTCAGCAGAACTCTGGGCCAGTCCGTACATATCTGTAGCCCCCTAACAGCAGGATCCCTCTACAACCCCTAGAAAGATGAGATGTGCCACAGATGTAGCAAGAGTTGCAAGAAGTAGCACCTATGTATAAGAGCAGTGACCTGTCTGTTATGTTATATGTGCAGGAAGGGAGAACGGTGTACTCCAATTAATAACACAGAGACCTGGTGGGTGATAATTTTGTAATTTTCGTCCATACACGAGCAAAAAGAACATGCTGGGTGACTTCTTTTTTAGAATAAGGGATACGGATGCTTGAAAGAACCAAAAATGTAGCTACAATGCACGGTGTCAGCAACATGTACAAATAGCCTCTCTCATGAGTAGACAACGTGTGGAGCCCCATGTTTCAAATAACGGAATACATTACATGTCTTCTTTTCTTTAAAGCAACTTTTATTTATCATTGCATAATCTGTCGTATCAAACATCTTCAGTATGGTTTGGCTTTGTAGTCAAAAGTACAAAGAAAAGTTAAACTATATGTCCCAGAATGCAACGTTATAATGGATAAGAAATGTCATAAATGGCTGAAAATGTAACGCATTATGAGGTTACTTTTGGAAAGTATGTTGCTCTATAGCTATCAGCTCAGGTCTCCCTGCACTTCGCATGTGTGAACCCGGCTCCAGAACGTATTCTAAATCAGCAATGCAGCTTTTGTTTGTACTTTATGCTGTAGTTCATATTTGTATTTTTTAGAAGATTTTTTTTCAATCTGCTTGTGCTCACATCACCCATACTGCAGTCTGTTAATATCATGGTTATACACTTAACTACAATGAAGTTGCAAGGTCACTACTGCCCTTCCATTTCTGGTACTTTATGGTTTAAATCTTTTTATTTTTTTTAAAGAAATGCCAGGCATATGAAGTATACATTATTACCCGTGTTGCAATGGACATCAATGCTGAAGCCCTCTACATTCTTTAAAAGAAGAGGATAGAGAGGCAAGCAGAGAGAGAACAGTTCTACATATAAAGGAAAACAGAAAAAGAAACATTCCTTTCCCAAACCCACCCCCACCCACTAAGTTTGGTTGAGTGCACCTGTTTATACTTTGGTATTCACTTCTGAGAGTTGCAAAAGTCTTAGTTATTTAGGGCACGTCAGTTCTCTAAAGTCTTGAGATTGGAGGGATATATAAGGGCACCATAATTTCTCAAAAGCCTCTCCTTGGTTTGCGTGTGTCAAAGATATCCTTTCCAAGCCCAGTATATTCAATTACTTATGTTAAGGGGTTTGGTAGCCCTAGTAGGATGTAAGCCGGAAATCTAGGTATTTGCGTTTCTAAATGTTTGGCAATCTCATCTAATACTTGAGTCCAGTATGACTGGAGTCGGGGGCAGTCCCATAACACATGCACCAACGTCCCCTGAGCCCCACAGCCCCTCCAACACCTGTCCTTGCGGTCCAAATAAATTTTGTGTAATCTGGATGGAGTGAGGTATCAATACGTGGTAATTCTGACAAAGGTTTTGCTGAGGGAAGTGTTTGTGGCAGTGTGTCTTGCTCTGAAATATATCTCACCCCGTTCCATCTCCGTGAGCTGTCTCCCCAGTTCAAGCTCCCATCTATGTTGATTGGTTTTGTACGTGTGTTTATTACGTTGGGTAAAAATGCATATATATCTATGAAATTAGCGGCCTACCTGTGGTGTGGATGACTAGCTAGTATTCGTAGGCTGGTAGGGTCCTCTGTATGGGTGCGGCCTGTGCACCGAGCATTGCATGCCTATACATGGGCGATTATGAGAAAAACAACATCTTCAATGAAATAGCTCCTTTCTACGAGAATGTCCGACATTGGTCGCGTTACATTGATGATGTTTTTTTCATTTGGACCGGCGATCAATCATCTTTGAATGACTATATTGAATGGTTGAATGCGGCTGACCACAACATCAGGTTCACTGCCCATGTTAGCACTACCAAGCTTGAGTTCCTTGACATCTGGATTGAACACCATAATTGTAAGCTTATGGTGTCACTATATACGAAGCCCACAGCCAGAAACACTCTGCTTCATTTCGAAAGTTTCCACCCCAGGAGTCAGAAAGACGGGATTCCTTTCAGCCAATTTCTGCGTCTCCGCAGAAATTGTACTTCCGTCAAGGATTATCTCCTTCATGCGGAAACCATGAAGCTTAAGTTTATCAGCAGAGGTTATCCTCCCAGAATGGTGAGAAATGCATCCAAAAGGGCACGTTTTTACAACCGTGATGCCATGTTTGAACCCAAACCGCAAAATAAAGTAGACAAACTTGTTTGTGTAACAAAACACTCTCCATTCAATAACAAGTTAAGACAAATTATCAATTCAGAGTGGCATTTGTTAAACCTAGGTGAACAAACTATCTCTATACCGAAACCAATCTTTGCATTTCGCAGAAATAAGAACCTCAGAAATCTTTTGGTGAGAGCAAAAGATTCTGATCAAAAAACCTGGGTGCAAAAATCCATAGACGGTCCATCTCCTGTAAGAGGTAATCATAAGTGTGGCACTTGCCATGCATGCGCTAATGCTATCATTGGCACCTCCATATGCATCAATGGGTATACCGCTGATTTGAGGGAGATGACCAACTGCAGAACATCCAATTGCATATATGTCATTCAATGTCCCTGTCTGCTCTCCTATGTAGGTGAAACCTCTAGAGAAGCCAGGGTTCGGATAGGGGAACATAAATCCAACATTAGATGTTCCAAACATACTGCACCTATTGTGACCCATTAGATGGAAAAAAATCATAAAGAGGACGAACTACGCTGGTCTATCCTTGAGAGAATCCGCCCCCAAAAGGGATATAACCCAGACAGCATTCGCAAAAAGCGCGAGGTTTTTTGGATTTTTATCCTTAATACGAAGGAAAGGGGACTGAATGAGTCCCTCCCATGGGAAAATGCGCTTCTGTAACCATACTTGGCCTTTCCTCTGTGACTTGCGACCTGCTCTTCGTATGTTTTTGGGATCTATCTATACGAATCTTTGTTGGACTGGAGAGACTGGTTTTTCTCCTCTGTGACCCTTATATTAAACTTTTTATGATTCCCCTACTATGAATGATTGTCTTTGGCAATCTTCATCACTTTTTCCTTTAGGCTGGCTCCCCCGCCCCCCCCCCCCGCCCCCCCCCCTCCTCCTTTCTTCTAGTACTCCCTCACATCCTTATTTATTTTATTTCATGCTTATGGGATGCTTCTCCTTTAAATCTGACGGAATGGTCTTTCGGCTCACGCCCCCGATCGTCGTTCTCTCTATTGGAGGGTTTAAATAGCCTGATTAGTGCGGGCTTTTCGCTCGCAAGCGATCGCTTTTCCTGGACGCCGCTTCGGAGACGTCGGTTTATCCGTTTGGACGCCCTTCGAATAACAAAGGTATTGCTGCCGTCCTTAGCATTTTTGTTTGAGTTTTAGCTACGTACTGGTGTTAGACTTATCGTTTAGTGGGCCCGCTGTGCATTATCCCATGTCCTTATCCTTTCGTTGTCTGTTTTGTTGTTCTAGCTTATCACCAGCTTTTTACTGTCCCGCCCGGTTCTCTTATCATTTGACGAATCCGGCTTTCATCATTTGGCACTTCTGCCTTCTCTAACACGAATTAGATGACGTTCTTCGTTCTATTTTGATGGGGCTTTTCAAACTAGGTGAGTTCGATAATCTTTACCATGTTTAACTTGATTCTCCTATGTAGATCTTGTCTGATGCTCTAGACTTGGATTTTTCTTTTGGCCTAAACGATTTTCTTTTATTGTTTGATTATTTTTTCCTTTTTTGTCCTATTTTTGTTTCCTTTACATCAGCGGCGAATCTACTGGAAGTGAGGTGCCTTCGCTGCTCCTTATTCGCTGAGATCGAATTTTTGGCATGTGGGTTTCTCACGGTGCAATTATCTTTGAGTTCCCTCTGGATTCGTATTCTATCTAGGTAAATCCCTTTGGAGTTGCAACTATATGTAATGTTAGTCTATTTGCATATATATCCTCAGTTTACATTCATTACCTTTCTGTTGGTTTAGTATGCCATTTCTTGGCCGCATTGAAACATCTTAGAAGCTATCACGCTGAATTATTTCTCTCCTATCGACACAGGTAATCTCTAGTCCCAAATGATGTTTGTATGATTTTTACGAAGATTCGTCTTTGTTTTATCTGTACTTACTTTCTTTTCTTCTTTTGACTCTTTATCTTTTTCATCTCTCTTTGTTCTAATTCTCTGTCATTTATTGACACTCTCTCTGTGAGATTTTTCAGCTGCGCACGATTAACCTCCTGATTTTAATCATATCATTATATGTATCCGTTCTTTGATGCAGCTGAGTTACACTTTGTGAAAATAACACATATGAATCTGTTTTTATTGGTCTGTTACAGTTTTTGTCCTTTCATGTATATACGTTATTCTCCTCTGTTTTGTTTCAGGTCCCTATTTTGAGTTGTGTGGTTCTGTTTTCGCCCTGAAGAAGGTGGTACTCCGTTCTTCGGAGTTGTTTCACCGAAACGCGCGTCGGCGTTTTACACAAGGGCCTCTCCCTCTTGACTCTCCATACTGGACTTAACATCTAGTTATATTGTCTTCCTCTGAAATCCCTATTCCACCAAGGCCTTCATTCTCATTTGTGTCCTTGAGTATTTCTGTGAAGACCCTTTTGAGGGTTGGGTTCTCTTCGTGTACCACTTATTCAGTTCTAGCATAAACAGCACAGTTGTATGTATTTAGATGAAAGTGTGTGATTGGTTGTGAATGAATGTGTATGTGATTAGACTTTCTTCTTTTTGAGTGGGAACCTGTGTTTCTTGAATTTTGTCTCACTAAAATGTCTTTAATGTATTATATTTACATATATCATTTATCCTAATCAATGAAATAAAAAAAATTGTATGAAATTCCAATTGAAGTGGCTGTGTACTTATATATGTATATACTTTTGTGTTCCTTTCCTTTTGTGTGTCTCTAGCTTGCATCTAAAAATATTTATTGATACTGTGTACTTTTTTGATAAATAGGGTAGAGTTTACTTCCTTTTGCTCTGAACAAGGGTCCTCTGTATGGCAGATTTATTACTGAGATGTGTTAACCAGTGACGGAGCTGTAAGTAGTGCAGTCTTTCTGTTTCAGGAAGGGAAAATACCCCACTCAATTGCTGAAAGGGAATCACCACTTCTTCGACTCTCATGTGCCCCATGGAGCGACACTCAGAGCGTTTCCACTCCATGAATGCCCTGGGATCGAGCCCTGGAGTAAAGTCAGGGTTCTCGAATAGTGGCGTCAGAGGAGAAGGGAAAGAAGTCAGACCACATTTGATATTTTCCTGATCCCATGCGTTTGTTGTGGTGAGCAGTCAAAATATCGAAAATTAAATATCGACCTACACTAATATCGAGTTGACAATATCGAAGGGACAGAATATCGATGTTAAGAATATCTATGGACAGAATATCGACCCTAAGGTAAGTAATATCGATTTTTTTTATATCGATGATAGTAATATCGAAGTTAGTAATATCGAAATCAAATATATTTATGTTACTAATATTGATATTTATATTATTGTTATGTATTTTAATATGTATTTAATATGTATGTGTTATATGTTTTTTGTTAAGTGTTCTACTGGTTTTAAAATAAATGTATACAATTTTTATATGTTAATAATGGTTTTTTAAGTCAATTTTGTGTTTTAGTACCGTAGCGGGTTGTGGGTTAATAGGGGAATAGGGTGGGAAGTAATTTAATTATATGAAATTAATTATACATTTTTAGGAATTATTAATTAATTTTAATTAATTTTTGCGTTTAAGTTCTGTAGCAGGTTGTGGGTTTATAGGGGAATAGGGTGGGAAGTAATTTAATTGTAATTAAGTAATTTATTTTCATTTATTGGTATTGATAATTATGTTATTGTTAATTAATTATTAATTGGTGATTAATTTGTATTAATTGGTAATTAGTTTTTATTAATTGATTAATTGCTAATTATGTTAAGTGTATTATTTTATTATTGGAGTGTGTCGTGCGTTTATAGGGGAATAGTGTTGGAAGTAATTGAAATCTAATTAAGTAATTATTAAATTTGTTGTTGGGTATTAATAATTAATTTATTGGACATTAATTATTAATTGGTAAATATTTTAAATTATAATATGTTGGTTATGAAAAATAATGTCTTGCTTATTAATCATTAATTGGTAATTAAATATGAATAAATATTATTTATTGAAATTTCTAATTAATATAGTAATAAGTAATTTTTAATTGGTAATTAATGTTTAATTAATATTTTTTGGTATAAAAAATAATTATCTGTTCAATATTTTCTAATTGGTAATTAATGTTTAATAATTATTATTTTTGGGTATAACAAATATTTAATTGTTCGATATATTTTAATTGGTAATTACTTTTTCATAATTAATTTGTTTTTCACTATGAAAAATATTTTATTGTTCAATATTTATGTTGTAATTAATGTTTATTAATTATTATTTATTGGTATTTGTTATTAATTTATTGATATTTAATTATTCATTGGTAGTTGTGTTTGTAATAAGTATTTATTGGTATTTGTAAATAATTTACAGGTATTTAATAATTAAATCAATAATTATTTTAAATAATTATTTTATTTAGAAGCATGTTATTTTTAACTTCTACGCTATCCAACACTTTCCCTACTGTTGCACTCTCTGGAGTTGGAATAGTAATTTTTTTGGGTGCCGTAAAAATATTGCCGTCCGGACTGCTGTCGGTGCGAATCGTACATGCTGGGACGTAAAAACATGCCTAACTCCGTCCGGACGTCACGTCTGCGGTGTCCCGGATCACATTCGTATGGATTTTGCTGTCGGTCGGTGTTTTTTCCGACTCGTACGGAAATGGTGTTTGCGTAAGAATCGTACTTGCAAGTTTGTATGATGTTTTTACCGGGTACGAGTCGGACGGAGAAAACGCTCCGACCGACGGTTCGTACCCGGTTTTTCCAGGATCGGAATCGGCCCCTATATGTATATGTTTAATTAATGTTTTAATAAATTACATATATTAATTATTAAGTTTAAACATTATAAAATATATTTAATTATGTTTATTTTATTTATAAGTATTATTTGGTTTATTTTACATATTTTTTTAAACTAAAGAAAAAACAATATTTGTTAATAACGATATTTTTGACATCGATATTTTATTTTCGATATTTTTGTACTTACCATGTTGTAGATAGGATGTCGATATTCTTGACATCGATATTTTTGCTCCGATATTTTTGTAGGTCGATTTTTTGACCTTCGATATTTTGTCAGTGATCCATTTGTTGTCTCTCGAGTGAAGGGGGAAAGATATAGGTTCCTGGGTCTGTGGGCTTTCTTGAGAAAGACTTACCCGCTACCGCTTTATCTTGAAAGAGCCAATGTTTCTCTGACTCGGACTAGTACCATTCCACTAGGTACCATAGCTGTGCCGCTTGAAAGTACATGTGTAGAATCAGGATACCCAAGCCACCATTTTTAAGTGACAAACAGCACACTTTTTCCTGGACCAGATGTACTGGGAGGTTTCAGCTTGTAAGGTTCCAATTATCCCTTTAGGTGGCTCTAGGGGTAGTGTCTGAAATAAATAGAGGATCTTGGGGAGAATAGTCATCTTAACTGCTGCGATACGACCCAGCCACGAAATCTGATGATGTTTCCAGCTAGTTGTCTCTTTCCTGATTTGTCTTAATAAAGTGTGGTAGTTTATTGAGGAGATTTGTTGGAGGGTGTGTGCTAATTTAACCCCTAGATAAGGGAGTGCAACCGACTGCCACTGAATGGGGTATAGTGTTTGTAAACTTGTCACCAATTCCTGGGGTATTGATAGGTTTAGTGCTTGTGATTTCTCTACATTAACCTAAACCCTGATTTCCATCCAAATGCTTCCAGTTATTCCAGGAGTGTCGGCAGTGTGGAGGCAGGACAACCCAACGTAAAAAGTATATCGTCTGTGTATAAACTCAGCTTATGCTGTCCCCCCCAAAGGTAGCACCGACTATCTGCGGAATATCTCTTACTCTTTGGGACAGAGGCTCCATACATAGAGCAAATAAGAGAGGGGATAACGGACAACCATGTCTCGTGCCTCTGCTTATTTGAAAGGATTCTGAGGTGTGGCCATTTACCCTCACTGTCGCCATAGGGGAATGGTAACAGTTCATAATTTGCGTTTTGAATTTATCACCTAGGCCGAAATGCGTTATTACTTGTTCTGGATAGGGCCAGTGCACCCTATCAAATGCCTTTTTCGTATCGATGGCTAGCAGCATCGCCTCCTCTGGAGTCCTTGCAGCTTTTTCAATTATATGTAAAATGCCCTTGGTAGTGTCACAGGTTTGTCTGTGTGGTATGAACCCCGCTTGATCTGGGTCTATGATAGTGGGTAAAAGCGGACTTAGTCTGGGTGCAAGAATGCCGGTGAATAGTTTAAGATCTACGTTTAGTAGAGAGATAGGCCTGTAGGAGCTACACTGCTGTCTATCTTTCCCCAGCTTGGGCACCACCAGAATGGAGATAGCTAGCATTGATGCAGAAATTGCAGCTGGTTGTGTGAAGGAGCCAATCAGCCTTGTTAGTATGGGGACTAAAGCATTACAAAATGTCTTAAAGAAAATAGGGGGGAATCCGTCGGACCTGGTGAGTTAGAGAGTTTTAGGTGGAAGATGGCTGAAATTATTTCCTCTGGCCATATTTTCTCCTCTAATGTCTCTGTTGCTCCGGGGTAATGCGGGTTGTGTTTGCTCCTTGGAAGTAGATGGCGCTAGCTAGGGGTCTAGGTCTTGTTCTGTGTATAGCTTTGAATAGAATTCCTTGAATTATTCTGCTATAGCTTTGTTGCAAGTAATAAGGCCTTCTCTCTGGGACTGTATTGATGGAATTCCCGTCTCCTGGCGTTTCATACGCAATTTGTTAGCTAAGATTCGGCCACATTTGTCCCCTCCTGTATAGTATGAGTGTCGTAGGCAGAGTGCCCCATACTCAGCTAGTTCAAGGACTAGTCCTACCAGCTGTGCTCGTAGTGTGGTTAACTGATGCCACACACTTGAGGCCCCTGTGCGCTGGTGGATGTGTTCTAATTCCTTAACCTGTGACGAGAGACTATCCCTTTTCTCCCTTTGTAGTTTGTTGTCGGCAGCTGCAATGGAAAGGAACTCCCCCCTGATCAAAGCCTTCAGTGCTTCCTGTAGAGTCGCTATAGACACCTTGAGAGTATCATTAAGTGTGAGGTAGTTTTGGATTGCTGTTTGAATATGAGATATTACTGCAGGATGCAGCAGCATCGTTTCATGTAAGCGCCATGTACGACGGGGAAGCTGCATTGGAGGTAGAGACAGTGAAAGAATCACCGCTGAATGTTATGTTATGTTATGTTAAATTTATTTATAAAGCGCTCGTACACCCAGCGGTTTCATGGCGCTATAGCAATGATGTACTAAACCAGGAGGTTATAGGTAAGCCTGCGTGAATAAAAGGGTTTTCAGGAGGGTTCTGAAGTGTGGAAGAGATGTTTCAAGTCTGAGTTCCAAGGGAAGGGAGTTCCACATTTGAGGTGCCAAAAAGAAAAAACTGAGTCCGCCATGTTTTTTCCGATTAAAACGAGAGACGGTGAGAAAGTTGGCATGAGAAGAGCGAAGGGCACGAGTCGGGGTGTAGCGAGAGACTAAGGAGGAGATGAAAGCCGGCCCAGACCAGCTAAGGCTTTAAATTTAGTACAGCCCAGTTTGAACAAACAGCGCTTGGCCACTGGAAGCCAATGGAGGCGTTTCAGCAGGGGGCGAACGTGTTGAGTACGTGGTTGATGGAAAATAAGCCGCGCTGCATGATTCTGGACTAGTTGAAGGCGGTGGAGTTGATAAACAGGAATACCAACGTAGAGGGAGTTGGCATAGTCTAGCCGAGAGATGACTAAGGGCATGAGGACCACCGTTAGAGCCTCGATAGTTAGAAATCTTGAGATCTTGCGAATTCTGCGAAGATGGAAAAAGCATGAAGATGTAACTGCACAGATCTGAGGTTTCATGGACAAATCATTACTGATTATCACTCCGAGGCTTTTAACAGACTTGGTAGGTAGAGGGGGATTGCCTAATGTGGGGGGCCAAAAATTGTTATTCCAGGGGTTGGAGGTACCGCACAGAACCAGCTCGGTCTTGTCTGGATTGAGCTTGAGTTGGCTAGCGTTCATCTAATCCCTAATGAAACATAAAGTGGTCTGAAAGCTGGAGACAGACATGGGGGAAGAGTTGATGTTGAACACAAGTTGGAGGTCATCCGCATAATTAAAGCAAGCTACCTCAAAGTTGCGGAGGGAATGAATTAAAGGAACCATGTAAAGATTAAATAGGAGAGGGGAAAGAGAAGACCCCTGAGGTACACCGCAAGTCAGACTGGTCCTTTTGGCGGAGAAGGTATCAAGGCGAATGGCCTGCGATCGGTTCTCCATTTTAGAGCCGTGCCATGGACGCCAGCTTCCCTGACACGGTCGATCAAAAGTTTATGATCGACCGGGTCAAAGGCGGCAGACAGATCCAAAAGGACGAGGGCTTGGGAGAGATTGTTATCGGCCCCCTTTCTGAGCTCATTCATAACAGCAAGAATAACCAGCTCGGTGGATTGTGCAGGCCTAAAACTAGCCTGTTGGGGGTCAAAGAAGGACGAGAGTTCGATAAAGGAGCCAAGACAGTGCGTAACATGGGCTGCCAAGATCTTGCTCAAGTAAGGAAGAAGGGAAATGGGGCGATAATTAGTGAGGTTGGTGGGATCAGCGTGAGGTTTCTTTAGAATGGGAATGACCTCTGCCACTTTAAAAGAATCAGGGACAACACCTGTTTTTAGGGAGTTATTAAGGAGTGCAAGCGGGGGCATAGGGGCAGGAGAAAAAAGCTTCTTGAAGAAAAACGGGGGGCAGGGATCTAAAGGGGAACCGGAGCTGACCTTTTTTAAAAGGCTTCTTTGGAGATCAAAGGTATTTGATCTAATACTTGCGTGTTCTTAGGCGAGGTCCCCAAGACTGAGGGAGTGGGGACCGGAGGAATACTCTTTTTGATAGTGAGAATTTTCTGGATAAAGAAATCATTAAGGGCGTCACAAAGATGTTGAGTGGGTGAAGGTTTGGCAGTTACTCTATCGGGCAGAGATAGTTCATTTACGATAGAGAAGATGTCTTTAGTTTTAGTGGTCGAACTCATAATTTTAGTTGAAAAATATGAGGATTTAGCCATGATGATAGATTTTTTATATTCAATTAGGAGCCCAGTGAAGATGTCTTTTGCGTCTGGAGAATAGTTTCGCCTCCAACTTCGTTCCGCTTGTCTAAGGAGAAGTTTTTTTTGTCTGAGGTCCTCGGTGAACCAACGCTGGGCGTCATGAGGTCGCCTGAGTATGGAGAGTTTGCAGGGGGCAACAATATTACTGGCTGAAACTAGCCAGTTGTTGATAGCAGTTGCCTGAGCGTTAGGACAGTCAGCTTCTATGGGTAGAGAGGCGGAGAGCAAGGAGCAGAACTCGTCTTTGTTGGCCCGGTTCCAGTTCCTGGCTAAAGGTTTACCCAGTGTTAAGGGTTTAGCAGGTCGGGGCAGGTCCGCTGAATGGTTCAAGAGGGTCATTGGGAGAATTTTCATCTCCGTAGTGGAGCTATGAATCTCTCTAGTACCAAGGAATTGATCTAATCTCGCACATGTTGTATGCATGTGTAAGAAGTAAGTATAATCCCGTGTCTTTGGGTGAGAGTCTCTCCATATGTCACTAAGTCCCAGATCTCTGAACCATTTATGACCTCCTTTCGATAATGCTCCAGTCTGCCTATGTCTTTGTGTATTTAAAATTAAATTAAGTTCCCCCCCTATTAGAATCTCTGTATCTGTTGTGGAGAATGACTCTGCTAGTGCTTTCGTAGGACGGTTTCTTGACCTTCGTTTGGTGCGTATAGAGATACCACAATGAATGTCTTGTTTCCTAAGGTGAGCTGGTACACAAATATTATACCTCTTAACTCCGTTTCCCTATGTCCAATTGTTCTCTTAAAGGATCGCACCACCAGTATAGCCACCCCAGCCTTTTTAAAAGTGGTAGAGGAGAAGAACTGATGCGGGTAAGCTCGTTATCGGAGTTGGTAAGAATCCCTGGGTAGGAGGTATGTTTCCTGAATCAAGCATATGTCAACTCCCGAGTTCTCCAGGTAGGATAGAACTGCCTTTCATTTGACTGGACTATTAAGGCCCATAACATTCAGGGTTCATATTTTGGGTGTCGTGACAGACATCAGAATTTAAAGGAATGGAGGGGAGCTATTGATGTGATTGTAAAGTACCATGGCCGAATCTGAGCCTCATTTGAAAAGTGTGTTGTGAAATGTGATGCATGTCTTATGGTGAACCCAAAAATAAAACCCAAGCCCCAAAGTACACAATTATACATATTAAGACAGAAAACAGTTGAAACTTAAGTTCCTGAGTCAGACCCTGGTCTCCCAGGCCTGGATTTCGAAGTAAGGGGTCCATAGTGTGGCCAATAGTCCCGTCCCTCTCCAACCAGCCCCAACCAAACTGCCTGCTTCTTTGATGCTCAGCTCAACCGGAACCATGTGAATCATCTGTTTCAGCCAAAACCTCCGGGTGCATTAAAGGGACGCATGTTTCCCCTCAGATTTCTTGGCCGGGTTTGGGCACATCAGGCTCTTCTTCCCTCCTGGATGCCTCCCTTGATTTTTACGGTCTTTAAATTGTGCCCATGAGGAGTCCGAAGTCTGGTTTCTTTTCTCTGTGTCTGTTCCAAGGATCTGGCAGGTCTCAGACAGAAAGCATAACTGATGAAGCTGGTCCTCTAATCCAAACGTGATACGGAAGGGGTGACCCCAGGAGTAAGCTATCCCTCTGTCCCACAGGTGCTGTGTGACAGGCCAGAATTCGTGCCGTCTTTGTAGTGTAATAGGTCTTGGAACAATACTGGTGACAGTCCACGGAAGCTAAGTGGTTGCTTCTCATGAGCTGTACGGGGTATGTTCTCCTTTATGGGAAAATCGTGTAGGCAGTCCAGTGTATCTGCTGGAGGCGCCCCTGTGGTCGCGGCCTCCTGACTCGGTGAGCATGTTCTATATTAATCATGGTCTCAGATGGGGATCTAAAATATGACGAAAGAGGTATCCTACATAAGTACCCTCACACACCCTAGTAGTGTCATGCTTCATCCTCGGGTCACCCTGATGCCTAAAAGTCAGGGTGGGTTCAACCATATTTCAGGGAGCTCTTGGATAGATGTGGACAGGGGTGGGGAGTTGAAGATTAAAAATCTGCCGCCAGGTCCCAGTATCCCTTTATTCGTGGATCTGACTGGGATATTAAAAAACGTGGGCAAACAGGAGATTTATGGTCCTGTGACCCTAGTGCCAACATGTTTAAGTCCTATATTGGCCAAGTTGGTCCGGGACTTTCTTCAGGGCATTAACTTAATGTTTTTGTTTTGTTTTGTATTTGAGAAAACCCTTTATTTTTCTCTTTTGTTTTACATGTAGTTAATATCTCGGGCTGTCCCTTCAAATAGTCAGAGGTCACGGCAGAGTAAACAAATGAAAGAGTTAAGTTATTTATTAACACCCTTTTTGAGTGTCCCAATGGCTGGCAAGGTTTTAGATTGCTTATGTGTGACATTTCCACAATTTCCGTGCAATTATGAGTGACATTCAATGACTATGAATGACGGGAAACAACCTTTACAACGCAGTCATTACATCGCACTACCTTTACAACGCAGTCATTACAACGCAACATCCTTTACATTGCATGCCATTACAACGCAGCCATTACATCGCATGTCACTACAACGCATACCATTACAATGCATACCATTACAAAACATAGTTTTTACCCCTACACTATCCAACACTTACTCTACTGTTGCACTCACTGGAGTGGGAATAGTATTTTTACCCATACACTATCAAACACTTACCTTAAATGCAATGTAATGGTATGCATTGTAATGGTATAATGTGATGTAATGGAATGCGTTGTAAATGTAGTTTCTAAAAATGCGTTGTGATGGCATGCGATGTAAAATCATGCGTTGTAATGGATGTTGCGATGTAAAAACTGTGTTATAAAGGCATGCGTTGTAAATGTTTGTGTTGTAACGTCATACATTCTGAGTGACACTTTCTCGAGATCAAAATCAAGCAATGAAGACGAGGCAAACATATAAATATCAGAAATTACACTAATTTGAACGAGAAACTTTAAAAAGATCTTGAAACTGCAGCAAAGCACCAGGGAACTAAGGACACTGCAGGATGAATGGAGTGTGCGTGCCAACCTTGCAAGACCTCTCACATTAGTTTCCGTTTTCTTTTCACACACTTTTGTTAGCAATGTGACTGATAGTGCCCTCTCTCAGTCTTGCAAGAAATTATACTCATAACCATTCACATCTGGTGTTTGAAATCATGACGAATGAACCAACTACATGTGTGCAGCAAATCAATTAGTGTGACAAACGATCAATTTATCAAAAACAAGTGTGCATCCCTATCCTAACAAGCATTGGTAATACATCGGTTTCACCTATGTGATTAATAATAAGCTGTTTTTGTTGTAAGTTGTAGCTTAGTATTGCACAACGGCTCACCAAGCAACAACTTGCAACACAAAACAGCTTATTGTTAATCGCATAGGTGAAACTGATGCATGACAAATGCTTGTTGATGAGAGATATCACTAACTTAGTTTCCCCAAATGTAACATACATTTTCGTAATAGTGTGCACCAGTAGGAGAGTAGGATCTGCACTTATGTTGCCCCCACTTTTTTTCTGATGTATACACTGGTTTCTGTCTATAGTCTGGCTGGGTCCCTGCTAATCAGGGCCCCAGTCTCTCTGTTCTCTCTAAACGACTTGGTGTGCATATTAGATACACTAGTGATTGGATACTGTGGTACCTTATGAGCCCCTAGTATATGCTACCTTAGGTACCTAGGGCATAGGCACTTCACAGGCCTACCAGGGGCTGCAGCATGTATTATGCCACCCCTGGGAATCAGACTCAATCTGACACCACAGGCCTGCTACTGCAGCCTGGGTGAGGTAGTGTTAGCATAGGTTTCTATATCTCACCATACACACACATATAAACCTATCAGCCACCCCTTTGGCAGGCCCTATCAATCCTAAGGGCAGGGTGCTTGGTTTACAATGTGAGGGGGTGCCTCTGTATGAGCAGCTACCAGAATCTATTCTCTATGGCTGTTTGTGGGTGCGGTTAAACCATATTCTCTTAAGTGCATTATAATGCTAACTTTGGAATGACTGCATCAAAACATGTTATGTTTGGTGTCAAACATCTTGGAATCATACCCCCACATCAGTCCATGATGTGAGAGTGTGATCCCACCTTTCTAGAGGGGACGACATGTGCCTACTGTGGTAACACGGTAGAAATCTGAAAGAGCCCTGGCATCACAAAATGGATGCCACCAGCACAGACACTGGGCTGCCCTCCTGCTGCTGACTGAAACTCGCAGTGGAGGAGGCCCAACAATAGGCTTCCTGTCACAGGGAGGTGTCACCACCTTCCAGACAGGATTTAGTGTATTGGAGCTGGGTGGGTGCACTTCTAGAGTGCTTTGAAGTCCTGCACTGGGGGAGCAGTAGGCTCCTCTGTGCATATGCCAGCTAAAACCGGTTCAGGAGCTACCTGTCCCTGCTCTGGCGTGAAACTGGACAAAGGGAAGTGGGTGTAACCACCCCCTACCCTGACCCTCCCAGACGAGTGGTCATAGAGCTAGTCCCTTCCCTATCTTCAGTATAAGATAGCAAACCTTGCCATTGCAAAGCAGATAACCCTGGACGACACTCTACAAAGAAGAATCCTGGCCCTTCAACGTTCCACTACCTTTGGAAGACAGAAGAATCTCCCTTGGAGTCAAGGAGTGACTCCCCTGCTTGGCAGGCACCAAAAACCTTAATCAACGGTTGCAAACTTTCCCACTCCTGCTGGAGTACGAAGTCCCTGCAGCCCCAGATGTTGATTTCCTGACTTCTTGACGGCCATTGTGAGTTCTCAGCAGAGCTGAGGCGAGTGGACCCCACGAGTGATGAGCAACAGCAATACCCGGGTACCGTGCACTATTGTCAAGTGCAACCCCTCCACGATGTTCTACGAATTTGTGCATTGAACCATTTGTGGCCCAAGCCTCCAGCCGGTTTTGCAGTGAAAATCAGAGGCCTACCCCGTCCCGAGTGACCGTGGGCTCCTGTGAAGCATTTCCTCAAGAGGCTCCTTCGCGATCCCTTGCCCGTTGGCTTGTAGGTCCTCCGAAGACTTTCTTATCAACTCAAAGGGCTCCCCTGGTTGCTCCAGGCCTGCCCTCACTCACCCTCACTGGGTGAGTCCCTCAGACCTTGCTGGTCTGCAACGCTGACCTTCTTCGATCTCCATGAGACTTGCTGTTGCCAAGGCTTGTGGCTCCAATCCGGTTGCCGACACCTCAGTAAGCTGCAGATGTTGTGGGACACTCCGAATCCAGCTGCTGGTTGTCGTCGATCCTTCCTGGACCTCGTGAGCGAAGAGTCAAAACACCCTTTATCACATGAAATCACCCGACTTCTGTGGGCAACCAGCTTCCTGGCCCCCGGTCACTGGCAAGTGACTGTGAACACTGTCCCTTCAATTTTCAGGTCATCTGCATCTCGAATCCACCCTTGGATTCCACCGGACACTTCTTCAGTCGACGCAAGCAGCAAGTCTTCTTTGGTCTCCATAGAAAACAGCGAGCGACCCGACACCAAAAGACACCTATGCACCCGGCTTCCCTGGGTGAGGTAACTCGTGCACTCCGGTTCCCTAGTGTGTGTTGGCCCTCGAATTACTTACCTTGTAAGTGGCTTGCTTGTAGATTTCCTTGAAGTACCCTAAAACTTTAAAAAGCAAACCGCAACTTGCTCCATTGTAATCAATAGGGGATCCGCTGCTGTGTTCAAACACTGCACGCGTCTCCCACGGGTCTTTTACTTACCTGCTTTCACTGCAGTCGTGACGCCCCAGCAATTCTACAGGCACTAGGCCTTGTCATTCTGCAAGTTGACTTTCCTAAACCTCTTTTTTAGTATATGGTCTGGTACGCCCCTGGGGCCCCAGCCATATTTGTGCTTAACCTATTGTGAAACGTTGATATTTGAATGTGTTCCTGACTTCTAATCTCATAAAGAGATTAGTAGAGTGTGTCTAGAAATAAATACATATATATTTGATATCTTTCATGAGAATGTGATAGCCCAAATTAAAAAAGATTGCCCAGTGTTTTGCCCAGAATCACAGGATGTGGACGCAACCTCGAGGCTCGAACACTGGTTCCCTGCACCAAAGTTGGCAGTTTAGCTGACGGACCACATCCTCTCCCCTCACCCCTGCTATCTTTTGTCACTTAAAAAACTTATTTTCTCCTGCGTGCCCTTCTTGTCCCTCACCCCTGTGAGACCTGCGGGGATGGTTACTCCTTCCACAGTTTTCGCACTAGCTGTATCTCCAGTCAGCGTCTAAAGCTGATAGATGTCTGCAGTGGCGTCACTAGGGGGTGCGGGGGTGCGGACCGCACCGGGTGACACCATCACATGGGTGTGACACCATCGGGGGACTAGGGGCGTGCTTTCTAAATGGAGCGACTAATAGTGCGCTTCCTGACTGTACTCACTTTTCCAAAAAAGAGACTCAGATGAGAAAAGGTATGCATACCACATAGAATATGAATGTTTTCAATTGTGTGGCACACTTTTTTTCTTAATCTTTTATGTTGCAGTTTTTTTGGAGAGCGAGCGTTAGAGGGCCCCTTTGCCAGTCCTTCGCCATTCGACCCCATTATGAGTCAGCATCATGAATAGGACGGGGGCGGGGATCATTGATGACGTGCCTGCTCAGTAGTTGAGCGCCGAGGGTGACATTCATAGAATGCATCGGAAACATCAGGCTTTGCAAACGGAGATGAAAATGGCACATGTTTGGAACTGATATTTTCCACCTCCAATCTCTTCACATGAAAATTGCGGGCTTTTGCGAAAGGTGCCATTTTTTGCATTGCATTTTCAAGTTACTCGTTGTCATTTGACGAAGTATTAAGACGGAGAACAATCATTACACCTGCATTTTAGCTGCTAGCGTTTTAGTGTATCAGCATGCGCAACTTTCAGGAATTTTGCAGCTTTGCGAGCCTCACCTGGAGGACTTTATGGCTGTAACTGTATTTGCTGCAGCAAAAGGCTAAGATTTGTTTCCGCTCTGAATGAATGAATGAATGAATGAATGGATGCAAGTTTGAGCTGGGCTCTCGTCAATTGGTAATATCAAATCAAGCTAGGCAGGGCAGCCCAGCAAAGTGCTCACCATGCATTGGTCATATGCACCTATTACGATCTAAGAGCATCGCAGGATGTTGAGAGTTAGCTATGAAATCCTTTATAAAGGGAATTATGCTTCTGTGATAGCCCGTTGCTGCTCGAAATCTAATCCACTTCAAAATACATTTTACCGTTGCAAAGGCTGAATTTAGTTTTGTTGGAACATGAAGTGGCGTCACTAGGGGGGTGCGGGGGTGCGGACGGCACGGGTGACACTATGAACCCTAGTGACGCCACTGGATGTGTGCATTACCGACAGCAGCTCGGCTCGGTTCGCTGCTGCTTCTGCCTGATAAAGCCGAGGCTGCCTTTCCTGGGGTGGGCGGGGCTGATCGTGGGCCCGTCTGAGGTGTCCAATAGGCAGGACGTCCGGAGTTTCCCGAAGTCAGGGGATACAGGATCCCGAGGGGATACCTGATATTACACAACACCGGTACTAGTAATGCTACAGTGTGTCACTAATGGTAAGGTCCAGAGGCCCGCTAGGACCCTGATGCCAGGGCTAGTACTTCACCAGTCAATCTTTCTGATGGCTGGTGCAAGCACCTCTGTGTGCCTATGCCAGGCATCAGACAGAATTACTGCCTCCGGCTTCAGCGAGGATTGGCATAATATTTATTATGCCACTAGTAAACAGTAGGTTATTATTTACTTCTGGTATCATAAAAAGGGGGCAAAAACAGGGCAGAGCTGCCCCTGAAAATGTAGGGTATTACTCTCTGAAACACCTCTGAAGTGAACCATTAACAGGAAGAATTCAGAATAACTTTTTCTTTTTTATCATTGTAGATTCCTTTTCCAGAGACCCAAACATAACAACTTCTTCCACTTGGCTTTGTATTAAATTTTGATGTATGTGATAATCAGGGTCAAGGGCGTATCTCGCTTCCTAGTACAAGGCGCTAAAAGTAAGCATTCAGGCCCAGATTTACTACGATGTGACACAGCTCAATGCGTGTGTGCTGCGTCAAATGCAGACATAGGAATGCAATATAACTACTTAGATATGACGCATTCCTGCTCTCTCTCTGGGCTGGCACCCTTGTGCCATGGTGCAGGGGTGCCTGCGTTACAGACCGGATTGTTTTTGTGCAGGAACAGACACCCTCCTGCACAAAACCAATCTTCAGATGCATTTTTCTCTTTTTACGTGTGCCTGGAAAGAGGAAATAGTGAGGAGAAAAATGTATTTCTCCTTGTTAAGCTTCTGTTGGGAAGGCACAGCATTTTGATGCATTCCCTGGTTTACTAGTCTTACTAAATCTGGTAATGCACCAAAATCCATGGGTGATTGCGTGCGAACACGCAGGCTCAACCCGTGGAGCGCCTTCCCAACGCAGAGTAAAGCAAGGCAGTGACTTGCGCTGCCTTGTGTTACTCCAGGTTTACTAAGCCGCGCAGAGCCCCTCCAGGCTTAGTAAATCTGCCTGAACCCCTTGTGTTGCCCTGCATCACCTTGCATGGCGCAATTCCAATGTAAGGGCTTGGTAAATCTGAGCCTCAGTTTTACAGCTGCAGTGCTTCCAGTTTTGACCAATGTTACTGACCCTACAGCGTTTAACATGAATAATGTACCACACATTTCTCCAACAAGCGTTGGTAATGCCTATAGGCTCCTTGTAAATTCACTGTCAAGACAGCCAAGTAGGTTAATGACTGCCCTCCTCCTATATGTGCTGCTGCCAGAAAAAATGCCATGAATTACTTTACTAGCATTCCAATATCGTGTGAGTCCCCCTCTAAGTTCATGCTCAGGCAGCTGGATAAATATACAAAATGACTGCAGCATTGTAGAGGGCAATCAATTTTTTTATGGAAGCATACAACTTCTGCCCAATCAAAACAAATACTTCTGACTCCCAACATGTGGGTGGAGCTAAATCCCCTCTCCTGTTGATTCTCACATGCCCCTCTCCTGTTGATTATCACAATTGTGATATTTATTCATTTTTATCTGATGACGATTATAATTTTAATTGAGCTGCATTTTTTACTAAATTTATAAACTGTTTGATTCGGCCATTTTTATACTGATGTACTGATAGCCTTTTTAGGAACTTTTGTGAGTCAATGAATTAAGGGTTCGTATTGCACACAGCTACTACCAAAGTGTCCCGCCACTCAGGCGGACGACCAAGAAGGTGGTCGGCTTCAGTTAGTCTTTAAACAAATGGGTTTTCAATTGTTTACGGAACAATTTTTTATCCTGAATACATCTGAGGGGGAAAGGAAAATCATTCCAATATATGGCAGCTAAAACCAAACAAGCTGAACCACCCCACTTCTTCCTTTTGATGAAAAGAATAGATAGAAGATGGGCCGACTTAGAGCGTAGGGTTCTGTGGGCAATAAAAGGTTAGTCTTTTGTGCAAGTATGTGAGACCAGTTTTATGAAAAGCAGAGTGTGCTACTGTCAAAGCTTAAAAAATTACTCTTTTCTTTACTGGTAGCCAGTGTAACTGGTTGCTGTACTGGGTGATCGAGGCATGCTTATGAAGATTAAATAGAAGGCGCACTGCCATGTTTGGAATGTATTGCAATCTATGGATAAGGTAGTCAGGGATATGGATAAGGTAGTCAGGGAATACTATGTATAGGACATTGGCATAGTCCAGCCTCGACAAAAGTAATGCCTTTACCACAGTTTTCTGGGCTTCCCATGTCAGGAGTTTAAGAAATGTCCTCAGCATCCTTAGAATCCAGCATGCCGATTTGATAACAGATGCGATCTGGGATTGGAGGGCTAGGCAGGTGTCAATGAAAACTCCTAGGTTCCTAGCCAACTCAGTGGGAGTTGTGGGGTTACAACCGGCTGGCCTTGCCCCTAACTATCAGGGAAGAGGGTCAACACCGAATAGCAGGACCTTCGTTTTTCCTGGGTTGCATTGTAAGGAGTTGGTTTTAAGCCATCCCATGACTGCCGCCAAACAGGCTGCAAAATTATTCTTGGCCTCAGGCTCATTGTTATTTTAGGTCAGCAGCAAATGGGTATCATCTACGTAAAGGACCACCTGGATGTCAAAGAATTCAATGAGATAAGACAGTGGGGTCAAATATATGTTAAAAAGTGTATGGCTCAGGGCTGAGCCCTGAGGCACTCAATACTTAGTAAGTTTAGCCTCAGAGAAAAAAGGCTTAAGCCAGACAGCTTGTTAACTATGTTCTAGAAAGGAGCCTAGCCAAGCCAACACCTTCCCCTTCAGCCTGATGTATGCAAGACGGTGTAGCAGGATCTTATGCGAGACAGTGTCAAATGCCGCCAAGAGGCCGCCGAGAGATCTAACAAAATTAGTGCAGTGTTCTGCCAGCATCGAATGTAAATTTAATGGAGTCCGTAATCTCCATAATTGCTGTCTCCCTACTATGTAGGATACTACAGCCGGACTGAGATGGGGGAAGGAGTTTAAAAGTTTCCAAAAAAGACGTTAGCTGGATGTTAGCAATTTGTTCTATAATCTTTGAGAGGCCAGGCAGAAAGGAGATTGGTCTGAAGTTAAAAAGTATTTTTGTGTCCAAGTTAGTTTTTTTTTATCAAGGGAATGATATTGGCCCTTTTCCAAGCGGGGGTACTATCCCTGAGTGCAAGGAAGTTGTAAAAAGCTCCTGAGAAATAGGGGCCATTCTCTACCACTCTGATAATTTATTTTTGGTGGGGCGGGTAGGCGGATCCAGCAGGGAGCCAGATTCACTTTTGGACAAGAAACTTTCCAAATCATTGTTTTTGGAGGGGCAAACCAGCAATTTGTCATGTGCTCTAGGTATTAGTAAACTCTTGTTACTCGTATGAGCAGTATTTGGCATTTCTACCAGGTTGTCCTGGATTTTTTGGATTTCATCCTCAAAAAACTTGCTCAATTGAGAACATAGGGAAGTACTAGTTTCCAAGGGTGGTGTGGAGCCTTTGGGATCAGTAAAATCTGATACGATTTTTTTAATTTTCTTAGGGTTATTATTAGTTTTTTCAATTGTGTTTGTGTAGAAAACGTGACATGTTAACTTCGGGTTAGTATGATATATGCTCAAGGCTGCTTTGTACGGGCTTTTGTCAGAATTATAGTATTGTTTCCTCCATAGGCGTTCCAATTCCTTACAGCGCGTTCTTTCTTCCACTAAGTCACTTGTGAACCAGCGGGCCGGCTGTAGGTGTCTGGCAGTTCCTGTATTGGCTACCAAATATGCTACAGAGGCAAATTTGTTACGCCATTGTTCACATTGACTACATCTAGTATTATATTTGACATGAGTTTAGGCTTTGTGGTATCAAGAGTACCCTTCAGTAGGGCTAAGTCCACCTAGTTCCAGACACGGTTCGTATGAGGGTACCCCATTCTCCCCAAAATTTTAGGATCAGACCAACACCATGGGAATGGTAGTAGGAAGTGGCCTGACCACAGAACTGCCTTTGGCCTGGAAGTCTCTAACTTAGTGTTAGAGAAAATGGTGTCAATACTATGACCTGCCTTATATGTGGGACCCATTATTTACTTAGAGCGACCTATATCAGCAAAAAGTTGCTGTCAGGGGAGTTATCCAGCTGAATGTTGGAGTCACCTAAGACAGTGAAATTCATATAGTTATAAGTTTTGTGGACTGGAGCTTGAGAAATAGAGTTGAGGAAGCTCCTGCATAGCCAGGGGTCGGTATATCAGGACTCCCTCGAAGGAGCATTGCGCGGAGAGTTAGATAACAAACCCTAAGGCTTCTGCACCCACCAGTGTATCAAGATTATGGGTGGTGCATTTTTGTGATTACCTAAAGGCAATGGCCACCCCACCACCCCTTTCACCCTTGCCGTCTAAGACAAGACAGGCAAAATGTGAGGGAGAGTGGCTCTTTGCGGCCAAATAAAGTATTTTGAACTGATTCTCATATAATTGTCTGGCGACAGATGCACTGAAAAGCCAGGTCATAAACACTAGCCCCCTGATACTAAACGGGTAATGTTTTGTGTAAAGTCACGTTTCTCGAATGTGGGCCATTTTTTGGGGTTGCCTTGGCCTAATATTGGTCCCAAGCTGACCCTCTAACCACCCCTTGTGTTTTATTTTTATATTTATTTTTTTAGCTTCAAATATCCCTTACCGGTGAAAGTACTCCTCTCTTGTGCTGTAAAGTGAAGAACCTGAAGTTCTGTCTTTGAACATTCATTTATTACTTAGCAAACTTTTGAGCATATCTACGAGGATCTTGCATATTGCTTGCAACGCGCAATGTGGTACATGCAGGACACAAAGACCTAAGTCATATTTATGAAGCCAAGCCACTTTGCCTGGCTTTGAATGGCTTCACAAATATGGAGTAATGCAATTCAGCGCAAAACGCTTCTTTGCCTTACTCTGCACAAGGGGGGTCACCCATGGGCTTTGCAGTGGGTGTTCCAACGCAACTTCCATGGGTTTTGATGCATTTCCAGATTTACAAAGGAATGCATCAAAATCTTACACTTCCCCAGGTGAAGTGTAACAAAAAGAAAAATGTTTATTTCACCTTGTTTTTTCCTCTATCTATATGTGCTGCATTCAGCAGCACATAGCAGTGGCTCATACGCTAAGGCGAAGGATTGTCGCCCCAGAGGAGAAATAAAATAATAATAACACCATGTTATTATTGTTTTATTTTTCCAAACTGGCTCTGTTTAGGTGCAGGCGGTGTAGGATTGGGCTGCACACAGAGGAGGGGGAGGAGTAGTGGGTACTTTCTGAGTGCGCATGACAGTTTGGCCGGCCATCTTGGGTTGGCCAAACAGTCATGAGCACTTAGCATGTTCTCCACTCGTCTGTATTGCACAGTCTGGGTGGAGAACATGCACCGGCTCGCAATCCCTGTCTGAGCGCCGAACCACAGCGCTTAGACCAATCACAACGCTGCTATCATTCTGGTGAGAGCAGCGCCGTGATTGGCTAGAGGAGTCTGAAAGCCTGTGTGCTTCCTGTTTCCTGCATCGGGCGGAGGAGAGGCTGCGGCTGGTAGGTAATTAGATTTTTCTTTTTTTGGCAGCACACAGAGAAAGAGGTAAAAACCTCTCTGGATTGTTTTTGTGCAGAAAGGTGCCCTTCCTGGTGCGTGGGTGTCTGCATTGGCTCTAGGCTGCCGAAACAGTGCCAGCGCAGGGGGAAAGGACAGGAATGCACCATTTTGTGACGCAGGGCAGTGCAACTCTGCCCTGCGCCACCCTTCTAGTAAATATGCCCCTTTATGTTTTACAAATGCAACACTGCAGTCATCACCTCTTTCTACTTTAGAAGTTGGTATATGTAAAACTGAATATGCATTTTTTAGAACTTTCACACAGCATGTACCGTTGCGTACAGATTCGAATGTGTGCCATACAGTAACATTGCCAGTGCACTTTGTGAACATGTTTTTACATTTTTAAAGAAAAGATTTAGTAAAAATAACTCCTACGGAACCAAGGATGCAGGCACACGTGGCCTTTACTCTGCATCCAGCCACGCTCTGTCCAGGAAGCCCTGCTGGCGGGGCTTTATTCACTGGCATTTTAAAATCCTTCAAGGGCGCCCTGCTCTCTAAACATTCATGATTTGAGTCTAATGACCCATAATGAACAAGGCGGACGTAAAATAGAACTGAAAGAAAAATCAACCTGTCATTCACGGAAAAATAAGTCACATTTGGCAACTGTATACCGTAACAATGCATAACTAAAGTAAAAGCACAGCACTTAATAACAGACGTCCATTACTGGAATGCCTGCTGCACCACTCACGCGCCACCGAAGGAAGACTATTACGTCCTTGAGTTGTGCTATTGACATGGCACTAATGTGCACATTTCCACCCCACCATATCATTAGGAGAAACATGGAAAATGGCGGTACAAGCACAAGCCTAGGTTTAATCAAGGACCCTGGAGACTAATGAAATGTACTTTTACTGCAACAATATTCGTTTGCAAGCGTCCTGCAAGAAACCTCGCAGAACTAGAAAGAGTGGGGCAATTTGTGGTTCTCCCATTGGCCCAATATTGCCCCTAGGCGTCGCAGTTGTGGATTCCCACAAAAGCCTGAGCCCACTGCTCCACTCCCTGCCCTATGGGTGGAAGGATGCGCCGCTGCCAGTGCAGGAGGCCCTGAGAGATAGGACTCTGGGGCATTATCAGCTGGTTTGTGGCCTACCTCCAGCCCCCACATTACCACATGTTTGCACTGGAAGCTAGCAGCATAGGCGACAACAATGCACTGTGCTTGCGTTGCGCACTGCTGACTGAAAGGCAGTCCCTGCGACATGCGTTGCCACTGTCCCTGGGCACAAAGGAATCCAGCCCTGTGAATTGGTAAGTACCACCCCTCAAGTCTTTCACTTTCAGGGAGAGTGGGATGGGGTGCAATTTCTTGTTCAGTCAGCATATGTGTATCTTATATTAAATATAATGTCCGGGTTATTCTTTTTTAAAACAATCTAACTATATGCAAAGTACCTTAAAAATGTATTATGGTACAACGATTCATTTGAATGTGTATCTTTTTACCAAGCAATTTCTCTACGTTTATTAGCCATGTACACCAGCAAAGATATAGTTAAAAACGTGCCTGTTATTATAGCCAATTGAGCGTTTGGGGTGGGTTGTTCAGAACTGAACAGTTATATGCTCTATTCAGGTGTTGTTCTAACCCACACAGCGTTCTCTGGCTGTGGGACGAGAATGAACTGCTCAACAGCAGTGAAAGCTTCCAAGCTGCATGAAGAATATACAGCCTCTTGGCGGAATGGAGGAAAGACTCTCTGGTGGTAAGTGCAGAAGTGCAGTTCACAGGCTCGCACAGGGATCTATCACAGAAGAACAAAGGGTGCACCAGTGCAGAGCTGTCCGCACAAGGGCACACACGGTATTCTACCTTTACTACGCGGTCATTACTTCGTATTACCAGTACTATGCATATTTTAGTTCGCAGATGCCATTACTTAGCATGTTTTTACTTAGCATGCATTTACTACACATGTTCCATTACTTAGCATGCACTTACTACACATAATGGAGTTACTGTGCAAATTAAAGTTTTGGGGTACAGGGGTATTTTTAGGGGTCAGGGTGGGTTAGGGTTTTCGGGTGTAGGGGTTATTTTTAGGGTTCAGGGTGCATTTAAGGTTTTGGGGTGCTGGGGTATTTTTGGGGTTCATGGTACATTTAGGTTTTGGGGTGCTGGGGTAATTTTAGGGGTCTGGGTGGGTTAGGGTTTTGTGGTGCATGGGGTATTTTGAGGGTTCAGGGTGCGTTTAAGGTTTTGGGGTGTTGGGGTATTTTTGGGGTTCAGGGTGCCTTTAGGTTTTGGGGTGCTAGGGTAATTTTAGGTGTCAGGGTGAGTTAGGGTTTTGGGGTGTAAGGGGTAATTTTATGGATGAGGGTGTGTTTAGGTTTTGGGGTACTGGGATATTTTTAGGGGTCAGGGTGAGATAGGGTTTTGGGGTATAGGGGGTATTTTTAGGGTTCAGGGTGCGTGCCAGGGGATAGGTTACTATTACGATATTTTTTTTGTTTTAAAGGACCAATAATGCGTTGTAACTGTATGCGTAATAATTAACTGCGAAGTAAAAGCATTTTTAATGTATTTGTATATATTTGCGAAGTAAAAACATGCGCACTAAAATCATGCGTAGTAAAGGTATTTGCGAAGTAAAAACTTCGAAGTAAAAAGCGGCTGAGTAACGGTATGCTAAGTCACATCATATATTCGCACACACAGCCTAGGTCACCCGAAGAGTGCAGGGTGCAATCATGAAACACTGTGAGACGCACGGATCTTGAATGCACATCGGACACTGATGATGCGCTGTTAGACACACATGCCTTAAATGAACATTGATTGCAGAACAAAACGGTATGCAGTGATGTGGCGCAGTTGGGCACACATGCATTGCACAGACATTGGAGCCATTCGGTGTGACTTCTATGCAGCCCCATCAGGGTGAAACACACAGGATTTGGTGGCTGCTCATGGCTTTGGCTTATCTAACCTTCATTATATAGTTCTGTAATGCTGAACTTGGGCTGTGCCTCAGGACAGTCGACTTCCTGGTATCCTTGAGCAAAAGCACTGTACTATCCTTTCTCGTCAAATACTTCTGCCTCTAACTATCCTTATTCTCTACACGTGTGTGCAGAGCTCCTTGGAGCAAGTTGTGAAAAATGCAGTGGCGTAGCAAGGAGGGGCAAGGGCGGGCAGCACGAGTTTTATAAAGCGGAATACACATATTATCTGTACTAGATGAGGGCATTAAATACAGTACAAACTTTAAATGTACAGTGTGGGTTTCTGGTATGGGTCCATCAATGGTGAAAGAAGTTTTGGAACTCACTAATACAACAATTAACGCTGTAGTCTCACAGGACAAATTGTTGCCTAAAGCGCTCCATATTCATACAATACATAGGTAATCCAAGGGTTACAGTCCAGCTGATTCCCTGGTTCGAGTTGGTAAGTTGGCTTTGAGCCTGTGCTTTGACCAGAGGGTCTAGGGCTTCTAAATAAATGGGCTATATTTGGCAAAGGTGCAAAAAATCATTCATAGAGGTTGACAGGTAGCCCATCTTTTCTTTGTAAGCTGTGCCGCCTTTGTCCTGCCTTTGGGCTACTTCTTTGCTCAGGTGTTGCTTTTGTCAAGCCACAGGCTGACCTGCTGCAACTGGCTTGGTCCAGGCTTACTGAGTAAAAAGTAGATATTTCTCATTTCATTCACTATATATGTACACAAACCAAGGCAGATTTAGAGGGAGAGGCAATCAGAGAAGCAGTGAAGGGGATCTGAAGAGAAAGAGGCAACAGCAGCATCAACTATAACTAAATGCTCACAACAATTTTAAAGGGGACCCAACCTTACATGCTCAATGTACTGTATAGATTTACTTGTGAGAGCCGGATAGATGCAGAGGGCTTCAGGTAAAAAGCTTGTACCTCACAGAGCCAGATGCAGAGGGCTTCAGGTGGACTTCTGGTAAAAAGCTTGTACCTCACTTCTATGTCATGACTTGATCATGGGATTGGTAGACATGTGTAACTCACGGCCCTTTCAGTTGGTAGCAGAGGATGGTTGCCTCTGCAGTGAGGGGAGAAGATAGGAATATCAGGGAAAGCTGGTCATAGAGCCCCAAAAAGCCCAGAGGATCAAAGGTCAGAGGATTGAAGGCAGAGGACGACGAACTTTGGCGGAGACCGACGAAGAGTGACGGTACGGCAGGAACAGCAGTACACGGTGGAGTGAGTATGAATAGGGATGTGTGTTAGATTGCGAGGATGATTTGATTGTGTGATGTCTTGCGGAGTTCGGTTGAGAGTCGAGCGGTCCATGTGATACGATTTGTTTTGTTTCGATGTCAGGCTCGAAGAGTAGCCTAAGATCGCGGGATAGTTTTTTGGTGTAGAAGACACCAGAGCTGTAATTGTCTGACCAGTGATTGTGGGAGTCGTGAGGCGTCATCACAGACCCACAGGAGATAGGGAACATGTGAGAGAGCTTGAGAGAGTCGTGTGGGAAGCTAATGCACAAGAGCAGACTACAGTGTTTCGAGAGGCCAATGCAGGTTGTGGGTCATAGTGTGTGTGAGCGATTTTGAGCGAGTGAATTCTATCAATTAGATATATGAGTGTCCGGCTGTTCGTGGGCAGACGGTTGCCAGTGGTGAGGCAGACAATTACTTGTGAGGCTGTTCGGTCGTTTAGTGGACAGACAGTCGGTTAAGTGACTGTCCGGTTGTATGGTGGACAGACAGTTACTTGTTTCTATGAATGAGGTGCGTGAATGTGTAAGGAAGAGATTTTGAAAGGGGGGTGAACTGCTAAGCTGAGTGAGGAGCGGAGTGACGTCGGAGTGTGCCGTGCTGCGATAGGTCGGTTGGTATCAATCTGCGCTGGGATTGGTGGATTGTCATCAGGAAGTAAAAATGAATACATCTTGTGAAGGAAAGGAGTTGGGTGTAAACATGCGATGTTTTAGGGTGTTACTTGACCTTTGTAGGGGAGATAGAGGAGTGGTAACTCGAGTGGGTGAAGAGACACCACCCGAGGACACAACAGCACACTATATGGCCACGAATGTAGGACTCCATAGCATAGTCTGACTTCAGAATTGGCATACGGTTACTGAGAAGGAGGGAGATTTGGCTTTTCCACGTTATGGGCCATTTAGATTGGATATTTTGTACCAGTTGAGGGCAAAGATGGCTTCATTGCGACCTCCACTCAGAGCGACACAGTTTGAGGCTTTAGATGCATGGATAAGAGCAGCACATGCGAGAAAAAGGGACTGAAACCAGGAAAAAGTGAAAAGTTTTATAAGTGCGTTTCAAGATGCACAATGGGATGCATTGGTGACTGAAAATGTGGAGAGTAGAGACTATTGAGGGGGAAAGAATATTCCCGATGTTGGTGAAAGTAGGCGATGTCCAAAAGAGGAGGGAAGAAGAAGATGATAGTGACACGAATGACAACTTGTTCGAGTATATTCCAGTGTTGGAGGAGGGAAGCTAAGCGCTTACACTAGGGACAGGTGAAGCGCAGACACGTCCTAGTGTGAGAGTTGTAGGGAAGATTTCAACAGGAACAGAGGAAATAGGAATATAGCAATTGAGAGATACAGAGATGAGCGGTGCTAATGCTGCTACACGGTTACCGAATGCCCTTAAGGTGCCGGTCACCATAGGTCCCATAGTGTCAGTGTATGATTCAGGTCAAGCAGGAAACAACAGTCAACCACAATTACCAGCAGCAGGAGACAGCGTTAGTGCTGGAGGAAATGGTACAGTGAATGGAACTGGTCCTCCTTTGCGACCTTTACAGGCTGAGGGAAAAACCTATTGCGTGGTACAAGCAAGTTGATCACTTTGTCAAAATTTCACAGGTTTTGTGGATTGATCTGAATACAATGTTTGGCATTGTGGTGCCGAGCGATTTGTAGTTAGCTTGTAAGATTGCCGTTGAATGGCCAACGTCAGAACCAAAACGAGATCCTATTACCCATAGTCTTTCACCTGTGGTTATGAAAAAGTTTGAGCAGGTAATCACATGGTTACAGTCAAAGATTTAGCCTCAAGATATTGATTGGGTTAAGATAGATCAGACTACTTGATTCCCAGTCCTGAGGCGGAAGCCGGGAGCTGGCGGTACGCTAAGATTGTTTTTAAAAATTGTGTGTGTTTCACTAGCTGTATTCTGTTCACTTTTAAAACCACAAAGCCTACCTGAACTCTTTTAGGGCGGAAATCCACTGCCCACATACCACTCAGCCGATTGATTGCTGCAGCGGTAATTGTTTGTTTAGCGGCCGCCATCGCCGGCGTGCTCGCTGACCACGCCCCCTCGAGGCCACGCCCCTCGCCCTGTTAAAAGGCGCTGAAATTACTAGCGTCTACAGAAACTTGATTCCCAGTCCTGAGGCGGAAGCCGGGAGCTGGCGGTACGCTAAGATTGTTTTTAAAAATTGTGTGTGTTTCACTAGCTGTATTCTGTTCAATTTTAAAACCACAAAGCCTACCTGAACTCTTTTAGGGCGGAAATCCACTGCCCACATACCACTCAGCCGATTGATCGCTGCAGCGGTAATTGTTTGTTTAGCGGCCGCCATCGCCGGCGTGCTCGCTGACCACGCCCCCTCGAGGCCACACCCCCCACTTCACCTCTTATCATGTGCATAGGCAGGAAGCGCAGCGGACGAGCGCAGCGGGAGCGCCGTTTGCGCGCTGAAGGCGCGCCTAAGGCAAGCCCGTCTGCACCCGTCCACGCCCCGGCAGCGCACAGGGCCAGGACCCCTGCTGATTCTACACTACATGGGACTATTCCCCCTATCACATACAACTCAGACGAACTGAGAGTTTTTAATCACAACCTTTTATGTAATGGCGCCTACTGGAATGTCTTAGACTCCTCCTCACGAACCTGTCCAAATTGCTTCTTTAAATTTAGCCCCCCTAATCCCTCCTTCCCCCAGCTTAACACAGCGGATGACCCACCTATTCAGGCTGCCCTTATCAATGCACGCTCCCTATCAAAGCACTCAGAGGAAGTATATGAATTCGTTATTGATAAGAACCTTGACATCCTATTCATCACGGAGACGTGGTTGAATGAGAGCTGCGCCCCAGTAGTTGAGCTGGCTGTCCCCAGAGGGTTTAAGATCACCAGACAGGACCGTAATAAAGGCAGGGGAGGAGGCTTAGCCGTGATCTACAAAGAGAAATGGACTCTGAGGATAGAATGCACAGGAAGGATTGAGGATGGAGAAGCTATGGAATTCTCCCTAGCACTATCCCCCAAATTTACCCTGGGGGGACTATTGATCTATCGCCCACCGGGTCCTCTAGGCAATTTTATCAAATCCCTGGAGGAGATCGCCATCCAACGTGCACTCAGATTCCCACACTTCCTAATGCTGGGAGATTTTAACCTACATATGGACACGAGCTCTGCCCCCGGAGTTAAAGAGCTGAAAGAAATCTGTAGTTTGGCTCAGATGGCTCAACAGGTGCAATCTGCCACTCATGAAGGGGGTCATTGTTTAGATTTGGTATACTCTAACTTTAACATCTCTGCTGATCCACCCTACCCCATTACATGGTCAGACCACTTTCCTGTTCACTTCTCCTGGTTCATAAACAACATCCGTGTGTCATCCACACCCAAGCCTGGGGAACGCCCTAGAAGAATTAATATTCCGGATCTAGCGGAGGCCCTCACCCACTCCACCCCAATGAAAGCACAAAATTTGGAGGAAGCTGTAGACAACTTCTCATCCTGGATAGACTCCTCCATTAGGTCATTACCAAAAAGCAAAGGAAAAAACAACCATAGGATCACCCCCACTTCCCCCTGGTATACTGAACAATTAAAAATCTTAAAAATAGGATGTAAGGCGCTAGAGCGAATATGGAGAAAGAACTATTGTCCTACTGCTAAATCGGAACTCCGTGCAGCCCAAAAAAGTTACTACGCAGCGATTAAAACAGCTAAAGGGGAATTCTACGCGTCTAGAATTCAAAAAGCTAAAAACAACAGTCGAGAAATTTTCTCCATAGTTAAAAGCTTTACTGCCCCGGTAGCAGAGAAGACTTCAGTTCCACCCTCCACAGACTGGTGTGAGCAACAATCCACTTTTTTCATCGAGAAAATTCAAAAAATTCAAGACAGTCTGAATAACCCTGACCAGCCACTTGCCCCGCAATCTGATCTAGCCTTAATTTACCAACCACCTCCTCCTTCACTTTCCCAAGTAACCAAGGCTAAAGCAATGATGACCAAATTTAATCAGGTCGAAAATATAGATGTTATGACCATATTAAAAACTCTGAAGTCAGGGTCACCTATAGATCCTTGCCCTGCGAGGGTCCTAAATGGAGTAGCCGAAGTAATTACCCCTATGGTCACTGCTCTGGTCAATGAATCCCTAACTTCAGGAATTTTGCCCTCCAAGTGGAAACAAGCCAAACTTCTCCCTCTGATAAAAAAAACCCTCCGCAGATCCATCGATCACCTCCAACTACAGGCCTATATCCCTCCTGCCAGCCCTTGCTAAAGTTTGCGAGAAGGCTGCATTCCGGCAACTTGAGAGATTCATGGAATCTTCTGAGGCTCTACATCCGGCCCAATCAGGCTTCCGCACCTCTTTCAGTACTGAAACTGCATTGGTGGAGATGGCAGAGGCCATCAGGGAATGCCTTGACGGAGGCGGCAGAGCGGCCCTTATTCTTTTGGACCTCTCTGCCGCGTTCGACACGGTGCCCCACCTCCAGCTTCTATCTAGGCTGGAGGACATTGGCATCTCGGGCACGGCATTGGAATGGATCAGGTCTTTCCTATCTGACCGGACCCAACAGATTTGGTTACCTCCCTATCACTCCTCTAATCGAAGGGTAGAAACTGGAGTACCCCAAGGGTCGACCTTAAGTCCCCTTCTTTTTAACATTTATTTAACTCCTTTGATCCGGCTGGCAGAGAACTGGGGTGCTAAGATTATGGCTTACGCCGACGACACCCAGCTTCTCTTCACCTGGAAAAAGGAGAACTTGTGCACCTCTGGAGTACGCCAATGCCTATCCTCTGTATTTGCCTGGCTAGCTAGAGCTTGCCTCAAATGCAACGAGGATAAAACAGAAATTCTGCTCTACGGCCAATTTCCCACTGACTTTAAGGAGTCTATTTGGCCCAGTGAATCAACATGCCCAACGGGAGAGAGTGGGATAGCCAAGAACCTGGGTATCTGGTTTGGAGCAGACTTATGTTTTCGCGACCAGATCTCGCAACTGGCGGGGACGTGTTTTGGAACCCTGACCACTCTTCGCAAATTCTTTCCCCTTCTTCCTCAAATGGCCAAAGAAACGGTAGCCAGAGCTCTGGTGCTCTCCCGTCTGGACTACTCAAACGCCCTTTATATAGGGGCACCTGACTACCTGATCAGAAAGCTACAGGTAGTCCAGAATGCAACGGTGAGACTCATTTTTAACATCTCAAGGAGACTCAGCGTTTGCAAACAGTTGAAGGAGCTTCACTGGCTTCCTGTGGCCCAAAGAGTGTGCTTTAAAACTTTGGTCCTCGTTTATAAAGCCCTCAATGGACCGTGCCCTTCCTATCTAGCCAAAAGATTCACTCTCTACCTCCCGACCCGTCAGCTGCGATCTACCTCCAGAAAGCAGGTGGTCGTCCCCAGATTTAAAAGAGTTCGCCTGGGTGGACAATCTCTGACGGTAAAGGGAGCTCAAATGTGGAACGCCCTGCCACACGCTCTCAGACACTCTCCCAATCTGATAAATTTTAAAAAACTGCTTAAAACTCACCTCTTTCTAATCCATGAATAGCTGACTCCTTTTACCACTCTGATTCAGTTTCGTCCCCGCGCCAGGACAGTCTTGACTATCGGAGCGCGTTATAAATCCACATATAACATAACTACCCAAGAACCCAAAGAGTCAGTTCATGCTTACTATGAGAGGCTCTTGCAAGCCTTTAAGCAGTACAGTGGATTAGATAATTTAGATTCCAAAAACATGGGACAGCTCGTCTCCAAGTTTGTTTTTGGGTTAGGACCAGAGATTAGCTTCATGATCCAGCAGCATCTGATCTGCTGGCAAAACAAGTCTGTGGATGAAATCCTACGATATGCTAGATACTGTAGTGATGAAGTAGACTCAAAACATAAGAAGCTCCCGGTCTCGGGGAACATGGCGGCCGCTAGCTATACGGTCGCGGCTCCTCTCTCTCTCCCCCTGGACAGCGTAGATGCCACGTTAAGATGAATATATCGGCAATACTGGTTACATCGTAATGTTCTGTAGTAGTACTTTCCCTTGCCGAGTTAAAAACCCTGTTAAAACCCGAGCCCTTAACTCTCCCCGATTACATCTTGGAAGGAATGCCCCCGGAACCTACTTGGATCTAAGACGCGGGTCTCTCTGGGCTCCCCGGGCTCGCGCAGAACACACGGACAGAGCCTCAACAGAAGCAGGCATGGGTGCTGGAGCCATGGTTTAGAGCTCAGCGACACTGGCGCTGGGAGGAGGCCGCCCGATCGTGTCGGAGAAGGGATCTCGTCAGTTTCTAGTTCCGGGTTGCAGGAGGCAGAGACAGCGGAGGCACAATCCCAAACAGCAGCATCTCTGTCCTCCGTCAGGTTACCTTCAATTCTGGGGCTGGTGGGAATCTTGGACTGAAAATCTCTGCACAGGTAGGAAGTCGGCGCTTTTCTCTCTTCTCCATCCGAGGTAAGGTTTGTGCCAAGCTCGGAGAATTTTCTGATAAAGTGGAGATTAATTCCCTCGATTATAATCCAAGCAAGGCTACTTTCTTAAAAATAAATCAAAATTTTATTGATGATTGTATGGAAGCAGGACTGAAGTCGGTGTCAGGCTCAGGTGAAATTAAGAAGCTTGAGGCTAGAAAAGGTGACATTCCTAAAGTAAACAGGTACACCCTTCGGACAAGAGTAATTTGCGCCTCAAATATTGACAAACCTGGATATCCCTCCCGCACCCTCCCAGTAGTATCTGAAGTGAAACGGAGGGGGGCTACAGAGGGGGGAGCGGAGATCAAAAATAAAGGGGCAGACAACAGTAAGAAAGGAGCAAAAGGTAAAAAGAGCTCTTCCTCAAGGGTTAAAATCACCCCCTCCCTTAAAACCTTTTACAAGGTTATGTCTTCTTCTTCAAGTGCGAGTACCTCAGCCTATCCACCTTCCCCTCTTGCTATCCTAACTAGCACTTGCCCAGACGAGATTAAATCTGTCTCTGCATCAGCTGCTCAATTGTCAATAACTCCAGCACCAGTGTCAGTTGAGGTGTGCCCCGCCATACCTTTGTCCAACAGATATTCCCCCCTAGCCTCATGTGGAGGTCGGTCAGGGGGCGAAGAGTCATTCCGAACTGGGGATAATAGCATCGCTGCCTCTACCTTGATAGGTATGAAACCTCTACCAGACAGTCTAGATAGCTTGGGTATAGCTATGGCCATTGGCGCTGCAACAGTGACTGCCGATTCAGCTCCGAACACAGCAACCTTAGGAGCAGAGCCACATTCCTTGGCTGACATTTTGTTTGGAATTAAAGAGGAACTGTCTAATAGGTTCAAGGTGTCTGAGCTGAACCAAGCAGAATTATCAAAAAGATTTACCATCTCCGAGACAAACCAGGCAGCCATCCAAGCTTCTTGTGAGGTTCTTTCTAATAGACTGGACGAGGTTTCCCTAAGAACAGATGCAATAGAGGCAGAGATCGCAAAAATCAAGGATACGATTAATTCAACAGCGGGGGAGCTTGCTAAGATATCAGCCCAGAATAAGGATCTTAGGGATGATGTAGAACGCCTGGAAAATTATTCTCGCCGCAATAATTTAAGATTCCTGAATGTTCCAGAAGCTCTGGAGGGCGCGGACTTAAAGGGATTTATCATCACCCTCTTAAAGGAAACTGTCCTGATAGGTGCTCCAGAGATCGATCTTGTTCACGATATCCAGAGAGTCCATCGAGACCCTTTCAGGAGGAACCCAGCTAAATCAAAGCCGAGGAAAATACTGGTCAACTTTTTGACATATTCAGTAAAAGAATTGATTCTATCCTCCGCTCTCAAAGAGGGCTCCATCAATTTCAGAGGTTCTACCCCCTTTTCCTTCCAAATTAGATCTGACATCTCTCATGTGACTGCCTCAAGGCAATGGGAGCTGGGGAAAAGACTGGAAGAGTTAAAAAGTATAGGAGCTAAAGCCCAGTTGAAGTTTCCCGCTATTCTCCGAGTGATGTGGAACAACCAAATGTACCAAATAAAAACTGGTGAAGAAGCGGATGCCCTTATAGAGAGGATTAAAAGTAGCAAAGAGAAATAGGTTCGGAGTCCTATGCAGAGTAATTTTAGAAGGAGTAGGGTATGAAAGTTAATAATTATCTGTAAGGGATACTAAGCTAAAACCAATCAGCTGATATATGGTTTTTTTTTTTGATCTATTAGTCCGGGGGGGGGGGGGGTTAGGGGTCGAATAGGCATGCCTATTGGAAGGGAGGGTTCCTTATGTTAGACGGGGGCACTTGGGAGGGTGGGGGGAGGGCACGGGTGGGGAGCAATGGGTAAAAAAACAAAAAAATGAACCTCATCTCACGTTAAGTACAAGTCCTGGGAGTCTCCGGTCTGGGGGTTGGTTACAAAGTAAATGGCCTTAAACCACAACATAGGGGGTAGGAGGATTGTCTTCACCTCCTGGAATGTCAATGGGCTAAGGTGCTCCCGCAGACAAAGGTTGATCTTGAAATACCTTGAGTGCTCTTCGGCCCAGGTCTGTATATTACAGAAGACCCACCTGAGTCAAATAGAGAGTTCCCTCCTTTTCTCTAAGGTCCCCTGGATAGACTGTTTTTGTATCTCTCAGCAGTCATCCCATAATAGAGGGGTCGCGATTTTGGTGAAAAAAGGTTTACATTGCTCTATAAAAAACTGCCGGACAGACACCTCTGGGAGGTGGTTAGTGGCAAACTTGATGGTTGATCATACCAACTTAACCTGTGTGTCATATTATGGCCCAAATATAGACGACCCTACACATATCTGTAAACTTCAGTCGATTTTAACATTGGCAACTCCTCTGTTTGTTATCGGAGGCGACTTTAATCTTCTCCTCGATCCGGTTAGAGATAGGTCTAACCTGAGTTACCATATTGGCGCTCCAAAATCCCGTCGAGCCCTTATTAATATGCTGCAGGACTTAGATTTGGCAGATGTCTGGAGGGCAAAGAAAGGAGAGACACAGGAATTTACGTTTTATAGTAAAAAGTATGGCCATTCCTCCCGGATCGATTATGTTTTAACAGATACACCATCCCTTAATGACATCGAGGAACTATCTGTTAAGCCTAGTCATCTTTCAGACCACGCACCAATTCAGTTTGTATATAGGGCTAAGGGGTCGGCACTACAGTGTAGATGGACATTAAACAGAACTATGCTATCCGTCCCCGAGATTATTAAGGCTGTTAAGCTTTCCTCTATTGACTTCTTTGAGTTAAACAGGGGATGTACGTCAATGGATTATATATGGGACGCCTATAAGGCTAATTTGAGAGGCAGTTTCCATAGCCTCATCTGTTTTAAAAACAGATCTGAAGCAAGTGCCCTAAAATCCGCTGAGGAGAAAATAAGTAAGTTTAGAGGGAAAGGAACAGACTACCCCCAGGGGATTTAGATCAGTTACCACAAGTTCTAAAAGACCTAGAAGACGTAAGACGGGAGTTTAGAGGAATGCTAGAAGCAAAATGCAGAGCACAGTGGCACGCAAAAAACATGCAGAATTTTGAGTACGGGGAGAAAGCAGGGGCCCTCCTTGCCTGGAAATCTAGAGTAGATAGAGCGAAAAATAACATTAATAGACTGATAATAAACACCACGGGGGAGACTTCAAGTAGATTTGAAGATCTGCAATCCTGTCTACTTTCCCTTTTTTCAGATCTATATAAAGAGGACTTGGAGCCCTCCCACTGCTCAGTTCAAGCTTGGCTAAGCACAAAGTCTCTTTCCTCTATAATAGAGGAATGCAGAAATAGATTAGAGGCCCCTATTACCATGGAAGAGATAAGTGCACAAATTAAGAATTGTAAGAATAAAAAGGCAGCCGGCATGGACTCACTCCCTAATGAAGTATAGAAACTTCTGGCCGAAGAACTGACCCCCGCCTTGACTTCTCTGTTTAACTTGGTCTATTGTCTTGCTGGTAAGGTTCCGGAGTCTTGGAAAGAGGCAACCATAGTCTTGATCCTTAAACCAGGTAAAGACCCACTACGAGCTGATTCATATCGCCCAATCTCCCTGCTTAATGCTGACTACAAGATCTTTATGGGCATATTGGCAGGGAGATTGGCAAAATTGGTCCCTAAGTTGGTTCATTCAGACCAAAAGGGTTTTGTAGAAGGCAGGCAGATTCAAGAGCAAACTCAGCTAATGATAGGGAACATCGACCTGGCCATTACGAGATCTGACCCCTTGGCTATAATAGCCTTGGACGCGGCCAAGGCATTTGATAGAGTCTGCTGGGTCTACCTATGGGAGGTATTGGCAGCACTAGGGTTTGGCCCAATTTTTATCCAAACCCTGAGAAACTGCTATCAAGGTGCATCGGCACGTATCCTACTGAATGGGATACTCACCTCAAGCTTCAGCATTCAGAGAGGAACCCGGCAGGGTTGCCCGATTTCTCCACTCCTGTTCAATATTTACATTGAACCACTAGCTCAAGCCATCAGATTAGACAACGACATCTATCCCTTTAAATCTCAACTCTACAGCAGCAAATTAGCTCTGTATGCTGATGACCTGACTGTATACACAAATAATCCTAGAGTGGCTCTTTCCCGTTTAGAGTCAATTACGGAGGAATTTGGGGCACTGTCAGGTTATTTGGTAAATAAATCCAAGACGGAGGTGATGGGCTGGAATGTTGAGCAATGGGGAGGAGCCGATTCTTTAGAACTAAGATACTTGGGTATCTACATAGTTAAAGATTTGGCACAAGTCCCCCTCGTAAATCTGACCAGAGTAACCAAGGAAATTGATCGCCTTTTCTCTAGATGGAGGAACCTCCCTTTGACTATATACGGGAAAGTAAATCTGGTGAAGATGATCATTCTCCCTAAGCTCTCTTACGTCTTCTCTGCTATCCCTCTCTCATTCCCCCAAAATTTAATAAGCAAAATCCAGAGTAAAATTGGGAGTTTCATCTGGGGAGATAAGGGTACCAGATTGTCTTGGAAAAAACTGAGGCGTAGACTGCTCATGGGGGGATTGGCACTCCCGGACATAAGCTGGTACGCAGTAGCTTTTCAGTTTAAAGCTATCCGCACACTACTGATGAGACCTTAAGAATCGGCCTGGGGGAGACTGCTGGGCGAAATGGCAAGAGCGGAAGGAGGGGGAGGAAGTGGAGAGGCCTTTCTGTACAAGTTTGGCGCTCCTAAGTACTTTAAAAAAGTTTGCCTAAAGGTCCTAAGGGCAGCCCTAGTTCTTTGGCATAAAGTTAGAACCACATGGGGGATAGGGTATTATTCACATTACGCTCCCATTTGGGATTCCCCCGGGACACCTCATTGTCTAAAGGACGGGCTGGCTTTACCCATTAAGAGGGCTGGAATCAAAATCTGGTCAGAATTGGAAGACTCAGAGGGGATCCTCCCCTGGGAGGCTTTGAGGTCCAGGATTGGCACCGGGTTCTCTAGGTTTAAATTTCTACAGCTGGCTTCGTGGTTTGAGGCAGAGAAAGAGCAAACAAGAGGAAATTGGGAGATAGAAAGGCTGTGTCACTCTACTCTGGGTATAAAAAAAGAGGTATCCGTGTGGTACAATCTAGCCTTAGAAGCTGTAGATCCGATGACCCCCCCATCGATTAAAATTTGGGAACAGTCCCCCCTTGGGCCTACAATAGAAGCACTGTTTGAGCCTTCACTGAAGCTGCTGTACAAATACATTAAATCTGCGGCCTTAAAAAAGAATCATTTCTTCATCATTAACAGGCTTTACTACACCCCAGCAAGAATTGCGAAATTTGCCTCAGCACCAACCCCAAAATGTCCAAGGTGTAAGCTTCCTCTAGCCAATGACCTCCACATTTTCTTTGAGTGCCCTAAAATAAAGATCTTCTGGAAGGATATCGGAGACATCCTCAAAGATGTGTTTAAATCTAACATCAAGGTTAATATGTCACTGATTTTCTTTGGAGACGATGGACTATTTTGTACGAAGGCATTACAACAGCATGGAGGACTTTTGTTATACTTGGTTCTGCTTGCACGAAGAGAGATATGTAAGAGATGAAAGGACCCCCAACCACCTAACAGAGAAGACTGGCTCAAGGTCTCCTTTGCTATGGCACATCTGGAATATGATGGAGTAGAGGAAAAATCTACCAATCTTTGGCATCCTTTCATGAGCTGGGGCCACAACTTACGATTGAATACTTTGGTCCAATGATTACACCAGATACCCATACTAAACAAGGGACTGGTCGGCCAACGGAAACATATGTGGTAAGCCGGTTGTGTTATCCCCACAGATCGTTCAAGCGGCTTCATAAGACCCACAGGTGTTTATTGGTGAGATGAGGACTAATAAAAAAAAATTAAAAAAAAATAAGAAGCTCAAGGATAAGTTGATGCTAGTCCAAATGAAGAATGCAGAGAGGATAGAACAAGTGCAGCCGAGCAGAGGAACACTGGAACGAAGACAGAGGACCGGCTGGGGGGGGCAAACTTGTCAGGTCAGGAAAGAGGTAAACCTGTAGACCCCAAGACAGGAGTAGCTGTTGGTACTCTGAAGAAGACTACTGCATGCCATTATTGTCACAAAATCGGGCATTGGAAGCACGAGTGCAGGTTAAATCCTGCTAATCAGGTCCAAGATGAGGAGATGGTACAGGTACCTGAGACGGTAAATACCATAGTAAGACTCAGGTCTGTACAAGGGGGCAGCTTAGGAACATAAGTGTAAGTTCCCCAACCACCGAGAATTCCACAAGCCAGCAAAGCGTACCAGCAGATGCCATTCATTGTGACTTTCGATGAGTTCGACCCAGACCCGTTACCATGACGGTGCCTACGGGGGGAGGAAGACTGTACCCTTGGAGCAGTCTTGAAGGTAGACCAGAGAGGACTGTATGTAGAGGCAGATGTTGACGGTCACCCTATCACCTTTTCAATAGATACGGTGCCACCCGTTCTACTGTGAGAGCAGCAGTAGTCCCAAACCTACCCCTCTCGGGACAATCGATCCAAGCTGTAGGAGTTGTGAATAAGAGAATGACCAATCCATTGACAGATGAGATACCTGTGAGAATAGGAACATTTCACGATCAACACCAATTTGTAGTGTGTAATTCAAGTCCAGTCTGTTTGTTGGGTCGTGATCTGTTGTGTAAATTGAACTGCACTATTTATTGGATGCCCAAAGGAGTGGAGTTGCAGACTAATGATGATGACATTGCATTTAAACTGGCAAACCAGAATCTCTGCATACAGATGTTCCCTGTGTTTCAACGGTCGAGAAATTACTACTTGATTTGAGGGACTCTGTCTCTCTGGAGGTATGGAATTTCATGGGGGGAAGAGATAGGATTAGTTCTTTCCCTCTTTGTTCAACACATCCATCAAGGTCATCTGATCTGAGTTTATCTTCTCCATAAAACCTTCACAGCTGATTTTGGAGTCAAATAGAAGAGGCCATTGGTTACTCTACTCACACTGCTAATGCTAAGTAAAGGGTGTCTTCTTCAACCGTTGTATAATAATAAGTCGCACAGTACAGTGAAATAGTGAACACACTTCCATCTAGTAGTAATGTCAAGAAGTAATGAATATAACTTACCGCCGCCGGCCACTGCTGCTGGATCACCCCGGTCTCTCCTGCAGGTGCCGCCAGTTCGCCTGCCCCCTCCGGAATGGCCGCATCGCTGGCCCCGATGGCACTGGTGGATGGTAGTGTGCCTAGAAAAAAACATCACACATTTTAAGTTGCCTGGAAACCTCCCCCTATTTTAAGTGTTCACTTGGAACATTAAAAAAAAGTTAATACAACATACATCAGCACTAGACAGTAAGTACAGTCAGTAGACAGACACTAGTAGTAGTGATATGGTTCCACTTCCTAGGGTCATCTAGTCCTACTCTACTCTTTTATAAGTTAGCCTGAGCCATGTGTAACCCTTTTAGATTCATCATGTCGACTACTACTCTTTTGGCGCCTATTTAATTATACCTGCCAGCTTATTGACGTGTGCAGTAGATGCCTTTGAGGCCACTTGACTGTTGCGTACAAGTGAAGAGGTCGAAAAAAAAACCCACTTATTGAGTTTGTTTAGTTCATATTGCTTAGCCATCACATACATTTTACACTTTTTGCCATGACTACAAAATGCTTTCATTCATCAGTATACTATCTAACGGCTAACTCGCAGCATTTTTCTCATATAATAGGCGGAAGATTCCCTTCTACAAACCAGAGATTTACAGAACATATTATGATGCAAGATGATGTAACCAGTATTTCTACGTTCTACGGTGAGGGGTCTTCCAGAATTCTAAAGATCTTGGCTCTTGTTCTTGTTGTCATGCACTTGTAAATGTTTACTGTTTTAATCTTTGGCTTTTTGCTGGCTTATTGACTATGGCTGTAGTAAATTACATTTCATATTAACAATGTATAGAGTTTGATACTTGTTTCAAATAAACCTTTTGAACTTACACATAGCCTCTGTGGTATTTGGTGTGGTGGGGTGGACTTACACAAGTGAGTGAGCAAAATGGTGTTATTATATTCTGGGTTGTCTGTCTCAGTCATCATCAACATTGTGTATCTTCTTCGTGGGGGGGGGGGGTCGGGAGTAGGACCCTCATGTGAGACACTCACACTATAGCTAGTCGGTCAGGGGATCCTGGGTTCTTCGGACTGAGGTGTGATCAGTAAGGTCCAACCTCCCATCAGCAACATCCTATTTTGTTGTGCATAGTTCTGTATGTGGCTCAGCAGAATCACTAGACAAGAGTAGTATCATGTACTATCCGATCAAAAATACTAGTCAAATATCTGGTTGGCCATTTTGTTTGTGGTAATTGTCAAAGCCTCAACATTGAGAAGACTTGAAGAGGACAACCCGAAGGGACACAATGGCTAGAGCTATTGGTCAATCAGAGTTTTATTATTCCAAAGAAAACCTTCTATAAAGAGTGGGCAACTGTGCAAGCTTCGCTACAGGCAGAGTAATATAGTAGTAGTAGTAGTAGTAGTAGTACAGAGAGTCATAGCAAAGGCAGTTGGAAGCAACTTAGTTAGAGGCAGGGATAAACAGAATTTGGAAACAGATAGTCAAGGTCAAAGAAGTAAGCTTTTGTAAAAAATAGAATTAGAAAGTGGAACCATAATTTATAGTTCGGAAAAAAAAGATGCAGTAAAAGTTAGGGAAATATAAATGTCAATATAACCACTGGAGGACTTACTGGGGCCAGCAGCAGGAGCCTCGGTAGAGGAGCGGTCCTCTGGTTCCCCCGCCAACTCCGACCCCGTCTTCTTGCCCCTGGGTGGTGCTGATGATCATGTAAAATATAATAAAGAAAGAGACAAACATTAAGGAGTGCTGTGAAAGAAATAATAATAAATCATTTGGAAAAATAAGTCAAACAACATTTTAGGAAACAACAATTGCAATAAAATTGACCTATCTAATCAGATGGATCGACTACTGGCTTCTTCCTGCATTCACGGATCGTCTACTTATTTAGGAACACTCCAGTGTTCCATAATCATTCTGATTACAAATACTAACGAAGCCTAGTAAGTACCACCTGGCCTACACCACCTATTCCAGACGGGCCAATTGTTCACTAAGTCTGCATTTCAATTTTTTTTCAGCCATCAAATGCATAGATGAGATGGAGGACACATGCATACATTAGTGCATACATACATACAACAAATTGTGGGTTGGTTGCATGATTCTGATCTAGTTCTGCTACTGACTGACCATGCGAAGCCTACCACTCACTAAACAAAGTACAAAAGGTTCGACGGAGGACTGGGGCAAGCAGCACTCAGTGACAGAGGAGGCGTCACGCAGACCGCATAAAACAATTATTAACTAATACTAACAAACTAAACCTAGTATCCAATATCCATCCACCACTATTTCACAGTAGGACAATGGAAGGACTAGAGTCTCTCTAGCAAATCGCATTACCTAACTTCAGTTCTGTAAAATAAACTCTTATATAATCAGCATCAGCACAAGCTAGCGCAAACTAAGTTGCAAACAAGTAAGAGTACCACCGAGCACCTGGGTCCTAGTTAAATCAAAGAACATTTTGCTTTTTGGAACTTAATTTACCAGCAACGCTTGGCACGAAGCAGTAACCTTGTTCATCAAATTTAATATACACAATAAGTTACTCACCAAGCCCGATGACCTCGACACCTAGCAGGTCCAACAGGTCCTGCTCCCGGTCCAGGATGTCGGACCACCGGTGGGCTAGTTGATTGTGGGTGCGCCGGACCTCAGAGCACCGGAACACCGCCCGGCGCACCTTTGCCCACCGACGGTGCCGCTCCTGGGTAGCGTACCCGGAGCCGGGCCTACCGCCTGCTGCCAAGGTCAAGGGGAGGTGGCGCTGGATGAAAAAAACAAGGGCGGCCACCTCCTCCTCCCCAAACAGTTGCCGGGCCTGCACCCCTGCAGGACGCATTCTGCCGCAAGGCAGGCGGCCCTTCTCTGCTCCTGCAGGTCCCTTGCCCTTGGCACTCGGTCTGCCCTTGCCCATGGTTCTGGGGTGGGTGGGAGGCGGAAAAGAAAAGTTAGAAGGGGAAAAAAAAGTTAGGGGGAAGAAGATAGAAAGAACTTTATAAAAGTAACAAAAACACAGTAAAAGTTGAAATAAAATGCAAAATATAAACTTAGGCAAAGAGAGAGATAGATAATAACTAAAAAAAGTCAGAAAAAATGTTTTAAAGACAAAGGATTGAACAGATAAAGGGAGGATACAAAAGTAGGCCCAGAACCATAGAATAGAGTGAAAAACATGATGGCCGCGTCCATTCACGACCGCGTGTGTAAGTTCGCGCGATATTTCTCGCGAACATGTACTATTCATCGCGAACAAGTAAAATGCGCTCCCGAACACATCAATGCACATCGCGAACATGCTATCCGCGACCCGGAGCAGGAAATAAGGCATCGCGAGCGGGCGGGACAATAGAAAAACAAGATGGCCGCGCCCGTTGGCGACCGCATGGGTAAGATCGCGAGATATATCCCCGAGTATGCAAACAGCTCCCCGAACACGCTCACCGCGCTCCCGAACAAGAAAAAGCCATCGCGAACGGGCGCACCAAGCAACTATGCAAGCTTGCGAAGCTACGCGAAGGTCGCGTAGTGCAAGTACATCTTCGCGAAGCTTCGCGAAGCTTCGCGAAGCGCGGCTACGCGAACTACGCCCAGGGTTACATATGAGAGCAGCATTTGCAGTATGCATAATTTCTGGAGTTGTGGAAGCTGCTTGTTTACAGGAAGTATACTCCGCACAAGTGGCTGAAATCATTTCCCTGACGCATGCCTGCTTGTTTGCCAAGCACATCCGAATCACCATTCACACCGATAGCCAGAGGGGGTTTTAACATCATCAGGATCTCCAATCAGGAATGGGGAATATGTGAGAAAATTGCTGGAAGCCTTGCAACGTCCAAAAGAGATTGCTGTTGTTAAATGTGCCGCCCATGGGACGGGGGAGGTCTTTGCCACGCTTGGGAATAGATCTGCGGAGGAAGTTGCACATTTCTGTGCTGAACAAGGGTGCATTTTCATAGGCAAACATACTGGTGAGAGCCAAGAAAGAACCAAGCTCAGCATGATGTTAGCCATAGCAGATACTTTGTACGAGTTCAAGCGCCTGCAGGGAGAAGTGTCAGAACAGGAGGAAGTTGGTTGGATTAAAGCAGGGTGTGAGAAAAGAGATGACGGTATTTGGGTTTCAGCTGATGGTCGAGCAGTGCTACCAGATAACTTATTGAGTCCTATGGCAAGACAGATTCATGGAGCAGTTCATATTGGGAGAGATGCCATGGTGCGAGTGTTCAGGCAGACGTGGTTCAATCCACGGTTTAGTGCATTTGCTGAAGCAGTGTGTCACAGATGTGTTACGTGTCAACAGATGAATGCTGGAAAAAAGACTGTGGTTGCTTTGAGTCAAATTGGGAGGTCAGAGGGACACTTTAATAGAATCCAACTTGACTTCATGGAGATGCCTAGTTGCAATGGGTTGAGGTACATTTTGGTTGTGGTGTGTGTTTTCTCATGGCGGGTGGAAGCTTATCCGACAAGGAGGTGTGATAGTCTCACAGTGGCAAAGGTATTGCTAAGGAAGCTTATACCACGTTTCGGATTTCCAACTTCATTTGAGTCGGATAGAGGAACGCACTTCCATAGTGAGATCATGAGGATGCTTTGTGCCGCTTTACAAGTTGATTAGAGACTGCATTGTAGCTACAGGTCCAAGGCATCTGGAAATGTGGAGCAAATTAGTGGAACTCTCAAGATGAGAATGGCAAAAGTGTGTTCATCCACGTCTTTAAAATGGCCTGATGCATTGCCTTTGGTGTTGATGAGTATCCGTATCAATCTCCAACAGGAGGATAGGTCTCTTGCCTCACAAGATCTTGATGGGGAGGGCGATGTGCTTGCCAGCAGTGCCGTCTACAGCCTTGACAAACACCGACGATTTGATACTTGACTATTGCAAGGGTCTGGCTGACATAGTCCATTCTGTGTCTCACCAGGTTGAAGCTGCGACTGCTCCGACCTCGAAGGACCTGTGCCACGACTTGTATCCGGGTGACTGGGTGCTCGTTCGCAACCATGTGAGGAAGAGTTGCCTTGCCGCTCGCTGAAAGGGCCCCTATCAAGTGATCCTAGTGACAAATACAGCTGTGAAGTGTGAAGGCTTGACAAACTGGATACACACCTCCCGCACCCGCAGAGTTTCAGAACCCTTGGAAGAAACATCTCCTCTCCAAGCAGAAAATCCAGCTGTGGTTGTGAGGCCACAGGAGAGGACAAGCCAAGCTGTGAGGGTTACTGACGAAGCTTGTTGCCCACCAGAGCAATCTGAGGGGGGTCAAGCTACACAAGGCCCAGGTATTCAATCAATCAATCAATATGAACTTTATTCGGATAAAAACAACATATCCATAAAAGTACAAACATTCGTAATTAATGTAAAACAAGAATTTCAAGTATTTAAAACAATTAAGTTAACCTGGGTGCATAGAATTGCGCATACGCACCACCGTTTTAAAAAAGGATCCAACACGAAAACATAGAGCATCATCATTTATAGCTAGCACCATCTCATAAGCCACTTTATAATCAGTAATATGTCGAGTTTTAAAATATGGAAGCAAATATTTTTTAGTGGAGGATAAATAATAAGAGCAAAAGAATAGGAAGTGTAACATTGATTGCTTTTATGTGTTCATACAAGGACAGAGTTGAAGGTCAAAGTTAGGAGTAAAGCCAGTGGGAAATGACAGCAAATATTTCATAGTGTCTGTCCTTAGCCTGAAGAATAAACCCCTTTCCCAGCAATTGATAGGTCTTAGGAGATATCTAGGCATTGCGGTGGTCACGTTCTCTAACTGCATATATCTAGCAACTGAGGTTTTATTGCACTCAGTTGCAAATCTTTTTTCTTTATATGAAGCGTAAAGGGTTTTTTCCAGAGTTTTGGTACTGATGGAACTGTTGTCTAAAGGATTTAGAAAAAGATGTTCCATATTCAGGCTGCTTAAACTTTTGTAGACCCCTGCCAACCACGTTATATCCATCCCTCTGTCACATTTTAAGCAATCTGAAATGATTTCCCTTGTCAAATGTGCAGCCGGGTTCTTCCAGATTCTCAGCCAAAACAGAGTCGGGCGAGCTTTGATAAAATCCTCTATATAGGGTAGGTGAAGTTCACTGTGGCCAGCATACGTGGAGGAAAAGAATGGCGCGCCCAAAACTTTGCGACAAAATCTGTTCTCTTCGCGCTGAATGGGCGTACTAATCGTATTCCCCCAAACCTCCGCTCCATATGTGGCAGTTGGTGTGCATTGTAATCTATAGATTTTAACAATGGAAGGAACTACCTCTATATTCCTTGGCTTGGGTAGCCTGAGCATGGTATTAATAGAGTTGATGAGCTTCCTTTTGCAGTGCGTTACATGGTCGTTCCATAAACCATTTGATGCAAATATCAGCCCAAGATACGGGAAAGTGCAAGTGCTTAATAGTTGATTGGAGTTTATAGCAATTGAGAGGTTAGAATATTTCTTGGACCCACACGACATTAAAAATGATTTTTTTAAATTAGTACATAAATCCAAAGTTGCCATAAACTTCACAAAGTCCTGAACCAGGTCACATAAAGCTTTAGGAGTGCGCCCCATTAAGACTGCATCGTCAGCATATAATAATGCAGGGATTTTATTTCCACCAATGATTGGGACGTCTTTAGTTGAGATCAACAAGGATTTAGTTAAATCATTAATATATAGGATAAATAGGAGGGGGGCCAAGACACAACCCTGTCTGACCCCCCTTCCAACTTCGATAGCTTTGGAGATCTCACCATTCCTACTAATACGCACCCTGGCTTTTAGGTCTCTGTGAAGATATGCCAAAAAGGAGACTAACGAATCGTCTAGGCCAAGATTAAAAAGGGTTAGCCACAGCTGTGATCTATTTACGTAGTCAAAGGCCGATGTAAGATCCATGAATGCCAGGTACACAGGAGTTTTCTTGGCTATATTGTATTTACTAATGATCAAATTGAGGTTAAGGCACTGCTCTACAGTGCCAACCTTACTTCTGAACCCCAACTGACATGGGTGTAAAACCTGGCATTCCTCAGCCCATGACTTAATCCTATTGAACAGTACCCTCCCCAAAATTTTCAAAGTGTTATCAATCAACGATATTGGCCTGTAGCAACTCGGATTTGATCGGTCACCCTTCTTAAAAATAGGGACTATGATGCTGCAGGACCATGTTTCGGGGATGGATGAGTTCCTCAAATTATTAAAAACATTTACTAGTAGTGGTGCCCAAAAATCGGGATAACTCTTGATAAAGTCAATCGGGAGACCATCCGGTCCGGGGGCTTTACCCCCCAGGCTTTGAATAATAGCCTCATCGACTTCAGATAATTCGATCTGAATCTCGGTAATGTGTGTGTACTCCTTTTTGGGTTCACAGGAGTCCGGGGCGGCATAGATCTTACTAAAATGGGCCTCCCAGGACTCACTAGAGATGTTACAGCTGATCGGTGTAGCTGTATTTCCCACAAGTTTCACATCTTTAACAGCCCTCCAAAAGCTCTTACCATTTTTCAGTACATTTGCTTGCACGATATTAGCCCAGTGGTCGTTAATAAGCTCCTCCTTCCTACATGTGATAGCCTTTTTATAGCTTCTCCTCCATGACGACACATGAGAAGTATCTCTGGGTTTGCTTACAAGTGCCTTTCTCAGTGCTCTGTTGGCCGCAGAACACTCTGCGTTAAACCAGCCCGAGTCCAGATTGGTGTTCCTAATTGGCTTGGACAGTATGTTTTTAATTCCAAGACAGAGCTCTGAGAAGGCATCAATTACCTCTGTGTTGTCTACACTATATGTCAGACAGGTATTGACCAAATTCGAGTGGAGTTTTATCATTGTTTCGAAGAGTGCATTATTATCAATACCACGCCACACTAGTCGGAGATTGTCAGTTGTTACCGTTAGATCACTTGCCCCATTCGTACGATCATACGCTGGACGGCATGTGCAACTTAGAATAGTGCAAATGGGGTTATGGTCTCCTTGTATTGTTGGGATTACCTCAGCCCTTAGCACATAACTTTCAAGGGGGGCAGTTATAAAGACATAGTCAATAGTGGAGCTTGAGCCTCGACTTCTATAAGTTGGTACAATACATCCATCTGTAAGGGGCGCAGCTGCAATCTCCATTACATTAAGAAAGTTGTGCAAGCTTAGGAGGTTCACTAGCTGCTCTCCTCTTTTGCTTAGTGAGCCATTAGTAGTGTGGTAAATAAAATTCATTACCGGGACTTAATTTGATACGGAAACATAATAAAATAGCTCAGTAAAATGAGAGGCAGAATCCGTGGTATTAGAGGTTCGGAATGGGCTTTATTCCAATGATCGATTATAATCGGTTGCTCCAAGTTCCGTCACCACGAAGGTTCAGGAAGTGAAGTACATACTTTATTGACAAGAAATGACTTTTATAGTACATACATTACAATGAAGCGAATGCAGTAGGCGTAACAATTGATAAGGAAAATGACGATTCATATGCGTAACCGAAAATGGGTGTAATAAGGAGTAAAAAGGAACATAATTGGTTATGATGTCATATATAGGTGGATCTATAAGATAATACTTGGCACAGATGCGCGCGCAGCAGCATGACGTGTGATTGACGTGCAACTAGGGGGTGAAGGGGACTTGACGTTTAGCTCTACATGTGGAGACGAAAAGTCTGGGGGGTCAAGTCAACCTAATCCCAAATCATATCTAACATCCTATGTTTAAAGAACTATGTTATCCACAAAAGAAGGACTCTCGGACAGAATCTATTCTATACTGACTGTGCGTGCGTGTACAAGCGTCTAAGTGTCTACACTAAATGCGAGGGGGTAGGAATATTCCATGGTAACAGGACTATGAATTACTTGCATAAAGACAGAGAAGCCGAGCCATTGCTCGGTAGCTGGAAGGAATGTTTACTTAAACTACTAGACAGGAATGCATCGGCTGAGGGGCGAAGCAGATAACTCGAAGGTGAAATACAGTTCTTGGCAGAGAATAGGCTGATGTCAGGCTTCGTGAGCCGCGCAGAGAATGAGACAAAGTTCATGGTCACGGATGCAGGCTCAGACTGGTGCTTTCAGAGGCAGAAGGCAAGAAGAGTTCGATGACAGAATCAGGGCCTACTTGCCTGGACTGTAAAATGTCATAAGTGAACCATATAAAGCCGGTGGCCTTTCATACTTAGGAATGGAATATCCGGCCCATTCATGGTGGATCAACAGAGGACATGTTAACGGTGGACGCACATGTATTTGCGTCTTCATAACTGGAACTGGAGGGAACATACATGTACTTGTAACATGCACATGGAACCGTTGGGGTCCAAGATAGGGGACATAACTGACCAGAAAAATCCATATTTCCACATTCCCTCCTTGTCCCCTACTTGCCCGTTAAGAGATATCAATCTTCATCAATCCATTGATCTGTTCATATAACATCATTTGTTCTTCTTTCTTCTTTCGTGACGAATGAATTCTTGGTGGTGGAATACATGATGTGGCACACAGACCACAGATCGCTGGTCCACATTGTAGACATAGACAGCAACTGAATAGTATGAGAAGGCCAATACCTAGGAAAGATAGGACCTTCCATCCAAAGGTAGATATTATACTCCAAAACCAACCGGACCAAGTCCAGGTGCCTGGGTTCTGGTGTATCTGGCTTACAATCTTATGAAGGCGAGTTATAGCTTTATATACAGATGGCGAATTTTCTGGTATGAAAATGCAACAGCTTGATCCGATGACCCTACAAGCTCCGCCCCTATCAGCCAGGATGACGTCAAGGACAAGACGATTTTGAAGCACAACAATCCGCATAGCAGACTGCTCTTCTGTTAAATTGCCTAAGGCGGAAATAGTTTCATTCACTACCGCTTCAAGGGTTCTAGTTAATCTACGTATCAGCTTACTATTAGTAACAGTACCTATATAGGGAAAGATGCCTTTATTGAAATCTGTGTATTTTTCCCATGCTGTTTCAGTGTAATCAACTATTGGGAGATCTCTCCTTACTCTACTATTTACTAAATGAATATTTCTATAATAATCAGGAGGAGCTAGGAAAACAGGTGTCAAAAGAAATGCAATGTAGCAGGTACCATCCCAATCTAGGGGTAGACGCATATATGCAGTCTGACCACATATAAAGTAGGAGTGGCGATAAGCTCTAAATGAGGATTTGCCTTGATCACTGAATTCTACTATAGTAGTGCATTTACTATGGCCCATATGTATGGAACCAACTTTTCTTACACACAATTCACCTTTCGCTGGGAATACTGACATGGTGGGTAAAACTAGTTCAACTTCGGATTCGACATTTAGAATCATGAGATTAGGAGTAAAGTTACCTAATCCATATACTTCATTTTCTAGATCAGTTCCTGTTCCTTTGGGGCGACCCTCCTTGTCAGGGTAACAGACTTTGAATAAAACTAGGTTCAGATTTCCCCATACCCACTGGTCTTGATAAACTGCTGTGTCTGAGTCTATGGAATTCATTAAACTAAACCATGCTCCACAGGAGCCATTATGTGTAAACGGATGTGGAAAGAAAGGCAGGACTCCTTCATAATTCTGATAGGGAGGGAGCCGGCCACACACCCAACAATTAGTAGCATTACTAGTCTGGTGGGAATGATGTAACATACTAATGAAAGTGTTATTGCGCAGCGCAAGTCTATAAGACAATTCATGCGGGGGTAAGTCACTAAAAGAATGTTCAGCAGTAACATTGTAAACATTTCTGGCAATAGGGTAATATATGTGCAACAATATACTTGCAGTAATTATTAAAAGACTTAAGAAAAACAAGATTAATAATGTCACTATGCAATGGCTACGCAGTGATTTACAATACGCCTGTCGTTTCATCATTTTTCGCGACTGTCCATGATTCAGGTCTAGGCGATACATGTCGGAGACAGATTCAACCGCTTCACCTAGGAGAGGACTTAAACAATCAAATCGTCCGACGGTCTAGGCCTTAATTTTAGTTTATATAGTTCTTTACTGTCGGCCTCAGCCAGAGGTAGTTTTGAGTCAATTGGTGAAGACACACGAGGTGGGCTATTTAGATCTGCAGGAAGTCCATGAAATTTCTTGATATGACTTGAATGAATCCATCCTTTCCTGCCTTCAATCTTCACGGCTGTCCTTGTGGTCAGCAGGACCAACTGGGGTGTCTTCCACCTGGGCTCCAGCTGAGTCTTTCGGTCGAAATTTCTCACAAGCACAAGGTCCCCCGGAACTACGTCATGGGGTTTCACCTCAGTGTTGTCGGGAAAGGCTGCAGCTACCTGTGAACGACAAGATTGTAGTGCAGACATCAAGGAAGCCAAGTAATCTGTCAGCATATTACAGTCAATATCAGTTATTTTGCGTGGTATAGGCGTCCCCCACATATTTGGTGGTCTGCCGAAGATCACCTCATACGGGGATAGCCCTGTTCGAGAGTGTGCTACCATTCTCATGTAGAAGAGTGCAACTGGTAACGCTACTACCCAGTCGACACCTTTCTCTCTGCATATTTTGGACAATCTGATTTTCAGTATCTGATTATGTCTTTCTACGAGACCTGCTGCCTCAGGGTGTCGGACACAGTGGAATTTCCACTGATAACCTAACAAAAGTGAAACATGTTTCATTAATTCGGATGAGAACGGCTGGCCGTTATCTGAGTGAACAACACGTGGTAAACCGTATCGTGGGAAGAATTCTCGAACTAACTGTTTGGCAGTAGTCGGGGCAGTGTAATCTGAAACCGGGTATGCCTCCGTCCAGCGGGACAGAGCGCAGACAACTACGAGAACATATTTGAATCCTCGACATCGTTCCATCTGGATATAATCCATCTGGAGTACTTCAAAAGGGTGATTAGGAGGATGAAATCCACCTTGTTCTACGGGAACACTTTTTCCTGGGTTGAACTGGCAACAGATCATACAGGTACGGACCTTTTGTTTGGCTGCTGCTCGTAAATGTTTATTGAACCAAATGTGTTGAATGCTGTCTAGCATAGCTTTTTCTCCTAGATGTGCTGGACTATGTATAGTGTTAACTATAACTTGGACCATTGAATCAGGAAGGAACCACACAGACTTTTCCTTCATCATCCATCCTTGGTCCGTTTGGATCCCTCCTAATTCAGTCCATTTCTTTATTTCGTCTGGTGTAGCATGTGTCTGTATGTCAATTACGTCAAGGGTAGGATCTTTAACTGTCATACAATGTGTCGGCATCGGGACTATTGTCTTTGTCATGTCGGATGTTTGGGTTTGAGCAGTCTGTTTAGCTGTTCTGTGGCTAGATCATTGCCTTGAGAAATGACATCAGTAATCCTCGTATGAGCCTTACATTTCATAATTGATATTGCAGTGGGTAGATGTATTGCATCTAATAAGGCATGAATGAGGGGTCCGTGCTGAATGTGGGCACCGTGGGAAGTTAAATAACCTCTCTCTCGCCACAGCACGCCGAAGTCATGTACAACTCCGAATGCATAACGTGAATCAGTGTATATGTTGACTTTTTTTACTTGTGGCTTGAATACAGGCTTGTGTCAGAGCAATAAGCTCTGCGGCTTGAGCTGACAAAGTATTTATACGATTAGTTTCAATGACTTCAGTATCTGTTGTGACTGCGTAAGCAGCCACCAACTCTCCTGTATTTGTTCTCATACATGAACCATCTACATACAATGTCAGGTCTGGGTCTGACAATGGGACATCGGTTAAGTCTTGTCTAGGTTTCGTCGTTATTGTAATAACTTCAATACAGTCATGGGCTAGTGGGTCTGTTCCGGTTACTGGCAAAAGTGTGGCAGGATTCAATGTGTTACAGCGTCTGATTTCTATGTGTGGCTGAAACAATGTAAGTTCGTACCCTGTAAGTCGCGCTATAGTCAAGTGTTGTGTTTGCGTTCTATTTACAAGAACCTCTACTGCATGTGGTACTTGAACTGTCAATGGATGTCCTAACACTATGGCATCGCTCTGTCTGATTGCTAAAGCTGTCGCTGCCACTGATTTTAGGCATGCAGGCAAAGCCTGAGCTACGGGATCTAATGTACTAGAAAAATAAGCACATGGTTTGTGTGCTCCTGCTTGTTCCTGTGTGAGTACTGACAAGGCAGTACCTTCGCGTTCTGTAACAAAGAGTGTAAACTGTTTTCTGTAACATGGCGTTGCTAAAACAGGTGCTTGACATAAAGCTTTCTTTAGGCTTTCAAAAGCTTGTGTATGTTCCTGGGTCCAAGGGAGAACAGTCGATGTGGCTGCCTCCTGTGTTGTCAACTGAATGAGTGGTTTTGCTAGAAATGCGTACTGAGGGATCCACTGCCTGCAATATGACGTGAGGCCTATGAAAGCCCGCACCTCCTTTTGTGTCTTGGGTATTGGCATGTTAGCTATTAACTGAATGCGGTCGGGTGTAAGCTGCCTTCCCTCCTTGGACAGCGAGTGTCCAAGATAAACAACTCGCTGGACACAGAATTGCAGCTTAGAAGGGGACACCTTGTGCCCCTTTTCGGCTAGAAATTGTAAAACTGTCAGTGATGCTTTTTCACATTCCGGTTCACTTCTCGCGGTGATCAACAGATCATCGACGTATTGAAGCAGAGCAGTGTTAACTGGCATGTGGATACTGTCGAGTTCTCGTTTCAGTGCTTGGCTATAGATGCTGGGGCTTTCTGTAAATCCTTGAGGTGCGCGTGAGAATTTAAAGCTACGCCCATTTAAACTAAATCCGAACAAATATTGGCTTTCCGGATCTATTGGGACACTGAAAAAGGCATTCTTGAGATCAATTACAGTAAAGAATGTTGCTTCGGAATCAATAGCTGTCAATAATGACGAGATATCAGGGACCACAGGGAATTGTGGCACAATACACTTGTTTAATTCGCGCAGATCAATAACCAATCGATATACTGGGAGGGCCTTTGGATCTGTTCGTTTAAGAATCGGAATTATTGGTGAATTACATACATTGGAGTCTGTTTCCACAACCACTCCTTGGGCATTGAGCTCGTCAATGATTTGCAGCAAAGCCACTACAGCATCTGGTGGTAACTTGTATTGTCGCATTCGTGGTAGTACCACTCCTGCCTTTAATGTGACTCGATATGGTGTAATATTCATGCAACCAACATCAGTAGGGCCTTGTGCCCATAGATGTGTAGGTAAAGTCTGCAGTCGGGGATCCATGTCTCTAGATACGTAGTGACCTTTAAAATCACGTAAAAACAATCTTACTCCTTCCGGAGAACAACATATTATAGCTCCTAGAGCTTTCAGCGTTTTTATTCCTAACAGATTTTCTGGACATGATTTAGTAAGCAATAAATCGGTAGTTCGGGTCAAAGGTCCTATCGTAAGTGGAAGAGGCTGTGACACTTCATTAACAATAGGTTTTCCTGAAAAACCAAGGGAAATATTCTGAGAGCCTGAGAGGGGTGCCCCTGGAACTTCACTACGTTTTATGGTCGTTCGACTTGCCCCTGTATCGAGTAAAAATTTTCTGTCTTGGCCTAATAATTCACTATGTACATAAGGTCCTTCTTGATCTACAGGGATCTCGATAAGGGGTAAGTCAACTTCCCTCTCTAGGCTGGTTCATGCGTATCGTTGATAATCAGGATAGTCGTACTGTGCGGTCTGGTACAGTTGTCGTGTCGTGGTTTGTGTGGCAGCAACGGGCAGCGCTGGTGCAGCTGGCACAAACTGTACAGACTGTGGTGGAGCTGGCATGGACTGTGCGTGCTGCGGAGCTCCTTGTTCATTCTGGTCCTGTCTAGGTGGCCGTGGTCTTTCTTTTGTATTACCTATGGCGATATTATGTTTCAAAACTGGACAATCGTGTACGTAATGACCTGGCTTTTTACAATAATTGCATGTCCCTTTTACAGGTCCTGCTGAATCACCGGAATGTGTCATACCCTTTTTATGTCCTTCAGCTGGAACTGTCTGAGAAACTAGCATTTTCATTTTTGTGTCTTTCATGCGTCTGTGTTCATGTTCTTGTTCCTCTCTAATTCTATTGTGATGGTACTGTAACATTTGTAACATTTGTGATGGAGTGTTACCTTGCCAGGTACTCTCGAATTTTAATACTCTATTCTTTACTTGGGGCAGGGCATTTTCTACTAATTTTGTTACAAACAGATGTGGGTATGATTCGCTACTCGCTTTTATGCCACTATTTATACCAAAACATTTTTCAAATCGGGCATAGTAATCACTAGTGTCTTCATCTTGCTTCTGTTTACAGGCTGAAATTGTACCCCAATCTTCCTTTTTCGTAGTTAATAAACGTGGCAGTACCTGTACTAATAAACCTGGTAGTGCTTTAGTTTTATCCCCGAGTCCTGCTCCTGCAGTTCGGGCCTTTTCTTCTGCTTCTAATACTGACCATTCTATCTTTTGGTCTCCTACCTCCCACTCTTTTTCCCTGAGTTTCTCATAAATGCCAGCAGGCATCAATACCTTTAATATTGTCATAATGTCGGGATAGGTATACTCTCCCATGAGTAACATGTCTTTAATTTCTCGGTGAAAACCCGCTGGATCTTTGTCATGACTGGGTACCACTTTCTTCATTTCTAACAATTCTATTTTTGATATGGGCGTATATACAAATACGCGCTTAAACTCGTTGTCCTCGCCCTTTATTGGGTGCACTTCTCGTAAGGGATTCTGTCTATCCATGTAATACGTGGTTCTTTCCTTGATGGGCAATGAGACACGGTCTGAACATACAAAAAGAATATACTGCTTTCTTGATTCTAGTATTTCTTTAATTAATTTAGTACCTGAACCTCTCCATCTATTCATAAGCAATTCAGTCAATATGTCAGGTAAGGGACCAGGGTCCGAATGCTGACTCTGATATAGTATAAGGAGTTGTTGAATCATATAAATCCCAGCTAAACGCTGTTCATCTGGGGTGAGATTCAAAAATGTGCGTGCTACTGTATCATCACTATATTTTCCGGGACTGTCAACCCAATGGACAGCTGACCTGGCTAATTCTTGTTCATCCATAGAATCAAGAAAATGATAACCCCTTCGTTCTCGAAGTAATTTGTCAGCTGCTTGGAACGAATGCTCGTTAGACCTTATATGGACTATGGGTGTTGGGAAACTCCTGTTATTGTCTGGACAGATCGGACGTATCGGGTCAATAAGACATCTATTACTATTACAAGATCTTCCTCTACCTACATAGGCTATAGTGTCTGACTGTCCTGTGGGCAGTCCTGATCCTTCTTCCTCGCTTTGTTCGAACTGGTCTACCGCTAATCTTTCTTCGTGTAGGCGTTCTATTTCTTTACGGATCTTTCGGCACATGGCTATTATACAATTTTGTTTATCATGTCTACCTTCTGATATATTCTGGCTCCATCTGGTAAGAATTTGCATTGCTTCCGGGTCTACCCCTGGTCGGTCTTGATTTCTGATCACACAATTTATGAGGAAACGTAACAGTTCCCCCTGTATCTCCACTTTCTGATATTCCATAGCTCTGTTAATACATTCAGAATCTCGCCCTGTTTGAACAAAATGATATATATTATCTAGATGCGCAGTCATTCCTGGTAACTTCCCTAAGTACACTGCGGCTCGTCTGATACGCAATGATGCTAGGGTCATTTCGTCCTCTTTTCCGGGCACAGGGTCATATCTACAATCTATAAGAAGTTCCTTAAGCGTACGGGCATTTATGAGTTTGGGGGTACGTGAATGTGCTGACTCTTGAAAAGTAAGTTTATTTATTCTGGGTGGCGTAGAAAAAATGTTACTAGCACCTCCCGTAGCCCCATCTGGGGTGTCGGGTGTGAAAGGATTCGTTGAACGTGACACAGCAACTATAGGTGTGGACACAGCTATAGAAGCAGCTGTAGGAACAGATGTAGAAACAGATGTGCTTGCCGGAACTTGTGACACGATCTGTTGCTGTAGGGATACGGATACTGGATCTTGGCGTTGAACCTCCCTGGTATGCGGTCTATGTGGGGCGGAATTAGCATATTCGGGAGCTGCGTCGTCTAAATATGAGGAGAGAAAGACATCTTCTGCGGTTCTAGGATGCCCCTTAGGATGTACCTTTATTGGAAATAATGGGGGCGGCAAGTCTTTCGGTATTTCTGGAGTAGCTTTAGGTAATCCTTCGGCTAGAAGGGGATACATACCATTCATAAGGGCATTTCTTTGTCTGTCTACTTGTTCTGATTTCACTCGGATACCTTCCTCAATTAATAGATTTTCTCGAACTTTATTTGAACTCTCTTTACTCTTCTCCTCCTGTCTACGTGCTTTTTCTGTACGTCTATGAGATTCTTTACGCCATAACTCAACGGCATCTTTCTGTGACTGTCTGACTTTCCTTTTCCATAACTCTTCCTCGACTTTCATGATGCACTCTGCATCCCAGGTTCCCGCTGTGGGCCACCTCTGACTTTCTGGTAATTCCTTGGTGTAGTCTACCCATAAATCAAGAAATAATATAGCGTCTAAGCCATGTTTATGATACATGAAGTACCCTGGAGTGTCCCTAGGAGGAATAGGAACGGCTTCTTCGAGTACCCCTTTTCTTGTAGTGATCTGTCTTAGTTTCGAAAAGAGCGGCATATTGAGAACTGATCTGATACTTAATCTTGAACACACTTAGTACAAAAGCACAATAATGAACAACCATTCATACCACAATATGCAGGACGTTTAACACATCAAACATTAAACATTAAACATTTTTTAACCTTTAAAATAACCAACAATGATGATCGTCTGCATAACTAATCACCAAGCATAATTCTTTGACAATAACTAGATACTTCGGAATACTTGATATACTGCTAAACAGTACATATACACTGCTAAAACAGTGCAGACCGGATTTGTGTACCCAAACCCGTCTTGACCGGCACAACCTATGTGCACGTCAGAAATGCCTCCCCAGTAATGGTACTCACCGGGTAGCTTCGGAAACGGAAGGCCTCGGAGACTGAACTTGGACCGGACTGGACTCGACTCGACTCGTTGGAAACTGGACTTGACTTCGAACTGGTGGGCCTCTGTATACCTCGGATCTTGCTCTCTCAGCTAGGCTCTGGTCGGGATACTTCGCACTTCTCACCGCCTCGTCTGGGTGTTGATCGCAGCCTCAGTCGCCCCCGTTTGACCGGAGGGAGATACAGGAAATCCTGCTGGTACGCGTTATTGTCCGTCCAGCTGTGGCAGGAGACCGGGCCTGCAACTCACCGCCGGCGCGTGAGATGAGAAAGTGTCCCTGTTCGGGCGCCATTCATGTGGTAAATAAAATTCATTACCGGGACTTAATTTGATACGGAAACATAATAAAATAGCTCAGTAAAATGAGAGGCAGAATCCGTGGTATTAGAGGTTCGGAATGGGCTTTATTCCAATGATCGATTATAATCGGTTGCTCCAAGTTCCGTCACCACGAAGGTTCAGGAAGTGAAGTACATACTTTATTGACAAGAAATGACTTTTATAGTACATACATTACAATGAAGCGAATGCAGTAGGCGTAACAATTGATAAGGAAAATGACGATTCATATGCGTAACCGAAAATGGGTGTAATATGGAGTAAAAAGGAACATAATTGGTTATGATGTCATATATAGGTGGATCTATAAGATAATACTTGGCACAGATGCGCGCGCAGCAGCATGACGTGTGATTGACGTGCAACTAGGGGGTGAAGGGGACTTGACGTTTAGCTCTACATGTGGAGACGAAAAGTCTGGGGGGTCAAGTCAACCTAATCCCAAATCATATCTAACATCCTATGTTTAAAGAACTATGTTATCCACAAAAGAAGGACTCTCGGACAGAATCTATTCTATACTGACTGTGCGTGCGTGTACAAGCGTCTAAGTGTCTACACTAAATGCGAGGGGGTAGGAATATTCCATGGTAACAGGACTATGAATTACTTGCATAAAGACAGAGAAGCCGAGCCATTGCTCGGTAGCTGGAAGGAATGTTTACTTAAACTACTAGACAGGAATGCATCGGCTGAGGGGCGAAGCAGATAACTCGAAGGTGAAATACAGTTCTTGGCAGAGAATAGGCTGATGTCAGGCTTCGTGAGCCGCGCAGAGAATGAGACAAAGTTCATGGTCACGGATGCAGGCTCAGACTGGTGCTTTCAGAGGCAGAAGGCAAGAAGAGTTCGATGACAGAATCAGGGCCTACTTGCCTGGACTGTAAAATGTCATAAGTGAACCATATAAAGCCGGTGGCCTTTCATACTTAGGAATGGAATATCCGGCCCATTCATGGCGGATCAACAGAGGACATGTTAACGGTGGACGCACATGTATTTGCGTCTTCATAACTGGAACTGGAGGGAACATACATGTACTTGTAACATGCACATGGAACCGTTGGGGTCCAAGATAGGGGACATAACTGACCAGAAAAATCCATATTTCCACAGTAGTAGGCTGAATGGCCAGATAGACATCCCTTGGAATTTTAACATTGAAATCACCACCTAAACATATACCTTTAGTTAGGGCACCACAATCAGTTTGTAATTTAGAAATGAAATCAAACAACTTAAGAAAGTTCATATTGGGAACAGTTTTAAAATCATCATTATAAAAATTAATCAGGTAAAGTGATGCCCCCCGTGTATAGAGGGTTACTTGAAATGTATCACTATTTGTGTATGCAGTTCTGGCGCGGCCACCTGCCTTGATATTTATCCAAGTGGAAAGGCCACCAGCTGGCCTTCCTTGTGTAGGGATGGGGGACAAGATATTAAAACATTCAAAACCCTCCATAAACAACTCCTGGGTCGCCCAGGTCTCTTGGAACATTACAATGTCCTGACTACTTATTAACCCCTTCCAGTCTGGTAAATTTAACTTAGATGCCAGACCGGCAACATTCCAACTCAGTATTTTAAGTGTCAGGTCACCATTCCTTGTGGTAGATGTGTCAGGTTGACTAGACTGAAGGCGTTTTTGGGTTGGTGCTAATACTGGAGCATTGCTTAGTACTTCACTTATTCGCGTGGTGGGCAGTCAATCTTGACAATCCAAACAAGATGTAAATCTGTTGGAAGTTGAAATAAAATTATACAAGTTAGGACGGAATGCTTCAAAAGTTGGTTTATAAAAATAACCTAAGGGTAGTGCCCATATGCTAGTACTATAGTCTGTCTGCTCTATCTGTGATGATAATATGGTTTTCGCCACTGATTGCCTGCAAAAGTTGATGATTATACAGTGCCCCTTAATAGATTTGGGGGATGTACCCAGCCAGCCCACTCGTCGTACCATAATAATGTTCTCAATTAGGTATGGCCTAAATCTCCTATGTTTGGAGAGCCAGTCAACGCATTTACAGCGTAGTTGCTCCCAAGATTCCGTCTGATCTTTCCTTAGAGGGGGAACGCCTGCTAGAACCACAACATATGGACAAGCCTCCGGAGGTAGATTTAACGCCGCTCTATTGCCCTCAGTGTGGATCGTAGGGATTGGGTCAATATCTTCTTCTTGTTGTGTGTTATCCGTACTGTTACTATATTGTGAGGGGATGGGTGCATTGGTAACAGTTAACATATTGTTTATCGGATTATCATTATTGACTCTAGTAATATATTCCAACGGTCTTTTTACCCCCATAGTACCCTTCTTGTCGAGACATGAACGAATTCTATTACATGTCACACAATCGTTAACTCCCAAATTTGGGTTAGGTGGAGCATGGGTATTTTGATGAGGGGTGAGTATATTGATAGTGGGTGCCAGCTTTCTAATACTGATGGAATCAGGTGCCTTGGGGTCAACTTGGGAGATAGTATTCATAATCTGAGGTGCAGGCAGCACATGCTGTGCAGACTGGGCAGCAAAAATACAATCTTTTAAAGAAGAAAGAAAGTTATCGAGAGCAGGCTTAACACAGTCAGTAATGATGTTAGTTAGATGGTTAATGTCAATTGCCCTGCTGAGGTTATCATTATCCATAATAGAAAACTGAAACTCAGACTCAGTCTGAGTTCCAATTGAATGAGAACACAGTTCAATCGGTGGGGCATGCACGAGGGCCTCAACAGACGTTTGATTAGAAGATGAGCGGATCCACGAGTTTAGAGTTGTGCGGGTAGCGCAACGGCGAATTGGTTGTTTTCTCTTCATACTCACTGTTTTTCCTGATTTCCTCTTGCGTTTAGCCCCTAAGAGAGGGGCATTAGCTGTTACAAGATTTAACTCAAGTGAGTCTGGTATAGTTACATCGCAAACCTCATCCCAATCCGGAGCGGGAACATCAGAGACGCTAGTGATTAAGTCAGTGGTTTCAACAATCGGTCCTAGGGTTTGCATAGATTGCCCTAAGCCTAGGGAGAGACGCCTCTCAGTGAGCTCGATCTCATTGCTCACAATGCTGACAGCCCTTTCCAGCATACTTTCAATGGACGTTGTGGCCGGTTTAATAGCCGGTAATATTGTGCGCCTCCCCATGGTTATTGTGGTGATACTTAGGGGGACAGCACAGATGATGTAAATGGATGACAATGACTTTCGCTCACCTGTGTGTAACAGCCTCAGTGATGACCAAAAAGAAAGAGGGGTGGCCCAGTCCAGTCTCCTCCGGGCAAGGACGGGCCCGCCCTTGGCCCGGGCTTCGCCCGGGCGCTGCCCGCGCGCGTCCCGCGCTGCAGTGTGTTCTTGCGCTTTTACAGCCCATGTGCGGCGATGTCTCCTCCCTCCAGGGAGCGAGGAATGCTGGTAACTGGAGTCCCCCGTCCAGGCAGGCAGCAGGCAATGGTGGCGACAGGCAGCAGGAAAACAATTAGCGCATCCTGCGCTGCGGTGTGTTCTTGCGCTTTTACAGCGCGTGTGCGGCGATGTCTCCTCCCTCCAGGGAGCGAGGAATGCTGGTAACTGGAGTCCCCCATCCAGGCAGGCAGCAGGCAATGGTGGCGACAGGCAGCAGGAAAACAATTAGCGCAGCCCAGGTATTGACTCTGAGGGAGACGGAAATGTTGCGAGTGGTGTAGAGTCAGACGCAGCCAAAAGAACTGGTGCGCAAGGTGGTCGGGTGCAGAGAAGAAGGGCAGAGCTTGCAGAGGAAACGTGGCCTGGGAGGCACAGGAGATTAAATCTAAGATTGGCTCCTGAAAGAATCTTGACCCGTATCTGAGACATCTGAGTCGGAGTTAAGTGATGCAGAACAAACCCAGTGGAGTCTGAGAAGATCGCGAAGAGTGAGGGTGCCTTGTCAGAGATATGCTGCCCCAGAGTGGACTTATCTGGCTACTGATGCAGGGAGCAGTGGGGACCGGGAGGCTGAGGTCTTCATGGGTGGTCAGCAGGACTCCTGAACTGAAAATTGATATCGGGGTGATAGTCCCTGGACTGGAAATAGAGGGGGTGTTGACAGTGACAACAGTACCAAGAACTCTGATATTATTGAGCAAAGTGCAAGTTTTGATCCTCCAAGACTTGTCTTTCCAAACTTTTGGATATCAGCCACTAGCTCAGGAAATTGCAGCTGTTCGTCTTGAAATTTAGCAATGTGTCATAATTGAAATTGGTTCCAAGCTTATAAGAGACTGTTGATTGAACTGTGAACTGTAAATAAGCTTGCTTTGAAAGAAGATAACCTAGGCCCGAGTGGAAGAAGAATACATATAGAGAACTCTCTGTAAAGGAAGAGAGAGGGCTAAGGAAATCTTTTAAACTGTGTAAATAAAAAAGAAAAAAAGAAAAGACAGAACTGTGAACATATTTCCAGAACTCTGGATAATCGTATTGAACTGGATAACAGCAATAAGAGGTGGAGACAGAGACTTTGTGCTAATCCTCTTGCTGTGTCACACCGTCAGTCGAAGATGGAGTCTGGAAATTTGAAACGTAGGTCTAAGTGTGTGATAAGTACACTCAAAGTAGGAGTGATAATAGTAATAGCAGTAGTTATTATTGTTTCAGTAAAAATTTCACATGATGCAGAAGTTGAAGGGCTGGAAGGGAAGGGAACAACCACACCTGTTACTTCTTGAACAAAAGAGGGTTTCATAGGAGCTGAAAAGGCTATGCTAGATTAGACTAGTCGTATGTTACACGTAGATTTGTCTAAGGGTGATTACGCTCTTAATGATTATGCCAAGCTGCTATATGAGTACGTGAACACAATGGATGTGAGAGATTGCCATGTGTGTATGCAATTGCCTGTGTAGGAAGATATCCGTTATCTTCATCTTCCATTGACATATGGTATTTCATGTAGTTAATTGCTTAGTATGTTTTACGGTAAGGGACATTATTAATATTATTATTATTATAACATTTGTTGAGCACTACTGTTACCCGTAGGTGTCCTGGCGCTATGTAAAATCTTGCCTGAGGATCGAACTGAGACCATGCTAATCAATAAACAACCAGGTTTTTAAAGCTTTTCGAAAGGCCATAAGGCTCGAAAAACCTCTAAGATATAGAGGAAGCTTATTCCAAGCTTTGGCTGCATTAAATATGAAGCTTTTTCCACCCCAGGTGGCCTTTTTCACACGTGGCAAAAAGAACAGTTTGGCATCAGATGAGCGTAATAGTCTTTTGGGGGTATACCAGTACAGGCGCTTTTTTAGATAGACCGGACCTGCTCCATAAAGTGCCTTGTGCACAAGACACAATGCCTTGAACAGGGTACGCTTCCTGACTGGCAACCAGTGCAGTTTCCTTATTTCTTTCGCTATTGGGGTGTATTTAGGGATGCCTGACACCAATCTAGCAGCTGCATTCTGCAAGAGTTGCAACTTATGCAATAAACCTTCTTGGATGTTGAAATACAGACTGTTGCAGTAATCCAGCCTCGACATAGTGAGAGCTGTGATCACTGTTTTCCAACATTCGGTAGGTAGCAATGGCAACATTTTCTTACAGGACCTGAGAGCGAAGGATGTAGCAGAGGCTACGGAGTTTATATGGTCTTTAAAATTGAGCTTCTGGTCCACCCACACACCTAGGTTTTTAACCATCCTTTTGGGTGCGGAAAGAGGGCCTAGGGTGTCTGGCCACCATTCCGGCTGCCAGAAATTAGGATCATTGCCAAAACATACCACCTCCGTTTTACTGGAGTTTAACTTAAGGCAGTTTTGGGCCATCCAGATCCCTACCGTCTTCATACAGTCTTTAAAACGGACAGCCGTGCTCTTTAACTCAGCTGGTAGAAGAGACACCACAATTTGAGTATCATCAGTATAGGTGGTTAGACTAAACCCAAATGACTGAATAAGGGGTGCCAAAGAGGACACATATATAGTAAATAGTGTTGGACTTAATGAAGACCCCTGCGGGACTCCACATGGTAGTGAAAAAGGTTCAGATAAAAATTCCCCCAGAGCCACCAGCTGACTCCGGTTCGACAAAAATGATCTTAGAATTCTCCGAGCCGAACCCTGTATACCAATCTCCTGCAGCCGGTGCATCAACAAATCGTAATGGACCGTATCAAATGCTACAGAGAGATCTAGCATGATTAGAGCAGCCTTTCCACCTTGACCTAGAATTGTCCTTATTTCTTCAGTAGATTTCAAAAGAGCACTCTCGGTGCTGTGACCCCCTCGGAAGCCATACTGGGTTTGATCCAAAGCTTGAGAAATCTCCAGAAATTGGCTAAGTTGTGTATTCAAATTTCTTTCTATAATCTTAGCAGGTACCGGAAGTCTAGATATAGGCCTAAAATTGTTAGGATCATTTGTGTTGAGGTACGGTTTCTTTAATAAGGGCAGAATAGAAGTTTTTTTCCAATCTAAAGGAAAATAATTATAAATGGGTGTCAGGACTTGAGAGACAGGCTCAGCTGCTAACTTAAGTATCGCTATCGGACAAGGGTCCGAAGGTGAACCAGATTTAACCTACATAAGAAGATTAGCGGTTTCTGTAACTGTAAGCTGGGCAAATTTGTCCAATAGCACTTTCTTTTCTATATGTAGTTCAGCTGCTTGGCCCGCCGTAGTCTTAGTGGTTACCTTGGTGAAAGTGGAGAAAATAGCATCCACTTTTCCATAAAAGAAACTGGCCAGTTTTTCACAGAGATCCTGACTAGGCGTGGATGTAATGGCCACTGGGTTGGCCAAGCTGGTGACTGTGTTGAATAATTCCCTAGCTGAGTTATTTGCTCTATTAATCTTCATAGAAAAGTATAGAAGCTTTGCATGATGAATCTGCTGTTTATATATGGCAAGACCCCGTTTATACTCCTCCTTGTCACTATCCTTGTACTCAGTTCTCCATCTTCTCTCCAGATGTTTACAAATCAATTTTTGTTCCCTAAGTTCCTGTGAATACCAAGGAGCGGAGGCCAGCCGTCTAGTGGGATAGAACATTTTTCTAGGTGCTAACTTGTTCCCTGCTGTTTCTAGCCAGCTCGTATAAGAACGTGTTGCCTCTTCTAAATTTGAGGAGGGCGTAACTACGGTCTTATTGAGGAAATCGCACAAATCCTCAGCCACTACTTTATTGCACGCTCTTTTCACCAGTTTTTTTTCACTGGCTTCTGAGAGTGGCGGTCAGGGATAATAAGTTTAAATGAGACAGCCTTATGATCCGACCAGGGTAGCGGAATTATATTGGTGACTTGTAGCTGTGTATTATTGGAAAAAATGCCATCAAGTATATGTCCTGCCTGACGAGTCGCAGCAGTCACCAATTGCTCTAAATTGCTACACTTCATGAGGTCTAACAGTTTGGCTGAGTCTGGATCTAAAAAAGATTTCAAATGGAAATTAAAATCACCTAAGATAGTGTAGGAGCTGGTCATAATACCCGTTTTTCATGAGTTTGCCCACCTGCTCAATGAAACGGCCTCTAGGGCCAGGTGGTCTATAGACAAGTGGGCCTTGGAAAGTGCAATGGGGAAATAAACGCAAGTAGAAGTCTAGCGCCTCACAGCCTTCCACCTCACCCGGGCTAAAAGATGAGATGATGGAGGAATGGTAAATAACCGTTAATCCACCTCCTCTTCCCTTAGGCCTATTCAAAGTATAACAGGCAAAGTTAGAAGGCGTCGCCTTAACCAGGTCTGGGCCGGAAGCGTTATCCGTCCAGGATTCTGTGATAAAAGCTATCTTGATATCTTCATCTTCTATGAATAAAGCACACTCTGTGCTGTGTTTAATCAATGATCTAACATTCATCAGGGCAACTTTCCAAGTTGAGGTAACTATGTTTCTCTCAACTTTTGCTGCGTAAATTCTAGCCATCTCTAAGGTGTCAAACCGTAATTTTGGAAGTATGATCCCACACCCTGGACAGACATCAAGGGGCTCCTGGAGCTGAACCTCAGGATTTAAACGAGGGCATACATGGAATTCAGTATTCACATTAAGGATTTTTACAAAGGGACCGTCATAATATAATTTAAGATGGTTACCTGAGCCCCCCTGAGCAGGGGGGCTGGCGCTGAGCGCGATACGATCGCGGACAGGCGCAGACGGGCTTGCCTTTGGCATGCCTTTGGCGTTCCGCCGGCAAGCCCGCTGCGTGCGTGCGTCCGCCGCGCACTCACGCCAGCCTGCATTTAAATGTCGTCTGGGACCAGAAAACCTAGCCCGCTGACCCTGCGACCAACTCAAGATGGCGGACCCGTGCTCTCACCACCGGCCAACCTATACCGGTGATCGCAAACACGGACGATCAAGGTACGGAGCAAATAGCAGAAAGAAGTAATATCCAAATACAGCAATGTTTAAAAAAGTTTTAAAAAGTTTAAAGATCAATGTGCAAATAGAGCAATAGCAGCAGCAACACACATATACTCCCGGCTGCGCCTCAGGAGAAGTCACATTAGGCGCGCTCGCGCCAGCCTGCGTTTAAATGTCGTCTGGGACCAGAAAGCCTAGCCCGCTGACCCCACGACCAACCCAAGATGGCGGACCCGTGCTCTCACCACCGGCCAACCTGTACCGGTGATCGCAAACACGGACGATCAAGGTACGGTACAAATAGTAGAAAGAAGTAATATCCAAATACAGCAATGTTTAAAAAAGTTTAAAGATCAATGTGCAAATAGAGCAATAGCAGCAGCAACACACATACACGCCCGGCTGAGCCTCAGGAGAAGTCACATTATTATCATTATGATGTGGTGCTTTCAGAAGTTCCAGCTTATAAGCACCTGAACAAGTACAATAATTACAAGCAAGTGGGAAAGTATTTTATACCTACCGTCACCTTAGATTCCCTGGTTGATTGTTTCCCAAGATATATCATGTTGAGGATCTAGGACCCTTGGAAGGTGGAATGCATCACAGAGAGAGAAGAGGGACAAGTGCAGGAGAGATAGTTGGAGATGTATTTGGAGCAATGATACCAAGTCTAGGAGTGGTTCTCAACGATCTTAAAATTAGAAGGTTGCCGACTATTGTGGACAAGTTGTAAATGAAAAACAGCTTAGTCATGTCAATAAGAGATACGGTGATGTAAAATCGTCTTGCTTTAGATGTTTTGCTAGCAAAAGGAGGTAGAGTCTGTACAATGTTGAGGGTTAAATAGTGCTGTACTTATATACCTGATAACAGCAAGGATCTGAAGAAGTATATAAGTAACATCACTGAGATTCATAGTGAGATACATGAATTGGCGACAGAGGGTATTTGGGACAAAGTTGGGAAAGGTTTCCAGAAGGTAGGAAGTTGGTTTGCAAATCTTGGAAAGGGATTACTTGGCTACATCTTGAAGCCCATTATCATAGTTGTGGTTTGTGTGATTATGTTGTTGGGATCTGTGAAGGCCTACAAATGGCATAAGGCAGGACAAGTTGAGTGATCTCTTAGGAAGCGAGAAAGGAGAATGTTGAGACTGCAGGACAGTCACTATGAGAATCTCAAGAACCTAGAAAAAGTTCTGACAGAGAAGACAGGCTACATCTTCTGTTTAGGTCGGTTCTTTCTCCAGGGAGTTGTGAATTTTTGTGATGGCACTTGTCATCAGAGGGGGGATTGATGAAGCGCAATGGTGTTCTGTAATTTGTAGGGGTGCATCATAATCATGGATAGTCCTCACCCGCATATACTCTTATACTGTATTAACATTGGACCATTAGAAGTGTTCAGTAATAACACGTGAAAGTGTAATTGGTAGGAAAAGTGTTGTGCCATGTAAAGAGACAACGTAGCATTCATGTTATAATATTGCAAACCATAGTATTTGATGTCATTTGCTTATGTGTAACTAGATGGGTAGGATTTAAACGTGCAAAAATATAAAAGTTGCACATAGACGTGATTAAGTTGCATTTAACGTGTAGTATATCATAAGTCGCTCGCAGTTAACATGGATTTGATGTGCTTCTGCAAATGTAATGAAGTATAAAGGCCTAAATGAAATGTTCGCTTATGTGTGTATTTGAAAGGTTTATGTGTTTCACTCTTATGTTGGCCGATTTCTGTAGGCCTGAATTGTATTTTCCCTGGGAGCTCTGAGAGAGGGTTGTTAGAGATTTCATGTGCATGTTGAATTTGTTCTGTTCTCATGTATCCGTTGCAGGTGGAGAAAGTCGTCTTTGTTAGTTAGAATAACGTCTTTTGTTTAGGAGAGTTAGGCTTGGGAGGATGTGATACAAATGAGCAAGGAGAGCTGATAATTGGGAGCCGGTGTTCTTTCTCACTGAAGAAGGCCTCTGAATCAAGGTCATCGAGCCAGGAGCTGGGAGCACCGACATCTCGTGGAAAATCACCTATGGGAAGTGTCCAGCGGAATGAGGTGATCTGTGGGAGTGTTCTATGTTTTTGTGTTTTGTATTAGGGATAGTGTCCTGGGGTGGAGACAGTAGAAGGGGTGAGGAGATCGAAGGAGAGAGAAGGAGCATCTCAAAATGAGCTCTGTAGCTTTGGCTACTTGACCCATTCAAATTGAGTACTTCTTAGGAACTCTTCATGCGCTGACACCTTTTTCCTGATCTTGCCTGGGAAATTCTAAGTCGGAATGTCACGATAGTGGTAGTGTAGGGACAGACTAATGCTTTTATTCATTCTCCGCAGATGAAGACCAAACTTGACGTGGGGGCAATCATTGCCTGCGTTCTGCTTTTGGAGATTGTTATTCTCTTTATGATTCATCGTATAAAGTTAGCTCGTAGGTTTGGATTTGTATTAGTTCCAATGTATTTTTACAACCTCGTGATGAGGTGCTTGTACATTCAGTTGTTTTTGGCTCTGTAATAAACCTCACTAACTTGAAATTCGGAGTCTGTGATTCCCCCAAGTCATAGTTCTTATAAATTGTGATCCCGCCTAAATGAATTAGTTCTCCCCTCTACACTTCTCAGCAGGCAATAAAGGTCCATCGGCCGTGAGTTCCACAGTAATTTGGTAGGGAGGAACTCGGCCCTTTCACATGTGCAGCATTTAGTATTGATTGCATATATATAACATACAAGGTTTGCTTTATAGTTCAATAGCCCATCAGTTATTAATATTAATGTGATTTACAATATGTGAATTTAGTGAAGATGCATAAAAACTACTACGCTAGTTTGTCCGTTTTACATCATTCATCACGATGTCTGCCTCTTCAAAATAATCAGAAAATTGTATTTAATTCTGGCATGGACATGTATTAGGCAGAGATGAATCTTCAGCCTGCTTCTTGGGAGATTTGTGCCCCTGAGCTGAGTTGCAAACATTTCTATTGTAGGCCATTTGCTCCTCGGAGCTAGCAGGGCCTTATCAGCTCAGAAATACAATAATTAAGTCACAGAGCTACTTTCGTGAAGTGCAAAACAACAGGCATGTTCAGCTAGGGTAAAAGGGCTACAAGAAACACAGAAAGGCACTTTTGGTGCTACCACAGCTTAGCTAGGGACTGTAAGAGAAGACTTAGTTAACAATTACTAGTTTCATCATTCAATGCAATAACTGCTGAAACACCATCACACTGTTGCAATTCCTTTGAATATTTTGCTTATTAAATTGCTTTTATTTCCAGTATTTTATTTATTATTTTAGTGACAAATACTATCTGTACTAGATGAGGGCATTAAATGTAGTACAAACTTTAAATGTACAGAGTCGGTTTCTTGTATGGGTCCATCCATGGTGAAAGAGGTTTCGGAACTCACTAATACAACAATTAACGCTGTAGTAGCACAGGACTAATCGTTGCCTAAAGCGCTCCATATTCATACAATACATAGGTTATCCAAGGGCTACAGTCCAACTGATTATCTGGTTCGAGTTGTTAAGTTGGCTTTGAGCCTGTGCTTTGACCAGAGGGTCTAGGGCTTCTAAATAAATGGGCTGTATTTGGCAAAGGTGCAAAAAATAATTTGTAGAGGTTGGCAGGTAGCTCATCTTTTCTTAGTACGTTGTGCCGCCTTTGTCCTGCCTTTGGGCTACTTCTTTGCTCAGGTGTTGCTTTTGTCAAGCCACAGGCTGACCTGCTGCAACTGGCTTGGTCCAGGCTCACTGAGTAAAAAGTAGATATTTCTCATTTCATTCACTATATATGTACACACACCAAGGCAGATTTAGAGGGAGGGGCAATCAGAGAAGCAGTGAAGTGGAACTAAAGAGAAAGAGGCAACAGCAGCACCAACTATAATTACTAAATAGCTCACAACAATTTTAAAGGGGACCCAACCTTACATGCTCAATGTACTGTATAGATTTACTTGTGAGAGCCGGATGCAGTGGGCTTCTGGTAAAAAGCTTGTACCTCACAGAGGCAGATGCAGAGGGCTTCAGGTAAAAAGCTTGTACCTCACCGAGGCAGATGCAGAGTGCTTCGGGTAAAAAGCTTGTACCTCACAGAGCCAGATGCAGAGAGCTTCAGGTGGGCTTCAGGTAAAAAGCTTGTACCTCACAGAGGCAGATGCAGAGAGCTTCAGGTGGGCTTCAGGTAAAAAGCTTGTACCTCACAGAGCCAGATGCAGAGAGCTTCAGGTGGGCTTCAGGTAAAAAGCTTGTACCTCACTTCTATGTCATGACTTGATCATGGGATTGGTAGACATCCATTTCATCAATTAGATTTATTCTGAAATCAATCTAAAATATATACAAAGAAATTGAAACATCATTAACAATCTTGCTAAAGAGAATGATGTACATAATAACCTTTTTAAATAGACAAAGATGTTTTGCATGGCAAAATTTCTTAAAATAAATGAATAAACTATGCAGTGATATGGAAAGCATGGAATTACAATATCATTCAAGGCTAGTACTTAGGGGATTCCATCCAAAATCAAAGGTGGCAAGTCATTTATAAACATATTGAAGCAGCAAACGGCAAGTACACATCTTTTGCCTCACACTGGAGGACTTAACAGTACAGGCCTTACCTTATGGACGTGCACTGCAACTTCACAGAGACAATATGGACCCAACTACTTATGCCCTACCTTTCCTTCTAAAGGTGTTGATAAACTGCCAGAAAGACAGGCCACGTCAGGGCAGGAGGGTCCTATGTTGCGCTGCTTCTGCATTCAGATTCATGTTGTCCAACCTTTCAAAACAACACTTAGTTACTCAATGTGCTGGATGGGCATACTAGGACCCCTTTTCCATAAAAATGGTCCTGACTATCACATACTTGCGATCAACTGGTGAGATGTGTCAGCAGCACCTATGTTGAGGAATTAGATATCACTTTTCTGAAACTTCTGATTGATTCTTAAGTCTCAGTGTGTATGCATGAAAAACCGGTTTCTCCATTCCGAAACTTCTGGGCTGGTACTCTGAGTATTAATCTTCATTTGTAAGGCATTGTCCCAATTAAAGATTTTGACAGCTTTTATTCACACCATTCCTCTGAGTCTCACTTTCTTGGATGATGTTGTTCACTAGAGTTTGAATCTGTAGTAAATAATTGAATACATTCAATACTTATTTGTTGGTAAGCACTTACTGATTTGTTGTTTCTCTTTTTTCTTTTAGGGTGGTGATCTCTCAGGAGCAAAGCTGTGCAGTCCCAAAACGGGGGTGCATTGATGCGTAGGATTGCTGAACTAGTCAGATTCCGGTAGTTGGAAAGAGAACCTTCTCCGACAATCTCGAGGTAAAGTACGTGCACAGACTTGTGCTTGGTTTAAATACCACTGTACCCAAGATTTGCCATTTGCCAACACATGAACACCGGAGACCCTCCCCTCTTAGACATCATAAATGAACACATGACCAACTGTGCACTTTTCAATTATCACTGTGAGGCTACTGATCTCTGCATCTCTGTGTGAAGCCACTAACAACCTATCCCTCCAGTCTGCGATAGTGTGCAAAGCAGCCCCTACTCTACGCACTGTTGCCACCCACACTTTAGCTTCCAAATAGGTCAAGGCCATGAGTCATAAACTTCCGAATTAATGTTCAGAGTGGATGTGTCTTACCTAGATTGAATGCCGACATCACATCTGAGCTATGCTTGTCTCCAAGAGTCCTCTTTCTGACCTCTCTTCCTCGTTTTCTTCTTCTACATTGCCCTGGTGTCTGCTATAAGCAGGAACAGCAACAAGCCTTGGCAACTGCAAACAATGTGGAAGTTGAAAAAGGTACAATGTCGGGACCAGCAAAGTCCAGGAGACTCACCACAAGCAGGGGAGTCAGGGCAGTCCCCAAGCAATCAGGGAAGCCCAAAGAATTCAAAGATGACCCTCAAGATGACTCAATGGCCGGAGGCACTGGAGTCGCAAGAGGACCTCGAGCAGCTCACCAGAGATGCAAGCCCACTGTGCAAGTGATGTGATGAGGACGAAGATCTTGGTCACAGGAGGTGCTGGAGGTTGGGGCTACTTGGAGCCCAAAGATCTTGGTGGAAGAAAGCCAACAAGCCTTTGCAACTGCAAGTTGACACGGTGCACAGGGATTCGGTTCCTGTGGCTCCGACGAGGGATACTGGCCTCAAACTTGGTGAGAGGACAGGGCAGGCCTCAAGGGATGTGAAGAACTACCACCTATGTTGGTGAGCCTTTCGGAGTCCGTGGGAACCCAGGATCAGCAGACCGGTCAGCTTAGTTGCAATGCCTGCAGATGAATGGAAGTGACTCCTTCACTTCAAGGGAGATTCCTTCAGGTGTCTTGGATGCCAACAGGCCTTGGAAGGTTCCTTCATGGTGCACAGGCATGGACATTGCAGCAGACGGGCATGGCGATGAAATCAGGAGCAGCAGGAGCCTGCCCAGAGCAAAGTCCAGTGAAGTCCAGAGTGCCCAGATGGTCAATGTAGAAGTGGTATCTGAAATGAAAATACCCTAAGGAAAGGGTTGGGATGATTCAGGGGTCCCTCCCTAAGGAGGGGCTGGACAAGGGGGAGGATACTCCCCTGTCCTTTGTCCAGTTTTGTGGCAGAGCAGGAGCCAACGGCTCCCTGAACTGGTTTGGACTGGAATATGCAAGGAGGGCACCAAGTGTACCCTGCATGTAGACTATGTGGCACTGGCAAGCGCGCCCACCCTGCTCCAATACACTAAACCCTGTCTGGGATGTGGTCGCACCTCCCTGTGACAGGATACCTATTGTCCTGCCTTCCACTGCTCTAGCTTGGCTCAGCAGCAGGAGGGCAGAATCGTGTCTCTGGCCGGCAGCAGCCCTAGCTTGCTGTCCGGGTCTGGAAGACTGGTACCGTGAGCACTGAGGGCCTCCAAAGGAGCTTTACGGTGCATGGAATCATACTCCCACACCGATTACGGTGTGGGGGTATGATTCCAACATGTTTGATATCAAACATGATAGGATTAGTTACAGCCAGTTTCGAGATGGTCATCGTGTAATGATGCGGTGCCCCTCTATATGTTATATGGTTGTCTCACAACCCGGGAGAATGTACTCCGTGGCATGTAGGGGTGTCCTGCTCATGCAGGGGCACCTTCACACTTCAAACCGAGCACCCTGCCTTCAGGATTGAAAGACCTGCTCTAGGGGTGACTTATAAGTTTTAAGTGAGTGACCTCAGATATAGGTAAACCTATATCTTTTGGAAGTAGTGCTAGCACCAGCTTACCAAGGCTGCAATGGCAGCCCTGTAGTTACAAATTGAGTGGTCTTCCATGGGTGGCATAATAAATGCTTCAGCCCATGGAGGACCCCTGGTGTACCTATGCCCTGGGTACCTTAGTACCATACACTAGGGACTCTGGGTCTGGTGGCTCAGTGGACTAATGCATCCACTGCAGGGGCCTGTGTTCAACCTCATGGTCACAGGTTCAAATCCCGGTGGGTCCACTCAGCCTTTCATTCATCTGAGGTCGATAAAATGAGTACCATTGAGTTGGGTAACAATAAACATCTGTTATTCAGTGCCAAGAGACTAATCGGTGAAGGTGCGCTTTACAAATACACATGTTATGTTAAGTTATGTAGGGACTGATAAGGTTACAAAAGTGTCCAATCTGGGATGTACCTAAGTACTTACCAAACCAAATTAGAGGAGAAAGCACAGAGACTGGGGTCTTGATTAGCAGGATCCCAGTCAAACTAGTCAGAAACAGCATTACATCATGCAAAAAGTGGGGCGTAACCATTAAAGCAGATCCTACTTTCCTTCATCCCTGTTCAGCTTCAGACAGCTGCTTGTCATCCACTCCATGACCCTTTCCAAACATGGCGCTCGTTGATGTAATTCGAAGATAGTTCCGTAGTTAAATGAGACCACCAGCTGTGTATTGTCTGCATAAGATATTATGGAGATGCCAAACTCCTGGACTATGTCAGCCAAAGGCCGCATGTAAATATTGAACAATGTCGGACTAAGTGAGGAGCCCTGTGGCACCCCGCAGGTCAGTGGCATTTTGTCTGAAAAGAAGCTAACTTCCATGACTTGGAAAGATCTGTCCTTTAACCCCTTCGATGCTCATGACAGAATGGTTCCATCATGAGCATCGGTGCCCCTGTGCTCATGATGGAACCATTCCGTCATGAGGCCAGGGGCACAAAATCCCTCTGCTGCAGACAGCAGAGGGATTTCTATTTAATCCCTTTGACCTTGGGAGCTGTGGAAGAGCTTCCCCAGCTCCCGAGGCCCCCTCCCTGGTTTCTGTGCAATGAAGATCAGTGCGCACGTCGCGCTGGCTTCATTGCACAGAAACCGAAACTGAAATGAGCCTTTAGGCTCATTTCAGTTTCACTTTCTATGTGCTCAGGGGGCTATCTCAGCCCCCCGGGCACGTAGAAAGACGGGAGAGGTATTATTGGAAAGGGGAGATCCCCAAGCAGGGATCCACCCACTAGACAACAGGGAGGGGGAAGCGGCCCCTTGGGCAAGGGCTTTTGCTCCCTCCTAATATTTTGCATGTCATTTATCTTTTTGCCCCCCCCGGGGGGCAGATGGGGGCAGTAGCACCCAATCTGCCCCCCCCCGGGGGGGCAAAAAGCCCAGTAGACACCAGGGATATTTACTTTGCCCACATAATTTCTTAGGGTGGGGGCTGCCATAAAGGGCATGGGCATGCCCCCACCCCACAAGATGTACAGCCTTTCTGTCCCACCCTGGCGGGCAGTTGGGGGCAGTAGCCCCTAATCTGCCCCACCGGGGGGCAGAAAGCCCACTATACGCCAGGGATTTTTTTTTTCTTATAATTTGTGGTGGGGGCTGCCCAATATGAGCATGCCCATGCCCCCACCCACCCCTGCAAAAATGACAGCCTTTATGCCCCCCTGGGGGGCAGATGGGGGCATTAGCCCCAAATCTACCCCCCCGGGGGGGCAAAAAGCCCAGTAGACGCCAGGGATTTTTTAGGCAAATTTTAATTAGGGTGGGGGCATTGGCATGCCTGTTTTGGGCAGCTCCCACCCTAATTAAATTTGCCCAAAAACTCCCTGGCGTCTTGTGGAGTTTCTGCCCCCCCCTGGCGGGCAGATGGGGGCATTAGCCCCCAATCTGCCCCGCAGGGGGGGCAAAAAGCCCAATAGACCCCAGGGAGTTATTTTGGGGCAAATTTGAATTAGGGTGGGGGCTCCTAAAACGGACATGCCCATGCCCCCACCCCCTCCCCCGCAAAAATAACGGCCTTCCTGCTCCCCTGGGGGGCAGATGGGGCAGTAGCCCCCAATCTACCCCCCCCAGGGGGGCAAAAAGCCCACTAGACGCCAGGGATTTTTTTGGCAAATTTTAATTAGGGTGGGGGCATTGGCATGCCCGTTTTGGGCAGCCCCTACCCTAATAAAAATTTGCCCAAAAACTCTAGTGGACTTTCTGCCCCCCTGGGGGTCAGATGGGGGCATTAGCCCCCAATCTGCCCTGCCTGGGGGGGTAAAAAGCCCACTAGAAGCCAGGGATTTTTGGGGGGAAAATTTGAATTAGGGTGGGGGCTTCCAAAGCGGGCATGCGCATGCCCCCACCCCCGCAAAAATTACAGCCCCCAATCTGCCCCCCCGGGGGCAAAACACCCACTAGACGCCAGGGATTTTTTGGGGCAAATTTTAATTAGGGTGGGGGCATTGGCATGCCTGTTTTGGGCAGCCCCCACCCTCATTAAAATTTGCCCCAAAAATTCCCTGGCGTCTAGTGGACTTTCTGCCTCTCCTGGAGGGCAGATGGGGGCATCAGCCCCCAATCTGCCCTGCCGGGGGGACAAAAAGCCCACTAGATGCCAGGGATTATTTTGGAGCAAATTTGAATTAGGGTGGGGGTTGCCCAAAACGGACATGCCCATGCCCCCACCCCCTCCCTGCAAAAATTACAGCCTTCGTGCCCCCGTGGGGGACAGATGGGGCAGTAATGTGGGAAAGAGATGCCTCAACTTTCCCACAAAAACATGTGTCAAAAAAGTGATTTTTTTCAGCTAAAATTGAGGTTTGCAGGGGATTCTGGGTAAGGAAACGTTGGGGGATCCACGCAAGCCATACCTCCCTGGAAGCCCCCGGGTGTCTAGTTTTCAGAAATGTGTGGGTTTGGTAGGTTTCCCTTGATGGCCGCCGAGCACGGGGCCAAAAACCTAGGTGACTGCCCTTGCAAAACCAGGTGGTTTTGAGATAGGCAATTTTGATGTCGCCTCACTACGTTTTGGGCCCTTGCCTGTTGCGGGTACTTGGGCCTCCCACACAAGTGAGGCACCATTTTTATCGGGAGACCTGGGGGAACGCTGGGTGGTGGGAAATTTGTGTGAGCCCGGTGATGCCACAACTTTCCCACACAAAAATGTGTGAAAAAAGTGATTGTTTCAGCTAAAATTGAGGTTTGCAGGGGATTCTGGGTAAGGAAACGCTGGGGGATCCACGCAAGCCATACCTCCCTGGAAGCCCCCGGGTGTCTAGGTTTCAGAAATCTGTGGGCTTGGTAGGTTTCCCTAGGTGCCGGCAGAGCTAGGGTTCACAAACTATAGCTAGGCACTTTGCCAAAAAAGGGTCATTTTTCACTGCGAAATTGAGGTGTGACCACATTGCGTTTTGCGCCGTTTCCTGTCGCAGGCCCTAGGCCAACCCACACAAGTGAGGTACATTTTTTCTCGTAAGACTATGGGGAACGCGGGGTGGGTGGAAATTTGTGGATCCACGCAGATTCCAGAACTTTCCACCACAGAAATGTGGGGAAAATGTGTTTTTTTTTACTACTTTTTAGGTTTGCAAGGGATTCTGGGTAACAGAACCTGGTGGGAGGCAGCTAAGTGACCCCCTCCTGGATTCCCCTGGGTGTCTATTTTTCCAAAATGTATAGGTTTGCTAGGTTTGCCTAGGTGCCGGCAGAACTATGGTTAAAAAACGACAGCTAGGCACTTTGCCAAAAAAGGGTCATTTTTCACAGCGAAATTGAGGTTTTGACCATGTTGCGTTTTGCGCCGTTTCCTGTCGCGGGCACTAGGCCGACCCACACAAGTGAGGTACCATTTTTCTCAAAAGACTTTGGGGAACGCGGGGTGGGTGGAAATGTGTGGATCCACGCAAATTCCAGAACTTTCCACCACAGAAATGTGGGGAAAATGTGTGTTTTTTTGACAATTCTTTAGGTTTGCAAGGGATTCTGGGTAACAGACCCTGATGGGAGGCAATTAAGTCACCCCATCCTGGATTCCCCTGGGTGTCTAGTTTTAAAAAATGTATAGGTTTGCTAGGTTTCCCAAGGTGCCGGCAGAGCTAGGGTTCAAAAACTACAGCTAGGCACTTTACCAAAAAAGGGTAATTTTTCACTGCGAAATTGAGGTGTGACCACGTTGTGTTTTGCGCCGTTTCCTGTCGCGGGCACTAGGCCGACCCACACAAGTGAGGTACCATTTTTCGCGGAAGACTTTGGCGAACGCGGGGTGGGTGGAACTTTGTGGATCCATGCAGATTCCAGAACTTTCCACCACAGAAATGTGGGGAAAATGTGGTTTTTTTTACAATTATTTAGGTTTGCTAGGGATTCTGGGTAACAGAACCTGGTGGGAGGCAGTCAAGTCACCCCATCTAGGATTCCCCTGTGTGTCTAGTTTTCAAAAATGTATAGGTCTCTAGGTTTCCCTAGGTGCCGGCAGAGCTAGTGTTCAAAAACTACAGCTAGACACTTCGCAAAAAAAGGGTAAATTTTAAATTGTGCGTGGTGCTTACTGGAGGTACCTGGTGGCCTAGTTGGCCGCTAGGGGACCTCGGGATTCAAGGGGACTTAATCCCCCAACTTAAAACGCGCCACGGGGTGTGTTTGCACAGTGGTGAAGGTAGGGGGCGGGGCCTGAGGTGATACTGTGCAAACACGCCCTGTGGCGCGTTTTAAGTTGGGGAATTCATTCCTCTTCAATCGAGAGGACCCCTAGGGGCCAACTAGCCCACCAGGTACCTCCAGTAAGCCCCACGGAGCTGCGTTGCAGAGTCTTGTAAAAAGGGGCCTGGCCTCTGAACACCTCTCTGCAACGCAGCCCCCTGGCGCATATTGGAGGTACCTGGGGGCAAGTTGGCCGCCAGGGGACCTCAGGATTCAAGGGGACTTAATCCCCCAACTTAAAACACGCCACGGAGCTGCGTTGCAGAGTGTTGTAAAACGGGGCCTGGCCTCTGAACACCGTTCTGGAACACAGCTCCCTGGTGCATACTGGAGGTACCTGGTGGGCTAGTTGGCCCCCAGGGGACCGCAGGATTGAAGAGGAATTAATTCCCCAACTTAAAACATGCTACAGGGCGTGTTTGCACACGTCACCTCAGGCCCCGCCCCCTTCCTTTACCATTGTACAAATATTCCTCTAAAATCAGCCGAACTACGAATTCCAATTTACTCACCTGTTATCAGGAGAGAACCCAGGGCTGCATCTTTTAGCCCAGCACTGACACTGAAAAGTAATTCTAAGCGTACTTACCAGTAACTTGTATTTCCTTCCATAGGAATCTATTGCATGGTTTTCAGCAGAAAAGTTTCTAAGTGTCCATTTTTGAAACGTACAAATATTTCTCTAAAATCAGCCGAACTACGAATTACGATTTACTCACCTGTTATCAGGAGAGAACCCAGGGCTGCATCTTTTAGACCAGCACTGACCCTGAAAAGTAATTCTAAGCGTACTTACCAGTAACTTGTATTTCCTTCCATAGGAATCCATTGTGTGGTTTTCAGCAGAAAAGTTTCTAAGTGTCCATTTTTGAAACGTACAAATATTCCTCTAAAATCAGCCGAACTACGAATTCCAATTTACTCACCTGTTATCAGGAGAGAACCCAGTGCTGCATCTTTTAGACCAGCACTGACCCTGAAAAGTAATTCTAAGCGTACTTACCAGTAACTTGTATTTCTTTCCATAGGAATCCATTGTGTGGTTTTCAGCAGAAAAGTTTCCAAGTGTCCATTTTTGAAACGTACAAATATTCCTCTAAAATCAGCCGAACTACGAATTACGATTTACTCACCTGTTATCAGGAGAGACCCCAGGACTGCATCTTTTAGACCAGCACTGACCCTGAAAAGTAATTCTAAGCATACTTAACAGTAACTTGTATTTCCTTCCATAGGAATCCATTGTGTGCTTTAAAGTAGAAAAGTTTCTGTGTCTATTTTCACACACTAAAAATATTCCTAAAAATCGTCTGTATGACTTAAATACATTCTTTCAACTGTTTACAGGAGATTCACCTGTGCTGGATCCAGGATCCACCAGTGAGTAAGAAAAATTAACGATAACACTACTTACCTGCTAAGTGAATTTTCTGCCATAGGATAACATTGGTGATTCTATGTGAAAATTTTTCTTTCTAAGTGTCAACTTTTAAAATACAATAATAATCCTTAAAAATCACTACTGTAACCAAAACGCTTTTACTCAACCGTTTACAGGAGATGTCCAAGGACTGAATCTAGCATCCAGTCCTGTGGTTAGAAAAGTAACCCATAAAGTAACTAATTGGGTTTGACTAGAAATTCACATTGAGCTCAATGTTGCTTTGTGTTTGAAATTGTGTTGCTCATTGCAACAACTGTAACTACTGTACTTAAAAGACTATTGCCTATTTGCAAAGTATTTAAACTAAAGTAATTAATTCTGAAAAAGTATATTTTGTATTGTAATGTATAATGTAAATAAAAAAATAAAATATCTAAAAATCAACAGTTTAAACAATGTAGTAAATCAGTATAAAAAAAATCAGTATAACAATTAATACATTAAAAATTGTCATTTACAAAACCTTTGAAATTCACTGAAAAAACCATAGGTTTCAGGCCTGATATAGTTAGGAATTAGCATTTAAAAAACCTTTGAAATTCACTGAAAAAACCATAGGTTTCAGGCCTGATATAGTTAGGAATTAGCATTTAAAAAACCTTTGAAATTCACTGAAAAAACCATAGGTTTCAGGTCTGATATAGTTAGGAATTAGCATTTAAAAAACCTTAGAAATTCACTGAAAAAACAATAGGTTTTAGGGGTGTTATAGTTAGCTGGACATTTGACTCGAACAAAATCATTGAAATTCCTCCGATATAGTTAGTTGTACTAACTACATCTCACGCGCCCGCAATCCACTGCTGATGATGTCACATATTACATCATTCATGACATGGTCAGTGACATCACTGATGACATCTCAAATGACATCTGTTAGAATCCGGGGTCTCTGGTTGGCGCAGGTATGCACTTGCGACAAGCAGGGACCCTTTCCTCTAAGTCAGGGCAAAGGATCACCTCTTTAAAAATAACCCCTGCTCACCCTCTAGGTAACGTGGCGCGAGTAGTCAGGCTAGATTTCCAGAGGGCATATAGGTTAAGCGTTCAAGTTGTCCCACACAATAATCACCTCCCCACCACACAAAGACACAAGGCTGTATTTATCAAAAATAGGATTCTTTATATAAAAGGTTTTCTTTCAGGCAGGTTGCATAAATACAGTTCTCTTGGTAAAATAATCCAGTTACTCTCAAAATGCTTTAAGGGCAGTCCACAGGTTTCAAAATGGCACAGTTCTGTTTAAAATAAGTTCTTTAGGTCTTCGGGGCACTTCGTAGCGCCTTTGGGGTGCTCTGGGCAAGGTTTTTACAGTACCTTGCCGTTTCTCACGCTTCTCGCGTGAGCCGGAGTACGCTTGCCGAGTCTCACTCTTCTCGCGTGAGCACCGGCAATGCTTTTCAATGATGTTCGGCTCAATCGTAGGTACGGTTCGAACTCTGCTGGTTCCAAGGCCCGTACGGTTCGAACCAAGGCAAGGCAGTACGTTTACAAAGCGCAATTGACTCAGCTGGACGTAGGGTTCGAACCAAGGCAAGGCAGTATATTCACAAGGCGCAATTGACTCAGCTGGACGTACGGTTCGAACTGGCAAAGGCAGGTACGGCTCAAACCCAGAGTACTTTAGAAGCAGTACGGTGCAGACAGGGAATCAGTAGGTGCGAACCCAGGGTGTACAAAGGGCAGTACGGTTCGAACCCAGGGGGGGGGTTCAATGGCAAATACGGCTCAGACACCGTACACTTGAAGGCAATATGTTTAAAGGAAAGTACGGATCGTACTTTCACCGCGATCAGCGCCGTACCTTTGCAGCTTCACGGGGAAGGTTCGTGGCGGCCTCGCGGTCCAGTCCAGGGGTGTCCCACGTCGCGCTGGCGTCCCAAGTGTCCAGGGGACGGCGGAGCTTCGTGGGGCGCTCGGGCAGGATGCAGGTTGCCACGAAGGGGGGTCAGAAGCAGGTGGGCAGCCTCGGGGTGATTTCCCAGCGCAGCGCGCTGTCAGCTTCGTCCAGGTACGGCGAACCAGGGCACGTTTCAGGTCCTCACAAAAGCCTCCACAACCCGGCGGGGTCACAGGGGCTCGGCGCTCAGACGCAGGACTCTCCTCCTTACTTTGCGAGCTACGGCTCGAGGGGGCAGCTGTTCACGGTGCTCGGGCTGTCAGGCCTTTACTTTGTTTGCAGCCACGCCAGCAGCAGAAGTCGCGTTGCTCAGTGAGGTCCGGGGATGCACAGGTTCCCAGGGGTCAGCTTGCGGAATTACCCACGGCACTTCTCCTCTTCTTTCAGGGTGGTAGCGCCCACTGTTCCTGGGGCGCAGGTCAGGGGGCAAGTTCACACGCAAGCCCTTGGAGATTGTTTGTAACAGCACAAGTTGAATTACAGTCTTTTTCTTCAGGCTTTCCTTCTCCTTCCAGCAGACAGGCACCCACTGCAGGCCAGTCTCCCAGGCAGAGAGACAGTATTCCTCCTTCAGCTTCTCCAGGTCCTTCTCCTTCAGGCAGAGTTTCTTCTTGGCGCAAACAGGATCTGATTTCTTAGGAGCCAGGCTCCTACTTTTATACACCAATTATTTTGTTCTTTAGCGCCAGGGGGCCTGGGCCTGGCTCAGTCCAGTTTTTGGAGCACTTTGTTGTGGTGACTCTGCGCTTTCCTTTCAGCAGCAAGGCAGAGACATCAGCCGCTCCACAGGGGGCGGCGCCGGTTTTGTGCTGGCAGAGCACAGGTCTATTCAAGAGTCAGGGTGTACTCCTCCCACCCATCCTGGTGTAATCTCTCTACCCACCACCTGGCAGCCAACCTGTCTCTGGGGTTTCCCCAACCCTGCTCCTTACTGTTGCTAGGCAGAACACACACACACACAGCGCAGAGGCGGACTGAATGGCCAGATCAGTAAATACTAACTTTCTAAAAGTAGTATTTACAAACACAGGATATTAAAATAAACTTTACTAAAAGAAGTATTTTATTATTCTGAGTCCAGGCATACTAAACATGACTTTCTACCATGCTCTATGAGTCCACTGGGGTCACAGCGTGTAGTGACTCCAGCAGCCCATTCTGGCCTATGGAGAGCAGGTAGCCTTCAATAGTGAAAAACGAAAATGGCTGTAATTCACTATTAAGACATCCCACACACATCAGGGCATGTCCTACCTTATGCCTACAATGCACCCTGCCCTTGGGCCTACCAGAGGGGTGACTAATATGTAGTTAAGGGAAGTTTTAGGGACTGGCAAGTGGGGGCACTTGCGCAGTCAGCGCGACAGTACCAGACTGCGCGCAGGTTCTGCAGTGGCAGACCCTAGACATATTTTACTAGGCCGCTTCTGTGGGTGGCACAACCAGTGCTGCAGGCCCACCAGCGGTATTTGTATTTACAAGCCCTGGCACTCCTGGTGCACTTTACTAGGGGCTGACAGTAAACCAAATGACTCAATCATGGACACCAATCAATGTATACATTTTTAAAAGAGAGCACTTGCACTGTGGCACTGATCAGCAGTGTCACAGTGCTCTGAGCAGCCAACACCAACAAAACACAATGAGGCACATCAGCAAAAAGTGGAAGGGAGACTCACGCCAAGGTGCCAGGTCTAACACGTGTCCCCTCCAGCTGAAATGTGGGGAGAACTACCCTACCCCAGGGAGTTCCTCTTCACTAAGGCGGAAAAACCTGGACAGACCGTCAGCATTGGCGTGATCTGTGCCAGGGCGATGTTCCACCGTAAAGTCCATACCCTGTAGGGAGATGGACCACCTCAACAGTTTTGGGTTTTCACCCCTCATTTGCATCAACCATCTGAGGGGCCTGTGGTTGGTCTGAACCCGGAAGTGAGACCCAAACAAGTAGGGTCTTAGCTTCTTCAGCGCCCAGACCACAGCAAACGCTTCTCGCTCTATCGCACTCCACCTTTGTTCCCGTGGAAGTAACCTTCTACTAATAAAGGCTACAGGTTGGTCCCAGCCCTCCTCAGTCATCTGTGAGAGAACAGCCCCTACACCATGCTCTGATGCGTCTGTCTGCACTAGGAATTCCTTGGAGAAGTCAGGAGCCAAGAGCACGGGCGCCGTGCACATGGCAGTTTTCAGGGTGTCAAAGGCGTTCTGACAGGTGTCAGTCCATATCACTTTTCTGGGCTGCTTCTTCGAAGTCAGCTCTGTCAAGGGGGCAACGATGCTGCCATACCCCTTGACAAACCTCCTGTAGTACCCAGTGAGTCCTAAAAAGGCCCTCACCTCCGTCTGGGTCTTTGGGGGCTCCCAAGCCAGGATGGTTTCTATCTTGGGTTGTAGGGGCGCCACCTGGCCGCTCCCCACCTGGTGTCCCAAGTACACCACGGACCCCTGCCCGATCTGACACTTGCTTGCCTTGATCGTGAGGCCTGCCTTGCGCAGTGCCATCAACACTTCCCAGAGATGTTGCAGGTGTTCTTCCCATGTGCCGCTGAACACTGCGATGTCATCCAGGTATGCTGCGCTAAACTCGGTCAGTCCAGCCAACACCTGGTTGACCAACCTCTGGAAGGTGGCAGGGGCATTCTTCATCCCAAATGGCATGACACGGAACTGGAAATGCCCATCTGGTGTGGAGAATGCAGACCTCTCTTTGGCCCCATCAGTTAAGGCGATCTGCCAGTACCCAGACGTTAGATCAAACATGCTGAGGTACCGGGCAGCCCCTAACCGATCGATGAGCTCATCAGCTCTGGGGATGGGGTGCGCGTCAGTCTTCGTGACTGAATTGAGTCCTCTGTAGTCCACACAGAACCTGAGTTCGGGTGTGGCACCCGGCGCTGCAGCCTTTGGGACCAAGACCACTGGGCTGGCCCAAGGACTGCTGGAGGACTCAACCACCCCAAGAGCAAGCATCTTTGAGACCTCCTCTTTGATGCAGGCTCTGACCCTGTCAGTTACCCTGTAAGCCTTGTGCTTCACAGGTAAGCTGTCTCCTGTATCCACATCATGGACGCACCAATCTGTGATACCAGGAACCAGGGAGAACAGGTCAGGAAACTGCCCCAGCAGATGGCGGCAGTCATCCTGTTGCTCAGGGGTCAGGGTGGGTGAGAGGTTAACTCCATCCACTGACCCGTCCTGCTCTGAGGCTACCAAGAGGTCAGGAAGAGGTTCTGACTCCTCCTCCGTCCCATCATCGGTGGCCAAGAGCATGCCCACTTCGGACCTCTCCAAGTGGGGCTTGAGGCGATTGACATGTAGGACCCTTAAGGGGTTCCTAGGAGACTGCAAGTTCACCAAGTAGGTGACAGAACTCTTGCGCTCCACAATCTCAAAGGGTCCTGTCCACTTGTCCTGGAGTGCACAAGGCTCCACCGGGGCAAGGACCCATACCTTTTGACCAGGTTGAAGCTCAACCAGAGTGGCATTCTGGTCGTACCACCGCTTCATTTCCTCCTGGCTGGCTTCCAGATTTGCCTCAGCAAGTTACCTGAAACGCCTAGTCTGGTTCCTGAAGGCCAGCATGTAACTAAATACATTCTGGGGAGGTTTCCTGGGAGATTGCTCCCAGCCTTCCTTGACCAGACTCAGAGGTCCACGTACAGGGTGGCCATACAGAAGCTCAAAGGGACTGAACCCCAGAGACTTCTGTGGCACCTCACGGTACGCAAAGAGAAGGCATGGTAAGAGGACGTCCCACTTACGCCTCATTGGTCCTTCAAGGCCCATCATCATGCCCTTTAGGGTTCGGTTGAATCGCTCAACCAACCCGTTTCCTTGTGGATGGTAAGGGGTGGTGAACTTGTATGTCACACCACATTCTTGCCAAAGGGATTTCATATATTTCGATATGAAATTGGTCCCCCTATCGGACACCACCTCTAGAGGGAATCCTACTCGTGAGAAAATTCCCATCAGTGCTCGTCCCACCACGGGGGCCGTCACTGTCCTCAGAGGGATGGCTTCAGGGTACCGGGTGGCATGGTCCACCAAGACCAGGATAAACCTGTTGCCCATGGCTGTCTTGGGGTCCAGTGGCCCCACAATGTCAATCCCCACTCGCTGGAATGGGGTACTGACTACAGGGAAAGGTTGGAGTGGAGCTTTCAGCTTCCTTCCACTCTTGCCACTTGCCTGGCAAGTCTGGCATGTCCTGCAGTGAGTATCATAACTCCTACGCATTTGGGGCCAATAAAAGTGGGTGACAAGCCTTTCAAAGGTCTTGTCCTGCCCCAAATGCCCTGCTAATGGCACGTCGTGAGCCAGCCCCAGTAGGAAGGTTCTGAACTTCTGGGGTACCACCAGCGCACGGGCTGACCCAGGTTCAGCAACCTTAGGCTCTGAGTACAGGAGGTCGTTCTCCCAGTAGATCAAGTGAGTTCCGGACTGATCACCATTGGCCTGGGCTGCAGCCTGCTGCCGCATACCCTCTAGGGAGGGGCACTCTTTCTGCTCCCTGCAGAATTCCTCCCTGGAGGGGCCTCCTTCTTGCTGCCAATGGGTCAGCTCAGGCAGGTCCCCCAGTTCGGCTATCTGTTCCCCGGTAGGCTCCAGGGCATCCCCCTCAAGGTCTGCTTCCTCCTGGGCCGTGGGAACTTCAGGAGCCGGTTTCCCGTGCCTCCCTTGCCCTCTCTCTAAGGCCGGTTCCTGGGCCTCTCCCTCAGGCTCCAGGGTCCCTTCAACACCCCTACTGGCTGCCATTGACCGGGTGGTCACACACGCCCAATCAGGTAAACCCACCATCCGCAGATGGGCTGTCTTCTCCACCTTTTCCCAAGGGGAGCTCTCTAAGTCATTCCCTAGGAGACAGTCTACAGGCATGGCAGTTCTCACAGCGACTTGCAGAGTACCAGAGACCCCCCCCCACTCAAAGGGAACTTGAGCCATTGGACAATGACTCTCCGTGTTGTCAGCATTGACAACCCGACAATAGGCATGGGGTACGACCTGCTCTTGAGATACCAGGTGCTGCCGCACTGCAGTCACGCTGGCTCCTGTGTCTCTAAGAGCCTCTACCTTCTTCCCATTGACGGTCACCACTTGCCCATATTTCTTAGTGTTAGAGGGCAAGTTGGCTTGGGGGACCATCTCACTGTCTCCTAGTGAGACTAAGGTCATCTGGACGGGGTCCCACCCACCTTGGACTTCTACCTCCTCCCCAAAGGCTACTGTAGCCACTTGCCTGGGTGGAGCACCAGTGGGTGCGGGTTTCACATATTGGCGACACTTGGGATCACTGGCAAAGTGACCTAGTTCACCACATTTATAACATTGAGGTGGCCCCTTGGGAACAGGTTTACCTGTCGGGGCCCCTGTCTGCTTCGGGGTCGGGGGAGGCTGAGAACCCTTCTGCTGGTTCCCTTGGGGATTACTTTGGGGGCCTTTTTGGAACCCTTTCTGTTTTCCCTTGTCCCCCCCATTCTTCTGCTGGGGACCCTGCCCACCCTTGGCGGAGTCTCCCACGGGACCCTTGTGGACCCTGGTGCTGAGCCAGCGGTCCGCCTCCTCAGCAAGCTTCCTAGGGTTAGTCAGCTTGCTATCTATCAGGTGTTGGCGTAGCTCAGGAAAACAATTAAGCGACAAGTGCTCCCATGCAATTAAATCAAAGAGACCTTGGTAATCATCTACTTTGCTACCCTTCACCCAGCCATCCAGTGCTCTGCAGAAAAAGGTCACATACTCCACATACGTACCCCCCGCAATCTTGGTACACCCCCTGAACCTCTGTCTATACATTTCAGGAGTTAGCCCATATCTGGTCAATAAAGCTTCTTTCATGTGGGGGTAAGAATTCTGCATGTCTAAGGGCAAATCTAAAAGTGTGTCCCGCCCCTCACTGAGGAACCGCCCCCACAACCCCGCTCCCCAGTCTTTCTCAGGGACCCGGTGGGAGGACATGGCTACCTCATAGGCCCGGAACCATTGCCCTATGTCATCATTCCTGTAGAACTCTTTAACTACATCTTTTGGGATGTACACCCTTGACTCTACCTGCACCGGCGTTGCGCTGCCACCAGAGGGAGTGTTCTCCAAACTTTTCTCTTTGATCGCCAGTTCCCTCATTCTGGCGTCGTGCTCCATCAGGATCTTTCTCTCCTCAAGAGCCATTCTCTTTTCTTCTAGAGCCAGCTTTTTGCTTTCCAGCTCCAATTGACCATCTATTTTCAGTTTTGCCAAAGTGACTTGTTGCTCTCTTGCGGCCTGTCTGTCTGCCAGCTCCTCTGGTGATAGACCTCTGCCCGCACTGTGGATGCTCTCCGCTGGTTCCACTAGGTCAATCTCCTCAGGTACAACATCCTCAGCTGCACCCCTTGATTCCATCCAGGCTTTCAGCGCCTTGTAGATCTGTGGTTTGAGCTTGCACCCCACATGTGGAACCTTGAACTTCTTGCAGAAGTACTTGAGTTGCCTTCTTGTGTAGTCGTCCAGTTTTGACGCATCCCATTCCCATTCCATCTCAGAGGCTTCAGATGCTGTGCTGTTTGAGCCCTAAGCATTCCGTCCATCATTTGTTTGTTGTAACGCTTTTCGCCCTAAGTGGGATGGGTATTCCCAGACGTGGGACCCGTGCTCACTACGCCACTGGAGTCAAGCTATCCTGGCTGATGACGGCTGATAGCCAGAAACCGGTCCTAGGATGCTTGATTCCGGTCCAGGGAAGACATGGCTTGGCAGTTCGGGCTGGACTGTTCCCATGAGGCACAGGGTCAAGACTGATTTGCATATGGCCATGTCTAAACTGGGGTGGTGTAGTGGGCAAAAGAACGATGGATTTAACCCAGATCTCTTGACTGGGGGAGAATGTATGCATTGTCAGCATTCCGTCCATCATTTGTTTGTTGTAACGCTTTTCGCCCTAAGTGGGATGGGTATTCCCAGACGTGGGACCCGTGCTCACTACGCCACTGGAGTCAAGCTATCCTGGCTGATGACGGCTGATAGCCAGAAACCGGTCCTAGGATGCTTGATTCCGGTCCAGGGAAGACATGGCTTGGCAGTTCGGGCTGGACTGTTCCCATGAGGCACAGGGTCAAGACTGATTTGCATATGGCCATGTCTAAACTGGGGTGGTGTAGTGGGCAAAAGAACGATGGATTTAACCCAGATCTCTTGACTGGGGGAGAATGTATGCATTGTCAGCATTCCGTCCATCATTTGTTTGTTGTAACGCTTTTCGCCCTAAGTGGGATGGGTATTCCCAGACGTGGGACCCGTGCTCACTACGCCACTGGAGTCAAGCTATCCTGGCTGATGACGGCTGATAGCCAGAAACCGGTCCTAGGATGCTTGATTCCGGTCCAGGGAAGACATGGCTTGGCAGTTCGGGCTGGACTGTTCCCATGAGGCACAGGGTCAAGACTGATTTGCATATGGCCATGTCTAAACTGGGGTGGTGTAGTGGGCAAAAGAACGATGGATTTAACCCAGATCTCTTGACTGGGGGAGAATGTATGCATTGTCAGCATTCCGTCCATCATTTGTTTGTTGTAACGCTTTTCGCCCTAAGTGGGATGGGTATTCCCAGACGTGGGACCCGTGCTCACTACGCCACTGGAGTCAAGCTATCCTGGCTGATGACGGCTGATAGCCAGAAACCGGTCCTAGGATGCTTGATTCCGGTCCAGGGAAGACATGGCTTGGCAGTTCGGGCTGGACTGTTCCCATGAGGCACAGGGTCAAGACTGATTTGCATATGGCCATGTCTAAACTGGGGTGGTGTAGTGGGCAAAAGAACGATGGATTTAACCCAGATCTCTTGACTGGGGGAGAATGTATGCATTGTCAGCATTCCGTCCATCATTTGTTTGTTGTAACGCTTTTCGCCCTAAGTGGGATGGGTATTCCCAGACGTGGGACCCGTGCTCACTACGCCACTGGAGTCAAGCTATCCTGGCTGATGACGGCTGATAGCCAGAAACCGGTCCTAGGATGCTTGATTCCGGTCCAGGGAAGACATGGCTTGGCAGTTCGGGCTGGACTGTTCCCATGAGGCACAGGGTCAAGACTGATTTGCATATGGCCATGTCTAAACTGGGGTGGTGTAGTGGGCAAAAGAACGATGGATTTAACCCAGATCTCTTGACTGGGGGAGAATGTATGCATTGTCAGCATTCCGTCCATCATTTGTTTGTTGTAGTGCTGTTTGAGCCCGGCATGGCTTCAAACGCAAGGGATCTTCTTTTTCCTTGGCAAGCGAAAATTAAAACTTGAAAAAGTTCTGTGGTTTAAGCTACTGGACTGTCCACTGTGCAATGGTTAGTAATCACTGCGCAGACACCAAGAACGCAAATCCGTAAATCCCACCGCTGCCACCAATGTTAGAATCCGGGGTCTCTGGTTGGCGCAGGTATGCACTTGCGACAAGCAGGGACCCTTTCCTCTAAGTCAGGGCAAAGGATCACCTCTTTAAAAATAACCCCTGCTCACCCTCTAGGTAACGTGGCGCGAGCAGTCAGGCTAGATTTCCAGAGGGCATATAGGTTAAGCGTTCAAGTTGTCCCACACAATAATCACCTCCCCACCACACAAAGACACAAGGCTGTATTTATCAAAAATAGGATTCTTTATATAAAAGGTTTTCTTTCAGGCAGGTTGCATAAATACAGTTCTCTTGGTAAAATAATCCAGTTACTCTCAAAATGCTTTAAGGGCAGTCCACAGGTTTCAAAATGGCACAGTTCTGTTTAAAATAAGTTCTTTAGGTCTTCGGGGCACTTCGTAGCGCCTTTGGGGTGCTCTGGGCAAGGTTTTTACAGTACCTTGCCGTTTCTCACGCTTCTCGCGTGAGCCGGAGTACGCTTGCCGAGTCTCACTCTTCTCGCGTGAGCACCGGCAATGCTTTTCAATGATGTTCGGCTCAATCGTAGGTACGGTTCGAACTCTGCTGGTTCCAAGGCCCGTACGGTTCAAACCAAGGCAAGGCAGTACGTTTACAAAAGCGCAATTGACTCAGCTGGACGTAGGGTTCGAACCAAGGCAAGGCAGTATATTCACAAGGCGCAATTGACTCAGCTGGACGTACGGTTCGAACTGGCAAAGGCAGGTACGGCTCAAACCCAGAGTACTTTAGAAGCAGTACGGTGCAGACAGGGAATCAGTACGGTGCGAACCCAGGGTGTACAAAGGGCAGTACGGTTCGAACCCAGGGGGGGTTCAATGGCAAATACGGCTCAGACACCGTACACTTGAAGGCAATATGTTTAAAGGAAAGTACGGATCGTACTTTCACCGTGATCAGCGCCGTACCTTTGCAGCTTCACGGGGAAGGTTCGTGGCGGCCTCGCGGTCCAGTCCAGGGGTGTCTCACGTCGCGCTGGCGTCCCAAGTGTCCAGGGGACGGCGGAGCTTCGTGGGGCGCTCGGGCAGGATGCAGGTTGCCACGAAGGGGGGTCAGAAGCAGGTGGGCAGCCTCGGGGTGATTTCCCAGCGCAGCGCGCTGTCAGCTTCGTCCAGGTACGGCGAACCAGGGCACGTTTCAGGTCCTCACAAAAGCCTCCACAACCCGGCGGGGTCACAGGGGCTCGGCGCTCAGACGCAGGACTCTCCTCCTTACTTTGCGAGCTACGGCTCGAGGGGGCAGCTGTTCACGGTGCTCGGGCTGTCAGGCCTTTACTTTGTTTGCAGCCACGCCAGCAGCAGAAGTCGCGTTGCTCAGTGAGGTCCGGGGATGCACAGGTTCCCAGGGGTCAGCTTGCGGAATTACCCACGGCACTTCTCCTCTTCTTTCAGGGTGGTAGCGCCCACTGTTCCTGGGGCGCAGGTCAGGGGGCAAGTTCACACGCAAGCCCTTGGAGATTGTTTGTAACAGCACAAGTTGAATTAAAGTCTTTTTCTTCAGGCTTTCCTTCTCCTTCCAGCAGACAGGCACCCACTGCAGGCCAGTCTCCCAGGCAGAGACAGTATTCCTCCTTCAGCTTCTCCAGGTCCTTCTCCTTCAGGCAGAGTTTCTTCTTGGCGCAAACAGGATCTGATTTCTTAGGAGCCAGGCTCCTACTTTTATACACCAATTCTTTTGTTCTTTAGCGCCAGGGGGCCTGGGCCTGGCTCAGTCCAGTTTTTGGAGCACTTTGTTGTGGTGACTCTGCGCTTTCCTTTCAGCAGCAGGGCAGAGACATCAGCCGCTCCACAGGGGGCGGCGCCGGTTTTGTGCTGGCAGAGCACAGGTCTATTCAAGAGTCAGGGTGTACTCCTCCCACCCATCCTGGTGTAATCTCTCTACCCACCACCTCGCAGCCAACCTGTCTCTGGGGTTTCCCCAACCCTGCTCCTTACTGTTGCTAGGCAGAACACACACACACACAGCGCAGAGGCGGACTGAATGGCCAGATCAGTAAATACTAACTTTCTAAAAGTAGTATTTACAAACACAGGATATTAAAATAAACTTTACTAAAAGAAGTATTTTATTATTCTGAGTCCAGGCATACTAAACATGACTTTCTACCATGCTCTATGAGTCCACTGGGGTCACAGCGTGTAGTGACTCCAGCAGCCCATTCTGGCCTATGGAGAGCAGGTAGCCTTCAATAGTGAAAAACGAAAATGGCTGTAATTCACCATTAAGACATGCCACACACATCAGGGCATGTCCTACCTTATGCCTACAATGCACCCTGCCCTTGGGCCTACCAGAGGGGTGACTAATATGTAGTTAAGGGAAGGTTTAGGGACTGGCAAGTGGGGGCACTTGCTCAGTCAGCGCGACAGTACCAGACTGCGCGCAGGTTCTGCAGTGGCAGACCCTAGACATATTTTACTAGGCCGCTTCTGTGGTTGGCACAACCAGTGCTGCAGGCCCACCAGCGGTATTTGTATTTACAAGCCCTGGCACTCCTGGTGCACTTTACTAGGGGCTGACAGTAAACCAAATGACTCAATCATGGACACCAATCAATGTATACATTTTTAAAAGGGAGCACTTGCACTGTGGCACTGATCAGCAGTGTCACAGTGCTCTGAGCAGCCAACACCAACAAAACACAATGAGGCACATCAGCAAAAAGTGGAAGGGAGACTCACGCCAAGGTGCCAGGTCTAACAACATCACTGATGACATCACTGATGACATCATCCACATGACAATCACCTCATCATACACTAGTATAACCTTTCATCACTCACTGTAAAATAGAGAGAGCCAGATTTAAAACCATTGACACACCAATACAAGTTTCTAAACACCCACTCAGTGACTCCTAGATCTATACACACATCTAATCACTTACCTATAGATTCACTCATACATGCTGTCAATGATCAATAGAACACTATCAAATATACTTATACACCTATATCGACATTACACACCAGCACACATCCTAATCACTTATGAAGTCATCCTACTCACTAATGCAAACAATGGATCATACTTACTTTTACTTAGCTATACACTTATAAAAACACCACTTCATCTATTCATATAGATAATAACTCATACTTAGTGTGTTATAAAAACACTATTACAGCTATACAGTTATCCATACAGTCACTCATACAATCACTGTGTCTTATGTATACTTATTTATATACAACAACTGACACATACACTGGCTTTTATTTTTCTAGTTTGTTGGACATGTACCATTGAGACAAATATTGGCTCATCGCCACACCCATAAAGATATTCACTCACCTAAACAACTGTTATAACATGTAGTTTTAACTTCAGATACCTACTGAATCAACTATTCACACATCTTTGGGCAGTCACACACCCCCCACTGAACCACACACACATTCACTCTCCCATACAAATACTCAGTTAACTAATCAATAAATAATATAGACTTTCACGTAACTAGTAGCCAACTGGTGCAGCAGTTTACACAACAACTGACAAAGTGATACACAGTTTTGTGACTATCCAATATATTTAGTGAGACACTATAAATTAGTCAAGAAAACAGTCAATCACACTGCTACTAAATCCTCCATCCAGATATTTATATTTATATATCCACCCATTCTTCAATGCAAATTGCTATATATATATATATATATATATATATATATATATATATATATATATATATATATAATACATATTTAAATAACGAACCAATCCACATTCACTGGATGATGTCATCAGTGATGTCATCACTGATGTCATTTGATATGTCATCAGTGATGTCACTTACCATGTAATAATTGATGTAATATGGGACATCATCACCATTGGATTGCGGGCGCGCGAGATGTAGTTAGTAGTAGTACAACTAACTATATCGGAGGAATTTCAATGGTTTTGTTCGAGTGAAATGTCCAGCTAATTATAACACCCCTAAAACCTATTGTTTTTTCAGTGAATATCCAAGGCTTTTTAAATGCTAATTCCTAACTATATCAGGTCTGAAACCTATGTTTTTTTCAGTGAATATATATTTATATATATATATATATATATATATATATTTTTTTTTTTTTTTTTTTGCGTAGTAATTGATGCATGGTAAAGACAAATTGTAAACACCACATTGTCTCCCAGTCTCAGCCACTAGTAATTACTCAAGCTGCATCCCATTCCCTGATTTTATTGCACAACATGCCACCTCAATTTGGACCCAGCTACAATTTGGACCCAGCCATATGCAAACTAGTCTTGATCCTCCTCCAATGGGAACAGTCCAGACCGAACTGCCAGGCCAAGTCCTACCTAAACCAGAACACAAGCAACCCAGGACTGGTTCACTCTAGTTAGGGCTCATCAGCCAGGTACTTGTGTACTGAAGCAGCTATTGTGCTATCCACTGAAATGGTAGTACAAACATGCTATCAATTTGCAGAGCACACTATCACCTGGGAGGGTATCCAGGTGATGGGCTTGTGTCAGTCTGGCCACACCCAGGACCTAGTGGGACTATTCAAAAACCTGGTCTTCAGCTTCTTGTGGAATTGAAGAAGTGAGGAGGAGGCTCTGGTGTGTAGCACAGGCTGTTCCATGCTTTAAGAGCGATGAAAAAGAAGGCTAAACCATCAGATCTGTTTTTTACATATGCGTGTGCTGTGTGAAAGTAGGAGTCCGGATGAGAGGAGGTGTCTGGAAGGTTTGAGAAAGCAGATGTGATTGTTGAGGTATGGTGTACCAGTGTTATCTAATGCCTTGAAAGTGTGAATGAGGAGTTTTAATTGTGTTTGTTTATAAATGGGGAGCCAGTGGAGCTCATTCAGGTGTGGTGTGCTGTGAGTGTGACATGGGAGGTTGAGGGTGATTCTGTCTGCTGAGTTCTGAATAGGCTGCAGTCTTCTGGTGAGTTTTTTGTTGATCCCAGCATAGAGGTGGCTCATGTTGTCCAGTTTGCTTGTGACCAGGTGTGTGTAACAGTTTTCTGGCTGCTGATTGGGAACCATTTGAAAATCTTCCTCAGCGTCCTCAGAGTAGGAAAGTGTTAGACCTGGCACCTTGGCGTGAGTCTCCCTTCCTCTTTTTGTCGCTGTGCCTCATGTGTTTTTATGGTGTTGGCCGCTCAGCGCGCTGTGCCACTGCCAACCAGTGTCGCGGTGCGAGTGCTCCCTATGTAAATTGTATATGTTGGTTGGATTCCATGATTGGATTGTTTGATTTACTGTCAGACCCCAGTAAAGTGCGCCGGGGGCGCCAGGGCATGTAAAGGCGAACACCGCTGGTGGGCTTGCAGCACTGGTTGTGCCACCCACAGAAGCGGCCGGTAAAATATGTCTGAGGTCTGCCATCGCAGAACCTGCGTGCAGTCTGGTACTGACATGCTGACCAGCAAGTGCCCACACTTGCCAGTCCCTAAAACCTTCCCTTAGCTGCATGTTAGTCACCCCTCTGGTAGGCCCACGGGCAGGGTGCGTTGTAAGCCTAAGGTAGGACAAGCCCGGATGCGTGGCATGTCCTAGTAGTGAATTACCGCCATCTTGTTGTTCACTACTGCAAGGCTACCCTGTTCTCATAGGCCAGTATGGGCGGCCTGGATTATTACACCCTATGATCCTAACCGACCCAGGGAACATGGTAGAAGATCGAGTTTAGTATGCCTGAACTCGGAATAATAAGGTACATCTTTTCGCAAGGTTTATTTTAATATTCCGGGTTTGCAAATGCCGCTTTTAGAAAGTTGGCCTTTGCTTGCCTAAACCTTTCAGCCGCCTCTGCATGATGTGTATCTGATGTCTGGCTGGTGTGAGTGACAGGGCTGGGGGAACCCAGATGGGCAGGGCTAGGTAGCCTGGTATGAATAGGACGATCGACAGGTAGATGGGTGGGAGGAGTGCTCCTAGGCTCTGAATAGGACAGTGCTCTGCTACCTCAATGCCGGCTCCGCCCCCTGTGGAGCGTCTGATGACTCTGCCCTGCACTCTGAAAGGAGAAGCCTGCATCACGTAAACAAAGTGCTCAGAAACCGGACTGAACTAGGCAAGGGCCCCCCTGGCCTGGGAGAACAAAAGATTTGCTGTATAAATGGAGGAGCCCTGCTCCTGAGAAACTAGATCCGCTTTTGACCAAGAAGAATCTCTGCCTGAGGAGGAGGCACCGGGAAAGCTGTAGGAGGAAGACTGTCCCTATCCTGGGGGATTGGCCTGCAGTGGTGACCTTGCTGCCAAAGGAGAGAAGAGAAACTGTTGCTGAAGACTTTTACCTTACTTTTACTTTCAAGACTTGTGCTTTTCCAAAACGATCTCCAAGGGCTTGGAACTGAGCTTGCCCCCTGAACTGAGCCCCAGGACCATTGGGCTCTACCTGATCTTCACTCGCCTGCTGCTGGACTGTGGTGTCCTTTCCCTCGCCGGAGCTGTGACCCTCGTGCCCCAGTCCCTCCTTGAGCCGTGACCAGGTCTGCTTAGCCGCCCCCGCCTTGGGAAGAGCCTCGCTCGATCGGAGCCGCTCCCCCTACGCTGTGCTGGGCTGTCCCGTCACCTCGCTCGTTGGAGGCTCGCTGTGCACCTTCACCCTCCCGCCGGAATCGGCGTTTGTGAGCATCTCCAAGCCTCGGACGGCCCGGACGCATCTGCGTGCCCGGCTGCCGCGCTTTGTTCACCCGCCACCTGCAACACCCCGCTCTTGTCGTGAGCCTGAAGATCAGACCCCCCTCGTGAAGTGTGGGAGCCCCGGACGCCGCCTCGCTCTTCTGTCGAAGAGCCGCTGAAATCCCGCACCCGCCTTTGCGTCAAGAAACAAGGTACTGTACTTACGAACTCGACCGCGAGCTCGCATCGGATCCAGGGTCCGCAACGTTCTTATTTCCCTGTCATCTGCTGTGTGCTCCCTGGGCGCTGCCTCAGCCCGAAGTGCGCTGAGGCCTACAGTTACCTTGTGCCCGCCTAAAGAACTTTCCGTAACACAAAGAGAACTTTACCGTACTTCCAAGAATTGTGGCCCCATCAGTTCAACGTTACTGGGCCTTGTATTTGAATCTGCTGAAACTACATAAAAGCTTATTTTTATATACTTCCTGATTGGTGTCCGTTTGTGGTGCATGCAAGGGGTTTACTGTATGTGTAATTGCATTTGCTTAACCGTGTACGCCTGAGACTTAGCCTAGACTGCTCGCGCCACGCACCTAGAGGGTGAGCAGGGGTTATTCTGGGGAGTCATCCTTCGCCCTGACAAGAAGTAAAGGGTCCCTGCTTGTTGTGGGTTCACACCTGCGTCAACCAGAGCCCCCTCATTTCTAACATTGGTGGCAGCGGTGGGATTTACGGATTTGCATTTGTGGTTTGCGTATAGTGAATCACTGATCGCCACGTAGTGAGAGCAGACCAGTAACACAGCCACAAGGCTAGCATTTGTTTTTGTTTTGCCAAGAGTCTCCGTTGCTAGAGCAATGCCTGGTTCACTTTCAGCCGGAAGGGCGGCTTCCATAATCTCTGGATTTGAAGACGTAGATTGGGAGGAAGACGCACTTCAGAATCGTACCAATGAAGACTTGAAAGGTCTTTGCTCCAAGTTCAGGATTGCCCAAACTGGATTGAAAAACAAGACCCAATTTGTGAAGGCGCTGAGGGCCTGGTATGAGTCAAAGGCACCAGAGAATCAGGTGGAAGTGGTTCCACCAGAAAGTGTCCATGAGTTTGGCAGATGCCTGTCACCAGAAGAGTTGGCGGACAGGGCAGCAACCCGGGCACACGAGGTGGAAATGGCCAAACTTCATGGGCAGATGGATATGGACAAACAAAGATTAGCCATGGAAGAAAAGAAACTACAATTAGAGCATGACATGAAGCTGAGGGAGCTGGAGCTGAAAGCAAAAAGTTTGGAGCTTAATCCCTCTGGTGGCAGCACACCGCCAGTACTGGCGGAACCAAGAGTTTATATTCCCAAAGATGTAGTGAAGGAGTTCTTCAAGAATGACGACATCGGGCAGTGGTTCAGAGCCTACGAGGTAGCCATGTCTTCCCACCGGGTCCCTGAGAAAGATTGGGGAGCGGGGTTGTGGGGACGGTTCCTGAGTGAAGGGCGGGACACACTGTTAGATTTACCTGCTGATGTTCATAATTCTTATGCCCATATGAAGGAAGCGTTGATGGCTAGGTATGGGTTGACCCCTGAGTTATATAGACAGAGGTTTAGGGGTTGCACTAAGATTCCCAATAGTACGTATGTGGAGTATGTGACTTTCTTTTGCAGAGCGCTGGATGGTTGGGTAAAGGGTAGTAAGGTAAATGATTATCAAGGGCTTCTTGATTTAATGGCATGGGAGCACTTGTCCAGTAATTGTTTTCCTGAGCTACGCCAGCACCTGATCGATAGTAGGCTGACTAACCCTAGGAAGCTTGCTGAGGAGGCGGACCGCTGGGTCAGTACCAGGGTCCACAAGGGTACCGTGGGAGATTCCGCCAAAGGTGGGCAGGGTCCCCAGCAGAAGAGTGGGGGGGACAGGGGTAAACAGAAGCAGTTCCAAAAAGGGCCCCAAAATAGTCCCCAAGGGAACCAAGGGAAGGGTTCTCAGCCTCCCCCACCCCAGAAACCGACCGGGGCCCCGACAGGTCCTCCTGTTCCAAAGGGGCCCGTAAGATGTTACAGGTGTAACAATTTGGGGCATTTTGCCTCTGATGTAAAGTGTCCATTGTTTGGTAAACCAGCACCCACTGGTGCTCCCTCCCGGCAGGTGACTAGTGTAGCCTTGGGGGAGGAGAGGGATGTCCAAGGTGGGTGGGGTCCCGCAGAGATGTCCCTGGTCTCGCTAGGAGACCGTGAAGTGGTCCCTCCAACCCAGCTGCCTGAGAACACTAAGAAGTACAGGCAGTGGGTGACCATAAATGGCCATAGAGTGGAAGCTCTCAGAGATACAGGAGCCAGTGTGACAGCTGTCAGGTGTCACCTGGTGTCTCAGGAGCAGGTGGTCCCCAATGCATTCTATCCCGTTGTTGCCGCTGACAACACAGAGAGACACTGCAAGGTGGCTCAGGTTCCCTTTGAGTGGGGGGGGGTCTCTGGTACTCTTCAGGTAGCTGTGAGGCCCGCCATGCCTGTAGACTGTTTGTTAGGGAACGATTTGGAGAGCTCACCTTGGGCTAAGGTGGAGCGGAGTGCTCACCTGGAGATGTTGGGTATGCCGGATTGGGCGTGTGTCACCACACGGTCCATGGCAGCCAGTAGAGGTACTCAAGAGGTCCTGGAGCCTGAGAGGGAGGCCCAGGAACCGGCCTCAGAGAGAAGGAGCAAGGGGCGCGGGAAGCCGGCCCCTGAAGTTCCCACGGTCCAGGAGGAAGCAGACCTTGAGGGGGATGCAATGGAGCCTACAGGGGAGCAGATAGCTGAACTGGGAGACCTGCCGGAGCTGACCCATTGGCAGCAGGAAGGGGGTCCCACCAGGGAGGACTTTTGCAAGGCACAGAAGGAGTGCCCTTCTCTCGTGGGTATGCGGCAGCAGGCTGCAGACCAGGCCGCAGGTGATCAGTCAGGATCACATCTCGTTTACTGGGAGAACGACCTCCTATATACAGAGCCTAAGGTTGCTGAGCCTGGGTCAGCCCGTGCGCTGGTGGTACCCCAGGACTTCAGAGCCTTCCTACTGGGGCTGGCTCACGATGTGCCATTGGCAGGGCATTTGGGGCAGGACAAGACCTTTGAAAGGCTTGTCACCCACTTTTATTGGCCTCAAATGCGCAGGAGTTCAGATACTCGCTGCAGGACATGCCAGACTTGCCAGGCAAGTGGAAAGAGTGGAAGGAAGCAGAAGGCTCCACTCCAGCCATTCCCTGTGGTCGGTACCCCATTCCAGCGAGTGGGGATTGACATTGTAGGGCCACTGGACCCCAGGACAGCGATGGGCAATAGGTTCATCCTGGTCCTGGTGGACCATGCCACCCGGTACCCGGAAGCCATTCCTCTAAGGACAGTGACGGCCCCCGTGGTGGGACGGGCACTGATGGGAATTTTCTCCCGAGTGGGATTCCCTCTAGAAGTGGTGTCTGACCGAGGTACCAATTTCATGTCCAAGTACATGAAATCTCTTTGGCAAGAGTGTGGTGTAACCTACAAGTTCACCACCCCTTACCACCCCCAAGGAAACGGGTTGGTTGAGAGATTCAACCGAACCCTCAAAGGCATGATAATGGGCCTAGAAGGAGCCATGAGGCGTAAGTGGGACGTCCTCTTACCATGCCTTCTCTTCGCTTACCGTGAGGTGCCACAGAAGTCTCTGGGGTTCAGTCCCTTTGAGCTTCTGTATGGTCACCCAGTCAGAGGACCTCTAAGTCTGGTCAAAGAAGGCTGGGAGCAATCTCCCAGGAAGCCTCCCCAGAATGTATATAGTTACATGCTGGCCTTCAGGAATCAGACTAGGCGATTCAGGCAACTTGCTGAGGCAAATCTGGAAGCCAGCCAGGAGGAGATGAAGCGGTGGTACGACCAGAATGCCACTCTGGTAGAGCTTCAGCCTGGACAGAAAGTATGGGTCTTGGCCCCCGTGGAGCCGTGTGCGCTCCAGGATAAGTGGACCGGTCCCTTTGAGGTGGTGGAGCGCAAGAGTCCTGTTACCTACGTGGTGGACCTGAAGTCTCCTAGGAACCCCTTAAGGGTCCTACATGTCAACCGCCTCAAGCCCCACTTGGAGAGGTCCCAAGTGGGCATGCTCTTGGCAACAGATGCTGGAATGGAAGAGGAGACGGAACCTCTTCCTGACCTCCTGTCAGCCAAGGAGCAAGATGGGTCAGTGGATGGTGTCATCCTCTCTTCCACCCTGACCCCTGAGCAACAGAATGATTGTCGCCAGTTGCTGGGACAGTTTTCTGACCTGTTTTCCCTGGTCCCTGGTGTCACTGATTGGTGCGTCCATGATGTGGACACTGGGGATAGTCCACCTGTGCGGCACAAGGCCTACAGGGTGACTGACAGGGTGAGGACCTGCATCAAGGAGGAGGTCTCCAAGATGTTTGCCCTCGGGGTAATTGAGTCTTCTAGCAGTCCTTGGGCCAGCCCCGTGGTCTTGGTCCCAAAGGCTGCAGCGCCGGGAGCCACACCCGAACTCCGGTTCTGTGTGGACTACAGAGGACTCAATTCGGTCAATAGGACCGACGCACACCCCATCCCCAGAGCTGATGAGCTCATCGATCGGCTAGGGGCTGCCAACTACCTCAGCACGTTTGATTTAACGTCTGGGTATTGGCAGATCGCCTTGACCGAGGGGGCCAAAGAGAGGTCAGCATTTTCCACCCCAGATGGGCACTACCAGTTCCGGGTTATGCCATTTGGGATGAAGAATGCCCCTGCCACCTTCCAGAGATTGGTCAACCAGGTGTTGGCTGGGCTGGATTCGTTCAGTGCAGCCTACCTGGATGACATCGCAGTGTTCAGCTCCACTTGGGAGGAACACTTGCGTCACCTCTGGGAAGTGTTGATGGCGCTGCGCAAAGCAGGCCTCACGATCAAGGCGAGTAAGTGCCAGATCGGGCAGGGTTCCGTGGTGTACTTGGGACACCAAGTTGGGAGTGGCCAGGTGGCACCCCTTCAGCCCAAGATAGAAACCATCCTGAATTGGGAGGCGCCCAAAACCCAGACGGAGGTGAGAGCCTTCCTAGGTCTCACCGGATACTACAGGAGGTTTGTCAAGGGGTATGGCAACATGGTTGCCCCCTTGACAGCGCTGACTTCGAAGAAGCAGCCCAGGAAGGTGATCTGGACTGACACCTGTCAGAAAGCTTTTGAGGCCTTGAAAACTGCTATGTGCACGGCGCCCGTGCTCTTGGCTCCCAACTTCTCCAAAGAGTTTATCGTTCAGACAGACGCTTCAGAGCATGGTGTGGGGGCTGTTCTTTCACAGATTAATGAGGAGGGCCTAGATCAACCCGTAGCCTTTCTTAGCAGGAGGTTACTTCCACGGGAACAAAGGTGGAGTGCTATTGAGCGTGAGGCATTTGCTGTGGTCTGGGCGCTGAAGAAGCTAAGACCCTACTTGTTTGGGTCTCACTTCCGGGTTCAGACGGACCACAGGCCCCTCAGATGGTTGATGCATATGAGGGGTGAGAATCCAAAGCTGTTGAGGTGGTCCATTTCCCTACAGGGTATGGATTTCACGGTGGAACATCGCCCTGGTACAGATCACGCCAATGCTGACGGTCTGTCCAGATTTTTCCGCCTTAGTGATGAGGAACTCCCTGGGGTAGGGTAGTTCTCCCCACTTTTCAGCTGGAGGGGACACGTGTTAGACCTGGCACCTTGGCGTGAGTCTCCCTTCCTCTTTTTGTCGCTGTGCCTCATGTGTTTTTATGGTGTTGGCCGCTCAGCGCGCTGTGCCACTGCCAACCAGTGTCGCGGTGCGAGTGCTCCCTATGTAAATTGTATATGTTGGTTGGATTCCATGATTGGATTGTTTGATTTACTGTCAGACCCCAGTAAAGTGCGCCGGGGGCGCCAGGGCATGTAAAGGCGAACACCGCTGGTGGGCTTGCAGCACTGGTTGTGCCACCCACAGAAGCGGCCGGTAAAATATGTCTGAGGTCTGCCATCGCAGAACCTGCGTGCAGTCTGGTACTGACATGCTGACCAGCAAGTGCCCACACTTGCCAGTCCCTAAAACCTTCCCTTAGCTGCATGTTAGTCACCCCTCTGGTAGGCCCACGGGCAGGGTGCGTTGTAAGCCTAAGGTAGGACAAGCCCGGATGCGTGGCATGTCCTAGTAGTGAATTACCGCCATCTTGTTGTTCACTACTGCAAGGCTACCCTGTTCTCATAGGCCAGTATGGGCGGCCTGGATTATTACACCCTATGATCCTAACCGACCCAGGGAACATGGTAGAAGATCGAGTTTAGTATGCCTGAACTCGGAATAATAAGGTACATCTTTTCGCAAGGTTTATTTTAATATTCCGGGTTTGCAAATGCCGCTTTTAGAAAGTTGGCCTTTGCTTGCCTAAACCTTTCAGCCGCCTCTGCATGATGTGTATCTGATGTCTGGCTGGTGTGAGTGACAGGGCTGGGGGAACCCAGATGGGCAGGGCTAGGTAGCCTGGTATGAATAGGACGATCGACAGGTAGATGGGTGGGAGGAGTGCTCCTAGGCTCTGAATAGGACAGTGCTCTGCTACCTCAATGCCGGCTCCGCCCCCTGTGGAGCGTCTGATGACTCTGCCCTGCACTCTGAAAGGAGAAGCCTGCATCACGTAAACAAAGTGCTCAGAAACCGGACTGAACTAGGCAAGGGCCCCCCTGGCCTGGGAGAACAAAAGATTTGCTGTATAAATGGAGGAGCCCTGCTCCTGAGAAACTAGATCCGCTTTTGACCAAGAAGAATCTCTGCCTGAGGAGGAGGCACCGGGAAAGCTGTAGGAGGAAGACTGTCCCTATCCTGGGGGATTGGCCTGCAGTGGTGACCTTGCTGCCAAAGGAGAGAAGAGAAACTGTTGCTGAAGACTTTTACCTTACTTTTACTTTCAAGACTTGTGCTTTTCCAAAACGATCTCCAAGGGCTTGGAACTGAGCTTGCCCCCTGAACTGAGCCCCAGGACCATTGGGCTCTACCTGATCTTCACTCGCCTGCTGCTGGACTGTGGTGTCCTTTCCCTCGCCGGAGCTGTGACCCTCGTGCCCCAGTCCCTCCTTGAGCCGTGACCAGGTCTGCTTAGCCGCCCCCGCCTTGGGAAGAGCCTCGCTCGATCGGAGCCGCTCCCCCTACGCTGTGCTGGGCTGTCCCGTCACCTCGCTCGTTGGAGGCTCGCTGTGCACCTTCACCCTCCCGCCGGAATCGGCGTTTGTGAGCATCTCCAAGCCTCGGACGGCCCGGACGCATCTGCGTGCCCGGCTGCCCCGCTTTGTTCAACCGCCACCTGCAACACCCCGCTCTTGTCGTGAGCCTGAAGATCAGACCCCCCTCGTGAAGTGTGGGAGCCCCGGACGCCGCCTCGCTCTTCTGTCGAAGAGCCGCTGAAATCCCGCACCCGCCTTTGCGTCAAGAAACAAGGTACTGTACTTACGAACTCGACCGCGAGCTCGCATCGGATCCAGGGTCCGCAACGTTCTTATTTCCCTGTCATCTGCTGTGTGCTCCCTGGGCGCTGCCTCAGCCCGAAGTGCGCTGAGGCCTACAGTTACCTTGTGCCCGCCTAAAGAACTTTCCGTAACACAAAGAGAACTTTACCGTACTTCCAAGAATTGTGGCCCCATCAGTTCAACGTTACTGGGCCTTGTATTTGAATCTGCTGAAACTACATAAAAGCTTATTTTTATATACTTCCTGATTGGTGTCCGTTTGTGGTGCATGCAAGGGGTTTACTGTATGTGTAATTGCATTTGCTTAACCGTGTACGCCTGAGACTTAGCCTAGACTGCTCGCGCCACGCACCTAGAGGGTGAGCAGGGGTTATTCTGGGGAGTCATCCTTCGCCCTGACAAGAAGTAAAGGGTCCCTGCTTGTTGTGGGTTCACACCTGCGTCAACCAGAGCCCCCTCATTTCTAACAGAAAGCATGAGGCCGTGTTGGCAATATCCTGGGCGGTCATGTCGAGTTTGCTATCGATGATCCAGAGGTTCTTGGAGTGGTTGGTGGGAGTGATTGCCTATCCAAGTTCTGTTGACCACCAGATGGTGTCGCAAGGAGATGTGCTCTTCCTAAAGATCATGAGAACAATCTTATCTATGTTCAGCTTCAGATAGTTGGTCTTCACCCATTGGGCAATTTCAGACATGCAGAAATTGAACTTGATCCAGGCACTGGGCGTTATGTCTGTGAGGGAGAGAATGAGTTGTGTGCCGTTGGCATAGGAGATGATGTTTATGTAGTGAGAGCAGATGATGCTAACGAGGGGATCATGTATGTATTGAAGAGGGTCGGATTCAGGGAGGATCCTTGTGGAACTCCACAGATGAGGTCGCAGGTGTCCTGAACGGTGCAAGGCTGACTGACGGGGTCCTTACAGTCAAGAAGGAGCAGATCCATTGGATGCGTGTCCTTGGATTCCATTGTCCTTTAGGTGCTGGATGAGGACTGGGTGGGAGACAATGCGAAATGCAGCTGAGAGGTCCAGGTGGAGGAGGAGGGCTGCCATATCTCCTCCATCCAGATTCATGCAGATGTCATCTGTGGCTGTTATAAGGGACATTTCTGTTCTGTGGCTTGGTCTGAAACCAGAATGAGTGGTGTCTAGGAGTTGGTTGTTGTTTAAGTATACAGTGAGGTGTCTGTTGATGACTTTCTCTAAGACCATGGCTGGGAATGGTAGGAGGGAGATCAGTCTGTAGTTGGCGAACAATGAACAGTCCACAGAGGGTTTCTTCAGCGAAGGGAGGATAGCTGCAGGTTTCCAAGCATCTGGGAAGGTCACGGAAGAGGTGAAGGCATTCGAAATGGGTGTGAGCATGGCAATGACGGGTTGCAGTCATATGGAGTAGGCTTGGTGAGGGCAGAGGTCTGATGGGGTCCCTGAGTAGATTACTTCATGATGGCAGAGTTTCCTTCTGGGGTGATGATGGGCCATGTGGTTAGCCTTGATTCTTTGGATAAGATTGGAAGGCATAAGGCGACATCTTTTGGGTCTGGTTGTGGGTTGAAGTTGCTGTAAATGGCAGAAAGATTTTTGCAGAGGGACTGCGAAGGAGTGACTGAGTTGATGGGGGCGGCTGGTGAGTTGAAATCATTCTTAATGGTGAAGATTTCTTTATTTCTATTGGTGCTGGCAGCGATGCCGTCCTCCTGAGCAGCACGCTTGGTGGTCTGGTTCATTCGGTGGTAGTGACTTAGGGAGAATTTGAATGTGCTCATGTCTGCATTGTCCTGGCTCATTCTCCATTTGCGCTCCATTTGTTTGCAGTGGTGTTTCATCAGTTTGAGTTCCTCCATGTACCACCGCCTGGGGTCTGGATATTGTTGTATAGTTGTGTTTGAGGGGAGCCAGGGAGTCAGCCCAGGAGGTGATTGAATTGTTGATTTTCTTGTAAACTTTAAGGAGGCTGTTGCTGTGTTTGGGTCAGTGGGTGTCAAGAGTGGTGTTCCAGTTCTTGTCAGTGATGCTGTTTCAGATCTGGTGGGCTAGTCTGGCAGTGGTTTATGTGCAGTGGTCCGGGTGCGTGGATACTGACTTGACAAGGCCGTGGTCTAACCAAGGGACTGGTGGGAGCTTGTCAGGTTGGATGTTGTTGTAGGTGGTGCAAATGACGTGAGGTGAGGTGTCCAGTGATGTGAGTAGGTCCCTTTACTCAGTGAGTGAGGCCCAGGCTTTTAAGGTCTTTTATGAGTGCTTCCAAGTGGAAGTTCAGGTCTCTACGTAGGATGTAATTGCTAACATTGAGGGCGAGTGATGCGACAAAGTCCGTGATGGTGATTGTGTTGGTAAAGTTGATTCATGGCCCTGGTGGTCTGTAGATGAAAGTGTAGGGGGAAGTTGGCTGTGACGTGGAGCTTGAAAGACAAGTGTTCCATGTTGGCGGGTGATATGTCCTTGCATGTGGTGAAGCTGATGGTGTTTTTGTGGATGATGGCGAAGCATGTGAAGTCTGTTTTGCCTGGCAAACTGGTAGCCAGGGGGGATTTCCGTAGTGATGTCAGGTATCAATGCAGGGTTCAGATAGGTTTCTGTGAGAAAAAGTAGGTCTTTGGCATGGTTGTACAGCAAGTCCCTGATCTCTGTGGCATGTTTGGTGGGTGGGCAGATGTTGAGCAGCATGCATTAGAGAGTGTGAAGTGCTGTGTGGGTGGTTGCAGGACTGTGAGCATGAAGGAATAGAGTGTTGGGTACTGTTGGTATGGGGCAGTGAGTGGGTGTGGATAAGTACATGAAAACCTGCAGGAAACGCAGGAGAATGCCCACTCCATATTGTGTTGTGCGGCGACGCAGCAGCATGTGGAGAGGCGGCTTGGGTTGAAGGCACGGAGGGTCGTAGCGTGGTAGCAACAGGAGGGGGGTGGACCAGGGTTCCTGGCTTCCTGTGCAGTTGGATGAGTCCTCTTGCTTGGCTTCTTCTATTAAAGACAGTTTTGGCAGTAAACCAGTGATATCACTTCATGTGCAGATGGATGGTGGTAAATCCAGTGATGCTAATCCTGTGCAGATGGATGACGGGGAATCCAGTGAAGTCACTTCCTGTGCAAATGAATGTTGGAAATCCAGTGATGACACTTCCTGTGCAGATGGACGATGGAAATTCATGGCTTCAGGCCTATCCTGTGTAGCCTGATTGCTGCAGTGCACAACCTGCAGTGCAACCTGTTTTTTGACAGGTAAAAACTCCCTTATGTGTTTAATCATTTATTTCAAAGACTTTTATTGATTTTGCATGAGTAAAATAATACAAACATAGAGCCAACTCAACCCATAAAGGCAAATCATATCATAATAATAAGCATAATCATAAGAGACTACATCGAATCATGTGATCATAACATAACATATAGTATTCAGAAGAAAGCAAAGGCTTCTACAAAATGAAAAGAAGGGGTAGGGGCAGTTAGGGAGAGAGGGATGAATATACAGATACATTTCTGGGAGACAGCCTCACATGGTATGGGTATCTTCTTGGTCTGGTAATATATCAATAACATTAGAAACAACAGTGGGTCAATGAGGAATACTTGATGGTAGGTAGTACCAGGCTATTGATGTGAAAAACAGAGGCACATTGGTTCCGAGGACAGTGTCTATGAACCTATTAGGATCATTTATAATTAAGCAGAACACTTCAAGTATAGGATAAGGCAACAAATTGGTGTATAATAGACCTGTATATTCTGGGGAACGTTGGACTAGGTTTTAGCCGAGGCTTAAGGGGTTGTGATCCTCTGTGTTATTTGTTGAGAGCGTGAGACGAGAGCTATATCTATTGTATTATACATGAGTTGAGTGCGGATGGTCGATGGTATTTTTGGAAGTCAATGAGGGCTATATATGAGAATGTCCAGAGTGGTTTTTCAGACACGAAATAGTTGTCCAGGGAATCCCAAATGGGTTTAGAGGGAGTCATCTATGTGACGTGTTGGAGGGAGATATTGTCTGCGCCTCTAATGTGTGAGACCCACTTGATCCAGCTGTTAAAGGAAGCGTTGTGTGCATTTTTCCTGGTGGAATGGACTATTTTGGTTGCAGATGTTAGTAGTAAGTCCAACAAAGCACTGTCTCGTGGGTTGCCTAGGTTAGTATCTAGAAATCCTTTGATGATGAATGCAAGTTCTTTTTTTGGGTGATATTTAAAATAGATATGCTATGAATGACAAACCTTATTCCAGTTTTGTGATGGCAAATTACAATGAAGGATGAGCGAGATCTCTGACTTTTTCTTTACAGTTCCAGCAGGTGGAGTCATCTAAAATATTCAGTATGTGTAGGCGAGATGGGGTCCAGAATATTTTGTGTATGAGCCAGAATTTGGTTTGTGATAAAACAGGGGAGATTTTCTGAGAAGTGACAGATTTCCAGATTTTAGGCCAGTCTGAGTCTGTTATGGATTTAGAAGAATAATTGTCCTAAAAGGCAGTTTTATCTTTGTTTAGTTGTGATGTCTTTGGATGTAAAACTTTATATAGGTCGGATACTTGATGGCCAGATGTGTTATGTTTCAGTAAAGATTTGGTAGAGCTAGAGTGTTATTTTGGCTTTTAGAATTTGAAATGGCAGCTTTGAGTCCGAGTGGTTTAAATAAGAGGAACCAGGAGCTTTTGGACAGGTCCAGCACACATGCTCCTTTAGACAGCATACAGAAGTGTGCAGTTCCTTACAAATGAACTGCACACTTCTGTATTTCTGCTTTGATTCTGAGGAAGGTATACAACTCCATTTTGTCTAGTTGGTATGCTTCCTGTAGATCAGAGAAGTTCATGGGTTGAGATGTGGAGCCAAGCTGATGTAGGGAGAAGATGCCCTTGTCTATCCAAGTGTAGTAGTACAAAGTTTTGCCGTTATATTTCATGTGCGGGTTATTCCAGAGCGAAGCATGTTTGGATAGTCTTATTCCTGTTGGCAGATGCCTATCAATTTTTATGAGGGAGCTTTTTGTGTTCAGAAAAATGTCATTGGAACCAACAAGGTGTTTTGTGTTGGAGGTTAGCAATGTTAGTGGGTTTAGGTTTTTGAGAAGGGACTTTTCTATTTCTAATCATACTGGCATGTAGCCACTTGGTGGGTGGATCCAATAGGAACCTTGCTTTACCAGGAAGGCATATTGCTAGTCCCTGAAGTTGTCTAGGTTAACCCCACCTAATGAATTATATAGTTTCAGTTTTTCAAAGCTATTCTGGCTTTTTTGTCTTCTTGTCCAGTTTATGGTGGAAATCCTCTGAGAGTAGAAGAGGGAGCATGCTGATGAGATAATTGATTATAAGGGCGATCATCATTGTTATAGTTTCTATTCTTCCCCACAAAGTGATAAATTTAGGAGACCATTTGTCAAAAAGCTTTTTTGTCTTTTCAAGGGTAATATGTTCATTATGTTTGATGGTATCTATTAGATCAGATCCGAACTCAGTGCCCAGATATTTTATTTATCCGGTCTGCCAGTATAAACCAGATGATCCTAGTGCTTCTTCTGTACAATAAAGATTTAAGGGTTTCAACTCAGATTTATCTCTGTTAAGTTTGTATCCTGAGTGTTCGGAGGTGTGGTCCATGGTGGACATGAGCGGTTGTATGGAGGGGCCTAGGTCTTCTGTGACTATCAAGATGTCATCCGCATATGCAGCTAGTTTAATATATTTGTCGTTAAAGCCGATTCCAGGAATTTCGGAGTTTTGTTTTATGTCTAGCAATAGAGGTTCCAGTGCTAGAAGAAATAGAGATAGGGAGTATGGGCAGCCTTGTCTTTTTCCCTGCTGTAGGCTAAGTGGTTGTGACAGGGAGCCATTATTCGAGATATGTGCAGCTGGGTTGTTATAGAGAATCATGACCATTTTTATGAAATTGTCACCCAGCTCAAAGGATTCCATGCATTGTTTTAAAAAACCCGAAGATACTCTGTCAAATGCTTTTTCTGTGTCTAGCGTTATTGCGACTGGGGGTGATGGGCATTTTTTCGCGTTATCTAGGACACGGCATAAGAGCCGTGTGTTATCGTTTGATATAAGATTTTTGAGAAAGCCTACTTGGGAATTGCTTATTAGTCTGGGGATGTGTTCATTGAGACTTATAGCCAATATATTGCCATATATTTTGCAGTCCAAATTTATCAAGGAGATCGGCTTGTAGTTTTTGGGCAGTGCAGGGTCCTTCCCGTCTTTGGGGAATCACGATAATGTTAGGTTCAGCCATCGTACCCGTGACTGTGCTTGAGTTGGCGATGTGGTTGGAAAAAAAATGCCTTTTAAATATTAGTAAGTCACTCCTAGGCAAGCCTTGTAGCCCACATGGTAGGCACGTGATGTTTTCAGGAACACATTGAATGAATTCTGTTTGTCACCAGCACAAAATCCGTAGTGAATATATAGCCATCTCACTACATACAGATTTCTACTTCCATACAGAGACCATACACTTACTGCACATACTCTCTCAACAATCACACGGAATGTCAGTGCAAGTATCTATGGTTCATACAACAGCAGAAGTTCACACAACAGGGGTCCGTAGACCATACTCTACCTAACACAGAGAAGATGTCTGGCCACTAATAATTCACAAAAACTCAGTACACTGTCACCACTGCTTTATGTGACTTATCCAGGGCAATGGACAGTAGTCCTATGCTCACTATGAGTGTGCACTTGATACACCCCTCCAGGTCACCAAAGAGGTTCTAGACCTCGCATTACCAGGGACAGGCCCAGGTCTGTGCCGACATGATATAGTGTCACATCATGGACAACAAGACGTCTGGATAGCAGTTTCACATGCAGTCAGGTAATCAGGGCACCCGTTTGCTATGAAGAGGACATTCCCATCAGAAGAACATATATGTTAGATACTTCCTGAATTTGTCAATGGTTTAATTTCAATTCTATTTGTACGCACAATTCCTTGTTCTCTAGTACGACGTTAGACATATTGACCTATTTATACGGTTGAAGACATTCACAATCTGTGCATATTGGACTCAAACTTAAAGATGTTTCGGGTGATCTTGTGTCTTCTTATTGTTCCTTCTTGTACACCTTTGACACAGTGGTGTTCTGGGAGTATATCATCATCCTAATGTTGAAGTCACTTCCTGGGTACTCATCAAGGGGAGCTGTATCTTTCACTAACTGTTAGGTCTATAAACAATTTGCCACCATGCAGGTCTGGCTCCTCCTTGTGTGTTTCAGAATTCGAAAACACCTCTCTTTGATGCTGTGTGTCTTCCTCTGTGCAGTGTTGTATCCGTTTTCAGGTTCAATCAAGAAAGGCCATATGGCATCATCAGCCACTATCTCATTGTATAACCCTGGTCACCTTTGTCATCGACCTCAGAACATGTTATTCATGTTGATTGTTATGAGACATCTGCTCTCATAGACTGCATGAGTCACAAAGTGTCACACATACCGCTCAGTGGGTCTTGTCCATATGCACCAATAGGAAACAGTTGATTGAAAATGCAAGCATCGTGGAAGTTAGCAACCACATTTATGAAGCAGTACTTCACATCACATATTGCCTGCACTTTAATGGAGTTTACATGTTGCATGTTTTTGTGAGTGTGTGTCATATCAGCAGGTGGTACAAATGCGACACTGGTACATTCAAAGTCACTTATGGTGATGTAATTTGGCTAGGCAGAGTAGATGGCCATAGCAGTTGTATACTGAGCCCTGGTTAGGCAATCTATAACACGTGACAGAAATGCTGATAATTAAGTTTATTCGACTCCAGCTACTGCTGCACATGTGATTTGCAAGTGACTTGGCACCACCAAAGTGGACCACTCGCCTCTACGTCTCCAACCTGACATACTTCATAATATGCATTGCTTGGTTCTTTTTACAGTGGAAATGAAAGGCTGTTTTTGGCCCAGAGATGGGCCATGAACTTTCCTCCTGTGTTCCTTAGAGTGGACCCTTCTGTTTTTAAATGGTCTTTGTGGTGTCCAAATTGAAGCATTTCTCTCCAGCCGCCACTTCAGATTTCCAATCAGAGGTCTTACGAATTGGCTAGGAGCTTGCTGGCCAATGGGCGATGAATACAGGAAGGGCAAAGATTAAAACTATATGCCCGGCACTGATGCTTTCTTTAAGGTAAGGCGTGGAGCCCACGAGGACCACTGCTACTATTTTCTAAGTTAAACCACAGTATTCTGACCATTCTCTAAGCTACAAAAAAAGTCATTCCAGAATCGAACTTATAGGGACCACTCCATAACTTCACTAAATTTCACCACACTACATCAACTTTGCTCCTGGGCACACTTAGGAGAAAAACGGTGGTGTAGTACCCCTTGCCTGTCCCACGCATATATTGCTCTGTGGGGGGTGGGCACCTACAAAGATCACCATTGTGGGTTCCAGCTCCCTTCTTACACACATAGGGATACTACATACACTAACTACATCTCCTGTTGCTTAACAAATAGAACTGAATCTATCCTCGTTGACAACCAAAGAGACAAGAGGCTAGAAGACCAACCTTGCATCCCCACATAAGAATCATGATCCACACTTTCCAACCGTCACGCCTCTCACCAACAAATACCTACCACACGGCTCAACAACAAACACTTACTTCAATACTCTTTCACACAAGCACACCATTATGTTCCAGTCTAAATCTGCCCTCCAATGCATCTCACAACCTGCATGAGAAACCAGTTTACATTGCATGTCCTTAAACTGGAATAACATGAGAAACCCAAAATAGCATACACTGGGCACCTTGCTACTGGTCCACAAAAAGGCATTCACAGCAGTGTTTGATCAAGTGGTCCGTACACATACCCAACCTTTCATAGTGAATGATACTAAATGCAAAAACTTGCATGATAAAGGCTATACACTGGAATTACACAAATAACCCTATCTCCATATATGATGAATACCAAACATTAGAAACCCATGCGTAGCCAGCTACTTATTTCAGAAAAGCAATATGATACATACAGGCACATGCATCAAGAAAAGCTTTTGCGAGTCCTTAATTGCGAATATTAAGGAATCGCAATTAAGGACTCGCAAAAGCCTATGCATGTAGGAATCGCTATTAAAATAGCGATTACTTAACATTCATTAATTGCGACTCACAAATTGCGAGTCGCAATTAATGAATGGCTTCCCATTCAATCCTATGGGCCTCCAGGCCCATAGGAATGCATTGGAGATTGCTGGAGCAATTTGCGAGTACCAGTAGGTACTCGCAAATTGCTCCCGCAATTTCTAGGGTGCAAGGGTGTCAAAATGACACCCTATTGCACCCATGTATTTGAACTCTGCACACATGTTGCATACACACATGCTCTAAGGGCATGTGTGTGCACAACATGAAACTTAGAAAAATGCAAATAAGTGCATTTTTATAAGTTTTAGCAAATTGCCATGAAGTCCAGCTTCATGGTAATTTGCTCCCGCTAATAGCGAAATCGCTATTTTTTAAACTTTAATGCATTGCATTTAAGGAATCTCAATTAGGGATTCCTTAAATGCAATCGCTATTTAAGGAATCGCTATTTTGAGATTCCTTAAATTGCGATTTTTGCATTTGGGATGATGCATCCCAAATGCAAAAATACCGGTCGCAAAGGGGCAGATTCTGAGAATCTGCCCGTTTGCGACCGGTTTTGTGGTTGATGCATGTGCCTGATAGACCTTTAATTTGCTTTTAATATAAAACATTTTAAATGTTTATTGATTCCAGTAATTTGAAACATATAATTGCATATTATTACAATGTCTGTTAAATGAGCACTTTGCGACAACCTGGTTTAGTTCTCATGACAATGCGAGAGTCCTTACAAGCATAGTACTTTTAAAAAAAAGACACAGAATGCTATTTCGGTGGATCTACCTTAGATCTACAGATCAGGTATGGTATATTCAAAAAAAGACACAGAATGCTATTTCGGTGGATCTACCTTAGATCTACAGATCAGGTATGGTATATTCAAAAAAAGACACAGAATGCTATTTCGGTGGATCTACCTTAGATCTACAGATCAGGTATGGTATATTCAAAAAAAGACACAGAATGCTATTTCGGTGGATCTACCTTAGATCTACAGATCAGGTATGGTATATTCAAAAAAAGACACAGAATGCTAGCTCACTGGATCCTCCTTAGATCCACAGATCAGGTACGGTAATTTCGATAAAAGGCATAGAATGCTATCTCGGTGGATCCTACTTAGATCTACAGACAGGAAGGGTACATTCAATAAATTCCACAGAATGCTAGCTCAGTGGATCCTCCTTAGATCTACGGATAAGTCATCCTATAGACTGACACGGTTCATAGAACACTGACATATGAGCTGGAAAAGCCACATGACATAAACAACTGGGAATGGTTTCCATTCCTATAGCTTGCGTAGTTATTTTCACAGAAAAAAAGTTATAGTTGTATGGTTACTACAGGATGTACCTGTTACACTCCTAATTGCTGCCTCCACAGCTAGCCAGGCAGCAAGACTTCTGATGCAGACAAAGAGGACATCCCTTTGGGACACTGACGGGCAAAGTGGGATTAGGGCATTTGGACCATGCTTGGACACCACCCCGTGAAGCAGCCATCCCTGATCATACAAGGATGACAAAAGTCTGGAGCAAAAGTAGGTTTCACAAGAAAGTTCAACTACAGGTAGTCCGACGTATACACAAGATCGACAGGGAATAAAAATAACTCTTCCATAGACAAACCTGGAACGTTATAGTCTGTTGTAGTCATAGAGCACAGAGGAAGCTCCTCACACACATGACACGAGGGTGATAATTTCTTGTAGGTATGGAACATAAAGGGATCTTCTCTTCATGCACAGATGGCATGAATCTGCAGGACCTACAAGGGAGTTCACCTACAAGTTGTCTTAAGTAGGCAGAAGAAATTCAGGGAGCTCCCGCACAGGCTGGGCTGCCAGCCAATAGTCTGTTGTAGGCACAGGACATAGAGGAAGCTTTGGGGCATGCACAGATCACAAGAGTCTGGAGTTACAGCAGGACCCACAAGATACTTCCTTCACCTACAGGTTGTCTTAAGTGGGCACGGGTCTGCAGGTAGCACTTCCACACACATGGCCAAAGGGCCAGAGAGGATACACATGCAGAAACAGCAAGAGTCTTAGGAAGGTGCAGAGTATGCTAGGAACTTATGATCACATTGCATACTGTGGAAAAGCACAGGTGCAGCCCACAGAGACCACCATTGGCCGATCCTCCAGACAATGGGCAGTGTCGTTCCCCTTGCAGGTAGAGTGCTTGTCCTTAGTAGCCTCGCTACACTCCCTCAGAGGGACACGGTACTTCACCGTGATTGTTCTGTTGATAAGCACGGACACCAGATTGTGATCTTCCGTGTGGCATCCGTGACCATCAGTAGGGGGTCGGAGGCACCCCAGGTACCTGCAGCGTGCCATTGGCACATTCTGTGGGGTACGATTTGGATCATAATGATTGCTGTGGAAAACATAAAAAGCAAGTTACACATCAGGCACTCAAAGATACTATTAAACATCCTATCAAACATCTACAGAGACCCAAAGGGTGTGGGTGGGAATACCAAAGACAGAATATCCAAGGGTCACAATATCACAACCAGATTATCAAAGTACAAAATATTGAAAGGTACGTTTGTATAGATTTTCTATGCCTAACTCCACATATACATGGGTGTGTGTGGGGTGTGTGTGTGTGTGTGTGTGTGTGGTGTGTGTGTGTGTGCACGTTTGGCATGTTTCGTCTGACAGAGTTGGTGTAAGTTGAGCATGTGCTCATATGTTTGGTATGACTGGTGTGACAGGTATGGTGTAAGATGAGCAGGACCGGTCATGTTTCCTATGACAGACATGGCAGGGGCTGGCATGTTTGGTTGACAGGTATGGTACAGAAGCTTGAGTAGGCGACAGGTACTCTGGATAACATTGCATGGAAGTGTGGCTGTGTAGTGTGTGGTGTAGGGATTGACGTATTAGAACCTGTGCCAGGCCTTGTGGCCACCCAGACTGGATCAGGGCTCATGATAGAGGCGCCAGAGATGGGGGGTTAGATGAAGTGGTGAGGCACTACGCAGGAGGCAGCAGCTGACTGATAACACCGTTGTAGATGGTTAAAAAAATGTCAATTTTAGTAACCTCGGGGACTGTGGACCCTGGGAGCCTAAGGGCATCTCGGTACCTAACAAGGGCCATATTGAAGGCAGCGGTGTTGTTCATAGCTCATTGAAGGACGGACGCAACTTCTAGGCATTATCACTACTCAAAATAAGGATATAAATTCAGGCAATCGTAAATCCTCATAAAGGGCATCTGTGCCTTGCTCCTGTTTACAATCTATGCAACGTGTTAGTAAGGCATAGCGCCTAGTGAGTTAGGGACATCATGGAAGAACTATACGGAAGTAATACGACTTTAAGAGCCCCACATACAAACGCACACTGCCAGGCACCACCACCTGAGTCACAGTGTAGTAAACGTGACAGTCACTCACTCCAGGAACCATGGGGTCAGGGAGCGCTCCCTCAAGGGTCCCGTCGGCGTGGGCAGGCAGTCCGTCTGGTGCCTCCGTGTGATGCCAGCGGCTTCTGCCGAGAGGAAGAGGAGCAGCAGGGCACAGCAGGCCTGGGGGCAAGAGGAGAATCAGAGTTAACTGTGAGCCGGTACTGCCTCTCATCTTAAAGCAGCTCTGCGCTGTTCCTGCCTGTTCTGTCCCTGTTCTGATCAATCGGTACCCAAGCCATGCTTGCTCTTTCTGTGCTGGGCCTATCTAGTCTGCACTCTGCCTTCTGTGTAGGCGCTGTGCCAGCTCTGTCTGTGGTGTCATGTCGTTCTGCCTGCACTTTACTTGTCCTGCCAGTGTTGTGCCTGCTCTGTCTGGACTGTGGGCCAGATGTACGACCATGTCATTTAGCAACTCTCAAATTGCGCTCAATTGCGAGTTGCAATTTGAGAGTCGCTAAATGCCATGTACATCAGTGTCTGAGACACTGTTAGCGATTCCTAATGGGGTCGCAAATTGCATGCCTCATGCATATTAATGAGGCGCTTGCAATTTGTGACCCCGTTAGGAATGGCTGGCTCTCCCAGGTATGGTGGCCTGCTAGGCTCAGCAGGCCTCAATATCTGGGACTGAAACGGGCTGCTGCATTAAAAAAAAGAAAAATGAAACATTGTCATTTCATTTTTTAAGGGCAGGTGAGTGGACCCTGGGACCACTGCCTGCCCCTAAAATATATTACCCCTGCTTTCGCAAAGGGGAAGGGGTCTCCTGGTGACCCCTTCCCATTTGAGAGTGCTTTACCACCCTCTTGAAGAGGGTGGTAAATGGCAAGTGTTTGGCGACCGCAATTGCAGTCGCAAAACATTCTTACATAGGCCTCTGAGTCGCTATGAGGAAGGGACGCCCTTGGAAAGCCCCTTCCTAATAGAGACTGGCAATTACTATTTAGCGAGTCAAAAAAAAATTGTGACTCGCTAAATAGGGATTTTAAAGGGCCCTATTAAACCCGTTTGTGCATGCAAAATAGGGACGTACATCTGGCCCTGTGCCTCTAGTGGCAGCGCTGCGCCTGCCCTGCATGTTATGGGCATATGCCCTGTCTGCTCTGTTACTCTCCTAGCTGCACGTTGCCTCCGTGTGCCCTGCTGCCCTCTCTATCTGTCCTACACCTGCACTGTGCCTGCTCACATTGTCTGCCCCATTTACGCTAAATCTGTCCGGCCTGCTCTCTGCGGGTTTTTGGGATGAGCCTGCTTTGACCGTGTTATACAGGTCCTCCCTGTCCTGGCCAACTCTGCTTGTAATAGGCCTTCCATGTCTGCGCTGTGTCTCTCCTGACTGATCCCTGCCCTGGATATTACCCCCCTGCAGCTTTTTCAAAGGCCCTACAGCAAGGAAGTATTTCCTTCGTAAAAAAAGAAATATTAATAAAAATACAGTGGGGCAGAATTTTTCTTAAGATATGAGTGCTGAGGCAGTCCGGTCTTGATCCCACCGCGTGCCTCTTACTTCCACTCCTACACTTCCGGTCACTTCCACTCACTCTTGCAGGTGTTTCACAATCTCACCCCTCCTTTAGCTTCGTCACCGCTCTCCCTCCTTTCTGTCTCTTGCTCTGGTAAAAGTGTGATGTACGTATTGAGTATAGCAGGCGGGTTTGAGCAGTACAGTTTACTCTCATTGCATGGACACAGATGCTGCTCTTGCTCTGATAGTAAATAGCAAATCTTGGACATGTGGAACATACAGCACCAGTGTCCAGCGAGAAATAATTCCCACCTGTGGCCCTATCTGCTTGTCGCCTGCCCCACTCCACATCATCCCTGCACTGTATTTGTTCCTGCCTGTTCTCTTCAGCTTTGCCACCATATCTATCCCGCATTGAGTTGTGTCTGCGTGCCCTTGCAACGCTCGATATGACCAGGCTCCCCTTGCAAATAGCAGTACAGGCGCCCTAATTCGCTCCACAGGCAGGAGCCAAGAAGGGGAGTCCCTCATCTGTTTTCACCATGAAGAGGACCGACCGTGATGTCATCTGGGGGCGCCCAGAGAGGCAACAAATAAGGCCCCACGAGGCGAACGATCAGCCTCCTTTCCCTCCACTGCGCACCAGCCAACATACTGCACCAACCACCCACCCACTCCTGCATGAAGGAGGAATTGGTGGAATTTCTTGCAGCCGAAAAAGGGAGCTACGCAAAGTTCGGACTGACTGAACTTACCCCTTGGAGGGGTGTTCATTTGTGCAGGCACTGGGCAGGCAGGAGGGGGGACTGACCTGCTGGTGGTCCTGGACATTTCTGCCCCACCCCCAGATGCCTGGAGTTGAACATTCTGTGGGGTTTTGCCTGGTGACAGGTACCCCAGCAGGGACTGAGCGCTATGCGGTGCCCTGGTATATGTGGAAATGCAGGTATTGCCTATCCCTCCTCGAGTGATGGAAGGGAAGTTGCCAATAAGTTACGCCCTGGGTGCCCTTGGTTAAGGGTGTGGGCGATGGATATGAAAAAGGGGCCTACTGGCACTTTTTGCATTCCGAAGTGTTCTGCTGTAAGGGGTGGAGAAAACTGTTTTTATTGCTTGCACGCTCTTTGAACTGTTCTGCTGATATTACGTCTTGTATTCTCATAACAATGTCTTTGGCTGATCTTACAAGTGCACTCTGAAGTGTGGCGCTGTAACAGATGGAGACAAATGTTTTATTTGCTTGCACAATCTGGATCTGACTAGCAGATCTTACGTCCTGCCATTGGGCTCAAAGGGCTTCAGCCCCCCCTCCCCCCCCGTCGTGTGTGTCAGCCCGGGCTGAGACAGCTTCCCGGGCACACACACAGCCGCACCGAGTACTTCACAGGTCTTTAAAAGACCATTTGCTTGTTAATGAGGCTTTGTTATTTTTCACCCCTTCTTAGAGCCCCTGCATCTCCACTCTGCATATTGCTGGAAGAGTCAGGCCCCCCCCCCCCCCGAAATTTTTAGTAACCCCCCAAAATTCACCTCTAGTTTATTTATTTATTTAATTTATTTATTTTAGAAGTTTTATATAGCGCTAGCTCCACCCGGGTGTATCAGAGCGCTTTACATTTGCATAAAAATTATTTAGGACAAAACGGAGCAAATTGTTAAATAGTGAGGCAATTATACATGGAGGACTAAAAGATTCAGTTGAGCACATACAGATAATAACAGTAAAAGGAGCAAAAGGGTAGGTTCGGTGGACAAAATAGCGCATGGAGGGATAGGGTATGTAAGAAGGCGATGGAGGGAAAAAATTAGGATAGGAAAAGAGGGAAGTAGGGTGGAGAGGAGTGGGGCTGTAGAAGTGTGAGAGGCGAGGGGGAGAGCGGTAGTGTTTAAGGGAGGAGGGGTGGGTAGCACAAGTATAGTAAGAGAGGGATTAATTACCCCAATATTGATTGAGCAAGTGTACTTTAAGGCCTTTTTTGAAACTGATATAGGAAGAGGTACAACGGAGAACTTTGGGGAGGGCATTCCAGATGCTGGGGGCTTTTCCAGACAAGGAGCATGACTGCGAGGCTTTTTTCTTTAATAGCGGGGGGGACGAGAAGAAGTGCGTTTGAGCTTCTAAACGTCCGGGAGCATCCAGCTTTAGTGAGTTTGTTGGAGAGGTAACTTGGTGTCTTTTGATAAAGGGCCTTGTGTGTAATGCAGGCAATTTTATACGAGGATCTGCCTTCAATGGGAAGCCATTTGAGTTATTTGAGGGCAGGAGAGATGTGTTCAGACCGCTTACAGTCGGTTGTTAGTCTGGCCGCTAAGTGGAGGACAGATTTGAGGGGGGCAAGGTGAACTTTGGGTGTTCAGGTGAGTAAAGCATTTCCGTAGTCAATCTTAGAAAGGACTAAAGATTGGATAACCGATTTGAAATCTTCCGCAGGAATGAACGGTTTTATTTTTTTGAGAAGCCGGAGTGAGAAGAGTGCTCCTTTTGCCGAATTTTTTATATGGGTATTGAGCGCAAGTTTATTGTTGATGGTGATGCCAAGAGATTTGACTGATTCGGCTAGGGAGAGAGAGCAGTTAAGGGCATTAAGGTCTGCTATCCATGCTTGAAAGGGGAGAGGGTTGTTTTTGGGAGAGAAGAGAATGATTTCAGTTTTGTTTGGATTAAGTTTGAGATGGTTTGTGAAAAACCAGGATTGAATCTTGGATAGGGCTGTGTTTAGGTGCATGATATCCGAGTGGGATTTGAATGCGCCTCTGCGTCCTGCATTCTCATTACAATAATATCTTTGGCTGATCTTAAGTCATGTATTCTCATAATAATAATGTCTGCTTTACTATGGTTATCATGCCTCACTGATGCTATGTGACTATGTGAATAAAAGGCTACACCCATTGGTTAAACTACACTAACTGCAGTTGTTTATCACCTTTGGAGTCAGTTCAGTGGGGGCAGCGATTTGCACCTTATGAGGACGTCGGTTGGAGGCCCCTGCAGCTCACCCTTTGGTACCCTTGGCACTGCCCTCACTACCTCCGGCATCTGGGCCATGAAGGCAGCAGTAGGACAGAAAGTTAGCTGTTTTTTTGTGAGCTCTGTTTATTTATTCTGCAGTTTTCATTCCCTGCCATTCTCTTCCTTCCTGGGATTCCAAAGGGAGCCTGTTGAACAAGTAAGGGTGGAGTCAGGTGTGTGTGTGTTTCTAGGTCTCGCCTAGCGGCGCAGCGCATAAGCTGCCACCTTGGCGAGATCTATTGTTGTCGGTTTCTTGAACGAAGGGGGACAGGAGCTGTTCACGCGTACGGACAGGAGCTCTGAACGTCTGCACATGCACAGTCCCTCCCTAGCTCCTGCTCGCTGTACCAGCACGGACAGGAGATGTGCACGCGCACGGCCCTCAGAGGTTAATTCAGGCGTAGGAATCAGAGTGTAGATTTATAACACTAGTACAGAGATTTACTTCCATGTATTGTGCGACCAAGGGGCGGGGCGCAGACGTTACATGGTGGGAATGCTCTGGGACTGGAAGTTTCTCTCCGCCAAGCCTGCGTGTTTGTGGGTGTTCTCGCAATCCGTTCCCTCCTGTGACACGGTCCAAAATGTAATATTGTTCGGGCAGGAGTACGTCTTTAAGGAGGGTGGAAATGGAGAACAGACTCACCCAAAATTGTTTGAGATGCAGGGGAATGGGTTTCTGTAATTAAGAGAGCATTGCGCATGCGTAAATGTACGTTACCTATATTTGTTTCCAAAAATACCCATATACGCATTTGAGAACATTGAGATTTACAAAGAATTCCACAACAGGCCTCACGAAAGTGTGATTGTCATCATGGTTTCCCGGCAGTACTCCTACAATCCCAAAATGTCGGAAATTTACTCCTGGGTGACTTTTCTTCAGAATCGACCCTATATCTGTTGCAACCAGTTCAGCAGAGCCGTTGTAGAGCCAGAGAACCAGGTCAGCAGAGCTGCTCTAGAGCCAGAGAACCAGGTCAGCAGATCTGATTCAAAGCCAGAGAACCAGGTCAGCAGAGCTGCTCTAGAGCCAGAGAACCAGGTCAGCAGAGCTGCTTCAAAGCCAGAGAACCAGGTCAACAGAGCTGCTCTAGAGCCTAAGAACCAGGATAGCAGAACTGCTCTAGAGACAGAGAACCAGGTCAGCAGCGGTGCTCTAGAGCCAGAGAACCAGGTCAGCAGAGCTGCTGCAGAGCCAGAGAAACCAGGTCAACAGAGCTGCTTTAGAGGGAGAGAACTAGGTCAGCAGAGCTGCTTTAGAGCCAGAGAGCCAGGTCAGCAGAGCAGCTTTAAAGCCAGAGAACCAGGTCAGCAGAGCTGCTCTAGAGCAAGAGAACCAGGCTAGCAGAGCTGCTTAGAGCGTAAGAACCAGGTCAGAAGAGATGCTGTAGAGCCAGAGAACCAGGTTAGCAGAGCCATTGTAGAGCCAGAGAACCAGGTCAGCAGAGCTGCTCTAGAACCAGAGAACTAGGTCAGCAGAGCTGCTTTAGAGCCAGAGAACCAGGTCAGCGGAGCCGCTGTAGAGCCAGAGAACCAGATCAGCAGACCTGCTTTAGAGCCAGAGAACCATGTCAGCAGAGCTGCTCTAGAGACTGAGAACCAGGTCAGCAGAGCCATTGTAGAGCCAGAGAACCAGGTCAGCAGAGCAGTTGTAGAGCCAGAGAACCAGGTCAGCAGAGCCGCTGTAGAGCCAGAGAACCAGGTCAGCAGAGCCGCTCCAGAGCCAGAGAACCAGGTCAGCAGAGCTGCTGTAGAGACAGAGAACCAGGTCAGCAGAGGTGTTGTAGAGCCAGAGAACCAGGTCAGCAAAGCTACTTTAGAGCCAGGGAAACATGTCAGCAGAGCTGCTGTAGAGCCAGAAAACCAGGTCAGTAAAGCCGTTGTGGAGCCAGAGAACCAGGTCAACACAGCTGTTCTAGAGCCAAAGAACTAGGTCAGCAGAGCTGCTGTAGAGTCAGAGAACCAGGTCAGCAGAGCTGCTGTAGAGCCAGAGAACCAGGTCAGCAGAGCTGCTGTAAAGCCAGAGAGCCAGGTCAGCAGAGCTGCTTTAGAGCCAGAGAACCAGGTCAGCAGAGTCGCTGTAGAGCCAGAGAACCAGGCCATCAGAGTCGCTGTAGAGCCAGAGAACCAGGTCTGCAGAGCCGCTGTAGACCCAGAGAACTAGGTCAGCAGAGCCGCTGTAGAGCCAGAAAACCAGGTCAGTAAAACCGTTGTAGAGCCAGAGAACCAGGTCAACACAGCTGTTCTAGAGCCAAATAACTAGGTCAGCAGAGCTGCTGTAGAGTCAGAGAACCAGGTCAGCAGAGCTGCTGTAGAGCCAGAGAACCAGGTCAGCAGAGCTGCTGTAAAGCCAGAGAACCAGGTCTGCAGAGCCGCTGTAGACCCAGAGAACCAGGTCAGCAGAGCCGCTATAGAGCCAGAGAACCAGGTCAGCAGAGCTGCTGTAAAGCCAGAGAGCCAGGTCAGCAGAGCTGCTTTAGAGCCAGAGAACCAGGTCAGCAGAGTCACTGTAGAGCCAGAGAACCAGGCCATCAGAGTCGCTGTAGAGCCAGAGAACCAGGTCTGCAGAGCCGCTGTAGACCCAGAGAACTAGGTCAGCAGAGCTGCTGTAGAGCCAGAAAACCAGGTCAGTAAAGCCGTTGTAGAGCCAGAGAACCAGGTCAACACAGCTGTTCTAGAGCCAAAGAACTAGGTCAGCAGAGCTGCTGTCAAGTCAGAGAACCAGGTCAGCAGAGCTGCTCTTGAGCCTGAGAACAAGGTCAGAAAAGCTGTTGTAGAGCCAGGGAGACCAGGTCAGCAGAACTGCGTTAGAGCCAGAGGAATTAGGTCAGCAGAGCTGCTATAGAGCCAGAGAACCAGGTAAGCAGAGCTGCTGTAGAGCCAGAGAACCAGGTCACCAGAGCTGCTTTAGAGTCAGAGAACCAGGTCAGCAGAGCCGTTGTACAGCCTGAGAACCAGGTCAGCAGAGCTGCTGTAGAGCTAGAGAACCAGGTCAGCAAAGCTGTTATAGAGCCAGAGAACCAGGTCAGCAGAGCTGCTCTAGAGCCAAAGACCCAGGTCAGCAGAGCTGCTGTAGAGCCAGAGAACCAGGTCAGTAGAGCTGCTCTAGAGCCAAAGAACCAGGTCAGCAGAGCTGCTTTAGAGCCAGAGAACCAGGTCAGCAGAGCCGCTGTAGAGAAAGAGAACCAGGTCAGCAGAGCTGCTTTAGAGCCAGAGAACCATGTCAGCAGAGCTGCTCTAGAGACTGAGAACCAGGTCAGCAGAGCCATTGTAGAGCCAGAGAACCAGGTCAGCAGAGCTGCTGTAAAGCCAGAGAGCCAGGTCAGCAGAGCTGCTTTAGAGCCAGAGAACCAGGTCAGCAGAGTCGCTGTAGAGCCAGAGAACCAGGCCATCAGAGTCGCTGTAGAGCCAGAGAACCAGGTCTGCAGAGCCGCTGTAGACCCAGAGAACTAGGTCAGCAGAGCCGCTGTAGAGCCAGAAAACCAGGTCAGTAAAACCGTTGTAGAGCCAGAGAACCAGGTCAACACAGCTGTTCTAGAGCCAAATAACTAGGTCAGCAGAGCTGCTGTAGAGTCAGAGAACCAGGTCAGCAGAGCTGCTGTAGAGCCAGAGAACCAGGTCAGCAGAGCTGCTGTAAAGCCAGAGAACCAGGTCTGCAGAGCCGCTGTAGACCCAGAGAACCAGGTCAGCAGAGCCGCTATAGAGCCAGAGAACCAGGTCAGCAGAGCTGCTGTAAAGCCAGAGAGCCAGGTCAGCAGAGCTGCTTTAGAGCCAGAGAACCAGGTCAGCAGAGTCACTGTAGAGCCAGAGAACCAGGCCATCAGAGTCGCTGTAGAGCCAGAGAACCAGGCCTGCAGAGCCGCTGTAGACCCAGAGAACTAGGTCAGCAGAGCTGCTGTAGAGCCAGAAAACCAGGTCAGTAAAGCCGTTGTAGAGCCAGAGAACCAGGTCAACACAGCTGTTCTAGAGCCAAAGAACTAGGTCAGCAGAGCTGCTGTCAAGTCAGAGAACCAGGTCAGCAGAGCTGCTCTTGAGCCTGAGAACAAGGTCAGAAAAGCTGTTGTAGAGCCAGGGAGACCAGGTCAGCAGAACTGCGTTAGAGCCAGAGGAATTAGGTCAGCAGAGCTGCTATAGAGCCAGAGAACCAGGTAAGCAGAGCTGCTGTAGAGCCAGAGAACCAGGTCACCAGAGCTGCTTTAGAGTCAGAGAACCAGGTCAGCAGAGCCGTTGTACAGCCTGAGAACCAGGTCAGCAGAGCTGCTGTAGAGCTAGAGAACCAGGTCAGCAAAGCTGTTATAGAGCCAGAGAACCAGGTCAGCAGAGCTGCTCTAGAGCCAAAGACCCAGGTCAGCAGAGCTGCTGTAGAGCCAGAGAACCAGGTCAGTAGAGCTGCTCTAGAGCCAAAGAACCAGGTCAGCAGAGCTGCTTTAGAGCCAGAGAACCAGGTCAGCAGAGCCGCTGTAGAGAAAGAGAACCAGGTCAGCAGAGCTGCTTTAGAGCCAGAGAACCATGTCAGCAGAGCTGCTCTAGAGACTGAGAACCAGGTCAGCAGAGCCATTGTAGAGCCAGAGAACCAGGTCAGCAGAGCAGTTGTAGAGCCAGAGAACCAGGTCAGCAGAGCCGCTGTAGAGCCAGAGAACCAGGTCAGCAGAGCTGCTGTACAGCCAGAGAACTAGGTCAGCAGAGATGCTTTAGAGCCACAGAACCAGGTCAGCAGAGCTGCTGTATAGCCAGAAAACAAGGTCAGCAGAGCTGCTCTACAGCCAAAGAACCAGTTCGGTAGAGCCGTTGAACAGCCCGAGAACCAAGTCAGCAGAGCTGCTCTTGAGCCTGAGAACAAGGTCAGAAAAGCTGCTGTAGAGCCAGGGAGACCAGGTCAGCAGAACTGCGTTAGAGCCAGAGGAATTAGGTCAGCAGAGCTGCTTTTGAGCCACATAACCAGGTCAGCAGAGCTGCTGTAGAACCAGAGAACCAGGTCAGCAGAGTTGCTATAGAGCCAGAGAACCAGGTAAGCAGAGCTGCTGTAGAGCCAGAGAACCAGGTCACCAGAGCTGCTTTAGAGTCAGAGAACCAGGTCAGCAGAGTCGCTATAGTGCCAGAGAACCAGGTCAGTAGAGTCACTGTAGACCCAGAGAACCAGGTCAGCAGAGCCACTGTAGAGCCAGAGAACCAGGTCGGCAGAGCCGGTATAGAGCCAGAGAACCAGGTCAGCAGAACCATTGTACAGCCTGAGAACCAGGCCAGCAAAGCTGCTCTTGAGCCAGAGAACCAGGTCAGCAAAGCTGCTCTAGAGCCAGAGAACCAGGTCAGCAGAGCTGCTGTAGAGCCAGAGAACCAGGTCAGCAAAGCTGTTGTAGACCCAGAGAACCAGGTCAGCAGAGCTGCTCTAGAGCCAAAGACCTAGGTCAGCAGAGCTGCTGTAGAGCCAGAGAACCAGGTCAGTAGAGCTGCTCTAGAGCCAGAGTACCAAGTCAGCAGAGCTGCTTTAGAGCCGGAGAACCAGGTAAGCAGAGCCGCTGTAGAGCCAGAGAACCAGGTCAGCACAGCTGCTTTAGAGCCAGAGAACCATGTCAGCAGAGCTGCTCTAGAGACTGAGAACCAGGTCAGCAGAGCCATTGTAGAGCCAGAGAACCAGGTCAGCAGAGCAGTTGTAGAGCCAGAGAACCAGGTCAGCAGATCCGCTGTAGAGCCAGAAAACCAGGTCAGTAAAGCCGTTGTAGAGCCAGAGAACCAGGTCAACACAGCTGTTCTAGAGCCAAAGAACTAGGTCAGCAGAGCTGCTGTAGAGTCAGAGAACCAGGTCAGCAGAGCTGCTGTAGAGCCAGAGAACCAGGTCAGCAGAGCTGCTGTAAAGCCAGAGAACCAGGTCTGCAGAGCCATTGTAGACCCAGAGAACCAGGTCAGCAGAGCCGCTATAAAGCCAGAGAACCAGGTCAGCAGAGCTGCTGTAAAGCCAGAGAGCCAGGTCAGCAGAGCTGCTTTAGAGCCAGAGAACCAGGTCAGCAGAGTCACTGTAGAGCCAGAGAACCAGGCCATCAGAGTCGCTGTAGAGCCAGAGAACCAGGTCTGCAGAGCCGCTGTAGACCCAGAGAACTAGGTCAGCAGAGCTGCTGTAGAGCCAGAAAACCGGGTCAGTAAAGCCGTTGTAGAGCCAGAGAACCAGGTCAACACAGCTGTTCTAGAGCCAAAGAACTAGGTCAGCAGAGCTGCTGTCAAGTCAGAGAACCAGGTCAGCAGAGCTGCTTTAGAGTCAGAGAACCAGGTCAGCAGAGCCGTTGTACAGCCTGAGAACCAGGCCAGCAAAGCTGCTCTAGAGCCAGAGAACCAGGTCAGCAAAGCTGCTCTAGAGCCAGAGAACCAGGTCAGCAGAGCTGCTGTAGAGCTAGAGAACCAGGTCAGCAAAGCTGTTGTAGAGCCAGAGAACCAGGTCAGCAGAGCTGCTGTAGAGCCAGAGAACCAGGTCAGTAGAGCTGCTCTAGAGCCAAAGAACCAGGTCAGCAGAGCTGCTTTAGAGCCAGAGAACCAGGTCAGCAGAGCCGCTGTAGAGACAGAGAACCAGGTCAGCAGAGCTGCTTTAGAGCCAGAGAACCATGTCAGCAGAGCTGCTCTAGAGACTGAGAACCAGTTCAGCAGAGCCATTGTAGAGCCAGAGAACCAGGTCAGCAGAGCAGTTGTAGAGCCAGAGAACCAGGTCAGCAGAGCCGCTGTAGAGCCAGAGAACCAGGTCAGCAGAGCTGCTGTACATCCAGAGAACTAGGTCAGCAGAGATGCTTTAGAGCCACAGAACCAGGTCAGCAGAGCTGCTGTATAGCCAGAAAACAAGGTCAGCAGAGCTGCTCTACAGCCAAAGAACCAGTTCGGTAGAGCCGTTGAACAGCCCGAGAACTAGGTCAGCAGAGCTGCTCTTGAGCCTGAGAACAAGGTCAGAAAAGCTGCTGTAGAGCCAGAGAGACCAGGTCAGCAGAACTGCGTTTGAGCCAGAGGAATTAGGTCAGCAGAGCTGCTTTAGAGCCACATAACCAGGTCAGCAGAGCTGCTGTAGAACCAGAGAACCAGGTCAGCAGAGCTGCTATAGAGCCAGAGAACCAGGTAAGCAGAGCTGCTGTAGAGCCAGAGAACCAGGTCACCAGAGCTGCTTTAGAGTCAGAGAACCAGGTCAGCAGAGTCGCTATAGTGCCAGAGAACCAGGCCAGTAGAGTCACTGTAGACCCAGAGAACCAGGTCAGCAGAGCCACTGTAGAGCCAGAGAACCAGGTCGGCAGAGCTGGTATAGAGCCAGAGAACCAGGTCAGCAGAGCCATTGTACAGCCTGAGAACCAGGCCAGCAAAGCTGCTCTAGAGCCAGAGAACCAGGTCAGCAGAGCTGCTGTAGAGCCAGAGAACCAGGTCAGCAAAGCTGTTGTAGACCCAGAGAACCAGGTCAGCAGAGCCGCTCCAGAGCCAGAGAACCAGGTCAGCAGAGCTGCTGTAGAGCCCGAGAACCAGGTCAGCAGAGGTGTTGTAGAGCCAGAGAACCAGGTCAGCAAAGCTACTTTAGAGCCAGGGAAACATGTCAGCAGAGCTGCTGTAGAGCCAGAAAACCAGGTCAGTAAAGCCGTTGTGGAGCCAGAGAACCAGGTCAACACAGCTGTTCTAGAGCCAAAGAACTAGGTCAGCAGAGCTGCTGTAGAGTCAGAGAACCAGGTCAGCAGAGCTGCTGTAGAGCCAGAGAACCAGGTCAGCAGAGCTGCTGTAGAGCTAGAGAGCCAGGTCAGCAAAGCTGTTGTAGAGCCAGAGAACCAGGTCAGCAGAGCTGCTCTAGAGCCAAAGACCTAGGTCAGCAGAGCTGCTGTAGAGCCAGAGAACCAGGTCAGTAGAGCTGCTCTAGAGCCAGAGAACCAGGTCAGCAGAGCTGCTTTAGAGCCGGAGAACCAGGTCAGCAGAGCCGCTGTAGAGAAAGAGAACCAGGTCAGCAGAGCTGCTTTAGAGCCAGAGAACCATGTCAGCAGAGCTGCTCTAGAGACTGAGAACCAGGTCAGCAGAGCCATTGTAGAGCCAGAGAACCAGGTCAGCAGAGCAGTTGTAGTGCCAGAGAACCAGGTCAGCAGAGCCGCTGTAGAGCCAGAGAACCAGGTCAGCAGAGCTGCTGTACAGCCAGAGAACTAGGTCAGCAGAGATGCTTTAGTGCCACAGAACCAGGTCAGCAGAGCTGCTGTATAGCCAGAAAACAAGGTCAGCAGAGCTGCTCTACAGCCAAAGAACCAGTTCGGTAGAGCCGTTGAACAGCCCGAGAACCAGGTCAGCAGAGCTGCTCTTGAGCCTGAGAACAAGGTCAGAAAAGCTGCTGTAGAGCCAGGGAGACCAGGTCAGCAGAACTGCGTTAGAGCCAGAGGAATTAGGTCAGCAGAGCTGCTTTAGAGCCACATAACCAGGTCAGCAGAGCTGCTGTAGAACCAGAGAACCAGGTCAGCAGAGCTGCTATAGAGCCAGAGAACTAGGTAAGCAGAGCTGCTGTAGAGCCAGAGAACCAGGTCACCAGAGCTGCTTTAGAGTCAGAGAACCAGGTCAGCAGAGTCGCTATAGTGCCAGAGAACCAGGCCAGTAGAGTCACTGTAGACCCAGAGAACCAGGTCAGCAGAGCCACTGTAGAGCCAGAGAACCAGGTCAGCAGAGCCGGTATAGAGCCAGAGAACCAGGTCAGCAGAACCATTGTACAGCCTGAGAACCAGGCCAGCAAAGCTGCTCTTGAGCCAGAAAACCAGGTCAGCAAAGCTGCTCTAGAGCCAGAGAACCAGGTCAGCAGAGCTGCTGTAGAGCCAGAGAACCAGGTCAGCAAAGCTGTTGTAGACCCAGAGAACCAGGTCAGCAGAGCTGCTCTAGAGCCAAAGACCTAGGTCAGCAGAGCTGCTGTAGAGCCAGAGAACCAGGTCAGTAGAGCTGCTCTAGAGCCAGAGAACCAGGTCAGCAGAGCTGCTTTAGAGCCGGAGAACCAGGTAAGCAGAGCCGCTGTAGAGCCAGAGAACCAGGTCAGCACAGCTGCTTTAGAGCCAGAGAACCATGTCAGCAGAGCTGCTCTAGAGACTGCGAACCAGGTCAGCAGAGCCATTGTAGAGCCAGAGAACCAGGTCAGCAGAGCAGTTGTAGAGCCAGAGAACCAGGTCAGCAGATCCGCTGTAGAGCCAGAAAACCAGGTCAGTAAAGCAGTTGTAGAGCCAGAGAACCAGGTCAACACAGCAGTTCTAGAGCCAAAGAACTAGGTCAGCAGAGCTGCTGTAGAGTCAGAGAACCAGGTCAGCAGAGCTGCTGTAGAGCCAGAGAACCAGGTCAGCAGAGCTGCTGTAAAGCCAGAGAACCAGGTCTGCAGAGCCGCTGTAGACCCAGAGAACCAGGTCAGCGGAGCCGCTATAGAGCCAGAGAACCAGGTCAGCAGAGCTGCTGTAAAGCCAGAGAGCCAGGTCAGCAGAGCTGCTTTAGAGCCAGAGAACCAGGTCAGCAGAGTCACTGTAGAGCCAGAGAACCAGGCCATCAGAGTCGCTGTAGAGCCAGAGAACCAGGTCTGCAGAGCCGCTGTAGACCCAGAGAACTAGGTCAGCAGAGTTGCTGTAGAGCCAGAAAACCAGGTCAGTAAAGCCGTTGTAGAGCCAGAGAACCAGGTCAACACAGCTGTTCTAGAGCCAAAGAACTAGGTCAGCAGAGCTGCTGTCAAGTCAGAGAACCAGGTCAGCAGAGCTGCTTTAGAGTCAGAGAACCAGGTCAGCAGAGCCGTTGTACAGCCTGAGAACCAGGCCAGCAACGCTGCTCTAGAGCCAGAGAACCAGGTCAGCAAAGCTGCTCTAGAGCCAGAGAACCAGGTCAGCAGAGCTGCTGTAGAGCTAGAGAACCAGGTCAGCAAAGCTGTTGTAGAGCCAGAGAACCAGGTCAGCAGAGCTGCTCTAGAGCCAAAGACCTAGGTCAGCAGAGCTGCTGTAGAGCCAGAGAACCAGGTCAGTAGAGCTGCTCTAGAGCCAAAGAACCAGGTCAGCAGAGCTGCTTTAGAGCCAGAGAACCAGGTCAGCAGAGCCACTGTAGAGACAGAGAACCAGGTCAGCAGAGCTGCTTTAGAGCCAGAGAACCATGTCAGCAGAGCTGCTCTAGAGACTGAGAACCAGGTCAGCAGAGCCATTGTAGAGCCAGAGAACCAGGTCAGCAGAGCAGTTGTAGAGCCAGAGAACCAGGTCAGCAGAGCCGCTGTAGAGCCAGAGAACCAGGTCAGCAGAGCTGCTGTACAGCCAGAGAACTAGGTCAGCAGAGATGCTTTAGAGCCACAGAACCAGGTCAGCAGAGCTGCTGTATAGCCAGAAAACAAGGTCAGCAGAGCTGCTCTACAGCCAAAGAACCAGTTCGGTAGAGCCGTTGAACAGCCCGAGAACTAGGTCAGCAGAGCTGCTCTTGAGCCTGAGAACAAGGTCAGAAAAGCTGCAGTAGAGCCAGGGAGACCAGGTCAGCAGAACTGCGTTTGAGCCAGAGGAATTAGGTCAGCAGAGCTGCTTTAGAGCCACATAACCAGGTCAGCAGAGCTGCTGTAGAACCAGAGAACCAGGTCAGCAGAACTGCTATAGAGCCAGAGAACCAGGTAAGCAGAGCTGCTGTAGAGCCAGAGAACCAGGTCACCAGAGCTGCTTTAGAGCCAGAGATCCAGGTCAGCAGAGTCGCTATAGTGCCAGAGAACCAGGCCAGTAGAGTCACTGTAGACCCAGAGAACCAGGTCAGCAGAGCCACTGTAGAGCCAGAGAACCAGGTCGGCAGAGCCGGTATAGAGCCAGAGAACCAGGTCAGCAGAGCCATTGTACAGCCTGAGAACCAGGCCAGCAAAGCTGCTCTAGAGCCAGGGAAACATGTCAGCAGAGCTGCTCTAGAGCCAAAGACCTAGGTCAGCAGAGCTGCTGTAGAGCCAGAGAACCAGGTCAGTAGAGCTGCTCTAGAGCCAGAGAACCAGGTCAGCAGAGCTGCTTTAGAGCCGGAGAACCAGGTAAGCAGAGCCGCTGTAAAGCCAGAGAACCAGGTCAGCACAGCTGCTTTAGAGCCAGAGAACCATGTCAGCAGAGCTGCTCTAGAGACTGAGAACCAGGTCAGCAGAGCCATTGTAGAGCCAGAGAACCAGGTCAGCAGAGCAGTTGTAGAGCCAGAGAACCAGGTCAGCAGATCCGCTGTAGAGCCAGAGAACCAGGTCAGCAGAGCTGCTGTACAGCCAGAGAACTAGGTCAGCAGAGCTGCTTTAGAGCCACAGAACCAGGTCAGCAGAGCTGCTGTAGAGCTAGAGAACCAGGTCAGCAGAGCTGCTGTAGAGCCAGAGAATTAGGTCAGCAGAGCTGCTATAGAGCCAGAGAACCAGGTCAGCAGAGCTGCTGTAGAGCCAGAGAACAAGGTCAGCAGAGCTGCTTTAGAGACAGAGAACCAAGCCAGCAGAGTCGCTGTAGAGCCAGAGAACCATGTCAGCAGAGTCACTGTAGAGCCAGAGAACCAGGGGGCATATCATCGAGGAAAAGCGATAAACATCGCTGTTAGAAATGGGATTTCTGGTTGGCTAGGGCTTGCGCCAAAGCCAGACAGAAACCACCACTCTAGTCAGGGCTGGGGAGTTACACGCCAAAGATAACCCCTGCTCACCCCCTTGGTAGCTTGGCACGAGCAGACAGGCTTATCCCTGAGGCGATGTGTAAAGCGTTTGCGCGCGCACCCAGCAACAACACCCAAGGCCCACCACAAAGGAAACTCCACACAAGGTATTCTATAAAAATAACCTTTGTATTATACACAACACATTAGATAAAAACACACACTCTACAATGTGCCAACAGGCACGGGCAGAATTTACAAGGGATTATATATACAGGGGACAGGGCCACATGGACCACTGTCAGGAATTAGCACTCTTAGAACATAACACAAATTACCAAGTGTACATGTAGAACATAACCAGCATCTACTGGCGCAATAATGACCTCAGCGTCATCACACTGGCATCAGGTATAAAACCTATCCTGCATCCATCACAGGGGCATAAATCACATTATGCAATTCTCGCAAGTCTAACGCCTTAGACCTAGCCACCTAAGTATACCTACACTAGGGGCGTACATAACACAGGGAAGTACATTCTCCCTACCATCAACCTAAACAAGGTAAAACAACCTCCTAGGCAGAAATCCTATCTAGAGGTATGAAATACAGGGAGCGCAAAATATACTTTACACAGTACATTTCCTAGCACCAAAAGCATGAACACAGGGTGCGCCAAACATACTACACCGTACATTTCCTAGCACCCAAAATCACATCAGAGTCCAGGTTGTGCCAGAACCTAAACGTAGCAGCTGCCCACTACTTGCTGGGCAGCTGGGGACAAGCACAGGGCCTAAACGCTGCAGCTGGCACTAAGTGCTGCGCAGCTGGGGAAGGCAAATAAGGCATGGGCTCTCAATGGCCCTTCAAATGATGTCACAGACGTTGGAGCCACCTAGGCTCTAGAACGACATGTCCCCCTAGCGTTGGAGCCACAGAGGCTCTAAAGAAACAACCATGTCCCCCTAGCGTGGAAGCCTCTCTGGGCTCGAGAAACAATTAATTTGCCTCAGAACGTTGGAGCCACGCAGGCTCGGAAACCAACTGTGCCCTGCATTGGAGCACCCTGGCGCTTTAAATAAACATGCCCCCGAGGTGTGGCAGCATGGGCACCACTGGCCGGGGGGGGGACCCCCACTGGGGCCCTTACCCAAAGTATAACCCCCGTTGGAGCGCCCTGGCGCTCAAAACCAACATACATGGGCCCTTCGTTGGAGCCTTCTTGGCTCTGTAATAAAGAATACTCTGCACGTAGCAGAGGAGGGGGACGCCCGCACTCACCGTTTGCCTGGGAGGCGGCGTCTCCCCTCTGCGGCGTCTCCTACTTTACCCGGGCCCCCTCCTGGGACCCGGGACTCTGCAGGGGCACTCGGGGAGGCGGGGTAGGCTCCCGTCCTCTCCGTCTTCTTACTGAATGCCGGCGCGGACTCTCCTCTCGTGGGGCTTCCCTCGACCCGGAAGCCCCGCCCACGGAGTCCCTGCCTTCCGGGTCGCGCTGGGTAGCGGCCCGGAGGGAATCCAATGCGCGGCTCGGGCCGCGGCGGTGACTCCATCACGGCTCAGATGCAGGGTGGGCACCCGCGAAGGCACAAGACAACAGGCGGCCATGCGGGGTGGGCACCCGCGAGATCAGGAAATCGATTAAAGAGGCTAAAGCGCGGGGTGGGCACCCGCATTAATTAGGCAATAAAAAAATGAAGACGCAGGGTGGGCACCTGTGCACCCTAAGCAATCAAATTCGCGGGGTGGGCACCCGCAAGGCACATACCATGGGGGAATCCCTGGGCTGGGGATTCCCTCCTCGCTCGTCGTGCAGCGCCGTTCTGCGAGGCCCACGCGCTCCCAGGGCGCTTGGCAGGCTAACAAGCCTTGGTAAAGCAAAAGGACCAGCAAAAAGGTCCCCAAGGTCCTGAGGGCATCCAGGGGGCAAGGTAGGGCCCAGGGGCCAGCACACAGGGCCCTCCAGCAGGGAGGTAGCCCCCATGGCGGTCCCTCCTGGGCCCCTCCAGCAGCAAGCCCCCCCCTGTCAGGATCCAAAAAGAGAACCAGCAATAAAGCGCTCACCAGGCGCTAGAAGTACAGTCCTCCAATATCCAGGACATCCAGGGGCTGGGCAGGGCCCAGGGAGGCAAGCCTTCCCCTGGGCCCCAGCAGCAGCACGCCCCTGGTAGATTCAAGACAGAACAAGAACATTTTGTAAGGGGACACAGCCCCTTTTTATACACCAAATCCCTTTGTCTGGGTTCAGGGTGAGGGGGAAAACCAGTCGCAGCTGGTTGGGGAGCACCCTTGATGTGCTCAGCCCCTCACTCTATTCATTGGCAGGGCTAGGGTCGTCAGTCGCACCACAGGGGGCGGAGCCAGCAGTGTGTGGGGAAAACCCTGCCCTATTCAGGTCCAAGGTGCACTCCTCCCCAGCCATCAGCATGCTAATCTCACACTCACCACTGGGGCAGACCCAACCAGACTCCTGGAGCCAGGCTCACCAGCCAGCTCCAGCCAATCACACGCCAGACGCACTGCACACAGAAGTGCCCACTTCTAGAAGTGGCACTTCCACACTAGGTACATGCACGCCGCACACATCATCGCGCAGCATTCACTCCCACGAGTCCGCACATACCAAACTCAGGCCTGCACACCCCACGCATCAGGAACTACTAGGGACACATACATTCCCCATGCATTCCTATGGGAGGGCAGGCCTATCTCACCACATGCACTCAGAGCACGCACGCACTTTATCCTGGGACACAGGGAAAGTGCGCAGAAACCAAGAAAATCACCACACCAAGTCACCAATAAAAGGCAAAAAGTTCAGGGGTGAACCTGCCAGAAGGGCCAAGTCCAACACAACCCCCTTCCAGCCAAAACGCAGGGCAGACCAATCACCACCGTGATGGACTTCCCTGCTTGGGGCGATAGAACACGGACGCAGGCCCGTACTGCAGGGACACTCTCCGGTTCTACGCCATTCTCAATCAACATGGTTCCATCTGAAAAAAACACAACCGAAAAGAACTCAGGCCCAACTAGGCTACCCCACTGGTACTACCTAGTTGTCCACGGCCAGGACCAGGCCCTAGGCCACCCAGATACCACTGGTCCTTGCCAAACCCAGAGTGGGGGGTAGTAACCCCTGGCATACAAGCCATTCTCCACTCTCCCTCTCAGTGTAGTTCCCAACTACCACTGATCCTTCAACCTAGGGTCCGCACCCTCAGGCTGACCAGAGGTCACGGGCAAGAATGCCCCACCCTACCTCTACTTCTGGGGTTCCGCACCCTCCCAGGGAAGCACCCACCAGAACACAACTCTCCCACCAGTTCAGGACCTCTCTCCACCAACTGGTCTACCACCTGGGATCCAAGGGGTCAGAGGCGAGGACTCCCTCCCTCTGCACCCCCTCCCACTGTAGAGCAGGGTCTCTTCACTTAAGATGAGCCCCACCTGCCCTCAGGACTACAGCCGCCCTTACGTCCAGATCCGGAAACACCGACTACTGGCTCCCCAACCGAGGGACGTACCCTTTGGTCAGATGCCTGGCGAACCAGGACTTAACGAGGGTGACACATACCTAATGGGTCGTGTGACAGTCTGCCTGGCGCTGATCTCACGACCTCCTGTCCATCTGACAGTGCGTGCAGACCCCCCAGGACAGAAGTGGCGACACCACGGTCACTCAGTGGCGACACAGCCCTCCCGGCTGGTCCCTGACCTACTGGTTCCCACTGGGGAATCCCTCCCCCTCTCACCCCCCCCTCTGGACTTCCGCACCCTCCCAACTGGAGCGGTACCGCCAGACACCAGGACTACTGGAGCTCTGATTACAGACGCTCCACGTCCTCTAGACACTGGGAGATCCTCCTCAAGTGACCTATTGGTACAGCCTAGGCCCCCGACCTGATGTTCCCTAAAGAAACCATCCAGGCCCTGACACTGGGTTTCGGGCACCTGGAGACACGCAGTCCCACCCACTCCTTCTCCGCAGAGACAGGACGTGAGCCCCTACACCGAGACCTAGCTGGGCTACTCTGAACCTCTTCCACCACGCTGGGCTGGAAGACACCTCAGCCACTACTTTTGGAATCACTCCCCAATGCAAGTTCCCTATCCCAGAGAACTCACACCCAATCAACCAGCAAGCTCCTTATTTCAGAGAACTCACACCAAAGTATTCAGCAAGCTCCTTCTTTCAGAGAACTCACACCATTCATCCACACTCACACACCCCCCAGACTAGTAAGACAGTTTCTACCGTCCCTGATTTCTCAACCTGACCACCACGTGACACAGGTACTATTACTCTGGGAACTGGGAATGGGACATTCACATTCATCCAGCGCATTACACATTCATCCCCAAACCCCTCCCAAGACTGGTAAGACAGTTTCTACCGCCCCTGATTTCTCAACCTGACCACCACGTGACACAGGTACCACTACCCCTGGAACTGGGAATGGGAATACATGCACTGGACACACATCTGCTGCCACCACTGGATCCCACCCTCTGGTGAATCCAGAAAACACAATGCACTAAGGGGGATGATCTACCCTCCCGAGCTAGGGACACCTAACTCACAGTGCACAAGAACACATTTTCAAAGAAATGACATTTAAAAGCAAACTTTAAAACAATAATCCCTATACCATGTGATTTGTCTAAATGCAGAGTTTTGTAGTGCGGCCAGTTGCTGCTGCGGTACAGCGCAAACGCAAGTCCAAATCCCACCGCTGATCACCAATGTTAGAAATGGGATTTCTGGTTGGCTAGGGCTTGCGCCAAAGCCAGACAGAAACCACCACTCTAGTCAGGGCTGGGGAGTTACACGCCAAAGATAACCCCTGCTCACCCCCTTGGTAGCTTGGCACGAGCAGACAGGCTTATCCCTGAGGCGATGTGTAAAGCGTTTGCGCGCGCACCCAGCAACAACACCCAAGGCCCACCACAAAGGAAACTCCACACAAGGTATTCTATAAAAATAACCTTTGTATTATACACAACACATTAGATAAAAACACACACTCTACAATGTGCCAACAGGCACGGGCAGAATTTACAAGGGATTATATATACAGGGGACAGGGCCACATGGACCACTGTCAGGAATTAGCACTCTTTGAACATAACACAAATTACCAAGTGTACATGTAGAACATAACCAGTATCTACTGGCGCAATAATGACCTCAGCGTCATCACACTGGCATCAGGTATAAAACCTACCCTGCATCCATCACAGGGGCATAAATCACATTATGCAATTCTCGCAAGTCTAACGCCTTAGACCTAGCCACCTAAGTATACCTACACTAGGGGCGTACATAACACAGGGAAGTACATTCTCCCTACCATCAACCTAAACAAGGTAAAACAACCTCCTAGGCAGAAATCCTATCTAGAGGTATGAAATACAGGGAGCGCAAAATATACTATACACAGTACATTTCCTAGCACCAAAAGCATGAACACAGGGTGCGCCAAACATACTACACCGTACATTTCCTAGCACCCAAAATCATATCAGAGTCCAGGTTGTGCCAGAACCTAAACGTAGCAGCTGCCCACTACTTGCTGGGCAGCTGGGGACAAGCACAGGGCCTAAACGCTGCAGCTGGCACTAAGTGCTGCGCAGCTGGGGAAGGCAAATAAGGCATGGGCTCTCAATGGCCCTTCAAATGATGTCACAGACGTTGGAGCCACCTAGGCTCTAGAACGACATGTCCCTCTAGCGTTGGAGCCACAGAGGCTCTAAAGAAACAACCATGTCCCCCTAGCGTGGGAGCCTCTCTGGGCTCGAGAAACAATTAATTTGCCTCAGAACGTTGGAGCCACGCAGGCTCGGAAACCAACTGTGCCCTGCATTGGAGCACCCTGGCGCTTTAAATAAACATGCCCCCGAGGTGTGGCAGCATGGGCACCACTGGCCGGGGGGGGGACCCCCACTGGGGCCCTTACCCAAAGTATAACCCCCGTTGGAGCGCCCTGGCGCTCAAAACCAACATACATGGGCCCTTCGTTGGAGCCTTCTTGGCTCTGTAATAAAGAATACTCTGCACGTAGCAGAGGAGGGGGACGCCCGCACTCACCGTTTGCCTGGGAGGCGGCGTCTCCCCTCTGCGGCGTCTCCTACTTTACCCGGGCCCCCTCCTGGGACCCGGGACTCTGCAGGGGCACTCGGGGAGGCGGGGTAGGCTCCCGTCCTCTCCGTCTTCTTACTGAATGCCGGCGCGGACTCTCCTCTCGTGGGGCTTCCCTCGACCCGGAAGCCCCGCCCACGGAGTCCCTGCCTTCCGGGTCGCGCTGGGTAGCGGCCCGGAGGGAATCCAATGCGCGCCTCGGGCCGCGGCGGTGACTCCATCACGGCTCAGATGCAGGGTGGGCACCCGCGAAGGCACAAGACAACAGGAGGCCATGCGGGGTGGGCACCCACGAGATCAGGAAATCGATTAAAGAGGCTAAAGCGCGGGGTGGGCACCCGCATTAAGTAGGCAATAAAAAAATGAAGACGCAGGGTGGGCACCTGTGCACCCTAAGCAATCAAATTTGCGGGGTGGGCACCCGCAAGGCACATACCATGGGGGAATCCCTGGGCTGGGGATTCCCTCCTCGCTCGTCGTGCAGCGCCGTTCTGCGAGGCCCACGCGCTCCCAGGGCGCTTGGCAGGCTAACAAGCCTTGGTAAAGCAAAAGGACCAGCAAAAAGGTCCCCAAGGTCCTGAGGGCATCCAGGGGGCAAGGTAGGGCCCAGGGGCCAGCACACAGGGCCCTCCAGCAGGGAGGTAGCCCCCATGGCGGTCCCTCCTGGGCCCCTCCAGCAGCAAGCCCCCCCCTGTCAGGATCCAAAAAGAGAACCAGCAATAAAGCGCTCACCAGGCGCTAGAAGTACAGTCCTCCAATATCCAGGGCATCCAGGGGCTGGGCAGGGCCCAGGGAGGCAAGCCTTCCCCTGGGCCCCAGCAGCAGCACGCCCCTGGTAGATTCAAGACAGAACAAGAACATTTTGTAAGGGGACACAGCCCCTTTTTATACACCAAATCCCTTTGTCTGGGTTCAGGGTGAGGGGGAAAACCAGTCGCAGCTGGTTGGGGAGCACCCTTGATGTGCTCAGCCCCTCACTCTATTCATTGGCAGGGCTAGGGTCGTCAGTCGCACCACAGGGGGCGGAGCCAGCAGTGTGTGGGGAAAACCCTGCCCTATTCAGGTCCAAGGTGCACTCCTCCCCAGCCATCAGCATGCTAATCTCACACTCACCACTGGGGCAGACCCAACCAGACTCCTGGAGCCAGGCTCACCAGCCAGCTCCAGCCAATCACACGCCAGACGCACTGCACACAGAAGTGCCCACTTCTAGAAGTGGCACTTCCACACTAGGTACATGCACGCCGCACACATCATCGCGCAGCATTCACTCCCACGAGTCCGCACATACCAAACTCGGGCCTGCACACCCCACGCATCAGGAACTACTAGGGACACATACATTCCCCATGCATTCCTATGGGAGGGCAGGCCTATCTCACCACATGCACTCAGAGCACGCACGCACTTTATCCTGGGACACAGGGAAAGTGCGCAGAAACCAAGAAAATCACCACACCAAGTCACCAATAAAAGGCAAAAAGTTCAGGGGTGAACCTGCCAGAAGGGCCAAGTCCAACAATCGCTAAGCGCACTTAGCACTTTTCTGTTTATCGCCGTCTATCGTAGAATTACATCGCCGTGTTAGCGGCGTATTATCAACGCCTTGCAAACAGGCGATGTAATTCCAGCGATAGACGGCGAGAAACAGAAACATCGCCTGAAATCCAGCGATGATAATGGAGATGCTTGCTGATAGGGGAAATTGGTCGTGACATGGCTATCCACCTCCCATTATCGGCATAGCTAAGTAAAAGCAAAACCAGACATTAACTTCATGTGATACCCGCGGTTAGCGCGTTTTTTTACATCGCTGGGGCTGCATTGTTAATAGTGGGAAGTTCTGTTTGCCACGTAAATGAAGCAGACCTTGTGGGGAACGCCCATTTTGCATGTCATTAGCGATAATAATCCTTGACATGCAAAATGGTGAAAAAACGGCGACTGCATCAAGGAAACACGTGTTAGCGTGTCCTTGAAAATAGTGAGATCATTATTTTGCCGCTTTTCGGCTGAAATCGGCCGATAGAGCAGCGAAAATGGGCTTGATCATATGTCCCCAGGTTGGCAGAGCCGGTATAGAGCCAGAGAACCAGATCAGCAGAGCCGTTGTACAGCCTGAGAACCAGGTCAGCAAAGCTGCTCTAGAGCCAGAAAACCAGGTCAGCAGAGCTGCTCTAGAGCCAGAGAACTAGATCAGCAGAGCTGCTGTAGAGCCAGAGTACCAGGTCAGCAGAGCCGCTCTAGAGCCAGAGAACCAGGTCAGCAGAGCTGCTGTAGAGCCAGAGAACCAGGTCAGCAGAGCTGTTGTAGAGCCAGAGAATCGGGTCAGCAAAGCTGCTTTAGAGCCAGGGAAACAGGTCAGAAGAGCTGCTGTAGAGCCAGAAAACCAGGTCAGTAAAGCTGTTGAAGAGCCAGAGAACCAGGTCAACAGAGCTGTTCTAGAGCCAAAGAACTAGGTCAGCAGAGCTGCTGTAGAGTCAGAGAACCAGGTCAGCAGAGCTGCTGTAGAGCCAGAGAACCAGGTCAGCAGAGCTGCTTTAGAGCCAGGGAAACAGGTCAGCAGAGCTGCTGTATAGCCAGAAAACCAGGCCATCAGAGTCACTGTAGAGCCAGAGAACCAGGCCAGCAGAGCAACTGTAGACCCAGAGAACTAGGTCAGCAGACCCGCTGTACATCCAGAGAACCAGGTCAGCAGAGCCGCTATAGAGCCAGAGAACCAGGTCAGCAGAGCTGCTGTACAGCCAGAGAACAAGGTCAGCAGAGCTGTACAAGAGCCAAAGAACTAGGTCAGCAGAGCTGCTGTAGAGCCAGAGAACCAGGTCAACAGAGCTGTACAAGAGCCAAAGAACTAGGTCAGCAGAGCTGCTGTAGAGCCAGAGAACCAGGTCAGCAGAGCTGCTGTAAAGCCAGAGAACCAGGTCAGCAGAGCTGCTTTAGAGCCAGAGAACCAGGCCATCAGAGTCACTGTAGAGCCAGAGAACCAGGCCAGCAGAGCAACTGTAGACCCAGAGAACTAGGTCAGCAGACCCGCTGTACATCCAGAGAACCAGGTCAGCAGAGCCGCTATAGAGCCAGAGAACCAGGTCAGCAGAGCTGCTGTACAGCCAGAGAACAAGGTCAGCAGAGCTGCTCTACAGCAAAAGAACCAGGTCAGCCGAGCCATTGTACAGCCTGAGAACCAGGTCAGCAAAGCTGCTCTAGAGCCAGAGAACCAGGTCAGCAGAGCCGCTGTGGAGCCAGAGAACCAGGTCAGCAGAGCTGTTGTAGAGCCAGAGAACCAGGTCAGCAAAGCTGCTTTAGAGCCAGGGAAACAGGTCAGCAGAGCTGCTGTAGAGCCAGAAAACCAGGTCAGTAAAGCCGTTGTAGAGCCAGAGAACCAGGTCAACACAGCTGTTCTAGAGCCAAAGAACTAGGTCAGCAGAACTGCTGTAGAGTCAGAGAACCAGGTCAGCAGAGCTGCTGTAGAGCTAGAGAACCAGGTCAGCAAAGCTGTTGTAGAGCCAGAGAACCAGGTTTGCAGAGCTGCTGTAGAGCCAGAGAACCAGGTCAGTAGAGCTGCTCTAGAGCCAAAGAACCAGGTCAGCAGAGCTGCTTTAGAGCCAGAGAACCAGGTCAGCAGAGCCGCTGTAGAGACAGAGAACCAGGTCAGCAGAGCTGCTTTAGAGCCAGAGAACCATATCAGCAGAGCTGCTCTAGAGACTGAGAACCAGGTCAGCAGAGCCATTGTAGAGCCAGAGAACCAGGTCAGCAGAGCTGCTGTAGAGTCAGAGAACCAGGTCAGCAGAGCTGCTGTAGAGCCAGAGAACCAGGTCAGCAGAGCTGCTTTAGAGCCAGGGAAACAGGTCAGCAGAGCTGCTGTATAGCCAGAAAACCAGGTCAGTAAAGCCGTTGAAGAGCCAGAGAACCAGGTCAACAGAGCTGTACTAGAGCCAAAGAACTAGGTCAGCAGAGCTGCTGTAGAGTCAGAGAACCAGGTCAGCAGAGCAGCTGTAGAGCCAGAGAACCAGGTCAGCAGAGCTGCTGTAAAGCCAGAGAACCAGGTCAGCAGAGCTGCTTTAGAGCCAGAGAACCAGGCCATCAGAGTCACTGTAGAGCCAGAGAACCAGGCCAGCAGAGCAACTGTAGACCCAGAGAACTAGGTCAGCAGACCCGCTGTACATCCAGAGAACCAGGTCAGCAGAGCCGCTATAGAGCCAGAGAACCAGGTCAGCAGAGCTGCTGTACAGCCAGAGAACAAGGTCAGCAGAGCTGCTCTACAGCAAAAGAACCAGGTCAGCCGAGCCATTGTACAGCCTGAGAACCAGGTCAGCAAAGCTGCTCTAGAGCCAGAGAACCAGGTCAGCAGAGCCGCTGTGGAGCCAGAGAACCAGGTCAGCAGAGCTGTTGTAGAGCCAGAAAACCAGGTCAGTAAAGCTGCTTTAGAGCCAGGGAAACAGGTCAGCAGAGCTGCTGTAGAGCCAGAAAACCAGGTTGTTGGACCTGGCCCTTTTTGAAGGGTCATCCCTAAACTTTTTGCCTTCCTCCTGTATTTTTTCTGACCTGGTGTTGGCTGATTTATGACTCTGGGCACCTTACCACTGCTGACCAGTGCTAAGGTGCATATGCTCTCCCTATGGTAAAATGTATACATTGATTGGTGTCCATGATTGGTTCATTTGGTTTACTGTCAGCCCCTAGTAGAGTGCACCAGGAGTGCCAGGGCTTGTAAATACAAATGCCGCTAGTGGGCTTGCAGCACTGGTTGTGCCACCCACAGAAGCGGCCTAGTAAAATGTGTCTAGGATCTGCCACTGCAGAACCTGCGTGCGGTCTGGTACCGTCGCGCTGACTGCGCAAGTGCACCCACTTGCCAGTCCCTAAACCTTCCCTTAACTACATATTAGTCACCCCTCTGGTAGGCCCAAGGGCAGGGTGCATTGTAGGCATAAGGTAGGACATGCCCTGATGTGTGTGGCATGTCTTAATAGTGAATTACAGCCATTTTCGTTTTTCACTATTGAAGGCTACCTGCTCTCCATAGGCCAGAATGGGCTGCTGGAGTCACTACACGCTGTGACCCCAGTGGACTCATAGAGCATGGTAGAAAGTCATGTTTAGTATGCCTGGACTCAGAATAATAAAATACTTCGTTTAGTAAAGTTTATTTTAATATCCTGCGTTTGTAAATACTACTTTTAGAAAGTTAGTATTTACTGACCTGGCCATTTCAGTCCGCCTCTGCTGTGTGTGTGTGTTCTGCCTAGCAACAGTAAGGAGCAGGGTTGGGGAATCCCCAGAGACAGGCTGGCTGCCAGGTGGTGGGTAGAGAGATTACACCAGGATGGGTGGGAGGAGTCCACCCTTGACTCTGAATAGACCTGTGCTCTGACAGCACAAAGCCGGCGCCGCCCCCTGTGGAGCGGCTGATGTCTCTGCCCTGCTGCTGAAAGGAAAGCGCAGAGTCACCACAACAAAGTGCTCCAGAACTGGACTGAGCCAGGCCCAGGCCCCCTGGCGCTAAAGAACAAAAGAATCGCACTATAAAAGTAGGAGCCTGGCTCCTAAGAAATCAGATCCTGTTTGCGCCAAGAAGAAACTCTGCCTGAAGGAGAAGGACCTGGAGAAGCTGAAGGAGGAATACTGTCTCTCTGCCTGAGAGACTGGCCTGCAGTGGGTGCCTGTCTGCTGGAAGGAGAGGGAAAGCCTGAAGAAAAGGACTTTGATTCAACTTGTGCCTTTAAAACAATCTCCAAGGGCTTGCGTGTGAACTTGCCCCCTGACCTGCGCCCCAGGAACAGTGGGCGCTACCATCCTGAAAGAAGAGGAGAAGTGCCTTGAAGTGATTCAGCAAGCTGACCCCGGAGAACCTGTGCATCCCCTGATCTCGCTGAGCAACGCGACTTCTGCTGCTGGCGTGGCTGCAAACAACGTAAAGGCCTGACAGCCCGAGCACCGTGAACAGTTGCCCCCTCGAGCCGTAGCTCGCAAAGTAAGGTGGAGATCTCCGCGCCTGAGCGCCGAGTCCCTGTGACCCCTGCCGGGTTGTAGAGGCTTCTGCAAAGGACTAAAGTGCCCTGGTTCGCGTCTCCGGCCGAAGCTAACAGCGCGCGGCGCTGTGATCTCACCCCGAGGCTGCCCTCCTGCTTCTGACCCCCTTCGTGGCAACCTGCATCCTGCCCGAGCGCCCCACGAAGCTCCGCCGTCCCCTGGACACTGGGGACACCAGCGCGACGTGGGACACCCCTGGACTGGACCGCGAGGCCGCCACGAACCTTCCCCGTGAAATCTGCAAGGTATTGTGCCAGCGCGTGAAAAGTACGGCCCGTACTTGCCTTTGTACGAACCGTACCTGCCCTGTAACTACGGGTGCCTGGTTCGCACCGTACTGCCTGTGAAGTGCCTTGGTTCGTACCCGCCTTGTAAATACTTGTGCCTGGTTCGCACCGTACTGCCTGTGAAGTGCCTTGGTTCGTACCCGCCTTGTAAATACTTGTGCCTGGTTCGCACCGTACTGCCAGCTGAAATAATGGCGCTTTGAAAAGTGCTCCTTTTGGCTGAGTTCGAGCCGTAACAGCCTTGGTTCGACCCGTACTTACCCTGGGAACAGCAAGGTTCGAACCGTACCTACGTTTTAACCGTACTGCATTGAAAAGCATTACCGGTGCTCACTCGAGAAGAGTGAGACTCGGCAAGCGTACTCCGGCTCACGCGAGAAGCGTGGGAAACGGCAAGGCACTGTAAAAACCTTGCCAAAGGCACCCCAAAGGCGCTACGAAGTGCCCAGAAGACCTAAGAAACCTATTTTAAAGAGAACTGTGCCATTTTTACAACTGTGGACTGCCCGTAAAGCATTTTGAGAGTAACTGGATTATTTTACCAAGAGAACTGTATTTATGCAACCTGCCTGAAAGAAAACCTTTTATATAAAGAATTATATTTTGGACATAAATACAGCCTTGTGTCTTTGTGTGGTGGGGTGGTGATTATTGTGTGGGACAACTTGAACGCTTAACCTATATGCCCTCTGGAAATTTAGCCTGACTGCTCGCGCCACGTTACCTAGAGGGTGAGCAGGGGTTATTTTTAAAGAGGTGATCCTTTGCCCTGACTTAGATGAAAAGGGTCCCTGCTTGTCGCAAGTGCATACCTGCGCCAACCAGAGACCCCGGATTCTAACATTGGTGGCAGCGGTGCGGATTTACGGATTTGCGTTCTTGGTGTCTGCGCAGTGATTACTAACCATTGCACAGTAGACGGTCCAGTAGCTTAAGCCACAGAACTTTTTATGATTTAATTTCGCTTGCCAAGTAAAGAAGATCCCTTGCGTTTGAAGCCATGCCGGGCTCAAACAGCATAGAGAAAACCGCGTCTGAAGCCTCTGAGGCTGGAGAGGTTGAATGGGATGAGTCAAAACTGAACAGCTACAAGAGAACTGAACTCAAGTACTTCTGCAGGAAGCTCAAGGTTCCACATGCAGGATGCAAGAACAGATCAGATCTCTACAAGATGCTGAAAGCCTGGATTGAATCAAGGGGTGCAACTAAGGAAGTTACACCATTGAAACCAGCGGAAAGCGTTCGCAGTTTTGGCAGAGGCCTGTTGCCAGAGGAGCTGGCAGACAGACAGGCCGCCAGGGATCACGAAGTGTTATTGGCAAAGCTGGAATTAAAAATCCAATTGGAGCTAGAAAGCAGAAAGCTGGCTCTGGAAGAAAAGAAAATGGCTCTTGAAGAAAGAAAGATTCAGATGGAGCATGACTTCCTAATGAAGAAATATGATATGGAGCTCGAGAGGCTTGAGGCCATGAGTGTCTCAGCCCAGCAGCAAGAAAGGTGCGTAGCTCAGAGATTGAGCTTTTCTGAGTGGGAGGAGGAATCCAGCTCAGATGGTGGCAGCAGTATTGAATTCTCTAGTGCTGAAAGAGTAGTACGCACACCCAGAGATGTGGCGCCTGGCTTGAAGGAGGGGGTTAACACACACCAGGAGGTTCAAGGGCATGAGGTAGCTCCAGTAGTGCGCAGTATCCCTGAAGGGAATAGGGTAACTGGCGCAGGGGTTCATAGTCCTAGTGGCGGGAGGGACACTCTACTGGCTCTAGATGAGAGGCGCAGGGAGAGGGGTTCCCCCAACATTGAAGTCCTGGTAGGTGAGTGTGAAGACCGCCCAGAAGAGTGTGGGTTGTGTGACAGAGACAGTCAGATACTGTCTTGCCAGTCTCAGGAGAGTGGTGTGGAGTACGTGTGTGAGGCACTGGATGGTAAGGTGAAGGCTAGTTTGGTTAACCCTGCTAGGGGGCTGTGTGATCCAATTGTGGGAGAGCATATTTTAAGTCCCTGTTTTCCAGAGCTATGTCAACACCTGTTGGAGACCGAGTTCTCTGACCGCAGAGAGCTCACATTGGAGGTAGACCTTTTGGTGGATTCCAGAGGGTCTGGAGAGGCATTGGGGAGTGACCCTGTGGGGAGTGGCTCAGGTATCTTCCAACCCAGAGTGGTGGAAGTGGTGCAGAGTAGCCCAGCTAGGTCCCATGGTAGTGGGAGGGGTGTAGGGGCTCACGTCCTGTCTCAGTGGAGAAGGAGTGAGTGTGGGGCTGCGTGCCCCCAGGTGCCCGAAACCCAGTCTCAGAGCCTGGATGGTTCTTTAAGGGAACACCAGGCGGGGAGCCTAGGCTGTCCTGATGGGCCACCCGTTGAGGGGGATCCCCTAGTGTCTGGTGAGCTGGGAGTGTCTGTAAGCAGGCCTCCATCAGTTCTGGTGTCTGGCAGTACCGCTCCAGTTGGGAGGGTGCAGAGGTCCAGATTGAGGGGTGAGAGGGGGAAAGAGTCCCCAGTGGAAGAACCAGTGGGTCAGGGGCCAGCCAGAAGGGCTGCGTCCCCCGTGAGTGACCATGGTGACACCACTTCTGTCCTGGGGGATCTTCAGGCACTGTCAGATGGACAGGGGTCTGGAGATCAGCGCCAGGCAGACTGTCACACGACACATGAGTTAGGTGTCACCCTCAGGGGGGGCATGCGTGCTCCCCGGGAAGTCCTGGTGCGCCAGGCGAGCGTTCAACCGCATGGGTTGGACCCAGGGTTGGGAAGCCAGGTTCAGGTGTTGTCTGACCTGGAGGGTGGGACCACTGTAATCAGTGTCCTGACCCATGTTGCTTCTAGGGGTACCACGCCAGTTGGGAGTGGGCAGTACTCTGGAAGGGGGTGCAGAGGGAGGGAGTCCTCGCCTCTGACCCCGGCTCAACTGAAGGGTTTAGACCCTAGGTTGAAGGGCCAGGTTCAGGGTGTCCCCCCTGACCTGGGCACCCAGTTGCAGGATAGAACCCCTGAACTGGTGGGCGAATTGCGCAGGACACCTGCCACAGGTGCCGTGGCAATTCTGGAAGGGGGTGCCACTCCAGGTGGGAGGGTACAGAGCCCCAAGGAGGAGGACCGGGTGTGGGAGAGGCCACCCCAGTCTTTGGTCCAGCCGCTGGGTACAGTCCCGGGGCTGGTGGGTCAGTGCCAGGATGTCATACCTGACCTGACAAGGGGGAGAATGGACAAAGGGTGCCAAGCACCTGGGGCTACTGGCCCCTGCTCCCTGGCACCACAGAGGATTGAGAGCCCTGAGAGGCATACGGCCTGGGTCTCATCCCTGACTACTGTCAGTGGCCACTGTAGCATTTTGCTGTCTCTCTGGTGGGACACACCTGTGGGCCAGTTAAGGTTAGGTGCTGCACAGGTGGTGTCCACAGGTGAGGAGAAGGGTTCCCCATGGATTGGCTTGGTGGGCCCTGAGAGTATGGACAGAGGGAGTCCAATAGGTTCAGATTGGCGTAGAACTGGAGTCTGCCCCTGCAGTTGCGGGCCAGGTCCTTGTTCTATCGCCCCAAGCAGGGAAGACCATCACGGTGGTGATTGGTCTCCCCTGCGTTTTGGCTGGAAGGGGGTTGTGTTGGACCTGGCCCTTTTTGAAGGGTCATCCCTAAACTTTTTGCCTTCCTCCTGTATTTTTTCTGACCTGGTGTTGGCTGATTTATGACTCTGGGCACCTTACCACTGCTGACCAGTGCTAAGGTGCATATGCTCTCCCTATGGTAAAATGTATACATTGATTGGTGTCCATGATTGGTTCATTTGGTTTACTGTCAGCCCCTAGTAGAGTGCACCAGGAGTGCCAGGGCTTGTAAATACAAATGCCGCTAGTGGGCTTGCAGCACTGGTTGTGCCACCCACAGAAGCGGCCTAGTAAAATGTGTCTAGGATCTGCCACTGCAGAACCTGCGTGCGGTCTGGTACCGTCGCGCTGACTGCGCAAGTGCACCCACTTGCCAGTCCCTAAACCTTCCCTTAACTACATATTAGTCACCCCTCTGGTAGGCCCAAGGGCAGGGTGCATTGTAGGCATAAGGTAGGACATGCCCTGATGTGTGTGGCATGTCTTAATAGTGAATTACAGCCATTTTCGTTTTTCACTATTGAAGGCTACCTGCTCTCCATAGGCCAGAATGGGCTGCTGGAGTCACTACACGCTGTGACCCCAGTGGACTCATAGAGCATGGTAGAAAGTCATGTTTAGTATGCCTGGACTCAGAATAATAAAATACTTCGTTTAGTAAAGTTTATTTTAATATCCTGCGTTTGTAAATACTACTTTTAGAAAGTTAGTATTTACTGACCTGGCCATTTCAGTCCGCCTCTGCTGTGTGTGTGTGTTCTGCCTAGCAACAGTAAGGAGCAGGGTTGGGGAATCCCCAGAGACAGGCTGGCTGCCAGGTGGTGGGTAGAGAGATTACACCAGGATGGGTGGGAGGAGTCCACCCTTGACTCTGAATAGACCTGTGCTCTGACAGCACAAAGCCGGCGCCGCCCCCTGTGGAGCGGCTGATGTCTCTGCCCTGCTGCTGAAAGGAAAGCGCAGAGTCACCACAACAAAGTGCTCCAGAACTGGACTGAGCCAGGCCCAGGCCCCCTGGCGCTAAAGAACAAAAGAATCGCACTATAAAAGTAGGAGCCTGGCTCCTAAGAAATCAGATCCTGTTTGCGCCAAGAAGAAACTCTGCCTGAAGGAGAAGGACCTGGAGAAGCTGAAGGAGGAATACTGTCTCTCTGCCTGAGAGACTGGCCTGCAGTGGGTGCCTGTCTGCTGGAAGGAGAGGGAAAGCCTGAAGAAAAGGACTTTGATTCAACTTGTGCCTTTAAAACAATCTCCAAGGGCTTGCGTGTGAACTTGCCCCCTGACCTGCGCCCCAGGAACAGTGGGCGCTACCATCCTGAAAGAAGAGGAGAAGTGCCTTGAAGTGATTCAGCAAGCTGACCCCGGAGAACCTGTGCGTCCCCTGATCTCGCTGAGCAACGCGACTTCTGCTGCTGGCGTGGCTGCAAACAACGTAAAGGCCTGACAGCCCGAGCACCGTGAACAGTTGCCCCCTCGAGCCGTAGCTCGCAAAGTAAGGTGGAGATCTCCGCGCCTGAGCGCCGAGTCCCTGTGACCCCTGCCGGGTTGTAGAGGCTTCTGCAAAGGACTAAAGTGCCCTGGTTCGCGTCTCCGGCCGAAGCTAACAGCGCGCGGCGCTGTGATCTCACCCCGAGGCTGCCCTCCTGCTTCTGACCCCCTTCGTGGCAACCTGCATCCTGCCCGAGCGCCCCACGAAGCTCCGCCGTCCCCTGGACACTGGGGACACCAGCGCGACGTGGGACACCCCTGGACTGGACCGCGAGGCCGCCACGAACCTTCCCCGTGAAATCTGCAAGGTATTGTGCCAGCGCGTGAAAAGTACGGCCCGTACTTGCCTTTGTACGAACCGTACCTGCCCTGTAACTACGGGTGCCTGGTTCGCACCGTACTGCCTGTGAAGTGCCTTGGTTCGTACCCGCCTTGTAAATACTTGTGCCTGGTTCGCACCGTACTGCCTGTGAAGTGCCTTGGTTCGTACCCGCCTTGTAAATACTTGTGCCTGGTTCGCACCGTACTGCCAGCTGAAATAATGGCGCTTTGAAAAGTGCTCCTTTTGGCTGAGTTCGAGCCGTAACAGCCTTGGTTCGACCCGTACTTACCCTGGGAACAGCAAGGTTCGAACCGTACCTACGTTTTAACCGTACTGCATTGAAAAGCATTACCGGTGCTCACTCGAGAAGAGTGAGACTCGGCAAGCGTACTCCGGCTCACGCGAGAAGCGTGGGAAACGGCAAGGCACTGTAAAAACCTTGCCAAAGGCACCCCAAAGGCGCTACGAAGTGCCCAGAAGACCTAAGAAACCTATTTTAAAGAGAACTGTGCCATTTTTACAACTGTGGACTGCCCGTAAAGCATTTTGAGAGTAACTGGATTATTTTACCAAGAGAACTGTATTTATGCAACCTGCCTGAAAGAAAACCTTTTATATAAAGAATTATATTTTGGACATAAATACAGCCTTGTGTCTTTGTGTGGTGGGGTGGTGATTATTGTGTGGGACAACTTGAACGCTTAACCTATATGCCCTCTGGAAATTTAGCCTGACTGCTCGCGCCACGTTACCTAGAGGGTGAGCAGGGGTTATTTTTAAAGAGGTGATCCTTTGCCCTGACTTAGATGAAAAGGGTCCCTGCTTGTCGCAAGTGCATACCTGCGCCAACCAGAGACCCCGGATTCTAACACAGGTCAGTAAAGCCGTTGTAGAGCCAGAGAACCAGGTCAACACAGCTGTTCTAGAGCCAAAGAACTAGGTCAGCAGAACTGCTGTAGAGTCAGAGAACCAGGTCAGCAGAGCTGCTGTAGAGCTAGAGAACCAGGTCAGCAAAGCTGTTGTAGAGCCAGAGAACCAGGTTTGCAGAGCTGCTGTAGAGCCAGAGAACCAGGTCAGTAGAGCTGCTCTAGAGCCAAAGAACCAGGTCAGCAGAGCTGCTTTAGAGCCAGAGAACCAGGTCAGCAGAGCCGCTGTAGAGACAGAGAACCAGGTCAGCAGAGCTGCTTTAGAGCCAGAGAACCATGTCAGCAGAGCTGCTCTAGAGACTGAGAACCAGGTCAGCAGAGCCATTGTAGAGCCAGAGAACCAGGTCAGCAGAGCAGTTGTAGAGCCAGAGAACCAGGTCAGCAGAGCCGCTGTAGAGCCAGAGAACCAGGTCAGCAGAGCTGCTGTACATCCAGAGAACTAGGTCAGCAGAGATGCTTTAGAGCCACAGAACCAGGTCAGCAGAGCTGCTGTATAGCCAGAAAACAAGGTCAGCAGAGCTGCTCTACAGCCAAAGAACCAGTTCGGTAGAGCCGTTGAACAGCCCGAGAACTAGGTCAGCAGAGCTGCTCTTGAGCCTGAGAACAAGGTCAGAAAAGCTGCTGTAGAGCCAGGGAGACCAGGTCAGCAGAACTGCGTTTGAGCCAGAGGAATTAGGTCAGCAGAGCTGCTTTAGAGCCACATAACCAGGTCAGCAGAGCTGCTGTAGAACCAGAGAACCAGGTCAGCAGAGCTGCTATAGAGCCAGAGAACCAGGTAAGCAGAGCTGCTGTAGAGCCAGAGAACCAGGTCACCAGAGCTGCTTTAGAGTCAGAGAACCAGGTCAGCAGAGTCGCTATAGTGCCAGAGAACCAGGCCAGTAGAGTCACTGTAGACCAGAGAACCAGGTCAGCAGAGCCACTGTAGAGCCAGAGAACCAGGTCGGCAGAGCCGGTATAGAGCCAGAGAACCAGGTCAGCAGAGCCATTGTACAGCCTGAGAACCAGGCCAGCAAAGCTGCTCTAGAGCCAGAGAACCAGGTCAGCAGAGCTGCTGTAGAGCCAGAGAACCAGGTCAGCAAAGCTGTTGTAGACCCAGAGAACCAGGTCAGCAGAGCCGCTCCAGAGCCAGAGAACCAGGTCAGCAGAGCTGCTGTAGAGCCAGAGAACCAGGTCAGCAGAGGTGTTGTAGAGCCAGAGAACCAGGTCAGCAAAGCTACTTTAGAGCCAGGGAAACATGTCAGCAGAGCTGCTGTAGAGCCAGAAAACCAGGTCAGTGAAGCCGTTGTGGAGCCAGAGAACCAGGTCAACACAGCTGTTCTACAGCCAAAGAACTAGGTCAGCAGAGCTGCTGTAGAGTCAGAGAACCAGGTCAGCAGAGCTGCTGTAGAGCCAGAGAACCAGGTCAGCAGAGCTGCTGTAGAGCTAGAGAGCCAGGTCAGCAAAGCTGTTGTAGAGCCAGAGAACCAGGTCAGCAGAGCTGCTCTAGAGCCAAAGACCTAGGTCAGCAGAGCTGCTGTAGAGCCAGAGAACCAGGTCAGTAGAGCTGCTCTAGAGCCAGAGAACCAGGTCAGCAGAGCTGCTTTAGAGCCGGAGAACCAGGTCAGCAGAGCCGCTGTAGAGAAAGAGAACCAGGTCAGCAGAGCTGCTTTAGAGCCAGAGAACCATGTCAGCAGAGCTGCTCTAGAGACTGAGAACCAGGTCAGCAGAGCCATTGTAGAGCCAGAGAACCAGGTCAGCAGAGCAGTTGTAGTGCCAGAGAACCAGGAAAGCAGAGCCGCTGTAGAGCCAGAGAACCAGGTCAGCAGAGCTGCTGTACAGCCAGAGAACTAGGTCAGCAGAGATGCTTTAGAGCCACAGAACCAGGTCAGCAGAGCTGCTGTATAGCCAGAAAACAAGGTCAGCAGAGCTGCTCTACAGCCAAAGAACCAGTTCGGTAGAGCCGTTGAACAGCCCGAGAACCAGGTCAGCAGAGCTGCTCTTGAGCCTGAGAACAAGGTCAGAAAAGCTGCTGTAGAGCCAGGGAGACCAGGTCAGCAGAACTGCGTTAGAGCCAGAGGAATTAGGTCAGCAGAGCTGCTTTAGAGCCACATAACCAGGTCAGCAGAGCTGCTGTAGAACCAGAGAACCAGGTCAGCAGAGCTGCTATAGAGCCAGAGAACCAGGTAAGCAGAGCTGCTGTAGAGCCAGAGAACCAGGTCACCAGAGCTGCTTTAGAGTCAGAGAACCAGGTCAGCAGAGTCACTATAGTGCCAGAGAACCAGGCCAGTAGAGTCACTGTAGACCCAGAGAACCAGGTCAGCAGAGCCACTGTAGAGCCAGAGAACCAGGTCAGCAGAGCCGGTATAGAGCCAGAGAACCAGGTCAGCAGAACCATTGTACAGCCTGAGAACCAGGCCAGCAAAGCTGCTCTTGAGCCAGAAAACCAGGTCAGCAAAGCTGCTCTAGAGCCAGAGAACCAGGTCAGCAGAGCTGCTGTAGAGCCAGAGAACCAGGTCAGCAAAGCTGTTGTAGACCCAGAGAACCAGGTCAGCAGAGCTGCTCTAGAGCCAAAGACCTAGGTCAGCAGAGCTGCTGTAGAGCCAGAGAACCAGGTCAGTAGAGCTGCTCTAGAGCCAGAGAACCAGGTCAGCAGAGCTGCTTTAGAGCCGGAGAACCAGGTAAGCAGAGCCGCTGTAGAGCCAGAGAACCAGGTCAGCACAGCTGCTTTAGAGCCAGAGAACCATGTCAGCAGAGCTGCTCTAGAGACTGCGAACCAGGTCAGCAGAGCCATTGTAGAGCCAGAGAACCAGGTCAGCAGAGCAGTTGTAGAGCCAGAGAACCAGGTCAGCAGATCCGCTGTAGAGCCAGAAAACCAGGTCAGTAAAGCCGTTGTAGAGCCAGAGAACCAGGTCAACACAGCAGTTCTAGAGCCAAAGAACTAGGTCAGCAGAGCTGCTGTAGAGTCAGAGAACCAGGTCAGCAGAGCTGCTGTAGAGCCAGAGAACCAGGTCAGCAGAGCTGCTGTAAAGCCAGAGAACCAGGTCTGCAGAGCCGCTGTAGACCCAGAGAACCAGGTCAGCGGAGCCGCTATAGAGCCAGAGAACCAGGTCAGCAGAGCTGCTGTAAAGCCAGAGAGCCAGGTCAGCAGAGCTGCTTTAGAGCCAGAGAACCAGGTCAGCAGAGTCACTGTAGAGCCAGAGAACCAGGCCATCAGAGTCGCTGTAGAGCCAGAGAACCAGGTCTGCAGAGCCGCTGTAGACCCAGAGAACTAGGTCAGCAGAGTTGCTGTAGAGCCAGAAAACCAGGTCAGGAAAGCCGTTGTAGAGCCAGAGAACCAGGTCAACACAGCTGTTCTAGAGCCAAAGAACTAGGTCAGCAGAGCTGCTGTCAAGTCAGAGAACCAGGTCAGCAGAGCTGCTTTAGAGTCAGAGAACCAGGTCAGCAGAGCCGTTGTACAGCCTGAGAACCAGGCCAGCAACGCTGCTCTAGAGCCAGAGAACCAGGTCAGCAAAGCTGCTCTAGAGCCAGAGAACCAGGTCAGCAGAGCTGCTGTAGAGCTAGAGAACCAGGTCAGCAAAGCTGTTGTAGAGCCAGAGAACCAGGTCAGCAGAGCTGCTCTAGAGCCAAAGACCTAGGTCAGCAGAGCTGCTGTAGAGCCAGAGAACCAGGTCAGTAGAGCTGCTCTAGAGCCAAAGAACCAGGTCAGCAGAGCTGCTTTAGAGCCAGAGAACCAGGTCAGCAGAGCCACTGTAGAGACAGAGAACCAGGTCAGCAGAGCTGCTTTAGAGCCGGAGAACCATGTCAGCAGAGCTGCTCTAGAGACTGAGAACCAGGTCAGCAGAGCCATTGTAGAGCCAGAGAACCAGGTCAGCAGAGCAGTTGCAGAGCCAGAGAACCAGGTCAGCAGAGCCGCTGTAGAGCCAGAGAACCAGGTCAGCAGAGCTGCTGTACAGCCAGAGAACTAGGTCAGCAGAGATGCTTTAGAGCCACAGAACTAGGTCAGCAGAGCTGCTGTATAGCCAGAAAACAAGGTCAGCAGAGCTGCTCTACAGCCAAAGAACCAGTTCGGTAGAGCCGTTGAACAGCCCGAGAACTAGGTCAGCAGAGCTGCTCTTGAGCCTGAGAACAAGGTCAGAAAAGCTGCAGTAGAGCCAGGGAGACCAGGTCAGCAGAACTGAGTTTGAGCCAGAGGAATTAGGTCAGCAGAGCTGCTTTAGAGCCACATAACCAGGTCAGCAGAGCTGCTGTAGAACCAGAGAACCAGGTCAGCAGAGCTGCTATAGAGCCAGAGAACCAGGTAAGCAGAGCTGCTGTAGAGCCAGAGAACCAGGTCACCAGAGCTGCTTTAGAGTCAGAGAACCAGGTCAGCAGAGTCGCTATAGTGCCAGAGAACCAGGCCAGTAGAGTCACTGTAGACCCAGAGAACCAGGTCAGCAGAGCCACTGTAGAGCCAGAGAACCAGGTCGGCAGAGCCGGTATAGAGCCAGAGAACCAGGTCAGCAGAGCCATTGTACAGCCTGAGAACCAGGCCAGCAAAGCTGCTCTAGAGCCAGGGAAACATGTCAGCAGAGCTGCTCTAGAGCCAAAGACCTAGGTCAGCAGAGCTGCTGTAGAGCCAGAGAACCAGGTCAGTAGAGCTGCTCTAGAGCCAGAGAACCAGGTCAGCAGAGCTGCTTTAGAGCCGGAGAACCAGGTAAGCAGAGCCGCTGTAGAGCCAGAGAACCAGGTCAGCACAGCTGCTTTAGAGCCAGAGAACCATGTCAGCAGAGCTGCTCTAGAGACTGAGAACCAGGTCAGCAGAGCCATTGTAGAGCCAGAGAACCAGGTCAGCAGAGCAGTTGTAGAGCCAGAGAACCAGGTCAGCAGATCCGCTGTAGAGCCAGAGAACCAGGTCAGCAGAGCTGCTGTACAGCCAGAGAACTAGGTCAGCAGAGCTGCTTTAGAGCCACAGAACCAGGTCAGCAGAGCTGCTGTAGAGCTAGAGAACCAGGTCAGCAGAGCTGCTGTAGAGCCAGAGAATTAGGTCAGCAGAGCTGCTATAGAGCCAGAGAACCAGGTCAGCAGAGCTGCTGTAGAGCCAGAGAACAAGGTCAGCAGAGCTGCTATACAGCCAGAGAACCAGGTCAGCAGAGTCGCTGTAGAGCCAGAGAACCATGTCAGCAGAGTCACTGTAGAGCCAGAGAACCAGGGGGCATATCATCGAGGAAAAGCGATAAACATCGCTAAGCGCACTTAGCACTTTTCTGTTTATCGCCGTCTATCGTAGAATTACATCGCCGTGTTAGCGGCGTATTATCAACGCCTTGCAAACAGGCGATGTAATTCCAGCGATAGACGGCGAGAAACAGAAACATCGCCTGAAATCCAGCGATGATAATGGAGATGCTTGCTGATAGGGGAAATTGGTCGTGACATGGCTATCCACCTCCCATTATCGGCATAGCTAAGTAAAAGCAAAACCAGACATTAACTTCATGTGATAACCGCGGTTAGCGCGTTTTTTTACATCGCTGGGGCTGCATTGTTAGTAGTGGGAAGTTCTGTTTGCCATGTAAATGAAGCAGACCTTGTGGGGAACGCCCATTTTGCATGTCATTAGCGATAATAATCCTTGACATGCAAAATGGCGAAAAAACGGCGACTGCATCAAGGAAACACGTGTTAGCGTGTCCTTGAAAATAGTGAGATCATTATTTTGCCGCTTTTCGGCTGAAATCGGCCGATAGAGCAGCGAAAATGGGCTTGATCATATGTCCCCAGGTTGGCAGAGCCGGTATAGAGCCAGAGAACCAGATCAGCAGAGCCGTTGTACAGCCTGAGAACCAGGTCAGCAAAGCTGCTCTAGAGCCAGAAAACCAGGTCAGCAGAGCTGCTCTAGAGCCAGAGAACTAGATCAGCAGAGCTGCTGTAGAGCCAGAGTACCAGGTCAGCAGAGCCGCTCTAGAGCCAGAGAACCAGGTCAGCAGAGCTGCTGTAGAGCCAGAGAACCAGGTCAGCAGAGCTGTTGTAGAGCCAGAGCATCGGGTCAGCAAAGCTGCTTTAGAGCCAGGGAAACAGGTCAGAAGAGCTGCTGTAGAGCCAGAAAACCAGGTCAGTAAAGCCGTTGAAGAGCCAGAGAACCAGGTCAACAGAGCTGTTCTAGAGCCAAAGAACTAGGTCAGCAGAGCTGCTGTAGAGTCAGAGAACCAGGTCAGCAGAGCTGCTGTAGAGCCAGAGAACCAGGTCAGCAGAGCTGCTTTAGAGCCAGGGAAACAGGTCAGCAGAGCTGCTGTATAGCCAGAAAACCAGGTCAGTAAAGCCGTTGAAGAGCCAGAGAACCAGGTCAACAGAGCTGTTCTAGAGCCAAAGAACTAGGTCAGCAGAGCTGCTGTAGAGTCAGAGAACCAGGTCAGCAGAGCAGCTGTAGAGCCAGAGAACCAGGTCAGCAGAGCTGCTGTAAAGCCAGAGAACCAGGTCAGCAGAGCTGCTTTAGAGCCAGAGAACCAGGCCATCAGAGTCACTGTAGAGCCAGAGAACCAGGCCAGCAGAGCCGCTGTAGACCCAGAGAACTAGGTCAGCAGAGCCGCTGTACATCCAGAGAACCAGGTCAGCAGAGCCGCTATAGAGCCAGAGAACCAGGTCAGCAGAGCTGCTGTACAGCCAGAGAACAAGGTCAGCAGAGCTGCTCTACAGCAAAAGAACCAGGTCAGCCGAGCCATTGTACAGCCTGAGAACCAGGTCAGCAAAGCTGCTCTAGAGCCAGAGAACCAGGTCAGCAGAGCCGCTGTGGAGCCAGAGAACCAGGTCAGCAGAGCTGTTGTAGAGCCAGAGAACCAGGTCAGCAAAGCTGCTTTAGAGCCAGGGAAACAGGTCAGCAGAGCTGCTGTAGAGCCAGAAAACCAGGTCAGTAAAGCCGTTGTAGAGCCAGAGAACCAGGTCAACACAGCTGTTCTAGAGCCAAAGAACTAGGTCAGCAGAACTGCTGTAGAGTCAGAGAACCAGGTCAGCAGAGCTGCTGTAGAGGCAGAGAACCAGGTTAGCAGAGCTGCTGTAAAGCCAGAAAACCAGTTCAGCAGAGCTGCTTAAGAGCCAGAGAACCAGGTCAGCAGAGTCGCTGTAGAGCCAGAGAACCAGGCCATCAGAGTTGCTGTAGAGCCAGAGAACCAGGTCAGCAGAGCCGCTGTAGACCCAGAGAACTAGGTCAGCAGAGCCGCTGTACAGCCAGAGAACCAGGTCAGCAGAGCCGCTATAGAGCCAGAGAACCAGGACAGCAGAGCTAGTGTACAGCCAGAGAACAAGGTCAGCAGAGCTGCTCTACAGCGAAAGAACCAGGTCAGCAGAGCCATTGTACAGCCTGAGAACCAGGTGAGCAAAGCTGCTCTGGAGCCAGATAACCAGGTCAGCAGAGCCGCTTTAGAGCCAGAGAACCAGGTCAGCAGCGCTGCTCTAGAGCCAGAGAACCAGTTCAACAGAGCCGTTGTAGAGCCAGAGAACCAGGTCAGCAGAGCTGCTCTAGAGCCAGAGATACCCCTGCACCTTCACTTCCCCCACACTGTGCAGGAACAACTGGAGACCAAGCAAGGGAACTATGCCATAGCTGGGTACCCACACGTGTTGGGGGCAATCGACTGCACACATGTACTACTTGTGCCCCCTGCCGACACTGCACACAATCACCGCAACAGAAACCACACGCATTCCATTGATGTGCAGGCAAAAGTGGACAACCAGGGCCTGTTCACCAATGTCGTTGCAAACTTCCCAGGCAGTGTGCATGATTCCTACATCTTCCACAAGTCCATCACCAACCAGCGCTTTGAGGATGGCACCTATGGAAATGCATTGCTCATCCGTAAGTAACAACTGAACACACCACAATTCACAACTGTGGGAATGCACACGTTACAAAATCACATACAACATGCCAATCAACATGCCCAACTACCAGACACGACAACACAAGTAACTGTGGTAACCGTGACCAGCCATGTAGACAAACCATCCACGGCATGGCACCTCTGCCACACAATTGCAGAATGTGGGTAGAGGTGGGAACCAAGTTTGTGCGAAGGAGGCAAGTGACCCATCAATGAGAATGTACACAATGCCAAGTGTGGCGGAGATGTGCTGGACAGACTTCAGTATGCAGAGCACAGATATGTCCATGTGGACATATACTGCTGGTGTATGTAGTGTTGTGGACAGTGGACGCAAACAGGTCACCTCAGGCAGTGTGGAAGACCTTGGACATGTAGCTTTGTCGTCCCCCCTGTAAGTGTGTACTGAGGGCTTGGCCGACGTATGTCGTGAATAAATAGCCCGGGGCTCTGGGCGTGGTTCAGTTCCGGGATGGCCACCAAAGTTACTTCTGCGTGTGTCTCTGTGTCCGCCATATGCTGTCCATAGGTCTACACACACGTGGCCGACCACCTTCAACGGCCAGATTTACACTGGAGACAAGGTGGCTGAGTCCCAAGCCAACCTGCACACATCTCGTCATCGCATGCAGGGTCGTGTCTGCCAGGGCAGTGCCCCCACCCAGCCACAAGGCTGCCGCCATGACCGGTGGTGCCTGCACGATCCTGTGTGCCTGCTGCACCCCAGCCCTGGTCCCCAGACCCGTCTGCCGCCCAGCGATGACTGGCCGCCCCTGCGCACCCAGGCCTCAATGCTCACCTGCCACTACCGGCGTGTCTCCGAGAGGTCCAACCACGTGCCGGTGATCGCTGGATTACGCACCACAGGCCACCAGCGCACCCTGTGGCACCGCACCACGGAGTCATGTGTGCTGACTGCTGCCTTTGGCGTACACTGTGGTTCAGCAGGGCTCTCAATTCAAATCGAATCTTGATTGGCAGGACGTTGTATCGAGGCCTACGCATCATCGCAGGCTGCACACCCGCTCAGCTCTTCAGGTGCCCCTACCTCAGTGCACCGCAAGTCATCGTCCCATGGCGGTAGGCCCATACTGGCCACAGTGCATCAGGTGCCACCAACTCTGTGCACCGCAAGTCATCGTCCCGTGACAGTAGGCCCATGCCAGCCGCAGTGCATCGGGTGACACTAACCCAGTGCGCCACGAGTCATGGACCCTTTATGATTGAGTCTCGTGGAGCGGACGCCTTCATGTCACCTCTGGTAGTGGGTAATGTGATGTGGTAGGCCCCTTTTATTGGCAGGGTGACATGTCCTGTGACTCCTGTGTTGGATGTGTGTGGTGTGGGTGTAAACCAGCCCTCAGGGAGTGGAAGTGGGATGCTGATAACTAGACCAGTGATCAGCAGATGACTTCAGGGAAGACCTGTGACAAGTAGCTTTGTTGTCCCCCTTGTAAGTGTTAGCGGAGTGGGCTGGGCTGGCGTATGCCAGTCCAGCATAGGGGTGTGAACAGTGCCACCTGGACCACAATCAGCAAGGTTGCAACCTGTGACTCAAGTCCCACACCATGAGCAACATGGGCGTATGGGGGAATCACTGACCCTACATTCATCCATACTTTCATACTTGATTTATCATAGACATAACACATCTGTGTGAATTTTAATGTTGTATTCACATTCAGTGGAGTGTTGAAGCTGGAACAGTACAGGGCCATGCAAACCCCACTTTACATTGTTTCCCCCTGGATGGCCAGCCAGAGTCCTTTAGGGAATGACAAGTTCATCGGAAGAGGAAGAGTTCAGTCAGCAGTCTGATTGCTGTGTCATTGGTACCCAAACAGAATATGGCAGTCCATGTCGAGGTCCAAAGTGAGTGTCGCAGAGTGTATCGGGGACAGTGGAAGGTGATGATGCAGAGGGCAGAACCAAGCAGAAACAGGCCATATAGCAGAGATGAATGCTACTGCTTCCTTCTTACCACTAAAGCAGAATCACCCGCATCTTTGTCCTCTGATGTTTCATGTGCCTCACATGTGGGTGGTGTGGTTTGTCTGCATTACTTTGTGGCAGTGACACATCAGTGGCTGGAGGTGGATTGTCTGCAGCACTGTGTGTCACTGACACTTCAGGGGGCAGACATGTGGATGGAGAAGTAGTAGCAGCATTCTTCCGCGGCAGGCCTTGTGCCTTGTGGCAGCAATGCCATGATGAGGGTCTGCAGGGCATGGAAGAACCCAGCTACATCTCGCCGGTGTGCAGCTGTGGCAGCCATTCTTTCCGCCTGCATCTGCTCCATGTTCTCCATGATCCTCTGCATGTGTCCCAACTCCCGTCTGACATCGCTGGAGCCACTCTGACTAGACAGTTGGACAGTGGACTCGTATGTCGTGAATAAATAGCCCGGGGCTCTGGGCGTGGTTCAGTTCCGGGATGGCCACCAAAGTTACTTCTGCGTGTGTCTCTGTGTCCGCCATATGCTGTCCATAGGTCTACACACACGTGGCCGACCACCTTCAACGGCCAGATTTACACTGGAGACAAGGTGGCTGAGTCCCAAGCCAACCTGCACACATCTCGTCATCGCATGCAGGGTCGTGTCTGCCAGGGCAGTGCCCCCACCCAGCCACAAGGCTGCCGCCATGACCGGTGGTGCCTGCACGATCCTGTGTGCCTGCTGCACCCCAGCCCTGGTCCCCAGACCCGTCCGCCGCCCAGCGATGACTGGCCGCCCCTGCGCACCCAGGCCTCAATGCTCACCTGCCACTACCGGCGTGTCTCCGAGAGGTCCAACCACGTGCCGGTGATCGCTGGATTACGCACCACAGGCCACCAGCGCACCCTGTGGCACCGCACCACGGAGTCATGTGTGCTGACTGCTGCCTTTGGCGTACACTGTGGTTCAGCAGGGCTCTCAATTCAAATCGAATCTTGATTGGCAGGACGTTGTATCGAGGCCTACGCATCATCGCAGGCTGCACACCCGCTCAGCTCTTCAGGTGCCCCTACCTCAGTGCACCGCAAGTCATCGTCCCATGGCGGTAGGCCCATACTGGCCACAGTGCATCAGGTGCCACCAACTCTGTGCACCGCAAGTCATCGTCCCGTGACAGTAGGCCCATGCCGGCCGCAGTGCATCGGGTGACACTAACCCAGTGCGCCACGAGTCATGGACCCTTTATGATTGAGTCTCGTGGAGCGGACGCCTTCATGTCACCTCTGGTAGTGGGTAATGTGATGTGGTAGGCCCCTTTTATTGGCAGGGTGACATGTCCTGTGACTCCTGTGTTGGATGTGTGTGGTGTGGGTGTAAACCAGCCCTCAGGGAGTGGAAGTGGGATGCTGATAACTAGACCAGTGATCAGCAGATGACTTCAGGGAAGACCTGTGACAAGTAGCTTTGTTGTCCCCCTTGTAAGTGTTAGCGGAGTGGGCTGGGCTGGCGTATGCCAGTCCAGCATAGGGGTGTGAACAGTGCCACCTGGACCACAATCAGCAAGGTTGCAACCTGTGACTCAAGTCCCACACCATGAGCAACATGGGCGTATGGGGGAATCACTGACCCTACATTCATCCATACTTTCATACTTGATTTATCATAGACATAACACATCTGTGTGAATTTTAATGTTGTATTCACATTCAGTGGAGTGTTGAAGCTGGAACCACCTAACAGGCCCAACCTATTTGAGAAAAAGATTCTCTCTCTATGCCCCCAATCGCCCTCTCAGATCAAGCAATCTCCATCAAATGACTGTACCAAAGTTCAAATATAGCAGGCTTGGCGGACAATCCATTTCTGTTAGAGCAGCGAGAGCTTGGAATACCCTGCCTCTGCAATTGAGAACAGCCCCTTCCATCATGGCTTTCAGGAAAGGCCTAAAAACCTACCTATTCAACACCAATGCCTAAAGGCTGCTCCTCCCTTGCATTTACTGCGATCTGTCCCCTTCTTTTTTCTCTTCGCGCCAGGATACTATACTATTTAGTAGCAGAGCGCGTTATAAAAGCCTCTATAATAATAATAATAATAACAGTACAGGGCCATGCAAACCCCACTTTACATTGTTTCCCCCTGGATGGCCAGCCAGAGTCCTTTAGGGAATGACAAGTTCATCGGAAGAGGAAGAGTTCAGTCAGCAGTCTGATTGCTGTGTCATTGGTACCCAAACAGAATATGGCAGTCCATGTCGAGGTCCAAAGTGAGTGTCGCAGAGTGTATCGGGGACAGTGGAAGGTGATGATGCAGAGGGCAGAACCAAGCAGAAACAGGCCATATAGCAGAGATGAATGCTACTGCTTCCTTCTTACCACTAAAGCAGAATCACCCGCATCTTTGTCCTCTGATGTTTCATGTGCCTCACATGTGGGTGGTGTGGTTTGTCTGCATTACTTTGTGGCAGTGACACATCAGTGGCTGGAGGTGGATTGTCTGCAGCACTGTGTGTCACTGACACTTCAGGGGGCAGACATGTGGATGGAGAAGTAGTAGCAGCATTCTTCCGCGGCAGGCCTTGTGCCTTGTGGCAGCAATGCCATGATGAGGGTCTGCAGGGCATGGAAGAACCCAGCTACATCTCGCCGGTGTGCAGCTGTGGCAGCCATTCTTTCCGCCTGCATCTGCTCCATGTTCTCCATGATCCTCTGCATGTGTCCCAACTCCCGTCTGACATCGCTGGAGCCACTCTGACTAGACAGTTGGACAGTGGACTCAGGACTCCAGCGATGTCAGCCATGGATCGTTGGAGAGCATGGAGCGGACTGTGAGTGTCCGTTAGGGACTGTAAGTGGTCCCTGATGGGACTTAGACACCCACGTATGGCATCTAATGTGGCTGCCATGAGGTCGAAGCCCACCCGCACCTGATCAGCCATCTTCTCCTGGCACCCCAACACACGGCGTTGGTAGACCATGTGTTGTTTGTGGGGGTCCTGGGAGACAGCTGTGGTGGTGGGTGGTGGGTGCTTCCTGCTGTGTGGTCTGTGCAGGGGGTGAGGTCTCCTCGATGCTGCTGGGCTGCCCTGCTCCTGTAGGTGAGGTGCCGATGCTGTCCATGAGCTCTTGGAGGGCGTCAATGTTGGGGAGGTCCTCTTCGTCATCAGTGAAGAGATGTTCAGTCTGCAGCAGGTGTTGATTCTCCTTCTGCAATGTGAAGTGGAGATGCAGTTTAACATTGTGTTCACATGTATGTTGATGCATTGTACAAGTTTACATACAGACTGCATGACAATGTACAGTGTGACTGTTTGGGAGAAGCTGCCTATTTGATGCGGGACAGTGGACATTTCGACAACATCACGGATGTGTGTTTGTACTTGTACATTATTATCTCACATTTCCCTGCTATGCCAAATGTGATTGGCCAATTTTTACACACAAGCGGCACCAGTTGTGTCCTCTGTTCTGTTGTGAACGTGTTGCAGTTTGTACCACATTGTTGTCAATGTTGATGTGCCCTGAATGTTATGTGTGTGTGCTGCATTTTGGGATAGTCGCCCCTGCAGCTCTGATTTTGCTGCCCCATATCCCTTTCAGGCGGTGTGCCTTTGACTTCTGTGCTTATACAGTGCTATGATGTTGCATACTTGGGTAAATTGAGCTCTTGGTGGGAGTTGGGACTCTGGGGCATGGTTTGTCCGCAGATATCTTGTTGACGTCAGTGTGACCTGCTCCTTTATGGCTGTGGTCCACACTCAGCCACCTCAGTGTCGTGGTGTGCAACATGTCATGATATATTGACTGTGGCCATGCTATTCGTCATGCAGTGTCACTTGCATTGTCAGTGTGGCTCACAGACACACTGCTTTGCTGGGCTTGGAACATGTGCATGGGTTGGTTGTGAGATTGGTGATGTGTGGGAAGGGCCCCCTCTGGGCACATAGTCGACGGGGCCTACTTCCTGTTTCTAGTTGTGCTGCAGCACGCCAAGGGGATCAGGGACATGTTCCAGAGTCATTGTGGGTGTGCACTGTGCTATACTTAATTGTGTATGTGTACCATTGTGCCCATCTCCCCCGTCCCCCCAGTCCCTGGTCATTACTCACCCTGTTGCTGTTGTGTCAGGTCATGTTGAGCAGTTTTCGGTCCCCAAATTCCTGCCACCGTCTCCACACTGATGACTGTGGACACCATTTCCTCCATCTCATCCAGCTCCTCCTGTGGCGCTGGACTCCCACCTTCAGTCTGCATCGCTGCCTTCTGGTTGTTGCCGAGTTTCTGCTTGGTTTTGCGCTTCACATCATTCTAGCGCCTCTTGACCTCTTCCATTGTCCTCCTCAGCACTCCGACTGCATTCACCTTGTCCATTTTTTGTTGCCAATGACACAGTGGAGGTGACGAACAGTTGTTGTTGGTGTCCTGTCACCTCTGTTATCAGGATCCTGTTTCCTGCGGACTGAACTGCGTCTTCCTCTACTTCTCCTTACCCTTCCCTGACCCCGAGGTCCCAGGCTGGTCGTCCGTGGGGCTTGTGGGGTTCTGGTTGTCCTCTTTACTTGCTCTGGCTACCTCCATTGTCCTTCGCAGTTGTTTTGGTTTTGTTTGTGGGTTTGTTTCTGCTTTTATAGTGATTTTTCCCACCTGACGTGTGGGAATTGCGGGCCTGGTGCAGCTTATCGCAGATTTTTTTATTGCGGTCGGGCCCATTGCAACGTTTTTCATGTTTGGGTTTAGATTTTTATCGCTGTCCCGGTAATTTTATCGCGGGCATTTGATGCGTTGTCGGGAAACTATCGCAAGTTACCGCCGTGTTGTGAATACGACGTTAACACTGAGTTATTTTCCCGCGATATGAAATATTGCGCTAACCTATTTTGGCGGTGATTATCACACGTTCTTGAGAATATCCCCCCAAGTGTGTGCTACCTCTTCATGTATCCCAATAAGAAAAAAAGTAAGTTTTCACAAATAACAGCTGCATCAGTATGTTTCGTCTAAGTCCTAAGGCCTGACCGGAACAGAATAACAAGGGGCATTGTTTATCGACCTTGCTCAAAATGTTCAGACCAAATACCGGGAACAGGCAGAGAGGGCACACAGCAGACTGTTCTCATGTGAAAAGTGCGAACAAAGTCATTGCAAAAATAAAGCTATGTAGTAACGTGCGCAAAGTCGCCATATGTCTGCAGAGCTCATGCTAACTTAGAGGAGGCAACAATACCCCCAGGGGCCACGCGACAGTTTGTGCTAATCAAATATACACATACATACATTAACACATAAAGTGCATTCAATGGCCCCTCCAAACACATTTCGCTGATTTGAGAAAACACAACAGGTTTTCCAGAACGTTTTTGTGCACCTGAGTACAACATAGAAGTTAAAGTGGATGCTACTAGAGAAATACTTATTCATGGGTTCTCACTGCCAATAAGAATTCTGTTGTGGAGAAGAACCATGAAAAACCTGTGGGTATTCACAGCCATCATGCTGGTTTTTCCCCTCTTGGAATCTCATATAGAAGACAGTTAGTGAAAGGAGAGGACACACCCCATCTTTCATGTGGGTGTGGGGGATTGCATTTTTCCCAAAAGGAGAGCAATTTTTTTTCAAATGTACAAATGGACCACACATATTTCTGCAAATTGTCCTTGCAGATGTATACTTTAAAATCTACAATTTGCATAGATTTCCATACACAGCGCTAGACATGTATTGAATCCCCCCAAAATGAGAAACCAATGCAAATCATAGGTTGAAATTTACAAACAGTAGATTTCTAACTTCTTCCTGCTTTTTTGTGAATCCGGCTCATTGTCAGGAGTCCGAGCAAAGTATTTACCTGAATGCAGTTAGCATTAAAATAATTACAATTCCCATCCCCTTACAATGCTCCAAAACAAGCAACTATTATTTTTGTGTTTTTTCTGCCCGCAGAGCAGTAGATCAGGTCCAAATCCGCTCCACGGATTAAAACAAAATTGTCAAAATTTCAGTGTCTTCCTTCCTGGTATGGAATGTTACCCACCCTAACTCACAATGTCTAACCTTTGTGCTCTACTTATAATTTTAATTTTATGTCAAGACAGGAGGCTAGCATTATGCATTATTCTTTTATTTTCCACTTCTGAGCAGCACCAGTAAAAGCTCATGGAATATTACAACATCACAATCAACAAAATAATCTTCTAGTCCATAAATAGCATGCAACCACCATCTTCTTCCTCTTTTGTTTGCTGCTTCTGAGCAGATAAGTATAGGTTTATTTAGACGTTATTTACAGAGTATGGGCTCGTGTGATTGTGGTGGATTCTGACTGATACCCAATTTATGGGTGTTTGATTGAGGGATTGAGAAGAGTATTGTGTATTAGAAGAATGTTTTCTAGTATTTCTTTTGTGCAAGTATTGAGTTATTTTTATATGTAATTTTTTTAATTTGTTGAAAAGGAATTAGAGGATTTAATGTTTCAATGAGGATTATAAAGTATTCTCAATGTTAATTTGGGACGCGGTTGGGAGTTTATGAGCGTTTTGATGCTTGACGTGCGAGTGCAGGAGGTTGAAGATGCCGTTAGGTCGAGGAACTTCAAAAAAGGTATGCCTCGAGCTCGCAGCAAACTCGCACATTGAGACACGTTGAGGGAGAAGGACGGAGAGCGAGTCGGATGACGTTCATGTCTGATTCGCTCTCCGATTGGTTCTCTGAAGGTCGACTTTTAAAAGGAAATTGGGCATGACTAGAAACAATTGGGTTTGTTTCTAGGGGAATTTACACTGTGAAGCCATCTCCTTGACAACGAGGCTTCGTTGCGACTTTAGGTCAGAGAGACGGTGGTTAGGTGCGAAAGAGCTGGTAAAAAGGATAAATAAAGCGATTTAAATAAGATTTTATGTAAAAATAGGAAAAGAGGATTTTTATGTGTTTTAGGAGGGATATTTGTTAACTTAAAAATAATATGGATAATATGGATACAAATAAAGATGATCAGGAGAATGTAATAAGGAATATAATAAATAAAGAGCTAAAGGAGATGATTCAGGAGTCTGTAAAACAGGCTCTAGCAAAAAGGAAAAAAACTGAGGAAGAGGAATTTTACTCATTATCTGAGGAGGAAAGTGAGAGAGGTCCAGGTGGTAAATGTCTTTCTAAAAGGAAGCATTTAGAAGATAAGGTGAAGCAGAGTGGAGCCCCAAGTGGCTTGAAAAGGAAAGTTACCCGACACGGTACAGCGGAAAGTCAGTTTAACACTGAAATTAGAGGGAAAGCTTCAGGTGACGTAAGCAATTACAGTGATGTGGCTATGGATGAATATGTCCTGGATCTGGAATAAAAGGACGGTTTTGGAGAAGAGATTGACGATAGTGGTAGAGAAAAGAGTGAGGAGACTGTAGTGGATCCTTTTGGAGAGCAGTTATTCAGTCCAAGGGATATTAGACATCCGAGGAGAAAAGACTGGTGGCCATTAAAACATGTTTCTGATTACATAAAGGCAAGAATAAGGAAGCCCTAGAAAAGGAAGAAAGGAGTATTACGAGAGAGGAATGTTTAAGACCTCTGATAGACGATAAGGTGACTATGACTCTCAACATAGACCCGGAGCTCAGTACATATCTTTTTAAGATGGGTACAGATCCAAGGAAAGGATTGGATAGATCCTTGAAACAAAATTATTGACATTTTAGGACCTCTGGCAAAGATTTTTGATGTGGTAGAGGAGGCATACCTAAAACATTTAGAGTTGCATTTGGCGTTATTACTTGGCTGGTGTCAAAGGGCCATTTGATTTTTGGGAAATGCGAATGCAGGATTTTTGTCTGTGAGAAAGAAGACAGTATTAATGCTCATAGATCCAAAGTTAGGTGATTTATCCAATAAGGAATCCAGTGAGGAGGCTCGTGGCCTGTTGTTTGGTGAAGGGATGGTGAAGTCTTTAACAAAATATGTTCACACCTTCACTAGCCTGGATAAGGCACAATATTTAATATGTAGAGTTTTTTCAAGTAGTAGTTTTTATGAAGGGGCTGGTAGTGAGGTAATTCAGTTTCCGATCCCGTTCGTATTTAGCCACCATTTTGTGTCTTTCCGCCATTTTGTGTTGCTCTCACTCAGGCGGCACGGTGAACGAAGTGTTGTTTTCCCTCATCCTATTGCAACGTGTCAAATAACCTCCTGATTCTGTTTATAGCTGGTGTCAGGGTCCGGCCGACTCCACTAATCCTCGTCTGGTCTGACTGATCCCTGTTTCAACTATCTGTTGGTTCGCACCATTCTTTCCTGACTTTATCTTATCCTCTGGCCTTCGCTATTCTTTACTCGTATTCTCTCATTTCACAACTGTCCTCCGGGGCATACAAATGTGTCCTGCCACCTGCAAGTCGACTTATAAACACTACCACTGATTAACTTGTGGGGAAGGGTGACAAACACAGTTTGGAAAGAGGCTTATTTGAGTTACTTAATATCTTGTTTCACACTCTTCTCATTGGTTAACCCTGTATGCATTGGGAGTGTTCTTTGTGAATATGTGTGTTATAAAAGATTGTGCGCCACGAAGTAAAGTGGCAGTCTCCTAAGAACATACCGAGTGTACTTCTGGGACAACTGTACTTAGCTGCAGCTAATAAACCTTATCTTCTACGCCTAACGGAGTGTCCCGTGTCTCTGTTCGACAAAGCAGGTGAACTCAGGAGATTAAGGCGTACCCTGCGCCGCCAGGCCCATAAGGTTTTGGTTCTTCAATTGGCGCCCGAACGTGGGCCGGCTTCAGAGGTAGCAGTTCTTGCCTGAGGATCGTGAGGAGCCCCGCAAGAAAATTCTGGAGGAATCGCGAACCACGTCAAGCGACCCCTGTATGTCGAAGTGGTCCGAAGGTCTTTTGCAGCGCGGTTTCTCCTTTCTGACGGCTGCTGACGACTGCTGCCCTGACTGCCGCCCTGCTTTGGTCCCTTTGATGATGTTTGGTATCGCGAGACATTAGACGGGCCTCTGTTGGCGTAAGAAGACACTTAGTTAAGTATTGGTGGGTAGCTCCCAATATTTTCTCTTGATTTGGGTCTTTGATTCGGCTATTGCAAAAGCCGAAGTCGAGGGGTGAGTACGTTTGTGCTATATTATTTGATTTAACCCCTTGATGTTTGTGAACAGTCCAGTGAAATAACGATGCCTGGTCTGAGTAAGTTTAGGAAGTTCTGTTGTTTTGGTTGTAATAGGGAAACCCGGCTGGAGGACTCTTGTCCGATTCCTCCGGTTGGAACTCCCACCTATGAGCTTTATTCAAAACATGGTGTCGGCCCCATTGCCTTTAATAAGGCATGGATCCGATACACGAAGAACGATGGCGTTCTACAGTGGCCACAAAATGGTAGTTTTGAGCCTGACATATTAGACAATTTGGAAGCGACATTGTTCAAAAGACAAGCCCGGCCGGCAATGTTTGACTCTTTCCGCCTCTGGCGTAAGGAAGCCAAACAGAAAGAAATTAAGCAGGCAAAACGAGATAAGAAAGCACAAAATATAACGATTATACAGGCTGCCCAGCAGTTTAAAGATAATGAGATTGATAATGCAATGGAAATTTCAGAGAGACAGCATCATATGGCAATAGATAGATGCTATCCGGTGTTGCCTAATTCCCCTTCTGATAAAAGTAAGGATCTGGAGGAAGACCCTTTGATGTCTCACCTATTGAGATTGCCTCCACCCTATGTACAAGGTGCTAATGCACCCCCGTTGTTACAACCTGTTCAGTTGCCTGTTGTCCCCCCACCTGTTCCGGTTCTTCCACATTTGCCCCTTCCGGTATTGCCACTCCCACCTCTCGTGCCACCAATTCCTTTGTCTCCATCTCCTGAACCTCAATCTTCTTTGCCTTCGGCTCCCCTTATAACTGCCAGTTCCTCTCCTGTATCGCCTAATACCTTGTCCCCTGTCCTTATGTCTAATTCTCCTACTGTGCGCAAACGAATAACAGATACTGTCTCGGGTTTCTTGTCCCCTTTCTTTGAGACTCTGAACATGTCTCCGGCTTTTTCTCGAAGACAGTCTCGTAGTCAACTTCCAGGTTCCGACGAACGGGTGGTATTGGACTCTCTCGCTCGCAAATGGATCGAGAAAGGTCCTCAGTATAGTGTGAAAGATATCATGATCACCTTTCATCAGTGGGAGGCGCCCACGCAGAGATATGTATTTAATGTTATGTGTGACACTCTCGCTAAAGAATGGGAGGATATGGATTTGGGTTTACTTCCCCAGGGTCTGTTGGATGTTCAGGCTAATTTAAAAGACTCTGAAAGTTCATGGGCTGTTTCTTCTTCGGCTCAGATATTGGCTACTGCTCAATATTACGAAAATAGGGACAAAGAGGAAAAAGACAAGCAAGAGAAGAAGACTAAAGAATTAAAAACAAAGGTTCTTCTGCAACAAGCTTATCCTCCTCGCACTGCTCAGCGGCAGTTTTAACAGCCTCCCCAATTTCAGAGGGTGTTTCAAAAGCCTGAGCCCTATATTCCGCGGCCTTTGTTAGGTCCTAACCAATGCGCCTATTGTAGGGAGGAAGGTCATTTTAAGAATAGCTGCCCGGTTTTATTACAGCGTAATGGAGGACTATCTACTCCACGAGGTCGTGGTGGTTCCCAGTTAGCGCCCAGGGGGAGAGGTCGAGGTATGTCGTCCCAGACACAGCGTTCCTCTCCACCTCCACATTCTATGAACTACTTTGATCAGCAGAATACTCAGTCTACACGGTATTACAATGATGATTACTATGTTGAATGTGAGAATGACGGTCTTCACGCTAACTAGGACAGCCATAGACAAAGCGAGGGAGTTGTATCGATTCCAGTAGATCAGAATGGGCCTTATGTTAATGTCACTACAATGGGTGTTTCAGAGCTATTTCTTTCAGATACTGGTGCGATGAGAAGTTCTATTATTCGCTCCAAACTCCCTGGGGCACCTTTGTCTGGCTTAACAAACGTATCCGTAGGATATTCTGGCGCCCCAGTTCATAGCCCGGTCTCTTGTCCTCTGCCTATTTCAATTGGTTCTTATGATTTGGAAGCTTCGCTTCTTTTAACGACTGGTTGCCGCGAAAATCTGTTGGGTTTGGATTTATTGAAAAGATTGCATGCAACAATATATTGTTCTCCTTCTGGTGTGCATCTCGTTTTGGGGCAGAAACTGACTTCTCCAATGTATTTGTCTAAAGATCAATTTCCACCTGAATTGCTCTCTCTCCCTGCAACACTTTGGGCTACGGGTCCAAATGATGTTGGTTGTCTTGAGATCCCACCCTATGTTGTTACCCTCAAGCCCAATGCTAAATTGCCACGCATCCCTCAATACAAAATTCCCAATGATGGTGAAAGAGCACTTTTTGCTATTATTTATGATTTGGTTCAGAAGGGTGTGGTCGAGGAGACGAGGGGAAATGTATGCAATAGTCCTGTTGTCCCGGTTCTTAAACGCACTGATCCTTCTCAGCCTCCTGTTTATCGCTTTGTTATTGATCTCCGGGAGGTTAATAAAATTGTTGTACCACAGTTTCCTGTTGTTCCAGATATCACTGCCCTGTTAACTATGATACCTGCCTCGGCAGCTTGGTTTTCTGTTATCGATCTGAAAAATGCTTTCTTCAGCATCCCCATTGCTGAAGAGAGTAGGGATATTTTTGGCTTCTCTATAGGAGGCCGAAGTTTCCGGTTCAAGCGCGCACCCCAAGGCTATTGTGAAAGTCCCTCCATCTATAGCCAAGCTCTGAAATGCCAGCTTGATGCTTTTCCTTTGCCGCCAGGTGCTACCCTTATTCAGTATGTGGATGATTTATTGATTGCTGCTGATTCAGAGGATATTTGCAAGAACCTGACTATTGCACTATTGCGTCACTTGTCTGACCTTCAGCATAAGGTTTCACCTTCTAAATTACAATATGCCCGCCAAGAGGTTACCTATCTAGGTCATCTCTTGTCGAAGGAGGGAAGGCGACTGGATTCCAAATTTTTCTTTGTTGGCTAAACCTTTGCTGGCACTCACTTTGAAAGACACACCCCAACCCCTTCCTTGGACTGATGAATGTCAGAAGAGTTTTTCTGATTTACGTGCTGCCCTGTGCTCTGCTCCTGTGTTGGGTACTCCGGATTACAGTAAGCCCTTCACGCTCTATGTCCATGATAGAGAGGGTTGTGCGTTGTCAGTCTTAACACAACGATTTGGAGACAAGCAGCGCCCATGTGCCTACTTTTCGGCTACATTAGATCCAGTAGCCAAGGCATTGCCTAGTTGTCTTAAAGCTACAGCAGCAGCAGAAATTTCTATTCGTCAATCTGCCGGAGTGGTGCTTGATAACACTCTTATTGTCATGGTACCACATGCAGTGTATTCCTTGCTAAATAGGACAAAAAAGCAGCATCTTACAAGCGCTCGCTTGTCTGGGTATGAACTGACGCTCTTGGCTAGTCATGTGCACATCAAACGATGTAACACTTTAAATCCAGCCACATTGTTACCTCTTCCAGAAGAGAAAGGTATTCAGGAACAACATGATTGTTTTCTCCGTACTGAGGAGGAGACAAAAGGTAGGATTGATTTGAAGGATACACCACTAATGGACCCGGATGGGATCCTATGGGTGGATGGCTCTTGTTTTAAACTCCCTAATGGTGAAACAACTTCAGCTTATGCTGTTACCACCTTGCATACAATCGTGGAGACAGCACGCATCAGACATAATTCAGCTCAGGCGGCTGAACTGATAGCTTTGACCAGGACATGTGTGTTATCTAAGGGGAAGAGAGTGAATGTATATACCGATAGCCAGTATGCGTTTGGTGTGGCACATAGCTTTGGTCGTTTGTGGAAGGAAAGAGGATTCTTTACCTCCCGCGGTACTAAAATACAGCATGGTCAGTTGGTAGCTGATCTTCTTGAGTCACTTGCTTTGCCTACCCAGATAGCAATCATAAAGTGTAGTGCGCATAAGAGGATTACTGATGATGTTGGTCGCGGGAATGCTTTTGCGGATGAGGTAGCGAAAGAAACAGCCAGAGATACTATAAGTTGCATGTATGTTGCGGGTCCTGCAAATTGGGTCAAGGAAAAAGGAATGTGTGAGGATACAATAGAAAGTGTGAGATCGATTCAAGGAGAGGCTACAGAGAAAGAGTTGAGTAAGTGAAAAGAGAGTACAGGAATGTTAGACGCGATGGGATGTTGGATAGAATTGTCAGAATATCAGAGTTGGCTGTTACCAGATGCCTATGTACTGCCTGTGGTTGCTATGGCACATGGTCCAGCCCACATCAGTGCGAAAGGAATATGTAAGCTTCTGGCTCCAGTGTGGCTGAACGAAGGGATTCCAAAATGTGCAGATAATTTAGTGAAGCATTGTATCGTTTGCTTGATGCATAATCCAGGAAAGGGAACTCCAACTCCAGCAGGTCATTTTGCTCCCCCAACATATCCTTTTGAGGTGTTGCAAATTGATTATATCCACATGGAACGATGCAACAATCTCAAATATGTTTGGGTGGTGGTGTGTGCCTTCTCTAGATGGATAGAGGCCTACCCCGTGAAAGACAACACTGCTTTGTCCACTGCCAAAGTTCTTCTGAAAGAGTTCTTGCCTAGGTTTGGTTTGCCACGCATTGTCTGGAGTGACAATGGAAGTGAATTTGTGGGCCAAATTATGAAAAAGGTGTGTGCCGGTCTTGGTATTCGCCAGAAATTCCATGCGGCGAACCATCCCCAATCAGCGGGTTTGGTAGAGTGCTATAACGGCACTCTCAAACTTAAGCTTGCAAAGGTACAGGCTAGCACGGGACTTGCCTGGCCCGATGCTTTACCTTTGGCCCTCCTATCCACTAGAACAGCTGTACATTCTCATTTGGAACTCAGCCCATACAAGGTTGTTTTTGGACACCCGGCTAATGTTTGGGGAGTCCCTCGCCCTAAAAAGTATTCTGACATACATTATCCAATGCTGATTGACTACTTGCATGACCTCACCTCTGAATTACGTGTTCTCCACCAACAGGTTCAAAACGCTTTACCAGAGGCCTCCACAGACCCAGGTCATTCTATCCAACCGGGAGACTGGGTCTGTGTGAAAAAATTTCAGAGGACAAGGAATTTGGAACCTCGTTGGAAGGCGCCTCGACAGGTTCTTCTGGTAACACGTACAGCAGTGAAAGTCGAAGGGAAGAAGAACTGGATCCATGGCGTGCACTGCAAAAAGGTGCCCTTGCCCTTGCCTTTTGACCAGTGGGTCCGTAAGGGTGTAGGTGATTTTGAAGGCACAAAGGTCCCTCGGTTTGTACCTTTCAGTAGTGCACACCTAGATGGAGCTCAGTCTGAAAAAGAAGATGACGACGTTTTACAAGAAGCAGTACCGCCACATCTCCGATTGAACACTACAGATCCACAGATACTATTTCAGGACCAAACTGTACTGAACAGAACTCGATATAATTTAAGGACTAGATTGGTCAAGGACACCTGAGATTTTCATCTCTTTCGTGACATGTATCATCTGTCCAGGTTGCAGGGTCATGGTAGGAGTCTTGGTTCGTGACCTGTATAGTGGCTAGGCCCCCAGGACTTGCAGTGTCATAGGACGGCTAATAATCACAGCCAAGTGAGTAAGGAAGATTGCCGTGAGCAACGATTTTAGAGGATGGATGTCAAATTGGGAAAGAATAATAAGAAGGAAGAGATAAGAAAGAAATATTGTAAATTAATGTACAGTCAATGTGGCATAGTATTGTGTGTTCTTATGTTTTCTAGTATTTTATTGGCTTGTATAGGTTGGATTGTTCATGTTATGCAGCACAAATCTGTTCCTACTTCTATTTCCTTGCCTTTTCATTCTACTATCTCCCCACATCAATTATATACGCTTCCCCAACATGAACTAATCAGGAGAACAGAATATTTTAACAATTCATTTGTCCAGTTGTTGCATCAACACCAATTGGTAGTCAACACAACCGACTGTTGGGTGTGTGGACTTATGCCTCATACCACAGAAAAAGGGACGCCATATTTAGCCCTTCCATTTTCTTATGAAGGTTCCACTTGGGCCTATTTTGTGATGTTTTCAAATGCATATCAGAACCGATTTAGACGTCCAGCTGGTTCATATGGTAGTGGACAAGATTTTAGTCATAGTTCTCTGATAAAAGGAATAGTGGCTATGGCTAGAATTGTGGAGAATAGTAGGGTTCCTGTTGATGAGAAACGGGCATACGATGCTTGGAACGTGACTCGTTACGCTACTAGCCTTACAGATAGAGTTAAACAGGGACAATCTCCACCAATTTGGACTGTGCCTCATCAAGGTAACTTTTGTTTACAAATGAATGGCCAGACTACTGACACTGGACAAGAAAAAAGTGTTTGTTTCTATGCATACATTCACACATCTCAGAATTCACCACTGTTAGTACCATCCCAGGGCACGTATTTTGTCTGCCACGATAGAGCGTATACGTGGCTACCGACGGATTTTTCAGGAACATGCTATATAGCCTTTCTTCTCCCCCCTACATACACTGCTCCTTCGGGACATCACAGAAACAGATATGGCAGAGGGATTATCGATTCTAAAGACACGCCAGGACAAGAGGGAGGTGATTTCCTTAAAGGATTTCTCCCTTTTTGGGGCCCAATGGCCAACAGTAGAAACATGAGACAATTGGTTTGTGTTGTTGAGACTACCATAGATGTCACTGTGGGAGCCTTGAGTAATCTCACAGCTGAACTTCAGGCGGATCGTCTCATGACATTGCAGAACCGGATTGCTCTGGATGTTATTCTTGCGGATCGTGGTGGAGTCTGTAAATTTATCGGATCTAGCTGTTGCATTTATATACCTGACGATGCCCCTACGGTATACCAAGCCATCTCTAAATTACATGTAATCTCCGAGTCGATTCATCAGGACGAAGGAGATTGGTCTTTAGTGGAATGGTTTTGGGGATTACTGTCCAAATGGGGATGGAAGGTATTAACATTCCTTGGAGTGGTTTTGGCCATCATTTTTTTCTGTTGTCTCTGTATGCAGTGTGGCCCCGCCATCTGTGATCTTTGTGCCACTATGTGTGTCCCAAAGCCTGTGCCACGGAAGACGGAGAGCATTAAAATGATGTTGCAGCAACAGCTTAATGACCTCATGGCCATTGACGTCGACTCAGATTAAAATGAGTCTGTGTGTCTTGCCTGAGTAATGGCAAAAGGAGGGTCTGAGGTAATTCAGTTTCCGATCCCGTTCGTATTTAGCCACCATTTTGTGTCTTTCCGCCATTCTGTGTTGCCCTCACTCAGGCGGCACGGTGACCGAAGTGTTGTTTTCCCTCATCCTACTGCAACGTGTCAAATAACCTCCTGATTCTGTTTATAGCTGGTGTCAGGATCCGGCCGACTCCACTAATCCTCGTCTGGTCTGACTGATTCCTGTTTCAACTATCTTTTTGGTTCGCACCATTCTTTCCTGACTTTATCTTATCCTCTGGCCTTCGCTATTCTTTATTCGTATTCTCTCATTTCACAACTGTCCTCCGGGGCATACAAATGTGTCCTGCCACCTGCAAGTCGACTTATAAACACTACCACTGATTAACTTGTGGGGAAGGGTGACAAACACAGTTGGGAGAGAGGCTTATTTGAGTTACTTAATATCTTGTTTTCACACTCTTCTCATTGGTTAACCCTGTATGCATTGGGAGTGTTCTTTGTGAATATGTGTGTTATAAAAGATTGTGCGCCACAAAGTAAAGTGGCAGTCTCCTAAGAACATACCGAGTGTACTTCTGGGACAACTGTACTTAGCTGCAGCTAATAAACCTTATCTTCTACGCCTAACGGAGTGTCCCGTGTCTCTGTTCGACAAAGCAGGTGAACTCAGGAGATTAAGGTGTACCCAGCGCCGCCAGGCCCATAAGGTTCTGGTTCTTCAGTAGAAGAGGACAACCTATCGGCTGGGCAAATTTCAGAGCCCAATATCATAACCAGAGCAACGGTTATGCGAGAGGACAGGGAAATTATAGCTTCTTTCCGCATGGGGGAAGAGGTCGAGGTCGTTCAAACAGAGGAAAAGGACTAAGGGCCATATTATCAAGGAACGGCGATAACATTATCGCTGCTTTAGCGGCAGGAAACTGCCGCTAAAGCGGCGATAATGGGCTTGATAATATGCCCTTGTAAATTCCCATAGAATCCCAGGTTCTGGTGTGAACCTGGGCTCCTATGGGAATTCACAAGGGCATATTATCAAGCCCATTATCACCGCTTTAGCGGCAGTTTCCTGCCGCGAAAGCGGCGATAATGTTATCGCCGTTCCTTGATAATATGACCCTAAGTCCAGGACAAGGTCAAAACCAGGGTGAGTATGAAGACTGATTCACTTTCTATCCCGAAAAGTGTAGGAGGAAGATTAAGGTATTTCAAAAGAAATTGGAGGAAGATAATGCAGGATACTTGGGTTTTAAAGCCTATCAAAGGGTATCTGATAGAATTCAACACAGTTCCAGTACAGTTAAAAGAACCTCACGAGTTGATTTTTCAAGATTTAATGGAGGTAGTGGAAAAGGAGGTGTGTCGAATGTTGGAAATAAATGTGATTGTGCTAGTGGAGGAAGTAAACAAAGGTTACATAAGTATTTTGTTCTTGGTAGAGTAAAAGGACAAAGGATGGAGACCAATGATTAATTTAAGAAGTTTGAATCAATTTGTAACTTATCGACATTTGAAAATGGAGGGTATTTACCTTTTAAGAGATATTCTTCAGGAGGGGATTGAATGGTGAAAATGGATCTGAAAGATGCATATTTTACTTTTCCAATAGCGAAAGACAGTCAGAAATTTCTGCAATTCATATTGGTGTCTTACAAAGGTAATTAAATCAGTGGTTGGTTTTTTTCTTAGAGAGAGGGATCAGGACGATCATTTATATCGAGAATATTTTGATAATGAGCCAGTAAATTGGGGAGATGAAGAAGCATTGAGATTTGGTAAGGAGTGTGCTAGGGGACTTTGGATTTGTGGTAAATCTGGAGAAATCAGTTTTGGTACCTGTGCAGAAGGTAGAATTTTTAGGTTTTCTAGTGCACACAATTGTGTGTCAATTATGTCTTCCGGAGAAGAAGGTATAGAAGATAAAGCAGGAGATTCATTCGGTAATAGGCAAAGAGAAAGTTTTTTGAAGTGAATAAGCTTGAGTGATTGGGTTACTATCCTCGCCAATTTAGGTAGTTTTTCCAAGTCCTTTGCATTACAGGGCCTTACAGTGTGTCAAAAGATCTAAATTGGCAAAGGGTTTAAGGGACGCAGATATGGTATCTATAACTATGGATGCAAGGTAAGAGTTGATTTGGTGGAAAGAAAACTGGGATGCCTGGAATGGGCAAGAGATTTTTGGAGAAAGGCCAGAGTTTGTGTTGGAGACCGATGCGAGCAATACAGGATGGGGTGCGTTTGGATTGGGACAAGAAACTGGAGGACTGTGGACCCCGTGGGATACAGAGAACCATATAAATTGTTTGGAGATGAGAGCAGGATTGCTTGCTCTGAAAAGTTTCAAAACAGGATTGGTAGGCAAATCGGTGTTGTTGAGAATGGACGTATCGGCTGTAACTTACATAAACAAGTTGAGAGGAACACGTTCAAAAGGACTAGCCAAATTAGCAAAGGAAATTTGGGAGTTTTGTTTGGAACACAAAATAGGTCTGAAGGCAGAATATTTACCAGGTGTCAAGAATGTGATGGCAGATTGAAATTAAAAGAACATGATAGATTACAGCGATTGGAAATTGAAGGAGGAAGTTTTCCAGAGACTTCTGCAAGACTTCTGTCCTCCTGGTCAGGGACCTGCTCTCCCGCCGCAGCTCCACTCCTAAGTGCTCTGCTTCCCAGGTAGGTGTTGAGGCCCTCCACCACCCGCAGACTCCTGCCTGCATCTCATCCCCGGTGGTCCAGTGGGAGAGCCTTGTTCTTCCACTGCTGGCCACTGTTGTCTCTGTCTGTCTTTGTGCCACTTTGCTTTCTGTCTGTGTGCCGTGTCTATCTTGTGCCACTTTGCCGTTTTATTGTGTTTTTTTCTGTCTCACTTGCGCCCGTGTCTGTCTTTGTGCTCCTTTCTGTATTTTCTGTCTCTCTTTGTGCCCGTATCTGCCTTGTGCCTTTTTCTGTTCTTTTGTCTCTCTTGTGGCCATTTTCTGCGTCTCTGCCCTTTCCGCCGCTGCTGCCCCCGCGGCCCCTCCCTCCCTGCCGGTTCCCGCTTCCCACCTCCCAACTGCGCTTCCCTCCCCGTCCTCTACTTAATGGCAGCCGCTGTGAGGGATTGTGAGCAAGACCTTTGATCTCATGGTCAGGGACCTGCTCTCCCCCCGCAGCTCTGCTCCTAAGTTCCACCGCTCCGGTACTGTGCTCTGCTTCCCAGGTAGGTGTTAGGCCCTCTGCCACCCGCAGGCTCCTGCCTGCACCTCATCCCTGGTTTTCCAGTGGGAGAGCCTTGCTCTTCTGCTGTCTGCTGTTGTTTCTGTCTGTCTTTGTGCCACTTTCCTGTCTGTCTGTGTGCACGTGTCTTTCTTGTGCCACATTGCCATTTTATTGTAGGTTTTTTTCTGTCTCTCTTGCGCCTGTGTCTGTCTTTGTGTCCCTTTCTGTGTTTACTGTCTCTCTTGTGCCCGTATCTGCCTTGTGCCTTTTTCTGTTCTTCTGTCTCTCTTGTGCCCGTTTTCTGTCTCTGTGCCCTTCCTGCCACTGCTGCCCCCACGGCCCCTCCCCCCTGTTGGTTCCCGCATCCCGTCACCCAGCTGTGCTTCCTTTCCCCCCTCCCCTACTTAATGGCGGGCGCTGCGCAATCCCGCAGTGGCCGCATGTAGCAGGCACACCACCGATGCGCCGCTGGGGCACACAGGCAAGCCCGTCTGCGACCCGACTATGGCCAGCGCCAGAAAGCCTGGATCTCTGACCCCCCTACCGCTACAACTCCTCCGCCCTCCTCGCACTCAACCCCGGATGAAACAACAACTGCTAGAGATCAATGCCGAACACCACCTACGGCCAGTTCTCCTGCATACACTGCTGACAATCCTTCTCAATCAACAGCCCCCTCACAACCGCTGAACCCACACCAGACTCCCGCACCATCGAAACCCTGACGTGCCTTCTTCACGGAAACATGGACCAATGCCACCTCCGCCCTGACATTGCCACCGCCAGAGGTCCTCATCCTCGGACCCTCATCCACTGCGTGGGACAGCTCCTGGTGGCCCCCTGCCCTCGAAATCCCACCCACCACGACCGACCACGACCGGAACCTCAGCATCATCCTAGACTTCTCTGTCACCTTGACCCGCCAGATCAACACCATCGCCTCCACCTGCTTCAACTCCCTCCGCATCCTCCACAAGACCTTCAAGTGGATCCCACCCGAATGCAGAAAGACTGTCATCCACGCACTCATAACCGGACTGGACCATGGCAATGCCCTGTACGCCGGTATCAACAAGACCCTGCTACACAAGCTCCAAACCATCCAGAATACCTCAGCCAGACTCATCCTCAGAACCCCATGACACAAGCACATGACCCAGCACCTACGAGACCTCTACTGGCTCCCCATCAAGAAGAGAGTAACCTCCAAGCTACTCACCCATGCCTACAAATCCCTCCACAACATCGGACCCAAATACCTCATCGAAAGAGTCTCCTTCCAAGTACCCAGAAGAAACCTCCGCTCCGCCGACCTGGCCCTGGCAGATACCCCATGCATCCGCAGAACCAGAGCAGGGTGAAAAGCCTTTTACGTCACAGCAAAGACCGGGAACAAGCTCCCAGTCAACATTAGAAGCTCCCTCAATCTGCACACCTTCAGGAAGAGCCTCAAGACCTGGTTCTTCGACTGATCCGGAGCTGCACCCCCTCATCCCCCCTGCTCCTTGAGACCCTCACGGGTGAGTAGCGTGCTTTATAAACCCCTGGTTGAATGATTGATTGATTGATTGATTTTGGAGCAGTTGGGACCTTTAAAAGTGGACCTTTTTGCTTCAAGATTAACCCACCAGTTGGAGAATTATGTGAGTTGGAGACTGGATCCAGGGGCAATGGCAGTGGATGCATTCTTGCAGGATTGGAGAGGGATGAAGGGTTATGCCATTCCCCCATTCTCTATGATTCAGAGGGTTCTACTAAATGTAAGGAGGCAGAAATACAAGTTAGTTTTGATTACCCCTTTTTGGAAGAATCAGGCTTCGTTTCCTTCGGTAATGGAATTACAAGTGAGAGAACCTCTATTGATCACTACATTCAGGGGTTTTTTGAGGAACGTGGAAGGGGGAGGACACCCTTTGGTGGAGTCGGGTTCTCTCATCCTTCTAGTATGGAAGATATAAGGTGTTCTAAACCGTTCTCAGCTCTTTCAGGAACAGCTGCAGAATTATTATTTGAGTCTTGGGCTCCAGGAACAAGAGAAGATATAGGGGAGCATGAAAGATATGGTTTTGTTGGTGCTTGAAAAGGGGTTTGGATCCCTTGGAGGCAGCTGACGTCCAAGTAGCAAATTTCTTATCACAGTTATTTGAGAAAGGGTTGTCTTACAGAACAGTGAAATGTTATAGGTCATCGGCTTCTGCTGGGCATTCTCTCAAACAAGGTGTTTCTATTGGTAGAGGTCCTTTGGTTTTTCGTTAAGCAGACCTCCGAATCCTAAATATAAGTCTTTGTGGGATGTAGATTTGGTTCTAAAGATGTTTGAAAGGTGGGCTAGCAATAAGTATTTGGATGCAAGGGAGTTATCTTGGAAGTTGGCAACTTTATTGTGTCTGATTTCTTTCAGAAGGGTATCCGATATCGAGGCATTGGACACATCTCATAGATTTTTTCAACCAAATGGCGTGCTTTTTGAGATATGCAGGAGAACGAAGACTATGACTGGTACTGTTTTTTATCAAAACTTTGATGAATGTCCAAGTTTATGTGAGGTGCGCTGTTTGAAGGAGTATGAAAGCATAATTTCGGATAAAAGCTGTGCAGGGGTGGATCAAGTATTGATCTCGTATGTGAAGCCATACAAAGCAGTTTCGAGTGCGACAATATTGAGATGGGTTAAGTGTTCCATGAAGAAGGCAGGTGTGGATGTGTCAAAGTTCACAGCACATTCGGTAAGAGGAGCTATGGCGAGTAAGGTGAGTATGTTAGGTGGTAGATTAGAAGATATTATGGAAGCAGCGGATTGGTCATCAGCTACAACGTTCGGGAGATTTTATTTTAAGTCAATAGAGCATGTTTCAAAATGTGTTTTAGAAAGCTTTAAACATGCATAATGCTAGCCTCCTGTCTTGACACACAATTGTGATTCCAAAAGGTTCACTGAATATAGAATCAAGATTTTATTAAATACAAGGAGACTCGCATTATCCCACCCACTCTTCCCTTTCGGTGTGGCAGTATTTGGATATTTAATGTGCAAGTTGTTGGTTTGTTTCCTTTTGGATAAACTCAAAGGAAATGGTTTTGTATGGTAATCTTGTTCATATGTTTCATTGTAGAGAGTTAAAAGAGGATACGTTTATATTAGGAGATTTGAAGAGTTGATGAAGAGCAAAAGAAAAGGGGAAGAAGATGGTGGTCGCATGCTATTTATGGACTGGAAGAATCTTTTGTTGTTTGTGATGTTGTAAGATTCCATGAGCTTTTAATGGTGCTGCTCAGAGGTGGGAAATAAAAGTTTAATGCATAATGCTAGCCCTCCTTGTCTTTAATAGAATCTCAATTCTATATTCAGTAAACCTTTTAGAATCGCAATTATCCTGCAAACTCCCATCTTTTCCCCAGCTGCATTACTTGCTCTCTTAAAATGCACCCATACATGTCTGTTCTTAACATATTAAAACCCAGATTTACTGAGCCTATCATATTAAGGCCCAGATTTACTAAGCGTTTATGCTGTCCTTGCAACAAGGTGACGCAAGTGCAATGCACAGGCTTCAGTAAGATTTACAAAGCCATGCAAGGGGCGATTGGTGCCACCTTGCATGACTTTATAAAGAAATGCAGCTGCTTGCGCTGCGTTGTGTTACATTTCATCGTCATAGGCGTTCCACAAGTGGAACATGGGCGTTCACATGAATCCACCCATAAAATCTGCCGCAATTCTAGATTTACTAAAGGCAATAAACCTGGGGGCAGATTTACAAGAAAGTGATGTATCTGTAGAGATGTGTCACTTTCCCTGCGCCACCCTGAGAAACCCTTGCACCACTGTGGAAACGCTGTATTTACAATACGGGACATCATGGCGCAAGGATTGACAGATGTGTCCGAAATTCTGACGCATCAGTTGGGGCAAAAGTCACGCATTGCTGGAGTCGTGTTGCAAGCACGACGCAACTCCAGCAATGCATTTTGAGGCCCATTCCCACTGCACTGAGTCACTTCTAACGCCTGCTTCAAGCAGGCATAAGGTTTTGACGCAGTGGCTTCCTAGAAGTGGTGCAGTGTAATCTTGTAGATTTCATTGCATCACTTTTACGAGGCTTTCCAACCTGGGAATGCCCACCCTGCATACAGGTATAATGTGACGCAGGGCTTTACAACGTGATGCATCTCCCTAGATGTGTCACGTTGTAAATTGGCCGCATTTTTTACGCCGCCGCTGCATCACAAAAGAGACGCAACTGCGGAGCAAAAGTGTTGCAATGGGCTTGTAAATCTGCCCCCTGGGATTGTGCCAAAAAACTGCACCTACCTGACAGCTTCCATACTGCATCACACACAGAAATAGGAAATTGCCTCAAAGGATTGTTAGGTCTCGCGAGCCAAAGGCTCGAAGAGACATTTTATAACTGGGCTTTTCAAAGTGCTGCCGTGGCCTAAAGCTACAGTGCACGTGAACGTGCACGCGCGCAGCGCCATGTGTCTTTCCTCCGTAGCGATCGTAATCACGATCACTTTCACTTTCGCGGGCTCCTCTGTTGCTGGTTTGTTGTTGTTAAACTAAGCTGTTTACACCAAAGGCATCACCCCCGTTCTGTGCTACTTTAGCAGTCAAGCGCTTTTAAAACCTCTAGGATTTTTCTTTTGCCATTTTATGCAACTGCTTTTTATTATTGCTAGGATTTCACGCAAAGCCACGTTGTGCTAGGTTAGTAGATCCGCCTCTGCATGTAAACGCTGTTCCCGCCCTGATATGCCCCCACTGCATTACATTAAGAGGGGGCTTGCTGCTATGCAATACAGAGCCAGACATTTTGCTTCAAATTATCAGCGCAAAACCTCTCTTTTGTTTGACAATTGGTGTTTGTTCTGCTTTGTGTCGCGCTAGAGTACTCCTAAAAGAATAGTCAATCTGAGCCTACCATTATGGGGTTTAAAAGTTTGGAGCCAACGTCGGTTTGCCAAATTGAGGAGTTTTGCCCACAATACACGTGTTGCTCTGCAGTGATGAGACAGCACGTCACGTCAGCTGCACGGCTCGAGCCAACAACAGGCAGTCTCTCCTCACGACTGCAACAGCCAAGTTGCGATAGGAGGGGCGCTGCTTACGAGCCCTGAGACAGCCGTGCGCGTGCACATCGCCTGTCCGGGCGCATGCCATCTCCTGTCCTGTCAGAACCCCTCGATCTCAGATGAGATTGCTGCACAGAAATCCATAGAAAACCAAGTTTCTCAAGCCCAGCAAATACCAATCCCCGAGCCTCCATACTCTCTCTCAAAATTTAACTTGACTTTGCGGCTTACTTGTAGTTTGCAAATGCATATAGGAATTACTAGGACGGCCCTAACAAATCTTTATCTAGAATGCACTTTTTGTAACTCTTACCATGAGGCAGCTGGCACTGTGATCGGCTAAATGACTGTGTACAGAAATTCTGGGAACAGACCTATTGTTTAGCTTCCATTTCTGTGTCACTTCAAAATTGGTAGTATTTCTGCTTTCACTTTTTCTCTAACAAGACGGATGGCAACAAGAAATAATGCCTCTTAGGGTCCAACTACAAATCTCCACAAGCCTGAAGAGACAAAGTGTGAGTGTATGCCACATGCTTGGCCATGATGTGGTGGAGTACACAATGACCACCTTCCCTGAGAGTAATGAGTGGTGAAGGCAATGGCCATTCCTGAAGTTTCACCTAACTATGAATACTGTACTTTTAGAGAATATGCAGTGTGGCACCCTAGATGCATTTTTTAGGCTTGTTTTGATGCAGATTGGAGTCTTAGGACTCAACTACCAGAAACCGTCATAGTGACTTTATAATCCCGCCGGGATTCCAGCACCCCCCTCTCCTAATACAACGAAGAACGAATGTGTATTTTACGTTCCTTCGCTATGCCGTACTTTATAATCATTTTTCAAAGGGAGCGATTCGTGTCCGTTGGTAGCGCCTATTACCGCAGCGCTACAAAACCGAATACAGGAGCTGCTGGTTTACACAGAAAACAAGATATTGATATTTCACCCATGTGTTTTCTTCGTGTGAGTTGTATAAAGTAGGCCCCTGTGGCATTAAATGGGTCTTGCACAGCTTGTCTGGTCTGCCACCGTGTGCGATCTCTTAGTCTTCGTAGTTGGGCTTGTTCGATTCACTGGCCCTATACCTTCATCCCACCCCTCCCAGTCTATACTTTAAACATGAGCATATTTCCACTTCAGTGCACAACATATAATTCCACATCATGCCACATACTATGCCACAGAATTTCACTCCATACAACATAATTCCACTCTGTGTCACATAATGCCTCTTCCCTTTCGCGCCACATAATTCAGCTCAACATATTTCCACTCAACTCAACACAATTCCTTGCCATGCGACACAATTGCACATCACATAAATCCATGCCACATAATTCTACTATATGCCACACACTTTCACTCCACACCACATAATTCCACACCACGTCACATAATTCCACTCCACATCACTTAATCCCACTCCACACATTTGCACTCCATGTCACACAGTGGCACTCCTCACAATTCCATGTCTCAAAATTTCACTCCATGGCACACAATTGCACGCCATACAATTTCACACCACACAATTCCATGCCACACAATTCCATGCCAAATAATTCTGCGCCACTTAAATCCAATCCATGGCATGTAATGCCATGCCACACAATTCAACTCGGTACAAAAGGGGGTGGTGATGGACGGAGCATCAGAACCAATCAAACACTCACACCCAGTCAACAGATCTGGGTTTGATCCATCACCATTCTTTAGCCCACTCTGCCACCCCAGTTCAGACATGGCCATATGCAAATCAGTCTGACCCTGTGCCTCATGGGAACAGTCCAGCCCGAACTGCCAAGCCATGCCTTCCCTGGACCGGAAACAAACTTCCTAGGACCGGTTTCTGGCATTTCAGCCGTCTTCAGCCAGGCTTGCTTGAATCCAGTGGCAAAGTGAGCAAGGGACTCACGTCTGAGCATACCCTGCCAACTTATGGCGAACAAAGCGGTACAAAAGGGGGTGGTGATGGACGGAGCATCAGAACCAATCAAACACTCACACCCAGTCAACAGATCTGGGTTTGATCCATCACCATTCTTTAGCCCACTCTGCCACCCCAGTTCAGACATGGCCATATGCAAATCAGTCTGACCCTGTGCCTCATGGGAACAGTCCAGCCCGAACTGCCAAGCCATGCCTTCCCTGGACCGGAAACAAGCTTCCTAGGACCGGTTTCTGGCATTTCAGCCGTCTTCAGCCAGGCTTGCTTGAATCCAGTGGCAAAGTGAGCAAGGGACTCACGTCTGAGCATACCCTGCCAACTTATGGCGAACAAAGCGGTACAAAAGGGGGTGGTGATGGACGGAGCATCAGAACCAATCAAACACTCACACCCAGTCAACAGATCTGGGTTTGATCCATCACCATTCTTTAGCCCACTCTGCCACCCCAGTTCAGACATGGCCATATGCAAATCAGTCTGATCCTGTGCCTCATGGGAACAGTCCAGCCCGAACTGCCAAGCCATGCCTTCCCTGGACCGGAAACAAGCTTCCTAGGACCGGTTTCTGGCATTTCAGCCGTCTTCAGCCAGGCTTGCTTGAATCCAGTGGCAAAGTGAGCAAGGGACTCACGTCTGAGCATACCCTGCCAACTTATGGCGAACAAAGCGGTACAAAAAGGGGTGGTGATGGACGGAGCATCAGAACCAATCAAACACTCACACCCAGTCAACAGATCTGGGTTTGATCCATCACCATTCTTTAGCCCACTCTGCCACCCCAGTTCAGACATGGCCATATGCAAATCAGTCTGACCCTGTGCCTCATGGGAACAGTCCAGCCCGAACTGCCAAGCCATGCCTTCCCTGGACCGGAAACAAGCTTCCTAGGACCGGTTTCTGGCATTTCAGCCGTCTTCAGCCAGGCTTGCTTGAATCCAGTGGCAAAGTGAGCAAGGGACTCACGTCTGAGCATACCCTGCCAACTTATGGCGAACAAAGCGGTACAAAAAGGGGTGGTGATGGACGGAGCATCAGAACCAATCAAACACTCACACCCAGTCAACAGATCTGGGTTTGATCCATCACCATTCTTTAGCCCACTCTGCCACCCAGTTCAGACATGGCCATATGCAAATCAGTCTGACCCTGTGCCTCATGGGAACAGTCCAGCCCGAACTGCCAAGCCATGCCTTCCCTGGACCGGAAACAAGCTTCCTAGGACCGGTTTCTGGCATTTCAGCCGTCTTCAGCCAGGCTTGCTTGAATCCAGTGGCAAAGTGAGCAAGGGACTCACGTCTGAGCATACCCTGCCAACTTATGGCGAACAAAGCGGTACAAAAGGGGGTGGTGATGGACGGAGCATCAGAACCAATCAAACACTCACACCCAGTCAACAGATCAGGGTTTGATCCATCACCATTCTTTAGCCCACTCTGCCACCCCAGTTCAGACATGGCCATATGCAAATCAGTCTGACCCTGTGCCTCATGGGAACAGTCCAGCCCGAACTGCCAAGCCATGCCTTCCCTGGACCGGAAACAAGCTTCCTAGGACCGGTTTCTGGCATTTCAGCCGTCTTCAGCCAGGCTTGCTTGAATCCAGTGGCAAAGTGAGCAAGGGACTCACGTCTGAGCATACCCTGCCAACTTATGGCGAACAAAGCGGTACAAAAGGGGGTGGTGATGGACGGAGCATCAGAACCAATCAAACACTCACACCCAGTCAACAGATCTGGGTTTGATCCATCACCATTCTTTAGCCCACTCTGCCACCCCAGTTCAGACATGGCCATATGCAAATCAGTCTGATCCTGTGCCTCATGGGAACAGTCCAGCCCGAACTGCCAAGCCATGCCTTCCCTGGACCGGAAACAAGCTTCCTAGGACCGGTTTCTGGCATTTCAGCCGTCTTCAGCCAGGCTTACTTGAATCCAGTGGCAAAGTGAGCAAGGGACTCACGTCTGAGCATACCCTGCCAACTTATGGCGAACAAAGCGGTACAAAAAGGGGTGGTGATGGACGGAGCATCAGAACCAATCAAACACTCACACCCAGTCAACAGATCTGGATTTGATCCATCACCATTCTTTAGCCCACTCTGCCACCCCAGTTCAGACATGGCCATATGCAAATCAGTCTGACCCTGTGCCTCATGGGAACAGTCCAGCCCGAACTGCCAAGCCATGCCTTCCCTGGACCGGAAACAAGCTTCCTAGGACCGGTTTCTGGCATTTCAGCCGTCTTCAGCCAGGCTTGCTTGAATCCAGTGGCAAAGTGAGCAAGGGACTCACGTCTGAGCCTACCCTGCCAACTTATGGCGAACAAAGCGGTACAAAAGGGGGTGGTGATGGACGGAGCATCAGAACCAATCAAACACTCACACCCAGTCAACAGATCTGGGTTTGATCCATCACCATTCTTTAGCCCACTCTGCCACCCCAGTTCAGACATGGCCATATGCAAATCAGTCTGATCCTGTGCCTCATGGGAACAGTCCAGCCCAAACTGCCAAGCCATGCCTTCCCTGGACCGGAAACAAGCTTCCTAGGACCGGTTTCTGGCATTTCAGCCGTCTTCAGCCAGGCTTGCTTGAATCCAGTGGCAAAGTGAGCAAGGGACTCACGTCTGAGCATACCCTGCCAACTTATGGCGAACAAAGCGGTACAAAAAGGGGTGGTGATGGACGGAGCATCAGAACCAATCAAACACTCACACCCAGTCAACAGATCTGGGTTTGATCCATCACCATTCTTTAGCCTACTCTGCCACCCCAGTTCAGACATGGCCATATGCAAATCAGTCTGACCCTGTGCCTCATGGGAACAGTCCAGCCCGAACTGCCAAGCCATGCCTTCCCTGGACCGGAAACAAGCTTCCTAGGACCGGTTTCTGGCATTTCAGCCGTCTTCAGCCAGGCTTGCTTGAATCCAGTGGCAAAGTGAGCAAGGGACTCACGTCTGAGCATACCCTGCCAACTTATGGCGAACAAAGCGGTACAAAAGGGGGTGGTGATGGACGGAGCATCAGAACCAATCAAACACTCACACCCAGTCAACAGATCTGGGTTTGATCCATCACCATTCTTTAGCCCACTCTGCCACCCCAGTTCAGACATGGCCATATGCAAATCAGTCTGACCCTGTGCCTCATGGGAACAGTCCAGCCCGAACTGCCAAGCCATGCCTTCCCTGGACCGGAAACAAGCTTCCTAGGACCGGTTTCTGGCATTTCAGCCGTCTTCAGCCAGGCTTGCTTGAATCCAGTGGCAAAGTGAGCAAGGGACTCACGTCTGAGCATACCCTGCCAACTTATGGCGAACAAAGCGGTACAAAAGGGGGTGGTGATGGACGGAGCATCAGAACCAATCAAACACTCACACCCAGTCAACAGATCTGGGTTTGATCCATCACCATTCTTTAGCCCACTCTGCCACCCCAGTTCAGACATGGCCATATGCAAATCAGTCTGATCCTGTGCCTCATGGGAACAGTCCAGCCCGAACTGCCAAGCCATGCCTTCCCTGGACCGGAAACAAGCTTCCTAGGACCGGTTTCTGGCATTTCAGCCGTCTTCAGCCAGGCTTGCTTGAATCCAGTGGCAAAGTGAGCAAGGGACTCACGTCTGAGCATACCCTGCCAACTTATGGCGAACAAAGCGGTACAAAAAGGGGTGGTGATGGACGGAGCATCAGAACCAATCAAACACTCACACCCAGTCAACAGATCTGGGTTTGATCCATCACCATTCTTTAGCCCACTCTGCCACCCCAGTTCAGACATGGCCATATGCAAATCAGTCTGACCCTGTGCCTCATGGGAACAGTCCAGCCCGAACTGCCAAGCCATGCCTTCCCTGGACCGGAAACAAGCTTCCTAGGACCGGTTTCTGGCATTTCAGCCGTCTTCAGCCAGGCTTGCTTGAATCCAGTGGCAAAGTGAGCAAGGGACTCACGTCTGAGCATACCCTGCCAACTTATGGCGAACAAAGCGGTACAAAAGGGGGTGGTGATGGACGGAGCATCAGAACCAATCAAACACTCACACCCAGTCAACAGATCTGGGTTTGATCCATCACCATTCTTTAGCCCACTCTGCCACCCCAGTTCAGACATGGCCATATGCAAATCAGTCTGACCCTGTGCCTCATGGGAACAGTCCAGCCCGAACTGCCAAGCCATGCCTTCCCTGGACCGGAAACAAGCTTCCTAGGACCGGTTTCTGGCATTTCAGCCGTCTTCAGCCAGGCTTGCTTGAATCCAGTGGCAAAGTGAGCAAGGGACTCACGTCTGAGCATACCCTGCCAACTTATGGCGAACAAAGCGGTACAAAAGGGGGTGGTGATGGACGGAGCATCAGAACCAATCAAACACTCACACCCAGTCAACAGATCTGGGTTTGATCCATCACCATTCTTTAGCCCACTCTGCCACCCCAGTTCAGACATGGCCATATGCAAATCAGTCTGACCCTGTGCCTCATGGGAACAGTCCAGCCCGAACTGCCAAGCCATGCCTTCCCTGGACCGGAAACAAGCTTCCTAGGACCGGTTTCTGGCATTTCAGCCGTCTTCAGCCAGGCTTGCTTGAATCCAGTGGAAAAGTGAGCAAGGGACTCACGTCTGAGCATACCCTGCCAACTTATGGCGAACAAAGCGGTACAAAAGGGGGTGGTGATGGACGGAGCATCAGAACCAATCAAACACTCACACCCAGTCAACAGATCTGGGTTTGATCCATCACCATTCTTTAGCCCACTCTGCCACCCCAGTTCAGACATGGCCATATGCAAATCAGTCTGACCCTGTGCCTCATGGGAACAGTCCAGCCCGAACTGCCAAGCCATGCCTTCCCTGGACCGGAAACAAGCTTCCTAGGACCGGTTTCTGGCATTTCAGCCGTCTTCAGCCAGGCTTGCTTGAATCCAGTGGCAAAGTGAGCAAGGGACTCACGTCTGAGCATACCCTGCCAACTTATGGCGAACAAAGCGGTACAAAAAGGGGTGGTGATGGACGGAGCATCAGAACCAATCAAACACTCACACCCAGTCAACAGATCTGGGTTTGATCCATCACCATTCTTTAGCCCACTCTGCCACCCCAGTTCAGACATGGCCATATGCAAATCAGTCTGACCCTGTGCCTCATGGGAACAGTCCAGCCCGAACTGCCAAGCCATGCCTTCCCTGGACCGGAAACAAGCTTCCTAGGACCGGTTTCTGGCATTTCAGCCGTCTTCAGCCAGGCTTGCTTGAATCCAGTGGCAAAGTGAGCAAGGGACTCACGTCTGAGCATACCCTGCCAACTTATGGCGAACAAAGCGGTACAAAAGGGGGTGGTGATGGACGGAGCATCAGAACCAATCAAACACTCACACCCAGTAAACAGATCTGGGTTTAAATGGGTCTTGCACAGCTTGTCTGGTCTGCCACCGTGTGCGATCTCTTAGTCTTCGTAGTTGGGCTTGTTCGATTCACTGGCCCTATACCTTCATCCCACCCCTCCCAGTCTATACTTTAAACATGAGCATATTTCCACTTCAGTGCACAACATATAATTCCACATCATGGCACATACTATGGCACAGAATTTCACTCCATACAACATAATTCCACTCTGTGTCACATAATGCCTCTTCCCTTTCGCGCCACATAATTCAGCTCAACATATTTCCACTCAACTCAACACAATTCCTTGCCATGCGACACAATTGCACATCACATAAATCCATGCCACATAATTCTACTATATGCCACACACTTTCACTCCACACCACATAATTCCACACCACGTCACATAATTCCACTCCACATCACTTAATCCCACTCCACACATTTGCACTCCATGTCACACAGTGGCACTCCTCACAATTCCATGTCTCAAAATTTCACTCCATGGCACACAATTGCACGCCATACAATTTCACACCACACAATTCCACGCCACACAATTCCATGCCAAATAATTCTGCGCCACTTAAATCCAATCCATGGCATGTAATGCCATGCCACACAATTCAACTCAACATAATTCGGCTCCATGCCACATAATTCCACGGCACGTAATTCCACTCAACACCACACAATTAATTACCATGTCACATAATTCCACTCCATGCTATATGATTTCCACTCCACTCAGTGACACTCCATGTCACCCAATTGCACTCCACATCACACAATTGCATTTCACGCCACACAATTCCACTTTGCACAATTCCACTCCAGTCAACACAATTACACTCCGTGCAACACAATTCTGCACCACACAATTCAACTCCATGCCACCTAATTGCACTCCACCCTCATATTTCCAATCCAAGCCACATAATTCCACTCCATGTCGCATAATTCCAATCCTCTCAATGCCGCACAATACCATGCAAAACAATTCCATGCAACACAATTCTTCTCCACATAATTTAACGCCACCTAATTCTACTCTACACCACATAATTCCACTAGTCAACACCCCACAATTCCATGCCACACAATTCAACTCCATGCCACATAATTTCACTCCATGCAACATCACATGACTCAACATCATGCTACATAACTCCACTCCATGAGACATAATTCCACTCCATACCACATAATTCCACATTGTACCACACTGTACCACCGAAATGTAATCTCCCCAAACCAACATAATTTCACACCACACAATTCCACACCACACAATTCCATGCCAGACCATTCTATGTCACATCTCATAATTCTACTCCACGGAGCATTCTTCCACTCCTTGCCACCTAATTCTATGCCACACCACTTGAATTCAAACCATGTCACATAATTCCACTTCACGCCACTGAATTCCTCTCCACACAATTGCACACCACGTCACATAATTGTAGTTCACGCCACACAGTAACATGTCTATCTCAGTGAATGCAAAATAATTCCACTCCACATAATTCCATGCCACATAAAGTGCTCTCCACTTCTCATAAATCCACACCACATAATTCCATTCCATGGCACACAATTCCATGCCACATAATTCCATACCACACCCCATAATTCCACACCACATCACATAATTCCACTCCATCCCCATACTTCCTCTCCGCAGAATTGCACTCCATGTCACACAATTGCATACCACGCCACACAATTCAGTGTCTCACAATTTCCCTCAACACCCCACAATTCTAGGCCACACCACACAAATCCACACCAATTAATTCCATGCCATACCACATAATTCCACTCCATGGCACGTAATTCCATGCCACATAATTCCACTCCACTATTAATGAATCCACTCAATAACATAATTCCACTAAGCGGCACATAATTCTACTCCACCACATAATTTCATTCCATGCCACATGTTTCCACTCCATTCCATGACACATACTTCCATTCCTCTCAACACAATTCCATGCCACACAATTCCATGCCACACAATTCCACTCCACACAATTCCACACCACACCATATAATCCTACTCCTCGCCATGCCAACTAATTCCACACCACATCCCTTAATTCCACACCATGCCACATAATTTAACTCCAGGTAACATAATTCATTTCCATACAATTGCAGTCTATGCCACACCACGCCAATCAATTCCACATCTCACAATTCAGCTCCATGCCACACAGTTCCAAGCCACTCAACATACTTTCATGCCACATAATTTCACCCCACACATCATAATTTCACTCTGCATATTTCCACTCTACTTGACACCACGTAATTCTACTCCCCTCTACATTTGCAGAACAAGCATTTGCAATGCAATAGGTCTCGCATTTACGCAAGTTTGAGCTATTCACATTACAAATAACAATGCCTTTTATTTTTGTTTTCTTTTTTAAAATTAAAATACAAGGCAGTGTCATTTACAATGCCAATAGCTTAAACTCGTGTAAATGCGAGACCTATTGCATTGCAAATGCTTGTTTTTGATATGCTTTCCTGCACAAAGCAATCCTGCCTGTCACACAGCTACCCTTGCATCATGGTGCAAGGCTGCCTGCTGGCTAGGTAGCACACAGCGCTAGGAAGGAGCATATATGGCACATTTCTGCTCTCTCTGTTTCACACAAAGCGTTGCCTGCTGCCCTCTGTTGCGTGACACAATAGAAAATATGGCTCCAAATTTCCACTTTTTCGTTGTATGCCCTGTTGGGATTTTTTGAATGGACAATTTCTAAATGATCAAAAAGTAATTTTCTGAGAATCGGTTTCTTTTACAATTTACTGCTGACTGAAGACAAAGAAGCAATTCTATCAACGTCAAGAAGGGAAATGGAGCGGACCCAGCTCCGGAAACAGAGCCTCTGAAAGCAGCCCTTGTCCCCCAGTTCCTGATTCTCATTCCACGCACGCGTTCCCACAGTTTCACATGCTGATTAGAGCAGAGCTCTACGCTTCACGCTCGTGCACCCTCGCTACCGAGCTCTTTCATTTAAACACGGGCAAATTAATGACTCGCTTCCCCTTTCATGGGATCACAAACTCAATTACGGTTCAAAGGATCGTTACGGAAAAATGACACTAACTGATAGGGCTGGAGAGATGACTCACCTCCAACATACTATGAATGGCGACCAAGGCATGGCGTGTTTTCTGGTTACATTCATTTATAGGCTCTACATTAGTTCACTTTCACTTCCTTGACAACATACAATTGGATCATAACAGAGGGCCTCATTTATGAAAAGTGACGCATCACTGCGTGAAAACAGTGATGCGTCACTTTTCACTGCGCCCTCCCTGCGACTCCAGTGATGCGTCATATTTACAGTATGACGCATCATGTCGCAAGGAGTCACAGATACGTCAGTATTTCTGACGTATCTGTAGGCGCAAAAGTGACGCATTGCTGGAGTGTGTCACAAAAGTGACGCAACTCCAGCAATGTGTCCTTTCACATGGGGCAAGCCCCATGTGATAGGGCCTGCTTCAGTCTTATGCCTGCTGTGAGGCAGGCGTAAGATATTGACGCATTTGCACCCTAGAAGTGGCGCAGTGAAATCTCGTAGATTTCACTGCGTCACTTCTACGATGCTTACTTACGTGGGAACGCCCACCCTGCATACATTATACCTGACGCAGGTATAATGTAGCGCAGGGGTTTGCAAAGTGACGCATCTAGGTAGATGCGTCACTTTGTAAATATGGCGCATCATGGCGCATGTTTTACGCCACTGGTGCGTCACAAAAAGTGACGCACCGGTGGCGCAAAAGTGACACAGGGGCTCATAAATGAGCCCCATTATATTTAACCTTACACCTGAAGCTACATTTACCCCATTATATGCCAAAACACCCCAATAGTAACTGAAACAGTTTCCCTTTGCTAATCAGGGTACTTGCCACTCCCACTGTGGTGCAATGTGAAATAAGCAGCAAGGGTAGTCGTACTTAAAAAATCCTTGCTTAATTCACCAAAGCAACCACTATCCTTTCAGGCAGAGCAATTACCACCATCATGGTGTGACATTTCAACTCTCCTGTTTCTCGAGCATTATCATGGAGGAAATCATGTATGACACTGCCTTAAGGCAGTTGAGCCACCGGAACTTGCAGCATGTTTCTGCACTGTGGCAGCAAATCAGGTAAGTGGACATCAACTCCTGCTTAACAGCTGCAATGGATGTATGGTCACAATTTCCCTTGCACTTTAACCATTGGCCAAGCTACATCTCCTGTGGCAGTGTTGTGTAGTGATATAGGGCCTCATGTAGGTAAATAATATTTACCGATTCTTAAATACCGAACCGTACCGAATCGGTATTTAAGAATCGGTAAGTTATATGTAGGTAACAAGTCGGTAACATTTACCGAATCGGTAACATTCGGTATTTTCCGAATCGGAATTTACCGATTCAGTAAATACCGCGGTGGTATTTACCGAATCGGTAAATACCAAGGTGGTATTTACCGAATCGGTAAATACCGAATCGGAAAATACCGAATCGGAAAAACGAAATCACATGACTGTTTGAAACAGCCAATCCTGTGCAACCAAACCCCACCCAAGTAGGAAGTGGCCACACCCAGGCAGGTGCACTCAATCAACAGACTCAGGAGAGGCTTGGAGTGCAGAGGAGAGGCAGGGAGCCAGTGGCTGATTGTTGAGACCAAACTACACTATGTCCAGCCAGAGGACAGGAGGGGAAAGGAGGCGCAAGGTGAAATTCAGCCCCAAGGAACTCCAGGTGCTAGTGGAGGAGGTGGTGAGGCAGCACCAGAAGCTATTTGGGAGGCAATCCCTGCAAGTGGCAGAGTGTGAGAAGCGCACCATTTGGCTGGCAATCCGAGCGCAGGTAAATGCCGTGGGAGTGACCCACAGGGACATAGACGTTCTAAAAAAAACGCTGGTACGACCTGCGCATCGTGACTAAGAGGAAGATGGGGGACATCCAGAAGGAGGCCAGCCGGACAGGAGGTGGAACTAACAGGGCACCTGCCCTCACCGAACTGGAGGAGCTGGTGCAGTCGACAATCGAGCCCGAGAGTGTCGTGGGCCTTGGGGATGCCGACAGCTCTGCCAGAGCCGCCACCCAACAAGGTAAGAGGAATGCACAGCAATGTAGCCCCCCCTACCCCTATCCCACATCCCCCAATGTGAAATGAGTATCCCACTCTAGTCCATGTGTTACTGCAGACAGGCAATGCATTATGGGAGATGTAGTCAGGGATCCCCCACCATGAACAGAATAGCACAGAACAATGATGCATGGTACAGACATTAGCCTAAAGCAGACAGAGGACAATGTGAGAGTGTTAGAACAATTTATTGTCATGCTTGCAATGCATGCCTTCAGGTACACTGAGCTGATGTTGCATTTCTGTCCACAGACGTAACATCGCACAGGACTGCAGATGGCACAGGAGAGGGGGCACACCGTCAATCCAGTTCAGCTACGGGCAGCACAAGTTCTGGCCAGAGAGCGTTGCCACTGCCACCATCCCCAGTACCTGAGCCAGCATCCCCAGTACCTGAGCCTGCATCCCCAGTACCTGAGCCAGCATCACCACTCCTGCTGGAGTCACCGGCCACATCACCGCCCGCAATAGTGAGGTCGAGGAGGCGTGCTGCTGCCAGGCTGCGCGTGTTGCACACATCTTCTGATGACAGCAGGGGCCCGGAGCCAAATACAATGCCCCAGGATGGGAGACATACCACTGGGCCCTCCACCTCACAGGGAGACGACACGGGTGCAGGACGGCGCCGCAGGTCGCGTGAGCAAAGTCCACCACCAATCCATCTCAGCCATGGGGTCTTTGGGGGCCTTGAGGCCAACATGTTAAAACAACAGCGCCTGCAAACAAAGGCAGTAATTTCAGTACAGCGGCCTGTGCGGGGACTCAGAACAACATTCAGACACATGGACAGGAACATCGGCGCTATGGCGGCGGGGATTTCTGACATGGCAGCGGGCCTGCGGGACGTCTCACAGTCCATGCAGCTGTTGTGCAGCAAGTTGGACGCAGAGAGAGCTGCAAGGCCCCAGGAACGGCAGAGGGGAGACAGGCACACCAGGGCACTCAACCGCCTGGCAACTGCAACATCACTTCTCTGCCGGCGCTCAGTGAACATGCAGGAGGGCCTGACACACTGCAGCAGCGACGTCACTAGGGGGATGGTGCAGGTCACCAGTGCCCTGGAGGTCCTATTGACCAGTCAGGCGGCCACAAGTGGTGCAGGGGATGCTGCTGAAAGCATGGACACCAGCAGCAGGAGCAGCATCACACCCCCCATCCCAGAAGACGCAGGAGCAGCAGGCGGCATGGGGCTGGCACCAGTGAGGAGGCTGAATCCGTGCCATCTCACAATGTAGCGCGTGGCCGCAAACTTTGATGCTGCACCGCGTAGCAATAGACTATTGGGTGACGTAACCCTGGTCTTCACACTTGTGAATGTGCAATGTTACCTGATTTGCATTATCTTGGTTTCGTGGCGTAGTGGCGCATTATTAAACTACTACATGACAACCAACAACTGCCTGTGTCCCCTTACTTACTCAGAAATAGTTGCATGTGATCTCTGCCCGTCTCACTCTCCCATCTGTTGCTGTTGGCACTCCATCTGCATTGGCCTCTGGCTGTCCTGAATCATCCTCATTGTCCTCAAAATCTGGCGAGTTCCACCTCTGTACCTCTCTTCGTGGCAAGGTTGTGCAGCATTGCCCAAGTGGCGATGATCTTGCAACAGATGATGGGTGTGTACTGGCGTGCGCCTCCGCTCTTGTGGAGGCAGCGGAACCTGCTTTTCAGTAGTCCAAACGTGCGCTCCACCACGTTGCGAGTTGATTTGTGTGCCACGTTGTATCGTCTCTCACTGTGGGTTGATGGGTGTAGGTAGGGAGTGAGGATGAGTGAGCGGACGGCATATGCACTGTCGCCTGGGTGAGTGAAAGGGAACCATCAGTCACATGCCTCAATACACTTAGATTTGCTAGTTTCATGGTGCGTCACTGTTACTTACCTAGCAGGTATCCCTCTCCAAATTCTCCGGCAAGCAGTCGTGTGTAGATCCCACTGTTCTGGAAGATGTATGAGTCGTGGGTGCTCCCAGGAAACTTGGCAACAATGTCAGTGATGATGTTCCCTGCATCGCAGATAACCTGCACATTGATGGAGTGGGTGGACTTTCTGTTTCTGTAGATGTGCTCAGTGGCAGCTGGTGGGCAGATTGGGATGTGTGTGCCATCAATACAGCCAATTACATGGGGGAACTGTGCCATGCGATAAAAGTCAGTTTTAGTTTTCTGCAGGTCAGCCTGTGTGTTTGGGAAGCTGATGTAGTGGTGCATTCTCTGCATCATGGCATCCAGGAACTTCCTGAAGAAACTGGACAGGCAACTCTGGGATACACCGCCCACCGCAGCTATCACCACCTGGTAACTGCCAGATGCGAGGAGATGTAGGCTGCAGAGTACCTGCACATGTGGTGGTATGGCATGCGCCCTTGGTGTTGGCTGGTCCAGGAGTGGGTGCAGGTCCCTTATCAGGTCCATGATGGTTTGGGGGTGTAGCCTGTACCTTTCATGTATCTCATCCTCAGTCAGTTGGAATAGTGTGATGCGCTGTCTGTAAATTCGTTCCTCCCGTCTCCAAATCCTCAGTCCTGCTGCCTGTAGACGTAGACGCCTTGCAATGACATACAGAGCGGCCATGTTGTCCACGCTGATGCATTTTGGGATTTCTTTTATGCACTGTTGATGATTACCACCTGCTTTCAATCTGTGTTAATTACCGACTCTTAATTACCGAATTTCATCGATTTCTAAAATACCGAATTTACCTACATGTCTTTTTCCGTTTTACCACTTCATATTTACCACTTCATATTTACCGAATCGGTAAACATGTATTCGGTAAATATGAATCGGTATTTTAGAACTCGGTAAATATGAATCGGTATTTACCGCTTCATATTTACTGATTTAAGGTTTTTGCCCTCCTACATCTCACTTGACTAAATACCGGTCGGTAACGGGAAATTTACCGAATTTCGGCCGTTACCGACCGGTATTTGGCTACCTACATGAGGCCCATAGTGTGTTGTGACTGACTCACCCCAAACATTCCTCCTAAGTATGCCAGTTGTGTATTAGACGTGTTCTATATGGGAGGGGTATGGTACTGGGGCTTTCTTTCTTTTTATTATGTATGGTACCCTAGGTTTGCAAAGTGCATTTTAATGATTGCTAACATGGATGTACTTTCTTTGGCGTGGTTTTCCCCAAATGTTTGCCTTCAATCCTCCTGTTTTTGCTGGGTGCGTTGTTGTTGGCCTTGGGTTTCTGCACACCTTTCCAGTGCTAAAGTGCTTGTGCTCTCTCCTTTAAACATGGTAGCATTGGCGGACACCCAACTGGCATATTTAATTTACTTATAAGTTCCTAGTAAAGTAGTACTAAATATTCTTCAGACCTGTCAATCAAATACTACTACTAGTGGACCTGCAACAATCATTGTACCACCCACTTAAGTAGCCATTTTACGTGCCCCAGGCCTACTATTAAAGTTTGTGTTTGCAACTTTAAACTGCCATTTCAACCTGGCAAGATAAACCTCTTGCCAGGCCAAGACTCCCTTTCTAATGCATATAGGTCACTCCCAGGGTAGCCCCTATACAGCCAAGAGGGAAGGGTGCCATGTATTTAAGAGGTTGGAAATGTGCTTTTAAGTTTTACATGTGCTGGAAGTGGAAAATTCCTAAATTCGTTTTTCACTACTCTGAGGCCTACCTGTCCCATAGGACATTATTGGGTTAACTTATTACATTTAATAAGTGGTAACTTTCAATTGGGAGCAGATTGGAATATCGAGTTTGGTGTATATGGAATTCTAATTTAGACAACTCTTTAATGGTAAAGTCGGATTACAAGTCACAATTTTGAAAATGACACTTTTAGAAATAAAAAGAACAGATGATGGACTGAATGCTGAACAATGCACACATACACCCCCAGTCACAGATCTGGGTTTAACCTATCACTTTTTTTTGTTTGCTCACCACACCACCCCAGCATGGGCTTAACCATATGCAAATCAGTCTTGACCCTGCTTCTCATGGGAACAGTCCAGCCCAAACTGCCAAGCCAGGTCCTCCCCAGACTGGAAACAAGCATCATGGGACCAGTTTCGGTAAACACTGGATTTAACCCAGATCTGCATCTGGGGTGAATGTTTGATTTGTTTAGCATTCCGTACATAATTTGTGTGCACAGCAACTTTTGGAAAGTTAGTATTTTCTTGTCCTAACCATTTAATGCCTGTATCATGGGTCACATGCCAAGTGTAGCTAGCAGTTGGTCTTTGTGTATTGCTCCTAGACAGCGAGACAAAGAGGAACAGACTTTGGGCATCTCTGACTTGATGGGTGGCGAAGCTGTCGCCTACTACACTTGCACATCACAAAGGCTCTGCCTGACCACACTCACAAAGGGTTCGACTCGGAGGCAGGACATTCCAGACACCTCTGGGGACGGAAACTTCCAGAACCTTCTCCTACTTCAAAGTAGGCACCAGGTACAAATATTGGACCATCAGACCCAGCTCTTCAGTACACCTTTGTACCCGTGGATACTATAGAAGAAAGACTACTTTGCTGCTCAGCTGCCAGGAGGACTGCTACCCTACTGCCCTGCTGAGTGCGCCCTGCTTGCTGAGAAGGAAGGTTGGACCTGCATCCTTCATCCCAGACTGAAGTGAGTCCAAGAGTCAGCTGACTGACCTCCTCTTCTGAGCTACAGGGACATAACAAGTTCCAGAGGCCTCTCTGCAACTGCCAAATTGACTTGCTGACTGGTCCTGCCTGGGCCCTGCTGGCCTCGGTCTGCCTCTGCTGGAGAGTGTCCCTGATTCCCAAGAGGTGCCCCTCAGGTTCTCGACTCTTGGTGTGGCATCAGTTGAACTCCCCCTTTAAAGAAAGGAGAACTCCTGAAGTTTTGAGAGTTTTTAACCATGAACGGGCCTGTTCGCGCTGAGATCTTTCTGCCCACGCCAACTGCCAATGCAAAGGTCTGGTGAACCCGTCTCTTAGCACTACAGCAACCGTCACCAACAATCCCCAAAAGGAGAACTGCACTTTGCACTACAGCATCGAATGCCCATGGTGATTGCCAATGCGAAGCTCCAGCAATGACCATTTGTGACACCTGACAGGACCTTCAACTACAGTGACGACTGTCCACGATGCCCAGCCTGCTCATCGCACTACAGGTTTGGACTCTAGAAGGTAACTTTTTCAGCATAACTAACCTGGTCCCTGTATCTGGTCCGTACTCCATCGGGGTCAGCCTGAACTTGTGACTTTCACACGGTCTTGCACAACCAGACAGCTGCGACTAACGCCTTGTGCTTTTAGGTGCTTTACTTATCTAAAATCTTTAAAATGCGTATTTCAGATTGTACTGATTGGATTGTTCTTCGCTTTGATTGTAAATAATTTCTTAAATTTTAGTATATTTTTCTACGTTTTCTTTTATTGCTTTTCACTGTATTACTGTTTGAAGTGCTTCATAAATACTTTACACATTGTCTCTAAAAATAAAGCTGACAGCTTTATGCCAAGCTACCAGAGGGTTGAGTGCAGGTTAATATGGGGTCTGCTTGTGTTTCACTCTGACATGAATTGTAACAGTAACTCAATTTCCTACATTCCCCATTCCTGCAAGTCTCCTTGCACTGATCTCTTCTCCCATCTCCATGACTCAGCTCTTGTAAACACGGTGTGTGTTTCTCATTTTAAAATTACTTTCACCTGAATGGAGGAGGACTCTTTGTGTTATTTTCCTGGATCAAGCTGTTTCTAAGGGGCCAGTCTGTGCAAAGAGAGTGGCAGCCGAAAAAGAACTGTGGTCAAGGGCAAGGGCACAAAGAAAAAGCCTCAACCAAAGAGATGGGCAGCCTGCCCATAGACACACCCTGTGTAGTGCCTTGGCACCAAGAGCAGTGCCCAACACTATTCACTGACTGGTTTCAGGCAGGGTCTGAGACAGAGACTTAAACCCAATGCTCGTTAAGGGACCCCTGCGTTCACTATAGTAACAAGTTTAAACTGTGTATATTTTAATATAGCAATTTCCATAGGACCAAACTTAATATGCGTGAAGATCCATTAGGTATTTGTGGGTCTCTCAAAAAGCTCAAACGTGGCTTTCAGCCTGAGCAGACAACTGCCATTGGGGACGCGCTGGGCTTCATTCTGTAATGCCGTGAGGGGAACGGCTGTACTCACCTACATCACCTTGCACAGCTGCATAGCCGTGAGGGGAACGGCTCAGCCTTCACGCCACTGCATCGCCGGGACCAGCCGTGAGGGAGAACGGCTCGAAAGAACTTCAGTTCCCAGCAGGCATTGCTGGGCGCCTAAGGAGGGCGTCATCACAGGGCATCTGAAGACCCTGTAAATCCAGAGCGGCCCTCACGTGGCACGGGACGCACGCGGGCGTGCCCGGGCACTGCCCGGGCAAAGCCCGGGCCAAGGGTTGGCCCATCTGCACCCGTCCGAGCCCTGAAGAGGCCGGGCTGGTCTACCCCTCCAATGTTAACCTTGGAGAACTGGGCTAAAGTTGGATCAAAGTAAGTCCGCACTAACGTAGACAGCCATTAGTGATCCTTTAGCTGTCTGCTTCGTTCTGCCCACTTGCTGACTACGGCGGACCCCTGACATCTGTATCTGGATTCTTATTGGCAGGTGAGCGTGGTTTTTATCGTGTCAGTTCTACACAGTTAAAGTTCAACACTGCAGTAATAATGGGGGAGAAGAGTGGGAGCTCCTGTACCCGTCCCACCACAAGTATAAACAGTATGTTAGATCGTGCTGTAATCTTTGTTGCCAATGAAATTGAACATGTGGAGAGGCGCCTATCTATGGGGACCGTGTCTGGTCAGGTTGGGCCTTTGCTGGAGGTGGTTGCATTGGATCCCATGCTCAGTCCATCTGTTTCTACCTGTACTTCGCAACTGAACATAATCAGCCCCCTGCAAGGCCTAATTACTACTCTGAGCCATGTAGGCGACATTACCAATGCTGTTAATAATGACTTGCCCTGTGTTTCAGACAATGAGGATAACATGGTTATTTTACAGGGCACTTCGGATTCCCCGGCTATTTCTCCTACTTTGGGCGCTAAAAGGAAAAGGAAGTTGGCCAAACCTGTGTGCACTAAAAGGAAACAACCGCCACGTAATATTCCTTCTTGTACATCAATGAGTTTATGGCTTAAGTTCCCTCCTTTCGTCTCTACCTCTACTTCTATTGTCAACCCTGTGACAGACGCTTCTGTCACTATTGCAAGCAGGTCAATTGCTACTCAGACTGACTGTTATTCTTCCTGCCCTTTGGGTGGTTCTTTGGACAAAAATGTTATAGACAATATTGTGAACATTGTTTCAACTAGTATTAAAGGCCTGATTGATAAACATTTCACTACACTATGGAAACGATTAGACCGATTGGACACCTTGTCTAATAATATAAGTTCTCAAATAAAATCCGTCTAGCAGGTAACGTCTGTGGGGGGAAGCATCAATGAGACTATTTGTGAACCTGCTATTATTACAAACCCAAATTCACAGCCATTGTTGTCCTCCTCCATCCCTAAGGATTCATGTGTTACCTGTACCAAAATTAAGGGATGTTTTACATTAGGAGTGGTACCATCATCAGTAGAAACACAGCCTAGAAGAGACTCTCCCAGTGATGCTGGAAGTATAGCACCTTCACCACCTATAAATGCCCCCTCACTTTCCAACCCTAACGTAGTGCCGCAGACCCATCAGGGCCCTACTAATTCGATTTCGGAACCACAGAGAGAGGGTACATCATCCCCCGAGGCCTTAGGTGACTTAATACCCTGCAATGAGTTATTAAACTTACCTCCCGCTGCTTGCCCATATGTGCTAGTTTTAGCCGGAGTACCCCCTCTTAGAAGCAATCAGGGAGAATCTTGGGACCAACTCCGTAATAAATGTGCAGACTGGCTCATAAAACATAGGGGCCTCCGGGAGTCACAGATTAGAGAAATCATTATGGCCCGCAGGGTTGGGTAGGTTGGGATCCACATTAAGGATATTCAGGGTGACTGCATTGTTATTAATTTCTGTCACCCAAATATGGTGAGGTCTCTGTTGTCATCATATGGATCAAACATTGCCAGAGCAACTAAGATCTGGCCATTGCACCTAGGTCATTTTTATAAGCCCTCCACTGAGCATAAAATTATAGCCCCATTCATTACTAAAACACATAATAGGTTTTCTCCCCTATCGGTCCTGGACCAACAAGATTGACTGGTTTCACCGGCATTATTAGATAACATTTTGATTAATTACTGTTCCCCAAATTTGTCATTTCCTCTTATTGAGCCTGTGGACCGCCACATTGTAACGCCCTGATATTTGAATGTCCATGAGAAAATGTTGTTGTGGAATATAGCGGGCCTAAGGTCAAAAAGAGGCCTTTTAAATTGGGAAATGTTTCTAGCAGATCATCATATCATTGCCTTTCAGGAAACGTGGGAGGTAAATGACTGTTTCTATTTAGATGGTTTTTAAATCTTATTGTAAATATGCTACAATATGGGTAGAGCACGAGGGGGTTTACTTTAAATGTTTTCTTTCAAGCTCTCCTGTAAATTCAGAATGGTTGAATGCAAATCTCACCACTTGCTAGCGGTAGAACTTTCATTTATAAATCGTGCCACTTTGCTAGTAGTAAATTTCTATAATTCCTTCACCAGAGATTACGAGATAGAACATTTGCTAATCCTAGAGGAGTTTCTGGAAAATTATGAGGAGGGTAAATCTTCACATTATGATTTAATAATTTTAGGGGCTTTTAATATTCATTCGTGTACTCTAAACTGTATTATTGAACGGGACCAAGGGGAGTTTCCCCTTGCGCTAAATCATTTTGAACATACACCAGCTGGCACTTTGTTGGAAAATACCCTTTCAACCCATAATTTACTATGTCTTTGGCAAAAAAACAGCATGGAGCCAGTACCAACTTCTACAGGGAACGGAAGGCCCTGTATCATTGACTATATCTTTCTGACTGCATCACTAGCCTTAAATATTGTGGACTTTACCGTTTTTTGGTCATGTTACAGTGACCATAATCCCCTTATACTTACAATCTCACACTCTGCAATTGAATTTGAGGGGATAACAACCCATATTATAAATTAAGATCTCACAACTAAAGATCAAAATCGTTGGTTAAAATGGGAAAGGATTATCCCAGATAGCTTCCTTGAAAACCTGTACACTTCTTGTGCTTCGGAAATCCAACTCTGTCTAGATTCATCCACGGGTGACCATACCATTCTAGAAGCCTTCGAAACATTAACAAAACAAATCTCTACAGACCTTACTGTTGTGAGCAAGGTCAGTTGTCCGAAGGCCGAAAGATGGTTTGATAGCTCTTGTTCTAAAACTCATAGGGAGCTCTTACAGGCCATCAAACGTATCCCCCGAGATGCAATTGAAATTAGAGCTAAAAGGACGGCCTACAAATTGGCTATTCAAAACAGAAAGAACAAGTTAAAAGAGCAGGCGTGGGAAGCCCTGAGCGAAGCATGCGTATTGAAAGATAGCGCAAATTTCTGGTCAGTAGTCAATAGCCCTTTCCTCTCTGATTCCAAAAATGTAAATAAAGAGTGTCTAATTCCAGCTGACCAATGGGTTTCGCATTTTAGTCGTATTTTTAATAATGGCAGTATAGAAGAAATTACAGAACCCGTGGAGGGTGAGCATATTAGTGTAGGGCTTATCTTTAGCGTAGAGGAAGTTTATAATGCAATTTTAGCTACAGCGGGGGGAAAGGCTCCGGGCCCCGAAGGGGTTCCAGAAGACCTGTTTAAGGCTGACGCTAATGTTTGGTCGAGAATTTTAGCACATGTTTTTAATGCGGCATGTTCACAAAGTCTCCCGTCATCCTGGGGAAAGGCAGTCATTGTCCCTATTTTTAAAAAAGGTGCACGAGACGACCCTATAAGTTATAGGCCGATCTCTCTTTTAGACTCTGCTGTTAAAATTATGGGCAAAGTCATTCTAGAGCGCCTGACGACTTGGCTAGACCCTTTAAACGTTATTTCCGATTTACAATATGGTTTTAGGGCAGGCAAAGGGACTCTGGACCAATGTCTTAACTTACATTTAGTCATAGGAAAGTATACGATTGCCAAAAAGGGAGTACTACAATTGGCTTTTATGGATCTGACACAAGCGTTTGATTGTGTAAATAGGTCCAAACTATGGCTAATTTTAAGGGATATGGGCCTTGAACCCCAGTTAGTGGCTTTTTTATTCAAGATTCATGAAAAAAACATGGCCGCAGTCAGATATAATAAAAATGGTGACTTGACAAGCCCTTGGGATGTAAAGAGGGGGTACGTCAGGGATGTATACTGGCCCCCCTCCTTTTTACTCTGTATATAAATAAGCTGGGGGATTTTTTAACAACTAGCTGTATAGATATCCCTAGGGTTGGTGACAAGAAAATACCCTCATTGTTATATGCAGATGATACGGGTCTAATTGCAAGACCAGCTGTGGGGCTCCAAAGATTACTAGATGGTTTTACAGTTTTTATGGACTCTCTAGATCTATCAATACATTTTAAGAAGTAACATATAATGTCTATTGGCTCCCGAAAACCCCCGAAATTCAAATTTCATTGCAAGGGGTTCGAACTAACAAAAGTCCCAACATTTCCATATTTGGGGGTACTCTTTGATGACTGTGGGTCGTGGGGAGCACAAATTATACGAAAAAAGAATACCTTGACCAGAGCTACGGGGGCTACCCTAAATTTTGCAAAGAAGCTAGGAACCAAACCTTTACCTGCTCTGTTGAAAATTTATAAAGAAAAGTGTATCCCCATGGCGTCCTATGGTTGTGATATTTGGGACTATAAAGAAGGCAAAGAGATTCAAAGAGCCGAAGATAAGTTTTTCTGTAAACTATTGGCGGTTCCTTCCACCACCCCGGCGTTTATTTTACATGAAGAGGTTGGGGTGGGGTATATTGAGGATGAGATAGCGATAGCCCGTTTGCTACGTTGGCTCAGAGTTTGGGCTAGCCCCAGCACTAAACTAAACCAATTGGTAATCATGGATTGTATAGCCTTGAATAGAGCCTTGGATATTCCATGGCTGAAGTATATAATGGACCTGACTAAATGGCTAGGTTGCCCAGATTTATATAACAGGCCGGAACCGATGAGCAAATCTAAAATTAGAGCCATTAAATCACAGTTTTTGGAGAAGCAACAGGGCCTTAGGGAGGAAAAGAAGCTAATAAAACCAACGGTTAGAAAATATATTACATTACCTTTGCATAATCAAGTTCAACCATATTTACTTATTGTAAATAATGTTTTCCATCGTTTTTTGTTAACAAGATTTCGATTACACTTAATCCCTTGGTTTTTAGCTGTCCCACAAGGTTTTGCGAAACAAGGTACTCGCAAACCTTGTCCTTGTGACGACTTTTCAGAACAAGATACCTTACAATTTATCTTTTTTTGTGATTTTTATGCTCAGTTGCGTAAAAGATTTATACTTCCCCTTCTTAAAGATTGCCATTTTTTTCAAGTTAGGCCTGCCTTGCTATACCTCCAAATGCTATCTTCACCGATGGTTTGTTTTGGGGTTGCAAGTTTTTTTATCAGGAGCCATCAGATGTAGAAAAAAGCTGTCATTTTAACAATTACTATCAAATCATCTTTTTTGTTTATGTAATCATGATTACTTGAATGTCTACTGTTATTTAAATTGTAAATTTAGCATTTTGCACTTTATATTACAGCATTTTGCACGTCATTGGAAACCCCCTGTTCTATTTAGTAATTTTAAATTGTAGTGTCTACTATACCGTGAATACTAAAATTAACTTCTTAAATATTATTATTTGCCCAATTGTTTATGATAATGTGAATCTAGTGTTTTGTACTTCACTAGTTAGTATTCGATATTTTATACGTTATCATCTGCCCCAGTTAGGAATTTTAACTTGCTTATTGTATATAGTAAAATGAATATGGCACTATGCACTTTATATGAAACCCTCTACTCTATCCAATAATTTTAACTTTATTTTCTGGTTTACAAAACCTTAAATTTTAACTGTCATTTGTAAAGCAATGTATTTTTATTGATGAAATGTTTCCTCCTATATGTTCACTTTTATGGCATTGATTTCTATCTTTTGACTTGACTTTGACTTGAACTGCCATTGTTTCTTGATATAAGACAGGTTTCAAAGTTGACCTTTTTTCACATCAAGTTCCTCTGCACTTAAGTATTTTTCTTTTGCTTTTTTGTAGTACAAATTTAACCAAAAGGTATTGGAGCACTTTAAAAGAGCGCCAGTTACATTAAACAAGGACACATTTATTTTTATATAATTTTTTAGGCACAGGGAGATTAACACAACCACTCACACATCCATATAGCCACTCACACACTCACATAGAGACCCAGAATACCACTCACACACCCATACAGCCACTCACACCCACTCAGAGAACCACTCACACACCCACTTGTGCACTAAGGTAACTATAACTCACGCCCTTGCCATGCACTGCTAATTACCCCACATATTACATCACTCATGACATCCTCTATCCCATCATTTATACTATATCACTGCAACATTTGAAGTGAAATTATTGATGAGAAAACAGTGCATGGCAGGGACGCAGGTTATAGTTACTTTAGGCCCGAGTTATAGTTACTTGAGATTACTATAACTGCTGGATTTCTATGGTTTTGTGTCTGTAAAATCTGAACCTAACTATAACGTCCCTGTAACTTTAGTTTTTTAGTGAATTTCTAAGTTTTTTAAACTCTATTTCCTAACTATAACATCCCTGTACTTAGTTTTTTTCAGTGAATTTTTATTGTTTTTAAATTCTCTTTGCTAACTATAAAGTCCCTGTAACCTTTGTTTTTACAGGGACTTTTTTTTTAGGGAATATATATAGTTTCAGATATGTCCCAGATTTTTAGCAAATGTGCTGACACCCACTTTAGTCTATGATACTCAGTTCTTGAACCTCAGTTGTTTTAACATATGCTAATGAGGTGCATTCACAAAGCACCTTTTTTAAACTGGTTGTGGAATTCTAGACAAACCGCAGCTATAATCATTCTATGTATCACTAGTCACTGATCACGCATCCCTTGCTGGGATTGTCATTCCCAGCACGGTTAGTTAAGAAGGGTCCTCACATGGCGATACAGTCCACTTCATTGGTATGCCAAGTCACCTACTAGAATAGTTGTAAAAAATCAACATTCACAAACATTACTATATGCTAGCTCTTCTCTCTCAGGTGTTTGTACAAACTAAAGCTTATCTTTCTTTACTTTTAACATAATCAGATTACACAGAGTGCTTGTCCTCAAGTGTTCTTACTGTTGACTCTGTCTGGTATTTAAATAGCTAACATATCTCTTTTATTAAAATCAGAGATTCACATCAACTAATGGGAATGGGTGTATGTTGAATCCATATATGCTTTTTGAAGTCCTGTGAGCTTAAACATTGACTAACACTATGTTTCTCCCATTCTAACTTTGGTATTTTCAAAGGATGCTTTCATTTCTCTTCTTTATTTGCTGGTTCCCACGCTAATAACTAAATCAGCATGTTTAACTTCCTCTGTCTGAGCCGCAGGAGCGTGAATGTGCTCGCCTAGAGGCTGACTTTGTTTATTTCTTGAGGAGCAGACATAGTACAGTGCTGATATTATTAGAGTCTGGTCATTGTCATGGGTCCTGGGTTTACCACTTACACACCATGTGCTTGTCCCAATGATAACATAAGAGTGAGGTCAGTGAACTTTTGAAAATGACTGCAATTGTTAGCTGTCAGAAAATGCCTTTACTTGTTAATCACTTAAGCAAATATAAACACCTTTGAGGGCTCAAAAGTCTAAAAGTTTTAGATTTCATCAGTTGTATTTGTTATTTCTTGAACATGAGTGGACCTAGAGGAGCCGTTGCTGTTCTTTTAAAACCCCATACAATTTGGACCATTTCACAAAGCACTTAGGGGCATATGTATCAAGCACTTTTCCCATTCGCAAATGGGCCGATTCTCAGAATCGGCCCGTTTGCGAACGGGAAAAGGCCTTTTAGGCTGTATCATCCCAAAAAGGCTTGGCAAATTAGAGAACCGCAAAATTTGCGATTCTCTATTTTGCGATTGCATTTAAGGAATCGCAAATTGCGATTCCTTAAATGCGATGTAGAAAGCACCTAAGTTGTGCGAATTTGGCATAAGAAATTGCAAATTACCACCAACTGACAGTTGGTGGTAATTTGCGAATTCTTTGAAAAAAGCCCTTTTTTGCTTTTTTCAAAGTGCCATGTGGCACACACATGCCCTTAGGGCATGTATGTGCACCACATGTGCACACATGCTCATTTCAGGGGTGCATCAGGGTGTCCCTATGACACCCTTGCAACCTTGAAATCGCATTCTCAATTTGTGATTCTCTAATTGGTAATCGCGAATTGAGAGTGTCTTCCCATTCGTTCCTATGGGCCTCTACGCCCATAGGAATGAATGGGAAGGTATTCCTTAATTGCGAATAGCGATTTGCGGTTTGCAATTAAGGAATATTAAGGAATCGCAATTATTATTGCGATTCCTACATACATACAATTTTGCGATTCCTTAATAGCAATTCGCTAAAAATCGCTATTAAGGAATCGCAAAAGGGCTTGTTCATACATATGCCCCCTGGATAATAGAGAATTTCCAATTTCAGGTTAGAGTTATTTTCAGTAATAACTGATAAAACTACGCACCCCTCTTTATATATTAAATTTCAATTCACACAACACCATTTATAAGCAACATTGCCAAATATTAATGCAATGAAGGTTAATCCGCGGAGTCTTGTAGGTAATCACGCAACAGTGCTCTCAAAAGGGGTGCTGTATCGTCTGGAGACTGTGGGTGGACAGAAGAGGAATCAGAGGCGGATGGCGTGGGGGAACTAGGGACTTCAAGATTTGGGAGAGAGGCTGTCTCAGATGAAGCCACTGACAATACGGAATCCAATGAAGATTCTCCGTCGGTAACAAAAATAGGGGAGTGGGCAGGGTGACCTGGGTGTTCAAAAGAAGATGAGTGGGGAACAGATAGGGTGGAGGAATTGGAGTGTTCGTCAGAGTAAAGTGGGGGAAAACCGTGTCTGGAGATGGCGGGGTGACAGATATATCTGGGAGGGCGGCAGATAGGTCTGTCAGGGAAGTTGCAGAGATGCGAACTTGGGTGTTTTGGGTGAAAGTGACCCCTAGAATCGCCCAAGCGTCAGAAAGTATGTTTCTGAGCTCGTCAGTAAGGGGAGCGAATTCGCTAAAAGTGATGTTATGGCCAACCTGAGGAATGTCGTGCACAAATTGGAGAGTGCAGTCTATAATTCGTAGGGGGGTGTTGGACATCACGAACGTGGGGAAGGGCTAAACATAACTAGTGTAGGAGGTGCGAAGAGGGAGACGAGGGGGTAGGTGAAATAGTTGTTCCCCCCTTTTTGGCAATCAATTGCAGGAGCAAATGATAGACAAAAAATCGAGGTGGAGGGCAATGACGGGAGGTGGTGCAGGACAAGGGCAAAAGAGGGGGCAATGGGGAAGGAGGCGCATATGTTATCAAAAAGCACAAGGAGGCAACTTCAAAGCACAATTTTGCACAAAACAAAGGACAGAAAACATGGAACAAAACAAATATTAACCAAGACCAAATATGGAGTAATCAATAATGATGAGAGAAAAAGGATGCATCCTGGAAAAGAAAAACAAAATCCTATATATGAAATCTCACTATACACGATAGGCACGGTGGAGCACCATGCAAAAAGAGGAGAGGAGGTCGAGAGGCAAAGTGCACTATGAAGGATCCAAAGGGGCAAAGCCGGGAGAGGGTGGGGGGTGTCGAAAAGGCAGGGGCAAGGGGAGTGATAGAAGAAACAGTGAGCAATGGACAGAGAAGGGAGGGGGAGATGTATTGATAGCGAGAAAGAGGAGGAAGGGGGAAGAACAAGGGAGAGAAAAAGCAAAGCAAGGTAACGTAAGGCAGCCAACCGAGCTGTGAGTTATGGAGGGGAGGGGGCGGGGGGGAGCTGATCTGCAGTGGTAGGGAGAGGGAGAGAACAGCAGCGCCAGGCGAGATAGTGAGCGACAGGTGGTGGAAGGGGAAGCTGAGTTCCGCAAATAGCACAAGTCAGTTCCTCCTTCTGTGGTGGCGCTGAACGAAATGACAAAGCCCGACGGTGAGAGAGAAGAAAAAGTTGAACAAGAGACAAAATAGTGACACCCAATCCCTGCAGGAAAATGTCGTGTGGAGAACAAGGGAAGAAAGGAAAGAACGAGAAGGAAGGAGACCCAAAAGTGTAAGGGTGGAGGGGGCACCGGGAGGCAGCCCGCATGGAAGAAAACAGAAAAGGGCAACAGAACCTATAACAATTAGACCGTAGAATTAGCCCCGGAACTGAACCGGAGGGAGAGCAATAAAATGTATAACCGGCATAAAATCAACAATCATCCCCGGACTGGAACCGGAGGGAAACCATCCCCGGGCTGGCCGGAGGAAAAGTATTACAATCAATAATCATCCCCGGACTGGAACCGGAGGGAAACCATCCCCGGGCTGGCCGGAGGAAAACCAATACAATCAATAATCATCCCCGGACTGGAACCGGAGGGAAACCATCCCCAGGCTGGCCGGAGGAAAACCAATACAATCAATATTCATGCCCGGACTGGAACCGGAGGGAAACCATCCCCGGGCTGGCCGGAGGAAAAGCAATACAATCAATAATCATCCCCAGACTGGAACCGGAGGGAAACCATCCCCGGGCTGGCCGGAGGAAAACCATGAAACCCACAAGAATGAGAGCTATAGCCGTCCACACGAGGTTGTTAAGAGAAAGCAACACAGTTACTGAGAAAAAAGGGACAAATCATGACCACACAAAGAAAGAGAGAGAGAGAGAGTTGTTTTAATCATGACCAGAGATATTGCGACAGGGGGTCAGGAACTCAGCCAGAGACAGCTCAAAAGAGTCTGCCGCACACCCAGGTAGCAAAGACCAAGGAAATGCAAGGGAAAAACAAAAATGTCCTTGGCTTACCTGTGGTCTGCAATGGGTGGAGGCAACACTCTCGGAGGCAGCTCGTGGAAGTGCTCCAGATCCACCGTAGGCAAGAACAATCGTGGTACGATGAACTTCGTGGTCGCCAGCTGATAAAGGGAGAATTTGATGCCCTTTGGGGTGTGGTCACCTCACATGTGGTCTCAGGCCACCGACGCAACCCTTCACTGAGAAACAAGGAAGAAAGATATGAGATGACGAATAATCTGGTTGGAGTGGCACTTTTATTCAATAAGTCAAAAGCATATCAATAAATACATATAATTTCATTATCTAAGAAAAGCCATCAAGGAACCTGACTTCACTCCGTCAGGGATAAACCACATGATCATTATAATGCTCAGAAGTCTAGAAACCTGGCTAGAATTAGGACCTGTAAAAATGGCATAATTGAAATCAGTAAGAGACTCAAAAGACACAGAATACATCCTTATGAAAATATAGCCACTAGAGGCAAGCTTTTCCTAAAGAGAACTAGCCATGTAAGATTAACATTTCAAGAGATCCTAAATGCAAGGAATTGGGTGTGGATGAAAATTACCGAGAATAATCAGAGATTAAAAAGGCAAAAAGCTTACCTAAATTGGGAGGTACCCCCTGAGAGAGGCTTTGAGGTCCCAAATCAGATAAACGGCCGGCCGGAGAACCCACGCTCGTGCTAGGCACTGGCAGGAGAGTTCTGGCTTCTAATTGAGGTGTTGGATCGAATATACCTGAAAATGCAGAACTATGACACTGTTCTGACGTACTTTCTGGTGCAGGTGGCTTGACCGCATGTCCTAGGACACGGAAATGGCTTGACCGCATGTTGTAGGACACGGAAATAGTCAGGTGGTTGAAGCGGGTGGGTGGCCATGCTTGACCGCAAAATGTAAACAAAGAACATCTTGTCACGTACATATCTCTAAAAATATGTGAGAGCGGAACTTAAGACAGGTGCTCCTATAGCAAGCTGCGGCTTCACTTGACCAAGCTATCTTTCAAAACAATAATGTAGCAAGATATTCCAGCTTGTACCAGCTGGTCTTGTGCGTGTGTGGGTGTCTTGTAATTGTGCTGTGGAAAACTACTGTACTTTCATGGTTGCCCAAGCTACCTCGTTGTGTCCAGCGCAAACAGAAATGCATGTTTATAAATTATTAGGGCCTAATGGATTATATTATCATGAGGCGGTGGCCTTTGGCTCAGGCCTATATGCAGGGGGTTCAAGGGACCTGTGGGCCTTTATTTACTGGTTGTGTATGGTGAAGAATGGTCACTTTAGCATATTTTCAGAATTTGGTTAGTGGGGCCTATATAGAGACCTTCATGCTGCCAAGGTCGGTCAAAATGCTCTTTTTGGTAATTAGATGTAAAACGTGATCCTCCATCACTACCCAAGTGCTGTGTTCTTAAAGCTATATCTGCCCGTCACTTCCGCGGCCTGGTACCTGTATGCTAGCGCCGTGCCCTTGAGGCGCTTATCTGCCCATCACCGCTGCAGCCCTGCGCCGTGGGACCTAAGGTGCTACCTGCGCCTCCCACGTGTGTGCGGGTGTCGGGCGCTGTTGCGAAGTGCGCCTTGGGGCCTGGAAGTCACTGCCACGGCCCCGGCGCCTACTGCCAACAAGGATTAACTGCTGCCGAAGTCACTGCCGTGGCCCCAGAAGCCTGGAGAGGGCCGCCGCTGTACTGGCGAGGCCCGCACTGGGCCGGAGAAGCCAGCGCGTCCTTCATTAGGTGACGGGGGCGCCGGCTGCGTCATCAGCTGTGCCCCCGTTAGCGCCGCGCAGCCATTGGTGGAGGCTGCAGCGCCCCCAGTGAGTCGCGCTGGGATTGGCTGTTGCGGGTGTGCCTCTCGAGGACCGTGCCCGGAATGGTCCTGAGGCGAAAATGAAGCCAGTAGCCGAGGCCGGTCCAGACATCACTGCGGGGACTCTGAGAGGAGCAGGAGCCCCCCTGCCTCGCCCATACCGGCCGCGCGTGTGGAGAGCGCGAAGAGGAGCTGCCGGGAGCCCACTTAGCCTGCGCGGGCTCCCGTTTGAAGTTGGAACTCCCGAACGAGAGCTGCGGCCCACAGCATCAGGTAAACCCCCCTGGGGGAGGGCGGAGAGTCTGCGGGGATAGTGGGGGCTGCCGAGGAGCCTCCTACGATCAGAGTGGCAGCCCTGTGACTGCCCCTCTTCTCAGGAGACTGCTACTGGGCCCCAAAAGCCCCAATTAACCCCTTCTCCTCCTGGAACTGCTAAGGGCTGGGCCTGTAGTGAATACCGAACTGCCCTAGCCAGCCTGAGCACGGAACTGGTGTTAACTCTATGCCATCCGGGGCAAGTGGTTACTGTCACTCATTTATTACCCACCACAGTTGTGTTGAATGTTTAGCCAGCACCCCATGCTACCTAATGATCCTTGCCTTATTGAAGATGCGCAAAAGTGATGTCGCCTGCATTGATGTAGTATAAGGAATGTTGCATTTATTATCTCCCTACCTAGAGGATGTTTTGATGTTAAATTCACGCCCTGATGCTCTTGAATGAATTTACTGTTGCCCTGAGATTATCTACTCTATTTACCTGAATAAATTTACTGTTGCCCTGAGATTATCAACTCTATTTACCTGAATGAATTAACTGTTGCCCTGAGATTATCGGCTCTATTACTGAAATGAATTTATTTGCCATGACCTGAATAAGATAAAGGGTCCAGTTTTACAAATCAGCCTGGTGTGGTGTCTCTTCATGTGTGCGAATATTGAGTCCGGGTGAGTGAGTGCTGCACAACTGCTTTACACATTGCCTTCGGGTGCCTTCCTGCCTCGCGCCAAGCTACAGTGTCAGAATTTGTGACCCCAGTTCTAGCAGAGACTTACGCGGCGGCTTTGCAGGCCTTGCTAGCTTCTCCTCCTCCTTCCCCTCCTGGGGCGTCGGCGGATCCCTCGCCCTGCGCAGGACCCTCCGCGGCGCCACTGGTGGCTCTGGCCCCAGCGCCGACTGGGTCGGATCCAGGCTTGGAGGGTGTGGTGCTGTTGGGGTGCGGCTCCTCTGGGGCCCCTCCTTCAGGCCACGACGTCTCTGACTCGCTGCAAACTCCTGCGGGGGTCCCTGTGGTGTCGCGGGAGGTCACCGGGCTCGGGTCGCATCCCCAAGCCCCTCTCGGTCCCTTGGCAGGGGGGTCCTGTCTAAGGCCGAGGTGATGCCGCTACGGTGCCATCAGCAGCTGGACCATGCAGAGCCACAGAGGTCGGTTGGCTCTCCTCGTCCCGCTCTGGGTCGAGGCCGAGGGCGGACCCCTCGTCCCTCTTCGGGCCCCTCATGTACCTCCTCACAGGCGGCTGCCTCGTTGTAGGGCGTGTCGGAGGATGTATCGTCCCTGGCACCACCACAGGGATGGCCGGACGACCTTCACCTCCTTTTGGGCCACGACCACGCAGGTGGTTGCCTTGGAGGGGGTCGGACCAGCGCCGCTCCGGGGCCGGTGTGGCTCCAGTTCTACTCCAGCCCCCGCTCCGGTCTCCGGTGCGGGGTGACTTGGAGGTCCCTTGCCCGGTGATGCCGGATGGTGCCGGTGTCCTGCCTCAAGCAGCGGACTCTATGGCTCCGCGCAGGGGTCGTACCGCGGATTCATCTTCGGACGCTCTTTCTTCTCCGAAGGCAGGCTGCATATTGGTATCGTCCTCCCCGGAGACTGGTCGCCGTGTGGTGTCCTTTTCACCGGCGTCGAAGGGCGGCTCCCTGCCCTTCCTGAGGCAGAGGTGTTCGCTCGGCTCCTCCTGACTTCCAGGTCTGGCCCTTGCCCGCCCCACCTTGGCCTTGGGGACGGCCGCCTTAGTTTGCAGCCGTCGCCCACGGAGGAGCTGCTTTCTCCACCGCAGGGCCCTACGGGTGCGGCCTTCTCTCACGCAGTGTCCACAGCTGTGGGCATCCTACGCATGGGTGACCCAGTGGCTCACTTTCCGGCGGACGATCTGTTGGAGTTCCTCCACCAGGGCTCTGGTGGGAGGGAAATCTTGCTTCCCTTTGAAGGTTCGCTCCTTTCTGCCTTGACGGTGGCTTGGAGGCGTCCTGCCTCCGGGGACCCGGTTCCTCCGCATCTTCTGCATCGGCACCTTCTGATGCTGCGTGACCCGGCGTGCCTGTCCATTCACTCCTCAGCCGCCCGCCCCCTTTTGCGGACTGCTTTTCCCTCTCTGCCGCCCCTATTGGCTCCGCCATACAGAGAGGCCCGCTGGCTGGACACTTGGGGACGCAACATTTTCGCCTCGACCAGCGTGCCCTTAACACCTTGTGTGTGCTGGCTCGGGCCTCCTCCTGTTTGTGGGACTCGGCTGAGTCTCTGGGGTCTGCAGCGTCCCAGGAGTCTGCGCAGGTGGATTTGCGGCATCATGCCTTGGATGGCCGGGAGCTTGCGGCGTTTATTCTCCGCTCTGATCTGGACGTCTCTGAGGCACTGGGAGGGGCCATGGCTTCCTCAGTCACTCTCCGTCGCCATGCTTGGCTTCGGGACGGCGTCTTCCCCGAAAATATTCGGGAGAGGCTCATTGATCTCCCATTTGATGGCAGTCTGTTGTTCCATGCCCCAGCTGACACTGCCATCCAGAGGCTCTTGGCAGGTCTCCGTCCTCGTCCTCCTCCTCCTCCTCCGCCTTGTCCTCCTCCTCCTCCGTCCACTCCTCAGTGACTTTTGAGTTAGGGTTGCTTCTGGGCCTTCTTAGGCCGGCTGTTATGGTTGTGGTGTATGTTTTTCTCGCCGTTTACGTGTTTCCTTGGGACTTTGGCATTGTTGGCTGCTGGACGGCCCTTTTGTTGTTGTGTGTGGGTTCTGCAGGAGTTGTTGCACAGACTTGGCCCTGAGATTGGGCCTTCTGCTTTGCTTGGGCTGCTGTCAAGCCTGCCGCGGGGGTGCTTTTTTTCCCCGTGGTTCTATTGTTTCTTCCTCTGCTGCGGAAGTTCTTCCAAAGAGGGTGCCCATATCTTGGGACTTCACGTGCCCTATGTGGGGTTATGGTGGCTGTCATATGGCTTGTGCTCTGCTGGAGGGTTCTGGTCGCCTTCGGGTACCTGTTCTCCATGGCGTTTACGTAGGTTGCTTTTGCTTCCTGAGGTTGTGTGCCCGGCCACTCGTGGTGGTGGCCCGGGCCTCTCTTCCTCTCCCTGCTCCCGTTCTGCGGTCTGGGGTGTCCCTGTGTTCTCCCTTGTCAGGCGTCACCTACTCGGCCTTCCTGGTGCCTCGGGCTGTTATACTTGCTTCTGGCCTTGACTGCCAGCATTGTTCTGGCTGGCAGGCTGCTCTTCATCTGGAGTGGGCTCGCCTTCTTCTCCCTAGTTTCCTTGGGCTCTCTAGGCTTCTTCTTCTTCTTCTTCTTCCTTCCTGTCTTGCCATTCGGCGGAAGCTATGTTGCCTTGTGGGGGAATGGGGTGCTTCGGCCTATCAGCCCTTGCCCTTGGTTCCTCTGCTGTGAGTGTACGAGCCGCTTCAGCCTTCTTTCCCTCCTATATCCCCTTGGGGTCGGTGGGGTTCTGCTTGTGGGGGTTCCCTTGGTCAGGCAGGGACGAGGTTCTACCTGGTCCACAGATCTGGTCCCCTGTGGGGCACTCTGTTCTGCATTGGCTGGTGAGGTCCTTTCGCAGACCCTCCGTCCCAGGGGGTATTGCTAGGGTATCATACGTGCAGGAATCTGCGGCTAGTAGTCTCTATCAGATGTACGAGTTACTTAACTCCGGTAACGATGTATCTGGTAGAGACGATTCTAGCAGCAGATTCCTTCACGGCCCGCCCTTCCTCCCCTATTCTGCGAGGACCCTTGGGTTGGTCTTCGGTACTCGCCTCCCGGTGGGGGGCTGTGTCTCCTGTGAGTGCCTTCCTTGTTCTTGACGGATGGCTCCATCTGGGGCGGTTCATTCCTCCCATGGTTCTTTGGATGATGGGGTTTCGGTGCGCCGGTGCCCTGTTCCTCTGGCTACCCCAGGTTTGGGGGGGGGATTGCTTCTATCCTTGTCCTCCCTTCTCTCCCTTCCTTCCGTTGCTATCCTCTGGTTTGAGGGTCCTCTGGCCATGTCTTGCCCTTGTCCTTGTGGGTGGTTGCCCTCTAGGTTGGGTGGCTTGGAAGTTTGTTGTCCCCGTCTGTCTTGGGACTGGTCCCATTCCTTGCTCAGGATGGGGGGGTGGGTTGCCTATGTGTGCCATGACTTTTACGTATGCTCTTGCCTCCGGGGCACAGGGATGGGAGGTTGTCTGTGCTGGCAGGGTGGCTGTGCAGGTTCCTGCTTCTTCTTTATTCTTTCCCTGCCCTCGGGTTCTGCGGTGTTGGCACTACTCTGGTGGTGTTTTTTCACCGTTTCTTTCCTATTTTTTTCTGCTCTTCGCACACTGTTCCCATGCTTCCACGGTTTTTTTATCTGGTGATTCCGTGTTGTGGTGCAGAAAACTGATGTGTGCGCGCTGGGGCGGGTCTTATGTGACCTCGCTGACATCACGTACGCGGACGACACCTGGGCGGAATTGCGTGATGTCGCCCCGCCTCCGCCGCACAGGGATGCTGTGGCAAAAAGTTTCCGGATCCAGTCTCACGCCTGGGGATAACCATACGTGAAGTGATCTGCGGCTAGAATCGTCTCTACCAGATGCATAGTTACCGAAGGCAACTCGTACATCGGCGACGGATCCTCACCCCATCTGTATGTGGTGATTGGGGGAGCACCACGACTCAACGGACTGCGAGGCGTGTCAGCAAATGAAGCCAAAGTCCCGGCGGGAGCGCCGGATGAAACTCCTTTCGGCACACATGTCCAGGTCGGCATCGTCACCTCGTCCATCCCCTGTGGACGGCTTCAAGAACCGCCGCTTCCGTCTCAGACATCGCCCTTCTCCCAGGCCGCAAGGGCGCCGTTCACCTGTTGGTAAGTGTCGCAGTTTGCCCCTGAGGCCTGGTCCCCGGCCTGTTGGGGACGTGGGTTCTCCGCAGATGGTGCGGCCCCACATGTCGCCACCCTATCTGCCGTTCCCTGGCGCTGGGGCGACCAGAGCCCAAATGGAGGCCTATGCGGCGGCCTTGCAGGCCTCGTTGGCTCTTCCTCCTTCTACTTCTCTTCCTGGGACGTCTGCATATCCCTTGCCGCGTGCGGGGACTCCTGTGGCGTCGCCGGCAGTTCCGGCGCCAACACGTTCGGATCCAGGTTCAGAGGATGTGGTCCTGTCGGGGTGCAGCCCTTCGGGGATCCCTCCTTCGCACCACAGCACCGCTTCGCTGCAAACCCCCACGGGGGTTCCTGTGGTGTCGCTGGAGGTTGCCGGGGCTCGGGGCGTGTCCTCGAGTTCTGGGCAGGCGGCGGCCTTGTCCAAGGCCGAGGTGATGCCGCTTAGGGGCCGGCGGGTGCTGCCCCTGGCGGCACCGGGGCGCGTCCCCGGGCCCCCCTCGTCCCACCATGCAGGCAGCTGCTTCATCAGAGGTCGAGTCGACGTCTTTTCAGCCCCGTTCCTTAGCCGCCCCGGCTCCGACCCAGCCCCGGTCTCCCACACCGCGCGTGTGGCGGAGGTCATTCCACCGTCCCCTTCGGTGCCGGTCGACGTTGACCTGACGCCGGTGGCGTACTCTACGGCGCCAGGCCGACGTCGGGTCATTGATTAGTCTTCGGACGCCCCCTCTTCTCCAGAGGTTCGGCAGCTGTTTATTTCATCTTCTGCGGAAACGAGTCGCCGCGTCGTGGCTTTTTCCCCGGCGTCTTCACCATCCCCGCGCCCACAGTCTTCGCCGGAGGCGCCTCAGGTTCCCCATTCATCGGTCTACCCTCCTCCTTTTCGAGCTTGGCCTTTCCTTCCTCCGGTTGGGCTGGGGGATGGCCGCCTTAGCTTGCAGCCGTCGCCCACGGAGGAGCTGCTTTCCCCGCCGCGGGGCCCTACGGAGAAGAGTGCTGCCTTCGCTCGGGCTGTTTCCACGGCTGCGGGAATCTTGCGTATGGGCGATCCAGCTGCCCATTTCCCCACTGATTATCTGCTGGAGGTTCTCCATCAGGGCTCTGGTGGATGGGAGCTGCTTCTGCCCTTCGAGGCTGTGCTCCACAATTCTCTTTTGGGGGCCTGGGGGGCGTCCTGCCACGGGGGACCTGGTGCCCCAGCCTCTTCTGCACCGCCACCGACCTGCTCCGCATGATCCTGTCTGTTTTTCCCTCCATCCTTCTACCAGGGGCCCTCTTTTACAGACTGCCTTTCCCTCCTTGTCATCACTGTTGTCTCCACCGTCGCGGGAGGCCCGCTGGTTGGATTCCTTGGGGCGTAACATCTTAGCCTCTTCCAGTGCTGCTTTGCGGGCCCTTAACACTCTGTGTGTTGGCCAGAGCCACTTCTTGCTTATGGGCCTTGGCGAAGTCCTTTCTGTCTTCCGCTTCTCAGGAGGGTGCCTGTGTTGATCTGCGGCACCATGTTTCGGATGGCAGAGAGCTGGCGGCGTTCATTCTTTGCTCGGCTCTGAAAGTTTCGGAGGTGCTTGGTCGTACCATGGCTACTTCGGTGGCCCTTTGTCACCATGCCTGGCTACGGGATAGTGTTTTCCTGAAAACGTTAGGGAATGGCTGGTTGACCTCCCCTTTGATGGCGCTCTGTTGTTTAATGCCCCTGCGGATTCTGCCATTCAGAGGTTTCTTGCGGGGCTTCGCCCTCCTCCTCCTCCTCCTCCTCCTCCTCCTCCGTGACCTGACTGTTGGCCTGTGTTTTGGAAGTTGTTCTCCCGTTGTTTTCCTGGGGCCTTGTAACGGGTAGCCCAGGTTGTGTATTCTGTATGGTTGTTGTGCCTTAGGATCCTTTTGTTGAGCCCTTGGTGCTGTTGGCTGCTGGTCCGGCCCTTTGTTGTCTTGTGGTTTTGGCTGTTGGTAAGACCGGTAGGCCTTGAGATTGGGCCTTCTGTCTCTTCCTTATTGACTGCTTGATAAGCCACCTGCGGGTTTTTTCTGCAGGTCTTTCTGTTTTGTCCTCTGCTGCGGAACGTTTTTCCTAAGAGGTGTTCCCATGGTTCTTTGGATGTAACCTACCCTATGTGGGGTACTTGTAGCCTTTACATAGCTCAGTCATGTGCTGGTGAGGTGTGGTCACCCTTTCGGGTTTCCTTGCTCTCCGTGGCATCACGGTATGTCGCAGGTGCGATTTTCTTGCCAATTGTTTTGGTGCAGATGGCACTCGGTCTGTCCTCCTCCTTGTCGCCATGTCATTCGGCCGGTCTGGCCTGCTGTCTGCGGCATCTTGTTGTGGCGTTTTCGCAGTTTGGTCCTGTGTTTTTACATGGTCCTCTGCCTGATGCTCCAGAGGGTTGACTTTCCTTGGCCTGTGTTCTGATGGCCGGCTTGGGCCCGTCCTTCATCTCGCTCTCTTATTTTCTGCCGGTTCCTCCACTTCTTCGGGGGGCTATGTGTGTGTGTCTCTGGCCTGGCCTCTTCCTTGGAGTGTGTCCTGGTCCCCCCTGGCCTCTGCCTTCGGCTGGCGTCTGCCTTTTCCTGGGTGCGCTGATCCGTGGTTTTGCCTGTTACCGGCGCGTGCCCTTGTGGGACTGCTTGTTCTGCTCCACCATTGTGCTCTTGCTGTGTTTTCTTGCGCCCCTGCCTCTGGTTCTGCTGTGGCTTCGCGCTAAGGTGCTTTTCTTCTTCCGCCTGTGCTGTTGGCGGTGGCGCCGTTCCGGCCTTGTCCGCTGCTTGCGGCCTCTGTTTTCGGCTCTTTTCTGTCCCTGTGCATATGTTTCTTCCGGTAGGCCCTGCCTCTGGCTCTACCGCTTCTCACTGGGTTCGGGGTGGCCCTTGTGTTCCTTGAGGTTTTTGGGATGCTGTCTGCCCCTGCGGGGTGTTGGGCGCTCTCCCTTGGTTGATCTTAGGATATCCTGGCCTTTCTTTCTGGTTTTTGTGCCATGCCCCCTACTGGGGCCCTTGTCTCTTCTGGTGGGGAGGCTCTCTCGCAGGCCCTCCTCCCTTCTGGGTATGACTAGGTTATCTATTCTACATTAAGGAATCTGCGGCTAGTAGTCTATCAGATATACAAGTTACTTACCTTCAGTAATGATGTATCTGGTAGAGACTATTCTAGCCACAGATTCCTTCATGACCCGCCCTTCCTCCCCGTTCTGCGAGGACCATCAGCTTGGTTTTCTGCACTCGCCTCCCTCTGGGTGGCTTGTCTTCTGCGGGGGCACTTTTCGTTTTCTGCCTGTCGGGCTTCCCTCCAGCTGGGCTCTCTCCAGTGTAGGGGCCTGCTTCTGCTCTTTTCCCTTTGTTGTTGCAATTCCTGATCCCCTTGCGGTCTTCTACGCTGGGGGCTCTTTTGCCTGTCCTTGGCCCCCTTCTCCTTTCAGAGACTCTGGCCCTCCTTGACTGTGTAGTCTGAGGGTGGATTGCTGTTGCTCCTCTGTGCCGGGCTTGTGGCCCTTTGCTGTGTGGTCTATGGTGGCAGTCTCTCGCTCCTTCTCTTACAGCGCTTCCACTGCTTGTGCCTCCAGCCTGGCTCTCGCCTTGGCTTACACAGTGGTTCTGCGGAGGGGTGCTTTATGCTTCCCTGCTGTGGCTTTACTGATGTGGCCTTTTGGTACTTTTGTGTTGCTTGGTGCTGCCGCTTGGGTTGCACAGTTGTTCCTCAGAGGTGGTCTGCTCTCTTCCTGCTTTGGCTTTCTTGTTGTAGCCTCCTGGCGACTCGGTGCCACCTGGTGCTTTTCCTCATCTTTTGTCTCTCTTTTTGTTTCTCTGGTTTTCGCACACTGTTCAAATGCTCTCCTCAGTTTTGTTGTGATGGCTCCGCGTTGTGACGTGGAAAAGTTCTCCGAAGCAAACTGACGTCAGCGCGCCGGGGTGGGGCTTATGTGACCTCACGGATGTCACGCCCGCGGAGGACGTCGGGCAGAGTCGCGAGGTGCTGCCCCCCGGTTTTCCGGGTCCAGTCTCGCGCCTGGTGATAATTCTACGTTAAGAAATCTGCGGCTAGGATCGTCTCTACCAGATACATGTGTTACCATAAGGTAAGTAACTTGTGCTTCTAGTTTGTAGAGGGCTCAGAAGTTGGGTACATCGCTTGCCATGCCTGGTGAATTTCATTCATCGCAATCATGGGGCCCAGGCCAATTCCAGAATTCATGTCGGACCTTCACAGTGGGCTCTGATGCGGGGCATCACCTTTTGCCCACCAAAGCAATTAATGCAACTTTGGCCAATCCCTGCACCCACCCACTATACTCCAGAATCCACGTCTGAGCTTCACAGTGGGGTCTGATGCGTGGGACAGTGGGCTCTGATGCGGGGCACAGAGGGGTCTAATGTGGGGCTACTGCAACTTCAGCCACTCCCTGCACCCACTGACTATGCCCCTTGAACTGAAGCCAAAGGGCTTGGGCAGCATGCTATGAGTGAAGAGAGTAACTTTGAACCAAGCACAGAACCCTGTCTCTGTGACTCCTGAACCCGATGCAGACAGCCTTTGGCTTACAGTCAAACCATATGCCCTCATGCGATCATGACATGGCTTTGGAAATGGTTCTCTGACCATCTGCTCCTGGTGGTGTCATCCTTGTGATTGACCAACGGGGACTGTGCTGACTCTTTCCTGGTCTGAAAAAGACACACAATTGATGGACAGAACGCAGAACAAATCAAAACATTCACCCCCAGTCAAGAGATCTGGGTTAAATCCATCATTCCTTTGCTCACCATGCCACCCTAGTTTAGACCTGGCCATATGCACACTCCCTGATGAGCCCACAGACATGATGGAACACCTACACTTCAAGATACTTACCAGCCCCACCACCACCCTCTGAGGAACCCTCATCTACTGACCCCCTGGACCCTGCGGACCGTTCACCAACTCCATCCTGGACATCTCCCCGCATGCCATCACATCCACCAACTACACCCTGCTGGGAAACCTCAACTTCCACCTCGACAACTAACTGGACCCCAACACCACATCCCTCCTGGACAACTTCCACAACATTGGACAAATTGTGACTGAACCCACGCACTCAGCAGGACACACCCTCGACCCCCTCTTCACAACAGGAAACTCCAAAAACTTCAGCCACACCACCAAACTTCCATGGACTGACCACCGATGCGTCCACTTCACCTTCAGAACACCCACCATCCACAGACCCCAGCACCTGCTCCCACGAAGACACTGGACCAATATCCCTGACGACCAGCTCACCTCCTCACTCAGCAACTCCACCCCAACCATCGCGGAAAACGATGACCCCAACACGGCAGCCCAAACCCTGCACATATGGATTTCCGACAGCGCCAACACCATTAACCCCCTCAAGAAAAACAACAACACTCACACCAAGAAAGCCAGATGGTTTACCACCGAACTTCGGGAGTTCAGACGCACCTGCCGCCGCCTCGAAAAGGCCTGGAGGAACACCAAATCCACACAAGCACACAACTTCAGAGCCGCCACCAATGCCCACCACCAACTCATCAGAATAACAAGGAAAAAAGCGATTGAAGACAGAATCTCCACACACAGCAAAGAACTCTTCAACATTATCAAGGAGTTTGCCCAACCCACCAGCGAGTCTACTGACATCCTACCCTCACAAGACCTCTGCGACAAACTCAGCACCTTCTTTCACCACAAAATCAAGAGCATCTACAACCACTTCGACGAAGACAAACAACACACTGAACCCCCACTAACCACCCCGACACCCTGAAGCCAGCGATTGACAACTGGACAGCCCTCACCACCATAGACACACTGAAAACGATGAAGTCAATCCTCTCCGGGGCCCCCACTGACCCCTGCCCCCACCACATCTTCAACAGAGCCACCAACACCATTGCACCCTTGCTCCGCCACACAATCAACCACTCCCTGGCGATCGCCTTGTTCCCCGACGACTGGAAATACGCCAAGGTCAACCCCCTCCTGAAGAAACCCTCGGTGGACCCCACAAACCTCAAAAATTACAGACCGATCTCCCTGCTCCCGTTCCCAGCGAAAGTCATCGAGAAAGCCATCAACAGCCAACTCGCCACATTAATTGAAGAGCACAACATCCGCGACTCCTCCCAATCTGGCTTCAGAAAAAAACACAGTACTGAAACCGCCCTCCTCGCCACAACAGACGACATCTGCACTCTACTGGACAAAGGAGAAACGGTAGCCCTCATACTCCTTGACCTCTCAGCGGCGTTCGACACAGTCTCCCACCGCACCCTAATACGCAGACTCCACGACGCAGTGATCCAGGACACGGCCCTCGAATGGATCCGCTCCTTCCTCTCTGGCAGAACGCAGCGGGTCAGAATTCCCCCTTTCCTCTCGGAACCTACACCAACCCCCTGCGGAGTCCCTCAGGGGTACTGCCTCATCCCCACGCTCTTCAACATCTACATGGCTCCGCTTGCCCCCATCGTCAGAACCTATGGACTCAACATTGTGTCATACGCAGACAACACCCAACTCATCCTCTCCCTATCCAACGAACCCAACACCGCCACCCCCAACTTTCGAGAAGGCATGGAAGCCGTCGCCAAAGGGATGAGAAACAGCTGCCTACAACTAAACAGCAACAAGACAGAAGTACTCATCATAGGCCCAAACACCGATGCCTGGAACGACACCTGGTGGCCCCCTGCCCTTGGAAACCTGCCCACCCCCACAGACCACGCACCCAACCTAGGAAGCATCCTGGACTCCGAGCTCAAAATGGACCGCAAGATCAACTCCGTCTCGTCCTCCTGCTTCCACACCCTCCGCCTTCTATGCAAGACCTTCAAATGGATCCCCCTCGAACACAGAAAGACTGTCACTCATGCCCTAGTCACCAGCCAACTCGACAACGGCAACGCACTCTACGCCGGAATAAACACAAACCTTACCCACAAGCTACAGAACATCCAGAGCGCCACTGCAAAACTGGTCCTCAACCTGCCAAAACACTGCCACATCTCGCAGCACCTGCGTGCATTCCACTGGCTCCCATCAAGGCTAGAGTCACCTTCAAGATACTCACCCACGCTCACAAGGCCCTCCACGACACCGGACCAGCATACCTTTACAGCAGACTCAAATTCCACGCACCCCAAAGGACCCTACGTTCATCCCAGCTCTCCTACGCTGTGGTCCCCTTGAAGTAATAATGATACAGCTTTGTAGATAAATTCCTTTATTGCTGAGGAGCAACCACAGATACATCCATCTCCTTCAACTCCTATACCGGTCTCCACGCAGTGGAACCCGGCACACACTCAACCCATAACATTCCTACCCACGAGGATGCACAGTAACACATAGCCACGCAGATGCGCGACCATTCGTTACCTAGCAACACAACACTTCCCCCTTCCTTATACAACACAATAATTAATTAATATGTACAACACAAAATAATGAACATCGTGAATCAACCTCACTCACTGTTAACCACATAATCTCTAAGCCAGAGGGGAGCCTTCCTTGAACGTGAAGCTCTCTGATTATTAACAGGAGGATCAGCAGACGGAATGTTCTCCCCAGAACTGGGACCAGCCACCTCTGGTACTTCTGAGACCACCCCATCCCCATCTTGAACAGTAACAGGCCGCTGTACATTAGTACCATCAGGGAACCCAGAGGAAGGAGCAGACGACACATTAAATTCATCTTCCAACCAGTCTGATTTGTTAGGAATTTCCCCCAAGTTCTTACGTGACTTTCCCTGATGATCCATAGCAACCCTTTTTAAATTCCAAACCTCACCATTTTTAAGTTTCACAGCATTGTGGAGCACTTCTACTACCTCCTCGGCGTCAAAGAAGGCACTCTCTCCTTTGCATACAAACCCTGGTTTTTTCACTCTGACCCAAGCTCCCACTTCAATTGCCACTGGCTTGGTGGAATGCTTAATATTATAATAGTCACTATTTTTTTTATGAATACGTAGCATTCTGTTCCACACTTCATCCTTTGACCAGTCTATCAATCCTGAGGGGAATAACCAACTAGGATTAAATTTTGACCGAGGATTACGACCCCGCATTATAACAAATGGAGGTAACCCAGTTGCTTCAGTAGCAGTCACTCGGTAAGCCCAGACAGTCTTCCCTACCTGTGAGATCCAATCATGTGCCTTAATGGACGCAATTTTAATTATCCCTTTCAACACACAATTGAATCGCTCAACCATACCATTCCCGCTAGGGTTATACAACAAAGTCGTCCTATGCTTTACACCTAGTTTTGCAAAATACTCCTTAGCCATATTGGAAACAAATTGGACACCATTGTCACTGATTAAAGACGATGGAATACCCTCAGAAGAAAAAACCTCATCCAAGAATTCAAGGACCGCAGCGGTATCTGCCTTGTCCACTATTTTTACAACTGGCCAGCGAGAAAAAAGATCCATAAGCACCAAAATATACTTCTGAGACTCACCACATTGATCCTTAATGGGTCCCAAAATATCAATAGCCACAGTATCCCACAGCTCCCTCGCCACAATAACCTCAAACATAGGTGATCTAAATGTCTTTAGGGACTTGTCCGAATTCCCACATGTAGTACAATTTCTAACCACTCTCTCCGTTTCAATATCCAGACCAGGCCACCAAAACAGTTTTTTAATCACCGACTTGGTTCTGGAAATACCCGAATGACCCTCGTGGCACAATTCCACAATAGCCGAATGCAAATTTTCAGGCGGAACTACCCTTTCACCTCTTAATAACAACCCATCACAAAAAGATAGTTCCGATCTAATCTCCCAAAAAGGTTTCAACGTGTTGGGAATACTATCTTTACGTGGCCAACCATTCAAAGAAAAAGATACCACTTTGGATAATGTCTCATCCTTACAGAATTCAGAATTCCATTCATCTCTATCAATAGCAGAGCGGCCCTGGCTATGAATTAAAGCCACTTGGAAATCATTCCATACCTCATCCTCACATTTTTCCAAACTGACTGGCATCCTAGATAAAAAAATCGGCTACCAAATTATCTCTGCCAGGTGTATAGACCATCTTATACGTAAAGTTCTGCATCCGCATCGAAATTCTAGACAATCTAGATGAGATATTAGGTGACCCCTCCGATGACAAAATTTTAACTAACGGTTTGTGGTCAGACCTAAGAGTGCAAGTCTTCCCCCAAATGAATGATTTAAAATGATCGAGGCCCCATGCACATGCCAATGCCTCTCTCTCAATTATCGGGTACTTTTCTTCACATGGGGACAGGGACCTAGACGCAAATGCAATGATGTTTTCCTTGCCATTGTCTGCGTACTGGGACAACACCGCCCCCAAACACTTATTGCTTGCGTCCGTAGTTACAAAACTCTCTGCAGAGGGATCAAAACTGCTGAGGCAGGACGCGTTTGCAATAGAAGTTTTAATATCCTTAAAATCTTTGTCGCATTCCGCAGACCAAGTGAAATTCACGTTTTTCTTCAGAAGTTGACGAATATTGAAACACTTGTCAGCAAAATTCGGAACATATTTAGCGCAAAATTCCGCCATGCCTAAAAAGGACCTAATAACATCTTTACTGCAAGGGGTTGCTGCCTCTTCAATAGCCGACACTAGAGATGCCTTTGGCCTAACACCGTTACAATCAATAACGTGACCTAAATAAGTTACGCTATTACAAGCAAATTTACACTTAACGAATTCAATGGTGAGGCCTTTACTTTCCAAGATTTTTAGCACTTTAGTGAGCCTGGCATCATGTTCTTCCTTGGTTTCCCCATAAGTCAAGATATCGTCTTGGAAAAAGGTTACACCAGCCTCCTTTTTAAATAAATGGAACATCAACCTTTGGAAAACTGCACCAGCAGACGCCAGACCAAACGGCATGCGGGTAAACTGAAAACACCCAAAGGGGGTTATAAAGGATGTGAGGAGTTTTGAATCATGAGATAAGGAAATCTGGTGATAAGCAGAAGATAGGTCCACCGTCGAAAACCATTTCGCACCCTTAAGACAACTCACCATCTCATTAATCTTAGGCAATGGGAACCTATCAATAACAATATTATTGTTCAGATGGCGAAGGTCCACACAGAGCCGAATTTTCTCATTAGCACGTTTAACAATCACAACTGGAGAAATCCACTCCGATGCCTCTATTGGTTCAATAACCCCTGCTGCCACCAGCTTCTCTAGCTCCTTGGATACTTCCTCTTTAACCAGTAAGGGTACATTGCGACAACGGTGAATCTTAGAGACTGCGTCTTCTTTCAAGCGGATACAATGTTCAAAACCCAGTAAATTCCCTAGTTTCCCGCTGAAAACAGATGGAAACTGTTTAATCATTTTTTCACCTAATGAAGAACCCTCATCCAGAATTAAAACTTGTTCCTTGCTGTTAGGGTCAAGAATAATGTGCAAAAGTTTCTGATCCAACCATCCCAAAACAGGAGGACCGTTTTTGGCCACATACAATTTGGCACGACAACATCTATTCTTAAATTCAAAAACAAACCACCTGAAACCAACAAGGTCAATTTTCTCCCCACCATACCCCTCAGGGTGAATATCTGGCTCGAATAATTGTTCCCCAACCTTGTTAATGAATTTGCTCTTCCACAACTTTTCCTCAATTATAGTGTAGGGTGACCCCGAATCCGCAATAATATTAATTTTCACACCACCTATTGTCATATTGCAAACCGGTTTGTTGGTACATGCGATGTCATTAATGTTTAACATCAAATTGCTCCTAAAACTGTTATTCAACTCAGCATTCACAATCATGTCACCCGGATCGGGATTTGGTTCATCCGTACTATCTCCATCCGTAACACATCTTACTTTATAATTCCTTCTTTTACATACTTTTGCAAAATGACCCACCAACCCACAACTAGTGAATTTTTGCTTAATAGCAGGACAACTTTTACTGTGGGCCAAGTGGTCCAAACTTCCACACCTATAACATTTAGCACGCTCTCTAAAGGCAGGTCTATCTTTAAATTTATGTTGACTCCTGTTAAAGTCATTAGTATTAGGGACACTTGTCTTGCCCACTAACGCAACATTTTGGGTATCCTTTTTTAAAGCTACAGCACATCGACCTGAGATTTCTGCCTTCCTCACAATAGCCAATATGTCATCTAGTGGGGCATCGCCATTCACCCATAATCTATCCTGAATTGCAGCGTTGGCGGTATGCATAACGACCTGATCTCTAATCAGATCGTCGTGCAAAACTCCAAATTTACAATCGAGAGCCAACCTTTTTAAATCAGAAACGTAGTTATCAATAGTTTCAGAACTCGACTGTTTCCTCTGGAAAAATTGGTATCTGGTGACTCCTATACATACTTTGGGTTTAAAATAATTGTCTAGCTGTAACAATGCGATTTCAAAAACATTAAAATCCCCAGAAGTAATGCTACTAGTTAGTTGGTGAAAAGTCTTGATTCCCATGGCACCCAGAGCATGCAAAAGTAGTATTTTCTTCTGTTCCGCTGAAATTTTTTTAGCCTCATCCACGGCCTCAATGTAGTTGACAAAATACACCTTCCATTCAGACCCCTTGAGGGAAGGTTCATTCCCTGTGGCCCAAAATGGTTGAGGCGAAGAAATGCTAAAATTAGCGTTATTTGGTTGAGAAGAACTTGCTCCCTCTGTAGACATGATGGAACTGACTTTTACAAAAAAAAAAATAATAAATACCTCGAAGAAAAGTCACAGTCACTAACAATACAATAATCTGTAGAATACCTCCATAGAAGGTACACGCTGCACTGCAAGTAATCCCTTTTTTGAGAAAAAACGATGAAAAACGATGCTATTGTCTCCGATCGGCGCTTGAATCTTGTTTTCTCAGCTCCGGTCTTCGGTATCCTAGCAACCACAAACACCCAAGATGGCCGCAGGCGGAGGGCACGCAGCGTGGTGACGTTGCAGAAAGCGTGTGATGACACCCGTAATTGACGAACAATGCGTCCGAGTGATGACGCTCTCCCGCACTCACACCAATCAGCAAAGAGAACGAAGAATACGTAAGCAATCTGCCGGAGATCCGAGATCGCGCTTGCTTCGAAGGTTCCGTGCTTCCTCAAAAGATGCGATCTCTCAACGGCAACAGGTATTCCTTAGAGATACAACATATGATGGCACCAAAGTCTCTTGTAGACCTATTTCCGCTCGTAACGCGTAGGATTATTGGTCAATCCATAAAAGCTTCATCGCAGATTCCTTTGGCTTGAAATCGATTTCTCCTTAACAGTGCTCAAAGTATGAAAAATCTCCCAAAACGATCCAAAACTCGAAATCCACTTTCACGCATGGGCTCGATGCTCCTCAGCACCTCAGTCGCCAGTTGAAGTAATAATGATACAGCTTTGTAGATAAATTCCTTTATTGCTGAGGAGCAACCACAGATACATCCATCTCCTTCAACTCCTATACCGGTCTCCACGCAGTGGAACCCGGCACATACTCAACCCATAACATTCCTACCCACGAGGATGCACAGTAACACATAGCCACGCAGATGGGCGACCATTCGTTACCTAGCAACACAACACCCCTGCACCAGAAAATCCAGATCGGGAGGCCGCTCCTTCTCCTTCCTCACGGCCAAGGCCTGGAAAGACCTTCCGCTCCACCTCAGACAGACAACATCGCTTCCCATCTTCACAAGAAACCTCAAAACCTGGCTCTTCGACAGACCCCCTCCTTGATGGACTGAAACCTGCATCCCCCCCACCCCCCTAGCACCTTGAGACCCTCACGGGTCTGTAGTAGTGCTTAACAAATGCCTGATTGATTGATATGCAAATCAGGGCTAGAAATCAAAAGACACACAATTGATGGACGGAATGCAGAACAAATCAAGAGATTTACCCCCAGTCAAGAGATCTGGGTTAAATCCTTTGTGAGAAGTTGGCCTGGTATATGCTGGTCACTAGTTAAAGTGGCCACCTTGCACCAGTACAATTCGACTCTTATGGTAGATAGGTTTAAGACAACCTTTTTAAGAAAGCTATCCTAGTGGTAGCTATGGACAGCAGCCTTCAGGCTAAGTCTTTAGAGGAATATAAAGCAGCTTGTTTTACCTTATAATCTCTTGAATCACTAAATGAAAGGACACCACACAGATATATATATATATAAAATATATATGTATTTATTACTAGACACACTCTACTAATCTCTTTATGAGATTAGAAGTCAAGGACATATGCATAAATCAACATTTCACAACAAGTTAAGCACAAATATGGCTGGGACCCTAGGTGTACCAGACCATATACTAAAAAAGAGACTTAGGAATATCGACTTGGAGGGGACAAGGCCTAGGGCCTTCAGAAGCGTTGGGGCCTCACTAATCCACCCAAGGCAGGTAAGTAAAGGACCCACGGGAGACGCATGCAGTGTGAGAACACAGCTGCGGATCCCAATTGACTTCAATGGAGCAAGTCGCGGGTGGAATTTTAAAGTTTTAGGATACTTCGGGAGAGTCTACAAGCAAGTCACTTACAGGGTAAGTAGTTCTAGAGCCAACACACACAGGAGCACCGTAGTGCTGGAGTTACCTCACCCAGGGAAGCCGGGTGCATAGGTGTCTTTTGGTGTCGTTTTCAATGGGAGCCAAAGAAGACTTGCTGCTTGTGAAGACAGGAGAAGTGTCCGGTGGAATCCAAGGCTGGATTCAGAAGAAGGAAGACCTGAAAGCAGAGGGGACAGTGTTCAAAGTCACTTGGCAGTGACCCGGGGCAAGGAAGATGGATGCCCACAGTTGTCGGGTAATTTTAGGTGATCACAGGTGTCTTGACTCTTCACCCACGAGGTCCAGGAGGCGTCGACGATGACCAGGATCTGGATTTGGTGTGTCCCACGAAGTCTGCAGCTTACTGAGGTGTCGATTGGAGCCAACAAGCCTTGGCAACAGCAAGTCTCGTGGAAAGTGTAAAAAGTCAGTGGTGCAGACCAGCAAAGTCTGAGGGACTCACCCAGCAAGGGTAAGTCAGGGCAGGCCTGGAGCAACCAGGGGAGCCCTTTGGGTTTGTAGAAAAGTCTTCTGGGGACCCACAAGCCAACCGGCAAGGGATCGCAAAGACGCCTTGGGAGGATTCACTCAACAGGGGCCCACGGTCACTCGGGACAGGGTAGGCCTCTGATCTTCGGTGGAAATCCTGCTGGAGGCTTGGGCCACACGTGGTCCAAAGCACAGGTTCGTAGAACGTCGTGAAGGGGTTGCACTTGAAAATAGTGCACGGTACCCAGGGATTCCGGTTCCTCGTCCACTTGCCTCAGCATCGCTTGGGACTCACGATGGCCCAGGAAATGCTCTTCCTAGGATGCAGGGACTTTAAACTCCGGCGGGAGCGGGAACGTTTGTGACCATTGATTGCAGGATTGGGTGCCTGCCAAGCAGGGGAGTCACTCCTTGACTCCAAGGGAGATTCTTCAGTCTTCCAGAGGTAGTGGAACGTCGAAGGTCCAGGATTCTTCTTCAACGCGTCGTCCAGGGATATCTAGTTTGCAATGGCAAGGGTTCCCTAACTTATACTACAAGGAAGGGAGGGACTAGCTCTAACACCCCACCTATGGGAGGGTAAGAGGAGTGGGTGGCTACACCCACTTCCCTTTGTCCAGTTTTGCGCCAGAGCAGGGGCTGGTAGCCCCTGCACCAGTTTGAGCTGGCATATGCACAGAGGGGCCTACTGCTCCCCCAGTGCAGGACTTCAAAGAACTCTAAGAGTGCACCCACCCAGCCCCAATACACTAAATCCTGTCTGGGAGGTGACCACACCTCCCTGTGACAGGATGCCTATTGTTGGGCCTCCTCCACTGCGAGTTTTGGTCAGCAGCAGGAGGGCAGCCCAGTGTCTGTGACTGGTGGCCTCCGTTTTGTGATGCCAGGGCTCTTCAGGATTCTACCGTGTTTCCACAGTGGGTACATGTCTATCCCTCTAGAAGGGTGGGATCATACTCCCACACCAGTTACTGGTGTGGGGGTATGATTCCAAGTTGTTTGACACCAAACACGACATGTTTTGATGCAGCCATTCCAAAGTTAGCATTTACCGCTAGGTTATAATGCACTTAAGAGTATATGGTTTAACCGCATCCACAACCAGCCACAGAGAATGGACTCTGAAAGCTGCAGAGGGGCCCTGCTGAGGCACCCCCTCACATGGAAACCAAGCACCCTGCCCTCACGATTTTTAGGGCCTGCCTTAGGGGTGACTGATAGGTTTATATGTGTGTGTAAGGAGAGATATAGGGAACCTATACCTCAATGAGGAGTGCTAAAACTACCTCACCCAGGCTGCAGTAGCAGGCCTATGGGGTCAGATTTAGTCTGCTTCCTAGGGGTAGCATAATACATGCTTCAGCCCCTGGTAGGCCTGTGAAGTACCTATGCCCTTGGTACCTAAGGTACCATATACTAGGGGCTCTTAAGGTACCACAGTATCCAATCACTAGTGCATCTAATATGCACACCAAGTTGTTTAGAGAGAACAGAGAGGCTGGGGCCCTGATTAGCAGGGTCCCAGCCAGACTATAGCCAGAAACCAGTGTTAACATCAGAAAAAAAGTGGGGGCAACATAAGTGCAGATCCTACTCTCCTACATCCATCATTCTTTTGCTCACCATGCCACCCCAGTTCCGTCAATTGTGTGTCTTTTGCTTTCTCACCCTAAGTGCGCCGGGTATGCCCAGACGTGTGTTCTTGGCTCACTGTGCCACTGGATTCAAGCTATCCTGGCTGATGAGGGGAGATACCTTATTGGGTGCTTGAGCCAACCCTTACTCCAACCCCCCTGTCAACAGACAAATTGTGAGATGCCATTGCCCTGCCTCGGGTGACCCGGCGTTCCTCTCTCAGCACCTTTTCCATGAGAGTTGAGTGGTGAAAGCGTCCATGAGCAGGTCGAATCCCAGTAACTTTCCTACTACTCCCCCCAATAGGGAGTCTCAAAGGGTGGAAACCTTTGGTAACTGTTTTTTCATCCACCAGCCTGACACACTGATCAGTAAATTCCAGCTGTCTCATGGAACGCTATTCCCATGCCCTTTGGGACTCAGTGGCTAAAGTCATTCCTGGTATCCCCGAACATCTCCAACCTGTCCTTGCTCAAGCTATCCAGGACGGCTGTGATCGGGCAAAGTTCATCATTCGCTGTGGCGTGGACACCACTGATTCCATCAAGTGAGCCATTAGCACCAGTGTTGCCATTCGCCATCAAGCATGGCTGTGATCAATTGGGTTTTCAGGTGATGTCTTGTCTTCCCTTATGAACGTGCCCTTCGATGGGACCCGCTGATTTGGGGACAAGGCTGATTATGCTTTAGAGTGATTTAAAGAGAACAGAGCTACTGCATGCTCTCTGGGATTATCTGCCCTGTCTTGCCAACTGCACCAACCTTACTACTCCTTTCCCGGATTTGGTCGAGCAGCCCTGTACTACAAGCTTGTCCAGCCTCAGCAAGGAACCCAGCAGTTTTGGGGTCAAGCGCATGATGCCCACCACCCCCACGGCCAACGTCAATGGGCTGGCCAATCAACTGTTCTCCCCTGCGGCTCCACTTGCTTAAACCCCTTTATGTGTGGCTTAAGGGAGCACAGCCACCCTGTGGCAGGCAGGTACCAATGTGACTTCCCGGGTTGACATGCGATAACATCGGACAGGTGAATTCAGCATATCGTCCATAGGGGTTATACCTTTCCCCTCCTCTATTCCCCACCACACCTTCCACTGCCCCCCAATGACTGACCAAGGACCAGCTCTCCATTTTGCCGCAGGAAGTGCAAGCTGTTTTGGCCAAAAGGGCTTTCCAAAGTGTGCCAGTGCCAGCCGGAATAGAACGTGGTTGTTATTCCTGCTTCATTCGGGTGCCCAAGACATACGGAGGCCTTCTCCCTTTTCTAGACCTGTGCCCTCTCAATGCCTTCTTCCGGAAAGAGGAATTCAAAATGCTCACCATGGCTCAGGTCTTGTCTGTATACAATAAAGGACCTGTTCCCACAGTGAGCAGTAGATTCATGTATCCATTGTAGTTGTCATATAATTTTTAGACAAACTGTAGAGCAAGTGTTTCAATATCATCAATGCTACTTCAAGGTATGGCTCACTATTCAAAGAGAAGAAGGGTTATTCAAACGAGATGAGGAAAAGACTGTCTTTTTATCCAACAATAGTAGTGTCTAAAACCACCCCCATGTGAAAAAAGTGTGGGAAAGGAGTGATGGCGCCTCACGGTAGCAACACCATAGAGGATAAAGCAGGAAGGTACTCGCCTGCTACCTCAAGATCTCATCATCAGCTGCCACCACTCCGTAGAAAGGAAATGTGTGTGGGAAAGTGTAGACAAGAGACTGGGTAGTAACCCAAAACGCAAAAACTGCTAGGGTGTGTATAACAAAGAGAAGAAAAGTTGTGCAGAGAACCGTGCACCGTAATAAACCCCACAGTGTATGTACACAGATTTGAGTTGGTACACACTAGCTTTCTACTTTTTATTCTATGCTGTGTGACCACTCATATATAAAATGCCGACATGTTTCATTGCCATTTGGAAAAACTCACGGCAACTTCTTCAGGGCGTGGGGTATTGTCATTTCACCCTTTAGCCTTGCTTGATCAGTTAAAAGCAGTTCTGTTGGAAAAAAAGACAAACAAACAACACATATCCAAAATATTTGGCTTCTGGTTCAAAGGGGCCCATTACTGAATGTACGCCTTTCCCAACTGAGTATCCCCCAAAATGTTTACCGGGATGTGGCCCATCGTGGGCATACCTTTACCCTCGGGCTTGTATGTGTATAACAGCGGTCGCTTGTTCAGGGCTCATCCCCTCGACTCCTACCATGAGTCTGTAAACACATAGTGAAAGACATAAATTAGAAAAAATCGAATTAAAAGTTTTCTAGAGGAAACAAATATCGATTTCCCTCCATTCCCTGTGAGATAAATAGCTGTTTCTCTTGATCTAGATCCTTCCCTGTATTGCTGTTGTGTAATTCTTCAAGTATAACTCCTGCTTTACGGGGGTTAGCGGGGGTTGGTCTTGTATCAAGGGGGGTGCTCCTTTTAAATTCTGCCCGCTATATGGGGTGTTGTCCCTCCTATGTCTCGCTCATGGTACGCTTTTTAGTACCTAATGCGTGGCTCATACTAAGTGTATCTGCTGGTATTTAGTGAGGCCAAGCTCTTAATAAAACATTGCTAGGCTGTTGCTTTACGTGACGGGTCTGTGCGTACCCTTTTTAAGAAAACCCCCCTCGGCCGAGCCAGGTGTACTAGTACAGGTGTCCCTTCACCTGTGGTCTGTACCACTTTTTAAGTAACCCCCTCTGTTTTAAAAGGAAAAGCAAATAGTCGGACTCACCGGTATTATGTCCGTGTCTGGCATTCGCTCAGCACTGCAACAACGCAGCCGCTGTCAGCCGTGACTAAAAGCGTGATCTCCCGGATCACGTGGCAACGCTATGTCGGTCCCGCCCATTTCAGGTCGTACTTGTTGGCTGGGCCGACAGAACGCGCCATCTTAGAATGGTAATGTATACCTCTACAGGCAATCAACTTCTCAGTATAGTAGCGTCCGTGTACCTGGGGGTCCCGTTTATAACTGTTGATTTAACTCATGGATGAAAAATACAGACGTATCATCACCCAGGAGTTCCGTTTGTAACTATTTGCTTGATTCATAGATAAACGTCAAGTTTAGTCTGAATAATGACTATATCTTACAATACTGCAGTGAACGGTGTCAATAATACCGGGTGCCCCTAGGTGTCTCATACTGTGGTCCTGGTCTTTCATTAAGGTAAACCACTCCCATATCGCGCCCTCCTTTTGCAATATTCGTACATTGACCCTTGTGGCTGGACTCATACTGACCATCAGGGGGAGGAAGGAAGAGCAATGAATGAATGGTACATGGATTATGCATAAACCTTATTCCACTCGATGGAGTCATTCAATCCAGTCTGGTCCACGCCCTCCTGATAAATCCAACGAGCTTCCTTGCTGCTCAGTCTGGATTCCATATTAAACTGGTCCCCCATCACTCTTTCTAGTACTACCCAACGTACATCTTTGGGGTCATGTTTGTGATGCTGAAAGTGTTGGACCAGTTTTGTACTCAGTTTTCCTGCACGTAACGTGCTCAGGTGTTCTTGAATCCTAACTTTGACCTTCCTAGTGGTAAGGCCGATGTAATGTAGCTGGCAAGGGCAGGTCAATCTATAAATAACGTTGGATGTGTTGCAATTACTGAATTTATTCAGATGCCATATACGGTTATTTACGAGAGTGACGCTTTTAGTGGCTGTTGTGAGCCTACATACAGAACAGCCTCCACATGGATAATGTCCTTGCGGAATGTTATTTTCCCGTGGGTCAGATTTGGGTCTGGTATGTACCAGTTGATCACGTAGGTTTGCCGATCGTTTAAATGCAAAGCGTGGTGGAGGCATTTGCATATTTGCAGTGCTTAGCAGGTGCCAGTGTCTACGGATGATCTGCCTGATTTTGGTGGATAGGGGGCCAAAAGTGGTCACCACAGGAATGCATTCACCCTTTTGTTTAGAAGTTCTTTCCAGGAGAGCCGCACGTGGCGTGTTGTATGCTCGTTTTTTCGCCTGCCTGATTACTTTCTTGGGATAGGCTCGGTTCTCCAGTTTGGTAGCCAATACGTTCGATTGTTCAGAGTATTGGCGGAGGTTGGAACAATTCCGGCGATATCTTAAAAACTGGCCCACAGGTAAGTTATCTCGAAGTGCTCTGGGATGATATGACCTGTAGTGCAGCAGGGAGTTTTTGTCGGTTGTTTTGTGGTGCACCTTAGTAACGAGCTTGTCATGCTCGGCCTGTATATCCAGGTCAAGGTACACTGCAGATGTTCTATTCACCGCCCAAGTGAATTTTAAGCAGACATCAAGACCATTCAGCCAGTTAAGAAATTCAGTGAGTCTCTCCTCCGAGCCCTCCCATATACACAAGACATCATCTATATATCTCTTCCAGAGAACGATGTTCTTCTGGAAGAGATTCGTGTGGGAATGGATGTGGTACGCCTCGAACTGGCCCACATAGATGCAGGCCAGACTGGGAGCAAAGGTAGCCCCCATCGAGGTGCCCGACACCTGGAGGTACACATGTTCTTTGCACGAAAAGAAGTTTTTAGTCAGTGCGATCTCAATGCATTGGAGTACAAAAGTTTGAGGAGTGTCATAGAACCATTCCGAGTCCCTCAGGGCGCGGGCTGCTGCCACCAGCGTGGCTTCCTGAGGGATACTCGTATACAATGATTCTATGTCTATTGTGACAAGGAATTGATTCACAGGGTCGTATGTTATATCCTCCAGGATTCTCAGGACATCTGTGGTATCTTGGACGTACGAGGGTTGGGTGATGACACACTCCCTCAGAAAAAAGTCCGCAAATTGTGACAATGGTTCTAAAAGGGATTGGATGCCCGATACTATTGGACGTCCAGGAGGGGGTCGTTGTGGCTTGTGAATTTTGGGTACAATATAAAAAGCCGGCATCCTTGGTTTTAAATTGATCAGAAATTCTGCTTCTTTATATGTCACCCATTTCTTTTCTTTGGCCTCTGTCACTAATTTGATGATAGTGGCCTGAAGATCATTTGTGGGGTCCCGCGCCAAAGGTTGATAATTGCAGCGGTTCCCCAAAAGCCTGGCCACCTCGATGTCGTAATCCTGGGTGTCCATTACCACCACTGCCCCGCCTTTATCGGCTGGCTTGATGGTGATGGTTTGATTACTTTGTAAACTTTTTAAGGCTTGCCAATCTCTGATGCTCATGTTGCTGTGAGCCACCGTGTGAGCATTTTGTTCTGCCTGGCTGATGTCTTGAAGGACCTTTTGCTCAAACACCACTGTTTCCGGGCCTACTGAGCTCGTCGGAGGACAAAAATGTGATGGACATCGTAAGTTGGTTGAAAAAAGGGATGCCTGTTCCTGTTCCTTCCCTTCAAAAAACTTTTTTAACTTGATCTTCCTCATCAGACCATAGAGGTCTGCCCGAAGTTGGAACCCGTCATGACGGGGAGTGGGTACGAACCCTAGGCCTTTATTCAGTACTTCTAGTTCCATGTCCGTGAGTTGATGTGTGGAGAGGTTAACCACTATGTTGTTCTCAATCGCAGTTATAGAGGTGTTCTGCCCCTGCTGCGTGTGATCCTCGGGGAAAAGGGCTGCCAGGTGGAGTTCGGATTCTGACGGGCCCGACCCCTTCCCCGGCCTCTGTAATTGGACCCTCTTTGATTCCCGGGGTTGTGGGTTTGCTGTCCTAAAAAAACCCTGAACAGGGCTCCCAGGTCCTCGTTGGTTTGTTCCTGGGGATTAAATCTGACCTGTTGGTTGGAGGTCGACGGTTGGGCAATGGGTTCTTCATCTTCACTGCTTGTATTTTCAAATGTCCAATTATTAGGTGTTCTTCTACCCTGTCTACGACCACCTCTCCCTCCAGTTGTGGGCATGGGTTGTGGCTGAGTTTGTTGGTAGTATTGATCCTCAACATAAGGGAAGGCCCATTCGTGACTGAATCTGTGCTGAGCGAATGCCAGACACGGACATAATACCGGTGAGTCCGACTATTTGCTTTTCCTTTTAAAACAGAGGGGGTTACTTAAAAAGTGGTACAGACCACAGGTGAAGGGACACCTGTACTAGTACACCTGGCTCGGCCGAGGGGGGTTTTCTTAAAAAGGGTACGCACAGACCCGTCACGTAAAGCAACAGCCTAGCAATGTTTTATTAAGAGCTTGGCCTCACTAAATACCAGCAGATACACTTAGTATGAGCCACGCATTAGGTACTAAAAAGCGTACCATGAGCGAGACATAGGAGGGACAACACCCCATATAGCGGGCAGAATTTAAAAGGAGCACCCCCCTTGATACAAGACCAACCCCCACTAACCCCCGTAAAGCAGGAGTTATACTTGAAGAATTACACAACAGCAATACAGGGAAGGATCTAGATCAAGAGAAACAGCTATTTATCTCACAGGGAATGGAGGGAAATCGATATTTGTTTCCTCTAGAAAACTTTTAATTCGATTTTTTCTAATTTATGTCTTTCACTATGTGTTTACAGACTCATGGTAGGAGTCGAGGGGATGAGCCCTGAACAAGCGACCGCTGTTATACACATACAAGCCCGAGGGTAAAGGTATGCCCACGATGGGCCACATCCCGGTAAACATTTTGGGGGATACTCAGTTGGGAAAGGCGTACATTCAGTAATGGGCCCCTTTGAACCAGAAGCCAAATATTTTGGATATGTGTTGTTTGTTTGTCTTTTTTTTCCAACAGAACTGCTTTTAACTGATCAAGCAAGGCTAAAGGGTGAAATGACAATACCCCACGCCCTGAAGAAGTTGCCGTGAGTTTTTCCAAATGGCAATGAAACATGTCGGCATTTTATATATGAGTGGTCACACAGCATAGAATAAAAAGTAGAAAGCTAGTGTGAACCAACTCAAATCTGTGTACATACACTGTGGGGTTTATTACGGTGCACGGTTCTCTGCACAACTTTTCTTCTCTTTGTTATACACACCCTAGCAGTTTTTGCGTTTTGGGTTACTACCCAGTCTCTTGTCTACACTTTCCCACACACATTTCCTTTCTACGGAGTGGTGGCAGCTGATGATGAGATCTTGAGGTAGCAGGCGAGTACCTTCCTGCTTTATCCTCTATGGTGTTGCTACCGTGAGGCGCCATCACTCCTTTCCCACACTTTTTTCACATGGGGGTGGTTTTAGACACTACTATTGTTGGATAAAAAGACAGTCTTTTCCTCATCTCGTTTGAATAACCCTTCTTCTCTTTGAATAGTGAGCCATACCTTGAAGTAGCATTGATGATATTGAAACACTTGCTCTACAGTTTGTCTAAAAATTATATGACAACTACAATGGATACATGAATCTACTGCTCACTGTGGGAACAGGTCCTTTATTGTATACAGACTTCTGAGTGGGGGATGACCTGTTCTCTGCCCCTTCAGCTCCTTTTTGTGATTTGGTCAGGTCTTGTCTGCCCTTGACCCTGGAGGCTCATTGGTGGCATAGGGCCTGCAGGATGTGTATTTTCATATCCCAATCCTGCCAGCCCTTTGGTGCTTCTTAGTGTTCGTGGTTGAACAGGAACATTTTCAGTTTGCAGTGCTCCCCTTTGGTCACACCAGCACCCCTCAGGTGTTCACAAAAGTGATGGTCGTGGTGGCAGTACACCTTCGGAGGTCTGGCGTGCCAGTCTTCCCCTACCTTAACAACTGCCTGCTGAAGGCTGGCTCGCCCCAGGCAGTCGGCAGTCACCTATCATCTTTGGAGTTCACTATCAATGTTCTGAAGTTACACATGGGTCCTTCTCAGATGCTTGCCTTCATCTGAGCCATTCTGGACACAGTTCAATTTTGTGCCTTTCCTCCGGGAAAGAGTCCAGGATCTTTCGGCTGTAATCCCGAACTTTCAGCCTTGGTACTGGATCTCAGTGAAGTTGACTGAGGCTAGTGGGGTTGATAGACTCCTGAATCCTGCATGTCGAACATGCCAGGTGGCAAATACAGGCACTATAGTGGGAAATTAAGTCTCAGCAGGCCCAACATCAAGGGGGACCTCTCCGGCCATGTTCAGATTTCAGAGGAAACTCCAAATGACCTGCTGTGGTGGTTACTGGACCATGATTGGGTTTGCAGCAGAACCTCCTCCCTTCCTCACCTGAAGTTGGCAGTGGTGACTGATGCATTGCTTCGGGTTGGGGTGGTCATCTGGGAGAGGTGGAGATCAGAGGCCTCTGATCTCTAGCAGAGTCCTTGCTCCACATCAACTTTCTGGGACTGAAGGCCATCTGCTTGGCATTGAAAGCCTTTCTTCCATCCATCAAGGGGAGGCTGGTACAGGTGCTCAAGTACAACACCACTGCAATGCGGTGCAACAGGCTGGGCCGACTGTGGTCACGTACACAGTGCCAGGAGGTTCTGTGACTCTGGAAATGGATGGACGGCCAAGGGATCCTCCTGGTGGTAAACCACCTGGCAGGCTCTTTGAATGCCTGGGCAGAAAAACTCAACCATTTATGTCTAGCTGATTACAAGTGGCAATTGCATCCAGAGGTGGCTCCAAGCCCTTTTCATGCATGGGAAGAACCTTGGCTTCATCTCTTCACCACCGCCAAGAATGTGCAATGTCAGCACTTCTGTGCTTTAGAGTTTCAAGGCACCTCTCACTGTCACACGTTCAGCCTCGAGCGTAACTCAGGACTCCTGTATGTCTTTCCGCTGAGACCCTTCCTACCCCGAGTTCTCCAGAAGATCTGGACCAACCGGGCCCAAGTCATCCGAGTGGCTTCAGATTGGGCACAGAGAGTATCGTATCCAGAACTCCTGGTTTGATTATCTGTCCTCTGATCAGGCTGCCTCTCTGAGAGGATCTTATTTCGCAGCAGTAGTGCTGGGTTCCACACCCTGGCCTTCGCAATCTCCACCTTCATGCTTGGCGATTGAGTAGCGACAGTTGACCAGCGACAGCTGACCACCTTCGATCTCCCTCCTGTGGTGGTTGATGTCATCATGGCAGACAGGTGTCCCTTGAGAAAAACTGTATACCTCCGTCATTGATACATATTTGTAGCTTGGTGCAGCGCTCACCAGATAGACCCCCTCCAGGCAAAGTAATCTGATGTTTTGTTATTTATTTTTGCCCTCACCCGGTAAGGTTTTGAACCAGGCACTATTAGAGGGTATCTTTCTGCTTTTTGGGCTTTTCTGTGGTTTCTGGATCTGCCTTTGTTTTTTAATTCTCCATTTTGTATGCGTTTTTTTTTAAAAAGGGATACAACATCCGTTTCCTCCCTCCCCCTTTGTCATGCCACAGTGGGACCTTAATTTAGTCCTTACGTTCCTGATGTTTACTCCCTTTGAGCTGCTTCACAGCTATCCCTTGTCGCTTCTCACCTCAAGACTGTTTCTTGTCGCCAATTACATCTGTGTGGTGGGTGAGTGAGCTTCAAGCTCTGTGTCAACCTGCTGTACACTACCTTTTTCCCAAACAAACTGGTTCTGCAGATGCAAGCATCATTCTTAACAAATGTTGTGACGCCGTTCCACGTAAGTCAAACCATCATCCTGCCGGCGTTCTGTGCTCCACCTCACCTCTATAAGGAGAAGGAGAGACTCCATTGCTTGTACCCCAAGAGAGCGCTGAGCCTTTATATAGGTTGTACCAAGGAACACCGGGTGGACGGTCAGCTCTTTATCGGTTTCTCTAGAGCAAAAAAAAAGGCAAGGCAATGCAAAAGAGAACCATCTCCCACTGGATCTTGCTCTGCATTACAATCTGTTACAGATTGGCTAAAAAGCAGCCTCCGTAAGGACTGCATGCACATTCTACCGGGGCCAAATCTGCATCTCTGCATTAGCACTCAGAGTTCCTGTCATATACTGTTGCCAGACGGCTATTTGAGCATCAATCCATACATTCAAAAAGCACTATTGTCTGGACAGTCAGGTGTGCCAAGAAGGGCATTTTGCCAGTTCGGTTCTGCAGGATTTTCCAGCTTTAATTCTTTCACAGACTAACCTCTAATTAGTGCATTGGAATGTATTTAAAAGGTGAAGAATCTGTGACTAGAAGTCTCTATCAAGTTACTTACCTTTGGTAACAATCTTTCTGGTAGAGGCTCTATCTAACCGCAGATTCCTCACCAACTATCCAACCCTCCCTATTCTGTGATTGGTCTCTGCCCTCTAATAAGATTCCAAGTCTACGAATCTGCACACTGGTCACATCTATTTCATTTTGGGGTTCAGCGTCTGGTGGTGTGAACATTCTCAAAAGCAACTGACATCAGCACGCGGGAGTGGTGTCTGTGCAGAGCCACACAGCTCCTCCTACGGGTGTGCTGAGGTACTACTGAAATGTTTCCAGATCCAGATTGTCACCTAGGAAATATTCAAAGGGTGAGGAATCTGCAACTAGACAGTCTCTACCAGAAAGAACGTGACTGAAGGTAAGTAACTTGGGGCCTCATGTAGGTAAATACATTTTACCGGTTCTTAAATACCGAGCCGTACCGAATCGGTAAATTAGAATCGGTAAGTTATATGTAGGTAAAAATTCGGTAAAAGTTACCGATTCGGTAACATTCGGTAATCACGAATCGGAATTCACCGAATCGGTAAATACCGAGGTGGTATTTACCGAATCGGAAAATACCGAGGTGGTATTTACCGAATCGGAAAATACCGAGGTGGTATTTACCGAATCGGAAAATACCGAATCGGTATGTACGGATTCGGTAAATAAAATCACATGACTTGACGAAACAGCTAATCCTGTGCAACGACAGCCCACCCAACCAGGAAGTGGCCACACCCAGGCAGGTGTACATAATTAGCCGACCCTGGAGAGGCTTTGAGTGCAGAGGAGAGGCAGGGAGCCGTTGCCTGTGCGAGCGGGAAAACGAACAGCATGTCCAGCCAGAGAACACAGAGAGACGGAGGGGAAAGGAGGAGGAAGCTGAAATTTAGCCCCAAGGAACTCCAGGTGCTGGTGGAGGAGGTGGTGAAGCAGCACCAGAAGCTGTTTGGAAGGCAATCCCTGCAAGTGCCTGAGGCTGAAAGGCGCAACATATGGCTGGCCATCCAGGCGCAGGTCAATGCTGTGGGAGTGACCCACAGGGACATTGAGGTCCTCAAAAAGCGCTGGTATGACCTGAGGATTGTAACCAAGAGGAAGATGGGCGACATCCAGAAGGAGGCCAGCCAGACCGGAGGTGGAACCAACAGGGCACCTGCCCTCACCGACCTGGAGGAGCTGGTGGCGGCCACAATCGAGCAAGAGAGCGTCGTGGGTCTTGGGGACGCCGACAGCTCTGCCAGAGCCGCAACACACCAAGGTAAGACGAAAGCACAGCAATGTAGCCCCCCCTACCCCTATCCCACATCCCCCATTGTGAAACGAGAATCACACTGCAGTCCACACGTGTCAGTGCAGACAGGCAATGCATTCCGGGAGATGTAGTCAGGGTAACACTAACCATGACGTAAATGTTACAGGGCAACAAGGCATGTCACGCACTCGAGGCACAAGGAGACAGAGGACATTTTGGAATGTGAAATGATTTATTGTGACGCTTGCAATGCAGCCCTTCGGGGACACTGAGCCAATGTTGTATTTCTGTCCACAGATGTGACATCATGCAGGACAGGGCATGCTGCAGGAGAGACGGCACACCGGCCACAAATATCACCTCTAGCCAGCACAAGTTCAGACCAGGGAGCAGGCCCACTGGCAGCCGCACCACCAACACAGCCAGCCTCGCCGCACCCAGAGCCAGCATCACCTCACCGAGAGCCAGCATCACCTCAACCAGAGCCAGCATCGCCACTCATGTTCGAATCACCGGCCACATCTCCGCTTGCAGGTGTGAGAATGAGGAGGCGTCCAGCAGCCAGGCTACGAGCCTTAGACACCTCGTCAGACGACAGCATGGGCCCAGAAGACCGCACCAGGCCCCAGGAAGGGAGCCATGCCACTGTGCCCCACACCTCACAGGCAGCACAGACGGGAGCAAGAGGGCGCCGCAGGTCGCGTGTCCAGAGTCCACCAGCACCCATTGACGGCCATGGTGTCTTCTTGGGTCTCGAGGGCCAAATGTTGAAACAACAGCGCCTGCAATCAAAGGCAGTCATGTCAGTCCAGAGGCACATGCGGGTGATGAAAACAACATTAGTCAACATGGACAATAACATTAGCGGCATGGCTGCGGGCATTCGGGACATGTCCCAGTCAATCCAGCAGTTGTGCAGCAAATTAGATGCTGACATCGAAGCACGGCGCCGGGAACGCCAGAGAAGGGACACTACCAGCAGGGCACTCAACCGTCTGGCAACTGCGACTTCTCTACTGTGCCGGCGCTCTGTGACGATGCAGGAGGGCCTAACACAGTGCTGCAGCGACCTGTCTCGGGGGATGGTGCAGGTGACAAGTGCACTAGGGGTGCTATTGACTAGTCAGGCGTCGACAACTGCTGCAGGGGATGCTGCGGAGAGCATCGACACCAGCAGCAGGAGCAGCATCACACCCCCCGTCCCAGAAGCACGCAGGAGCAGCAGGCGGCTTGGGGTTGGCTCTAGTGAGGATGCACAGGCCGTGCAATCCACCACTGCAGCGCGTATGCGCAAACATTGATGTAGCCCTGCTTAGCCACTTCCCATTGGGTGACGTAACCCTGGACTTACTCCTTGTATAGATGGGATATTGCCAGATTGGCTTGTTCATGTGTTCATGGCGTGGTGCCACATTAAAACTACGTCATGACTTCTCACAACTCGCTGTGTCCCCTCACTTACTCAGAAATAGTTGCATGTGATCTCTGCCCGTCTCTCTCTCTCCCATCGATTGCAGTTGGCACTCTAGCTGCGTTGCCCTCTGGCTGGCCTGACTCATCCTCGTTGTCCTCAAAATATGTTAGTTCCACATCTGTACCTTTTTTCGTGGCAAGGTTGTGCAGCATTGCACAAGTGGCAATAATCTTGCAGCAGGTGATGGGTTTGTACTGGCGTGCGCCTCCGCTCTTGTGCAGGCAGCGGAACCTGCTCTTCAGTAGTCCAAACGTGCGCTCCACCACATTGCGTGTTGTTTTGTGTGCCACGTTGTATCGTCTCTCACTCTGGGTTGCTGGGTGTAGGTAGGGAGTGAGGATGAATGACCGGCATGCATATGCACTGTCGCCTAGATGAGTAAAAGGGAACCATCAGTAACATGCCTCTATACACTATGATTTGCAGGTTTCAAGGGGCGTCACTGTTACTTACCTAGCAGGTATCCCTCTCCGAATTCTCCGGCACTCAGTCGTGTGTAGATCCCACTATTCTGGAAGATGTAAGAGTCGTGGGTGCTCCCAGGAAACTTTGCAACAATATCTGTGATGATGTTCCCTGCATCACAGATCACCTGCACATTGATGGAGTGGGTGGACTTCCTGTTCCTGTAGATGTGCTCTGTGTCAGCTGGTGGACAGATTGGGATGTGTGTACCATCAATACAGCCGATGACATGGGGGAACTGTGCCATGTGATAAAAGTCTGTTTTTGTTTTCTGCAGTGCAGCCTGTGTGTTTGGGAAGCTTATGTAGTGGTGCATTCTCTGCATCATGGCATCCAGGAACTTCCTGAAGAAACGTGACAGGCAACTCTGGGTTACCCCACCCACCGCAGCTATCACCACCTGATAACTGCCGGATGCCAGCAGATGTAGGCTGCAGAGCACCTGCACATGTGGGGGTATGGCGTGCGCCCTTCTTATTGGCTGGTCCAGGAGTGGGTGAAGGTCCCTGATTAAGTCCATGATGGTTTCGGGGTGTAGCCTGTACCTCTCATGTATCTCTGCATCAGTCAGCTGGAATAGTGTGATGCGCTGTCTGTAGATGCGTTCCTCCCGTCGCCAAACCCTCAGTCCTGCTGCCTGTAGACGTAGGCGCCTTGCAATGACGTACATAGCGGCCATGTTGTCCACGCTGTTGCATTTTGGGATTGCTTATCTGCACTGTTGATGGTTACCACCTGCTTTCAATCCGTGTTAATTACCGACTCTTATTTACCGATTTTCTTGGATTTCTTAATTACCGAGTGCTCCTACATGTCATTTTAATTTTTACCACTTCATATTTACCACTTCATATTTACCGATTCGTTAATTATGTATTCGGTAAATCTGATTCGGTATTTTGGAATTCGGTAAATATGAATCGGTATTTACCGCCTCATATTTACCGAAAAGTGGTTTTTGGACTCCTACATCTCACTTGTCTGAATACCGGTCGGTAACGGCATATTTACCGAAAATCGGCCGTTACCGACCGGTATTTGGCTACCTACATGAGGCCCTTGATCTCTAATCTCCTCCACCAGTTGGCACAAAATTTTGCAAAAAAAAATGTATAATATTCTCAAAATATTTTTTCCCAAACAGTGCAGAGTAAAGTATAAGTGAGGTGCCAAAATGTATGTCTTTACTTTTCAATCACCACGGGGAATTTTCTTTGTGAACAGTTAAAATAAATTAAAATAAAAAATACGCCAGATTAGGCATTGAAGTATTGTGTGGCTTTATTCTGTGCCTTTTGCTGGTTTTGCTTAATTTCCCTTCTGGAATGTTGGACACATATGAAACCATGGACGTTAAGGGGCCGATTCCGATCCTGGAAAAACCGGGTACGAACCGTCGGTCGGAGCGTTTTCTCCGTCCGACTCGTTCCCGGTAAAAACACCATACAAACTTGCAAGTACGATTCGTACGGAAACACCATTTCCGTACGAGTCGGAAAAAACAGCGACCAACAGCAAAATACATACGAATGTGATCCGAGACACCGCGGAAGTGACGTCCGGACGGAGTTAGGCATGTTTTTACGTCCCAGCAAGTACGATTCGTACCGACAGCAGTCCGGACGGCAATATTTTTACGGCACCCAAAAAGTGCCGGAAAAGCGAAGTACGCCGCGATGCGAGCGGTATAGGGGGCCCGGTACGTGCCGTCCCCCCCCAGCCCCCCGGATGTACGCGCCGTCCACCCCCAGCCCCGCGGATGTACGCGCCGTACCCCCAGCCCCCCGCGGATGTACGCGCCGTACCCCCAGCCCCCCCCACGGATGTAGGTGCCGTAGCCCCAGCCCCCCCGCGGATGGACGCGCCGTAGCCCCAGCCCCCCCGCGGATGGACGCGCCGTACCCCCAGCCCCCCCGCGGATGGACGCACCATACCCCCACCCCAGTGTGTGTGGTGCGGACCCCCACCCGTGTATGTACGGCGCGGACCCCCACCCGTGTATGTACGGCGCGGACCCCCACCCCAGTAGGTACGGCGCGGACCCCCACCCCCGTAGGTACGGCGCGGACCCCCACCCCCGTAGGTACGGCGCGGACCCCCACCCCCATAGGTACGGTGCGGACATCCGCACCGTACCTACGGGGGTGGGGGTACGCGCCGTACATACACAGGTGGGGGTCCGCGCCGTACACACCAGGGTGGGGGTACGGCGCGTCCATCCGCGGGGGGGCGGGGGGTAAGGCGCGTCCATCCGTGGGGGGGGCGGGGGGTACGGCGCGTCCATCCGTGGGGGGGCTGGGGGTACGGCTCGTCCATCCACGGGGGGCTGGGGGTACGGCGCGTCCATCCGCAGGGGGGCTGGGGGTACGGCGCGTCCATCCGCAGGGGGGCTGGGGGTACGGCGCGTCCATCCGCAGGGGGGCTGGGGGTATGGCGCGTCCATCCGCAGGGGGGCTGGGGGTACGGCGCGTCCATCCGCGGGGGGGCTGGGGGTACGGCGCGTCCATCCACGGGGGGGCTGGGGGTACAGCGCGTCCATCCGCGGGGGGGCTGGGGTACGGCGCGTACATCCGCGGGGGGGCTGGGGGTACGGCACGTACATCTGCGGGGGGGCTGGGGGGACGGTGCGTACATCCGTGGGGCTGGGGGGGGGGATGGCGCGTACATCCGCGGGGCCGGGGGGGGGACGGCGCGTACATACGGGGGGCTGGGGGGGGGGTGTTCGGCGCGTACCGGGTACCTGTTTGGACGTCGCCATGGTTGCTATAGGAGTTCGCTCCGGACGGTCTTTTTAGCATACGGTTGTACAACCGGACGGACGGTACGAATCGTACTTGCGCGCTCGGACTTTAGTTTTCAGATTCGTACGTAAAAATGTCCGGGGACGTGTCGGACACCTTTTCCGACCCGAGGACGTGGCGGGGAATTTACCCAATGCGATTCGTATGGACTTTTTCACATACGAATCGTACTTGCCAGTTTGTACGGGACTTGTACGATTCGTACGGTAAAAAATCCAGATACGATTCGTACGGGGAATATTTTTCCAGGATCGGAATCGGCCCCTTAATGTATATTAATACAATGTGTATATTTTTGATGGGATGTTGCTATTGGCTGACAAGCTACACAGTTAATGTATAGCAATCTCGCTTGGCAAAAAGCAGGCTGGGCTAATGAGATTGGTCAACATGGGCTAGAAATGTTCCAGAACAGTGCCATTTTATGTGCCACCCATACATTGCTGATCATATACGAACAGCATTACAACCATTAAATACGAAGAGCAGCCACACGCCAACGCCTCTGAATTAACGCAATATGTGAGCATGTGAACATAAACATGCTACAACTTAGGAAGCGGGGAATACATTCAGCATGACCATTGTAATGCTGCCTGCTTGGTGTAATAAATGTGATCAAATAAAAGTGGGAACAAATGGCGGCAAAATAATAATCACAAACTCTTGCCCGGCAACATAAAATGCAAGTTTGTCACCCATATGTGGACACTGGTATACTGTGTCCAAAGAAGTGTAAAAATTCCTCGCCATTAATTAAATGCCTTTTTAGTAGAATGATTGCAATCACCTATGAGGCAAAAAAGTTGTGGCAAAATAATGGGGCAATATAAAACTAGCCCTGAAACTGTTGAGCACAGTCACTCACATATATAAAACATCTAAGTATCATGGTTTTACAAGCTCAGAGAAATAAGACCTGGGCACAAGGGTAGGTGGACAAAGGACACACACTGCGGTCTGAGGCTCCTGAATGTTATTTAATACCATTCCTTGTGGACCTGGGTGTAGGGGACTGCTCTTTGGTTTATCATTTAAAACTCACTGTTAAAACTTTGGCAACGATCTTAGGAAGGTTGCTTTGAAAGCAATCTCGAAAGCTTGCCAGACAAATCATGCCCTTGATATTGTGCAGGGACATGAATAGTGCATTGGAGGGGCAGGTGTTGAGGTTGTGTAAATACCTTACCTGACGAATTTTAAGTTTTTAGATTTTGTGTCATTGACACTACGTTTTACCAATCCATGGCTTTTGTCTGATATTCAAAGAAAATCATTTTCAGATAGAGACTTTTAACTGCGGATTACTTTCCTTAGAATATTCTCAAGGCATCTGACTGGATACGGAAAATCTTGAGCAGTACCTCTGCACGTTGGTAGGTGGTGTCGGCGGCTCGCGTCTACTTCGTCCTTGTCAGAAGTAAAGTGTTACATGTCTATGTAAGTGCCACCCCACCATGCTAACGCCGGTTCCTTTCTTTCCGCACCAACAGTATAGACCACAAGAGCTACCTCTCACTTTTTACCACTTTTTCAACCTTTTTGTCAACTTTGTTTGAGCTATTGCTCCCAGTGTGCTAGCGACATGTCCCGTCCCCCCCCCCCCCAAACCTACGGCTTTTAAACCTTGTGGGGAATGTCACGGACAGATGTTCGTTTCTGATCCCCACATGGTTTGTCTTTGGTGACTGAGGTTGGACCATGACTCCAGGTCCTGCGCCGACTGTCAGTCGATGCACCTAAAGGCGATCCAGGAGTGAGCCATGAAGCTCCTGGCAGTGTGGCACTGCATCATTCCCGGTCCCGATCTCAGACTCCCTCCGACATGCCCTTGGACCCAATGGAATCTCTTGAGGTGCCCCAGCTGGGATACCGCCCATGAATCTGCTACCGATGCCAGGCCGTGGCACCAGCATCCAGACTAACTTGGCCAAGGCCGAGACATATGCCTGAGCGGTTCAGTGACTTAATATCGAGAGACAAAATATCGACTACACAAAATATCGACGCCAAAATATAGAAGGACAGAATATCGACTCCCTACAAACAGGTAAGTACTAAAATATCGATTCCAAAATATAGAATGTTAAAATATAGTTAGCCAAAATATCGATTTTTTTAAATGTTTTAAAAATTATAGAAAAGTAATTAAATATTAAAATCAATTAAATAAAACATACATAATATAATATAAAAAAGCTTAAAATGTAAACATAATAAAAGTAATGTAAAAAAAGTAGAGATTTTGTTGGATAGTGAGAGCTTAAAAATTACTATTCCCACTCCAGTGAGTGCAACAGTAGGGAAAGCGTTGGATAGCGTAGGGGTAAAAATTACTATTCCCCCTCCAGTGAGTGCAACAGTAGGGAAAACGTTGGATAGCGTAGGGGTAAAAATTACTATTCCCACTCCAGTGAATGCAACAGTAGGGAAAGCGTTGGATAGCGGGAGGATAAAATTTACTATTCCCACTCCAGAGTGCGCAACAGTAGGGAAAGCGTTGGATAGCGTAGGGGTAAAAATTACTATTCCCACTCCAGTGAGTGCAACAGTAGGGAAAGAGTTGGATAGCGGGGAGGGTAAAACATACTATTCCCACTCCTGAGAGTGCAAAAGTAGGGAAAGTAATGATTTATTTTTAAAATAAGATTACATTAATTATCAATATCATTAAAAAGTTAATTAAAAATAATTACCAATTAATAACAATTAATTACCATTGAAAATAATTAATTAGCCATTAATAAAAATTACCAATTAATACAAATTAATTACCAATTATTATAAATTATCAATACACAAATAAAAAAATTCTTTACTTTATTACAATTAATTTACTTCCCACCCAATTGCCCTATAAACCTACAACCCACTCCCAATTATAAAAAATACAATTAACATTATCAATTAATCAATTAATAAAAATAATTTTGCAATTAATAAAACTTAATTAGCAATTCATACAAATTATTTAACCATTAATACAAATTAATTACCAATTAATTATCAATACACATAAATAAAAAAATAATTATTTACTTTATTACAATTAAATTACTTCCCACCCAATTCGCCTACTAACCCACAACCCGCTCCTAATAATAAAAAATACAATTAACATAATTAGCAATTAATGAATTAATATAAATTAATTACCAATTAATAAAAATTAATTACCAATTCATAATTAATTAATCAATTAATTATCAAAACATATAAATATAATTAATATTTAATTAACCATAATTAAATTAACTTCCCACCCTATTCCCCTATAAACCCACAACCCGCTACGGAATTAAATTACGCAAAAATTAAATTACAGAACATTCATTAGCTTAAATAAATTAAACATACATCACAAACATAATACATCATTTTAACACATATACTACCATACATAACACTAAAAAAAAAAAAAAATCGATATTATAGATATCTATATTTTTAAATTCGATATTATGGTAATCTATATTTTAACATTCGATATTATGGAATTAAAATTCCTAGCTATCGTAACGGAAAGTTTCAATTCTATTAAGGACTCGGAGGGGAGGATTATGCCTTCTTTCTTCACTTTATTCATACAGCAGCACAGAAAGAACAACAAAGACTACGTTTCCCATGAACCATAGGGAAAAAAGTAGTCATCAACATTGTGATAACAACCAATCAAAGAAACGAACAGCGTCCAATCAGAGCCTCTCCAGTTCCATATAGTCCTTTGTTAGTGTCCAGATCTCCTCTTTCGGAGCGCGAAGACAGCCCAGTACTCAACTTCAGGAGTCCTGTTTGTGGGTATCAGAACCTGCAACAAACAAGGCAGTATTACCAAGGGGAAAACACAACCCTCTGTATCAATTCAGAAAAAAAAGAAAATACGGAATAGGTAATTAGAACATACAGTCAAGCACTACTTCCTTCGACATAAACATGAAGGAAAGAATTTAGTTACTTCTGTACGAGGAGGGATTTCCTCTGAGATCACAGGGCGGGATAATCCTTGCCTCCGAGTCCTTAATAGAATTGAAACTTTCCGTTACGATAGCTAGGAAAATTTTCATTCTATGTCAGGACTGGAGGCGAGGATTATGCTTGTTTAAAGCTTGCCCACAACCAATTGAGCCATATTGAGAATTGGCTTGAAGTAAAACCGCTTAAAGGTGGAATCCGAGGACCAAACCGCCGCATTGAGGATATCCTCCAAGCGGGCACCCAGACCAAACGCCTTGGAAGCCATAGCTCCTCTTGCGGAGTGCGCCCCAAAATGCCTGAGGCTAATGCCAGCCTCTTGCATCACCCAACGCACCCATCTCGCGATGGTGGGAGAATAAACAGCCTTAAAGGACTTCCGGAGCGCAATGAGAAGCTGACGCTCTCCCGGAGGACGATAGTCTTCCGTCATTTCCTCGTAGGCCTTAAGGCAACGGACCACACAGAGCTTTGGAGAATCCGCGAAGGCCGGGTAAGAGACGACTCTTGTATGGCACTTTGTCCGGCGAGAAAGGGTAAAAGTCACCCCATCCGGAGTGAACATTCGACCCGAGATATCTAGAGCGCGCACATCCGACACTCTACGACAAGAGACCAAGCAGAGAAGCATTGCGAGTTTTGCCGACAACTCCTTACGGGATAAAAACCTATTGGGTTGCCATGACAGGAAGAGATTTAAGACCTGATTAACATCCCATAGAGCTGAATACCGCGGTTCCGAAGGTAAGGAAAGTCGTATGCCCCGTAGGAGCCTGCAAACCAAAGGGTGTTCACCCACCGCCGAACCTCCAACCGGGACGTGACCAGAGGAAATGGCTGACCTGAAAGTGTTAATAGACCTGTATGCGAAGCCATTAGAAGCCAAATGCGCCCAAAAATTTACAACGTGGACCACATCCGCGACCACGGGATCGAAATCCCATCGCAAACACCAACGGGACCATCTGCCCCACGCAGATTTGTATCTTTTAATGGTGCTATCTGCCCAAGCTTTAGAGATGAGCTCTTCAGCTGATCGCGAAAGGCCCGAGGCTTGCCATCTAGCCCGGAAATCCTCCACGCCATGAGCCACAACGAGTTTGTTGACACTAGAGGATGAGGAGTGCCGTACGGATCCTTGAGGAGATCCGGAACCCGGGGGAGTAGGATTGGAAAATCCCATGAAAGTTCCAGCAGAACTGGAAACCACACTTGAGATCTCCACAGAGGGGTGATGAGAACCAAGTCTGCTTGCTGCCTGCGGATTTGAGCCGTTGTCCGGGTAATCATCGCAAAAGGAGGGAACGCATAGCCACGATCCACGCTCCAGTCCTGGAGAAACGCATCCGTGGCCACTGCCCGAGGATCGGGCCTCCAGCTGAAAAATCTCGGAAGCTGATGGTCCAGACGTGATGCAAATAGATCCACCGTAAACGGACCCCAAAGATCGCTGAGGGAGGAAAAAACCGAATGATCCAACTTCCAGAGGCTGGAGTCTCGGAAGTGACGCGATTGATAATCGGCCTCCACGTTGTCTCGGCCCGGTAGATACTCCGCTGTGACCGATACCTGACTGTCCAGGCAATACTGCCAGAAGCTCGCCGCTAAATCCGAGAGAGCTTTTGACTTGGTGCCTCCAAGATGGTTGATATAACGGACAGCCGACACGTTGTCCATTTTCAAAAGTACGCAAGATTGTACGGAGTCTCTGGTCCAACATTTCACGGCAAACGAGCCGGCCAGAAGCTCGAGACAATTTATATGTAATTTCTGTTCGTCGGGAGACCACAAGCCTCCCGTGGAAAGATCCCCACAGCGAGCGCTCCAACCAAGCCTGCTGGCGTCCGATTTGATGACCAAATCCGGAATGGAACCGAAGATTGCTCTTCCGTTCCATGCCTCCATGTGTGTTAGCCACCATTGGATTTCGTTCCGAGCTTCGTCGGATTGGCGGATCTTGTGGGAGTACGAATACCCCTTCCGCAGAAACTACGCCTTGAGGCGTTGAAGGGCCCTGTAGTGGAGCGGACCCGGAAAAATCGCCTGGATAGAAGCAGACAGAAGCCCAACGACCCGGGCCAGCTGGCGGAGAGACACGCGCTGTTGAGCCAGAACGCGACGCAACTCGTGGCGGATCTTTGCAAGTTTTCTGGTCGGCAGGCTTAGAGTGGAGGCCCTGGAGTCGATGACGAACCCCAAAAAGGTAACGGACTGAGCCATTGATCACAAATCCAAGGTCCTGAAGCAAGGACACGGTCATCTGTAGATGGTCGGTCAAAAGATTGGGGCAGGAAGCCATCAAGAGGAGGTCGTCTAAATAAACGATCAACCTGACCCCACGAACTCTCAGGAACTCCACCACAGGTTTGAGCACCTTTGTGAAGCACCAGGGTGCGGATGATAGCCCGAAAGGGAGGGATGTGAACTCGTAAATCCGGTGACGCCACTCGAATTGAAGGAAACGGCGGTGAGGCCGAAATATAGGGATCACCAGATAAGCGTCCTTCAAGTCCAAACGAACCATCCAGTCGTGAGGACGGAGAACATCCCGCAGGAGGTGAATACCCTCCATTTTGAAATGGCGGTAAACCAACCACCCGTTGAACTCGCTGAGGTTTATTACCGGACGCTTGCCTCCGTCGGACTTGTCCACTAAAAAGAGATTGCTGAGGAAACCCCGCGGGTGGAGCGTTGCGAGCGAGATAGCGCCCTTGCGAAGTAAGGAAGCCACCTCCTCGTCCACCAGGAGTGCATCGTGAACTGAAAACTGAATGGGACGCGGAGGAACCCGTTGAACAGGATTTCCGAAATATTCTATGTGAAAACCCCTTATCGTCTGAAGAACCCAAGCATCGCGGGTGAGAGATGACCATGCCCCGTAACAGCTTGCCAGGCGCCCCCCTATGTTTTGTGGGGAAAAAGGGATAACACTCACCAGAGTTTGCGTTAGACGTTCCTCCCCTGTGACCTCTGCCTTTGCCACGGGGTCCTCTTGTGGGGTAGAAATTTCCAAACTTCGACTGGTCTTGATACTGACCGGAGCCTCTCTGGTTGACTTGGTGATTTTGTCGACCGGTCGAGCCCCCCTTCCTCGACCGGCCCCTCGAAAAACACGAGGGAACACTTTTTTAATAGTGGATTGCGCCCTGTCCAATGACGTAAAGGTGTTCACGAACTTGCCCAGCTCCTTAATGAAGGGTTCTCCAAAGAGTCCCCCTTGGGCGACTGCCCCTGCTTCTGAATCCGCCAAGTCGCCAAGTTTTGGGTCAATCTTAATCAGGAGGGACCTCCGCCGCTCGGTGGAGAGGGCACAGTTGGCATTGCCTAGGAAAACCACTACCCGCTGAGCCCAGCCTGATAGCGTCTCGGGTGAAATCATCGACCCCGAAGCTTTTGCTTCCTCCGCCATATCCAGAATTTTCGTGGCGGGTCCAAGTGCGTCCAAGAGCTTATCTAGGCACGCCCTCCAAGACCGGTCAATGCCCTTTTTGGGGTCTCGAATACATTTCTGCAGGAACGTTAACATTCTCGGGTCAATATCCGGGGTCAGGGCGACTTTTCCCTCAAGAGAAGGGCGAGGACACTCCGCTCTGAGACAGTTGCGGGCCTCTTTTTCGAGCGGGCGCCGGATATGTTCTGCGTTGTACGTCGCTACCTTTTTGGCTGGGACCCAGTCTAAAGAGCGTGGGTGGACGATGTCATTAGGGTCCAACATGTCGGAAGGTGTAGGGGGCGGTTGCAAGTCGGAAGGCACCAAAAGGATCGGAGGAACCTGCGAGTGTCGGGACGGAAGCCAAGACCTGGACGGGCTGGCGTTGGGATCCCGTGAAGGACCTGGAAGTGGCTGGGAGGGAGTAAGATTAAGAGTTAGCGTGTCGCCAGAACTTCCCATAGGATGGCTATCAATAAAGGCCTGTTTGAGGCGCTCAAAAGCGTCCACATCTACCCCCGGGGCACAGGGGCGTTTAGGAGGAGGAGGGCCCGGGAGTTCCTGGGCATTAGAAGATGGAGACGATTTACGCTCAAGTCGCAAAAATGCCTGCTCAATTTTTTGCGTTAGCCTATCCTCCAAAGGAGAAATGGCCTGTTCCACTGCCCTGTAAATAGAGGTGTCCACAGCTTCATAAAAAGCATCGCCCCATGGCATGTCCGCCAGAGGATCTTCCTCTTCTTCATGATAATCCCCATAAAAATCCATTACAGGTGAGGAAGGGCCAGAGGACTTTTGCGCTGCACTCGCAAACAATTAACCAAAACTGGGTGTCAGTTTGAAGTATTTACACGTGGCAGAACCACAATTTTTTTGCAGGGTGACTAGCCCTGAGGGGACAAAGAGGCTGGCAGAAGAACAAATTTAAATCAATACAGAATGTCCTGGGCTGGAAAATGTCCCCAAAGCAAGCCTAATGGCATGTACACGACCTCCAGTGAGGCGTCAGCACTAGCGTGCTAAATACTAGACTCAAATCCCCTTATGAATGAAATTTCGGGATACGAGCGTCAAATATGCAAAAGGAGGCCCGCGAGCGAAATGACAGGCTCGCCGGACCAGTACAGACCGAAGAACTCGGTGTAAATCTCAGCCCAATGCTCCAGTGACAACTAAACGCGCGCGCGTCTCTGGAAACTGTTGAAAACCAGAGCCCGCCAGCCACCACCGCGTAGGAGCGAGAGAAGACTCTCGGTCCCGCGGATCCAAACCAAAACCGAATTACCAGTGAGAAAACCCCCTCTCTAATGAAAATGGGGAAAAAATAGCAATTCTAAGCAGAACTCGCAAGAAACGCGAAAAATAACGCACAGCAGCAACGCGTCACAACCTGACTAAAACATTGCCACAATTCAATTAATATCATCAATGCGCCATAACAAAGCAGAATATATCATTAAAACAGAACAACGTAGTCATAAAAGACATCACAAAGCCCCCCAAACAGTATAAAACCCTGAGGGGACTTAACTGGCTGCGCAGCAGCGAAGAAAGAGAGAGATCTGGACACTAACAAAGGACTATATGGAACTGGAGAGGCTCTGATTGGACGCTGTTCGTTTCTTTGATTGGTTGTTATCACAATGTTGATGACTACTTTTTTCCCTATGGTTCATGGGAAACGTAGTCTTTGTTGTTCTTTCTGTGCTGCTGTATGAATAAAGTGAAGAAAGAAGGCATAATCCTCGCCTCCAGTCCGGACATAGAATTCTATATTTTTAAATTCTATATTATGGAAATCGATATTTCGTACCCCAATTTCGATATTCTGACCTATCTATATTTTGATAATTCGATATTCTGTCCACTCTATATTTTAACTTCGATATTCTGGGCAGTCGATATTTCGGAATCGATATTTAGGGTGTTCACCGCCTGTGCATGTCTTTCCAACACCCCAACTGACGCCACCAGTGCACCCGACGATGTGGAGCCCATTCTAAAGCCCAGCTCCGAGACAGTGCCACTAGATGTAGACTCTGGTGCCGACCGGCCCACGTCAACCTTCCGGTTTGGACACACTGCCATTATCCCTTGACAGACTGGAATTGGATGTTGGCAGCGGTGATGAGGACAGCTTCCAGTTCCATAATCCATCTGATGAACTGGCCAACTCTTACAATAAGGACAAATGGTATAAGGAGTTTGAAGATGCCAGTGGACTGGAGAACTCTCCAGATACTGGCCTGGTCTTACCTCTGGGACCTGCTACAGAGGAAGGCGTATTCTTTGCCATGGTGGCGAGGAGGGAAGCACATGTCCCCGAACTGCAGCTCCCTTCCATCGGGGCAAGACCAACATCTTGACTGAGGTGCTTCAATCCAAGAGGCTGAACACCTTGGGGTAGAGGATTTTCTCTTCCACCAGCCTAGCATTGTGGTCGGAGAACACCGTATGGCTCTTGGGTTGGTATATCCACACCTTGTGGGACACGATTGTGCAAGTGCTGCTCATGGGTTTGGAGGAGGCATGAGCCGTTATGAACCAGGCCATTCTCGATGGCCGGGACGCAGCAAAGGAGAGTTGGATCACTGGCAGGTCATTGGGATTCACCCTGCTGCTGCACCAACTGTATTCCTTTCACCCTTCCATGCTACGGTAGGGCCTCTCATCTGCATCCCATATACCATCCATACCCCCCAAAGGTGATCAGGCTTCCCAGGCTTTTTATGACTGTGGATGCAGTTCCACAGAAAGCGTGGGGCTCAAAGTCAGTACACTGTCCAATCCCCTGCTCCTCAAGCTGCTGCAGCCTCCAAGCATCTCTAGCACAGGCATTCTATTGGCAGCAGGATCAGCCACCACCTGCCCCAACACAAGCTATAACATCACCACTTTTTTCAGACTGACGTACGGTGACCCACCTGTCCTTGCTATGTCAATAGGTACATGCTCTTTTGGCCAAAGGAGCCATGGAGAGGGTACCTGCATCAGAAGTAGGTCTTGGTGGCTATTCCCGCTAATTTCTGGTGCCGAAAAGGGACGGTGGCCTCCATCCATTGAAAAAGGATTGAGGACTCTTGCCTTCTCAATGCCTTTCTACGAAAGGGGAAGTTCAAAATGCTCACCCTGGCCAATGTCTCACCTGCTCTGGTCCGTGGAGACTGGATGGTAGTGTTGGATCTCCAGAATGCTTATTTCCAAATTCACAATTTCAGGCACAGTGAGGTTATGGCATTTCCAGGTCACTGTGCTCCCCTTTGGTCTCACCAGTGCCCCTCAGGTGCAATACATCTTCAGAGGTGAGGGAGGCCAGTATTCTCTTATCTCGATCACTGGCTACTCAAGGCAGGCTTGCCCTAGGCAGTTGTCATCCAACTCCAGACTATCCTGCACTCACTGGGGGTTCACTATGATCATGCCAAAGTTACACCTGACTTGCTGATGCTTCCTTTTATCTGAGCCATTCTGGACACTGTGCAGTTCCTTGCCTACCCTCCAGAGCATAGAGTCCGGGACATTCCGGCTACGATCCCAATGTTTCAGCCTCAGACTTATCTGACTCTGAGGCTACTGGGTCTGATGGCCTCCTGCATCCTGCTGGTGAAACATGCCAGATGGCGCACATGGGCTCTCCAGTGGGCACAGCACCAGGGTAATCTCTCCAACCTGATGCAGATTTCTCAGGAGACTGCAAAAGATCTGCAGTGATGGTTGACGAACCACAATAGGGTCAGTGGCAAAACCCTATCCCTTCCCCACCCAGAGCTGACGGTGTTCACCGATGCTTCTTTTCCTGGGTTGCGATGGCCATCTGGGAGAGGTCGAAATCAGAGGACTCTGGTCTCCTGCAAAATTTCTGCTCCACATCAGTCTTCTAGAGCTGAGGGCCATTGGCTTGGCGTCGAAAGCCTTCCTCCCATTCCATCAAGGAAAGGCTGGTCCAGGTGTTCACGGACAATACCACTGCCTTGTGTTATTACAACAAATTGCAATACACAAGGTTGAGTGGGGTCGTGGACCCTGTGCAGGAGGCCCTACTCCTCTGAACAAGGCTGGAATGTCAGGACATCTTCATTGTCGTATAACACCTGGCGGGATCTCTAAGTGCCAGGGAAGACAAACTCATACATCGATGCCTTGTGGATCATGAATGGCACTTACATTCAGAGGGGGCGTGAGGTCTCTTCTAAGAATGGGGAGAGCCTTGGTTCGATCTGTTCACCACCACTGAGAACCCATAATGTCAGCAGTTTTGCACGTTGGAGTTTCTAAAGTGACTCTCGGTTTGAGAAGCGTTTGATTTAGAATGAATCTCGGGAGACCTGTACATCTTTCTGCCAATACCACTCCTGCCCTGAGTTCTCAAGATCAGAACTGACTGAGCCAAAGTCATCCTTGTGGCTCATGATTCGACACGGAGAGTTTGGTACCCAGAACTCCTAGGCATGAGCATTTGTTCTCCGATCAGGCTGCCCCTTCTGGAGGAACTCCCTTGCAGCTGCAGGAATGGGTCTTGCACCCAAACCTGCACACTCTCCCCCTTCTTGCTTGGAGATTGAGCAGTGACAGTTGCATGTCTTTAATTTTCTTTTTGAAATCTGCAATGTTATTCTGGCAACCAGGGATCTTTTAAAAAAGACTGTATATGCCTGCTGTTGGGACAAGTTTATGACTTTGTGCTCCTCATGAAAAGTTGACCCACTTTCTGACTCTGTCAGAGGTGCTGTTGTTTGTGTGGTCTTTGGCCCGGCAAGGCGTTGCCCTGGGTACTGTTAAAGAATACCTGTCTGCCATTTCAGTTTCATTGAGGTAGCCGGATCAACCCTCTCTTTTTAAGTCACCTGTTGTGACATGTTTCCTTAAGGGCTTACAGCATCTGTTCCTACCTACCCCTTTTGTTATGCCCCAGTGGGACCTTGATTTGGTACTAACTTTTCTGTGTTCTCCATTTGAACCAATGAACCGGGGCCCTTTGAGGCTTCTGATACTTAAAACAACCTTCTAAGTGCCACATACGTCGGCCAGGAGGGTGAGTGAGCTTCAAGCTTTTTCTGTTAACCCCCCCATACACTAGCTGCTACCCGGACAAACTGTACCTTTGGATTTGTACCTCTTTCCTGCCAAAGGTAGGGACTCTCTTCCATGTCGGCCGAAATATATCACAGCTGACATTTTTCACTCAACTTCATCTTTCAAAGGAAGAGAGACTCCATTGCTTACACTCAAAACGGGCCCTCTCCTTTTACATCCATTGCACAAAGAACACGAGGTGGACAATTAGCTTTTCATTGGATTCGCTGGAATGAAAAAGGCAAGCCAGTGCAGGAACAGACCATCTCTCAATGGATTGTACTTACATCAAAATCTACTGTGCACTAGATAAAAAGTAGCCTTCTGAAGGCTTGCGGGCTCATCCCATTAGAGCCAAGTCTTCCACTGTTGCCCTAGCTCGTGGAGTGCCTGTCCTAGACATCTGTCAGACTGCTACGTGGGCATCAGTCCACATGTTTACAAAACACTACTGCCTTGACAGTGAAGTCCATCGAGACAGGAATTTTGCTTGTTAGGACCTTTAGGACTTTTTGGTTTAAGCCAGTTCGCAGACTCACCTTCGGGGAGATATTGCTTTGGTATCTATTCTAAGGTGAGAAATCTGAGGTTATAAGTCTTTATCAGCATAAAAAAATTGCATACCTTTGGTAATGATTTTTCTGGTAGAGACTTTATCTAATCACAGATTCCTCCCTGTTCTGCGAACTCGCTGTTCCACCTAAAATTTCCCATTTTCTGCACACTGGTCACAAATCAGTCTGACGTGGCCACTTGTTCATGGCATGGAAATAGTCACAAAAGAAACGTCTAAGTCTCCACCGCCATCTACCTGCACGCAGAGGTACTGCTTTGCATTTTCTGGATCCAGGATGATGGGAAACAGCGTTTACAACGCTTTCTCCACAATCCAATGCTATTACAATGCAGTTGTTCCAACAACCGAGTTGTTACTACACAATTCCATGACATCGCAAGTCATTACAACGACTTGCAGTAGGGGGCGCACTGGTATTGGATTTAAAATCCAACACCTTCAATGCTGTTGTGCAAACTGGAGTAGGAAAGTAAATAATACTATTCCTAAGTCCAGAGCACACCCTACTGCAAGTCGCTGTAATTACTTGCGATGAAATGGTATTGCTTAGTAACAAAGCGGTTGTTGTAACGACCTCGTTGTAATGGCATGCGATCAAATCGCATGCGTTGTAAAGAGCTATATTCCAGTATAATGCAAGGGGAAGTGTCTAAGGTGCGGAAACTGGGTTAGATAAAGTCAGTACCTGAAATGGTGTTACTGAAGGTAAGTAAATTGTAGTTTAAAGTCATTGTTTTTTACTCAGGTGAGAAAATAAGGTATTTTGTGTTAGAAAAAAATAATATCGCCATTCCCTCAAAAAAACTTAGTTGAAGAGGTTTTATAGCTATGATAGAAAACGTAAACACCACTGAAATCCAACAGTTAAGGTATTCTTAGGAGGCATGTGTTCCCCATAGCACATGAACAGCTCATCTCTTTATACATGATGCCACAGGTGACATAGTTTAGGATGTCACTGGTGACATCACATATCACATCACCAGTGACCTCATTTTTAGGTCTCGGCTACCGTGGCTGCACACATGCGCAGCTCACTCGGCGAGATTTAATGTCTTTGAGGAGTTTCAGTAAAGGGCTTTAAGCCCTGCCCCTCTTTTCCATTGGCTGGCGTCCCCGTTTATTCTAAACGGTGGCCAGCCATTGGAAAACAGCTTTTTATGTTGCCTCCCTTTGGCTTTTTGGGACGGCCTACTTGGACTCCCTCCCCTGCTTTCGCAAACGTTTTCTTATCTTACTGGGCGTTAATGAGACAGCGAGTCTACTGTTCACGCTGTCTGCACGGGCTAGTTGGCTCTCTTATTGGTTGGCAACCACCAAAATAAGCTTTGTGATTGGTGGACCTTGTCAACCAATTAGAGAGCCTACAGGCGCGTGCAGGCAGCGTGATCAAGACAGGCTGTAGACTCGCTGTCTCATGGGCAGCAACGGGGCGTATGCCTTGTTTTTATTGCATTTCAGTTACTTTCTTTTTATTTGGCAATTCAGCACTTTCAAAGTGATTTTATTTTACTTTGTGGAGATGTGTGTGTCCCATTGTATATTTCTTGACAAACACGTTTTACTGAAAAGTAATTCGCGATTAATACAGAACCTTGTCACAACTGTTGTATTACTGATAGGTCATTCTAATTTAATCCACTGCTGTGTTTTAATTGTCCTCCTATGCAAATTGTTAAATGTGCTCAGTCGTACTATGTTGTTGACCGATATGTACTATTAAGCAGGAAGTTAAAGAGGTGCAAAGCCTGACTTGTATCAGCCTTCCCAGATCCAGCGACTGAGCCAGATGCGAAAGCAGGTCACAGAAATGACAGCAGAGGTCGTGCAGGAACCAAGCTCTTGCTCTGCTGAAGGAGCCAATGGAGGCTCTGCTTACATCTTAAGTTCGTACACCTGCCTGGCAGCCAGGAGTTGTGCTGAGAGGCAGCAGTGAGCAGCGCCTGCTTGCTGAGGCCGCCCCCTTCCTCCCCAATGCAGAGAAAGGGAAGACGGAAGTGTTGGGAGTGCTCGCATCAGCAGCTACAGCAGCGCTGCCCTGGGACACTGAGGAGTCTGCCAGCACAAGCTGCCACATCTGGAATCACCGCCGAGACAAGTGCACTGGGGGAGGATGGCAGGCATCCTGGCTTGGTTCTGGAATGAGCGGTTCTGGCTGCCGCACAATGTTACCTGGGCGGACCTAAACAACACCGAGGAGACTTCCTTCCCGCAGGCGAAGGATCTGTACCTCGCTTTCCCCTTGGCGTTCCGCATCTTCATGATCCTGTTAGTGTTTGAGAGGTAAGCCACTGTACACCGGGTATGTGTTCTGTCAGACACATACTCTATTGCTAAACTGACAGCTGCGAGAAGACGTGTGCTTCCCGCATAACACATGGTGCATGGCTCACGCGACAATGGATTCCACAAACATGGCATACACCATGCCAAAGAGTGTCGCACCCATAGTTCAAAAGCTGCCAAAGGTGTACTACGCGAATGACCAAAACATGCCCTTCACGATGCCATACGCGTGTCACAGCTAGTGCCGCATGCGGTTTTGTACGCAAGACCAAGCTATGCATTGAAAACACACATGCTTCCCTGCTGGATCTCGCACGTTGCTAGGCGCAGCGGAGTTGTGTCAGCAATCATTTTGTCTGCATAGGATGAGCTGGTTCCCCTCACAGTGTTCGGTCTAGATTGCTCGACTTCTGTTCGTAAACAGGTCTGCTAAGGATTGTCATTACGGAAAGGGTCGTAGCTGTGCCTCAGCGGTAGAGCCTGCTCTGCTTGTGCGGATCGGGGTGCTGTGGACATAGGGTGACCAGACGTCCCCGTTTTCCCAGGACGGTCCCCGTTTTTGGGGAAGTGTCCCCGTGTCCCGACACTTTTCTCCAAGTGACTCAAATGTCCCTGTTTTCAAACAGTGTCCCCGTTAAACACAGAAATGTCCCTGTTTTTCATTGTTCCGGTTGAGCCTGCGCGCGCATGTTCTCTTTGCACTGTTTACGGCATGTGTCGTCACTGAGGTGAGCGCTGTAGCAAGAAGGGAAATCCTTTGAAGAGAGACATTTTACACGCAGCGCCACCTACGTCATCGTGCCAGCCAAAGTTTCTTCTTTGGATAAAACAATATTTCTTCATCCTGTAGCTTGTATTCATAGTCATACAAACTTTTCAGTAGCCCTTATGCATACCGTGCAAGGATTAATGCATTGCTCATTGCATGTTTTATTCATAACCAATTGATGCATGCTTTGTGTTCTCCATATCAAAGCTATGACTTGACCTTTTTGACTGACCTTTCAGATCACGGCAAACTGTTTATCTGGAATGGACCTAAAGGAGCAGGGTTAACGCCTGTGGGAGAGGCGAGCAGCGCTGCTCGAGCTTTTTGCTCTGGTCTCCACACTATTGCACTATGAGATGATACCAATGGCTAGAGTGCACTATACATACCCCAGTAAGGTAACATGACATCTCATCAGTAACTAGGCAAATGTGGGAGGACAGTGTGGTCGGCCAACCTTTGCCACCCTTAAGACCCTAAGGCAGTAATACCTGGAGAGAAGTTTTTTTTTGTACATTGGTCCATGGCTGCCATTTGGCAATTTAGCATTCCGCAGTTTACCTCCTATGCTTTTCTGTCATGAGCAACTAAGCAACATTGGTGAGTTGTACTTTATGTGGTGCTGACGTGCAGCTATAGAAACGAGCATTGATAAAGCTATTAAATCTGGCGTTTGCTAGCCTGTGATGTTTTATTGATTTTTGGCAAATATATGCTATAGTCCTTAAAAGTGTAAATGTAATAAAAAGTACTAATGCTGCTGTGTGAAGGAGAGGGTTGCCAATAAAAGACCGTGGATTTGTTGTCTGTAATGCTTCATCTCGGTCTGTGGAGGGAGCTGTAATTGTAGTCCTTTTTCTATGTCTATGACAGCTGTAAAATAGTCCTACTTTTATGTCGATGGTTACTGCAAACCATAGTCCTACTTCTATGTCCATGACCTGTCCCCCTTTTTTGTTTTGAGAATCTGGTCACCCTATGTGGGCTTCCTCGGGGTACGCGGTTCGCGAATCGTGTGCATTGTCCTGTTACCTTTGTGAGAACAAGAACCCCGCAGCAGTCGCGATCGTGTTATTACATGCGCTGAACAACCCGTGTAAAGATTGTCACTAGGAGGTGAAATTCCACTGAGAATGGCAGCGCTGCACATGCACAGAGCGGCTGTTGCACGAACAATCGGTTGGTGTGATGCGTTGTGTACAGGGCCGTAGCTTGGTCAGTAAGATTGGGGGTGTGTGATCTTCAGATATTCCAACAATCACGCTGGCACATAATGTTAAAATTCATTTTACAACAAGCAGGGCACACTAGAGGGGCTCAACATAGAACCCTGCCAATCTGTATTGCTCCAAGTCAGAGAAAGCACGTTATTTTGTGAAATAACCAATATTTTTAAAGACACCTCAGCCATGCCCGACTGAAAGGATCTGTACCCAACTATTTAACAATCAATCAACCAACCATTATTTATAGAGCGCAACTAATCACCCCTGGGGTATCTAGGCGCTGAGGTCGCGGATGTTTCTAGTCAAAGAGCCAGGTCTTGAGTCTCTTTCTGAAGTCTGCCAGTGAGGGTGATGTTCGTAGGTAGAGGAGAAGGCGGTTCCAGGACTTGGGGGTGAGGTAGGAGAAGAAACAACTTCCACTGTGGCTTTGGCGGATGCAGGGAAAGAGTGAGAGAGAGGAGGAGCACAGTTGTCTGGCAGGCTGCTGGAAGTTCAGGTGGTAGTTGATGTGTGCTGCACATTGGTCATGGAGGGCTTTGTAGGCATGGGTCAGCATCTTGAACTGGCATAGATATATATATCAATATATATATGTACCAAATATGTACATATATACATATATATGCTTACTCCAGTATTGGAACTTCCATAGATTCCCATTGCTTGTATCATTCCCCTTCGTCGAGACGGGAGTCCCCGGTAAATGAAAAAATACCATAGAGATAGGTACAAAAAAAGAAAAAAGGCATAGGCCTCATCTAATTTTGTAGCATATCCACCTCTTTTTGTAAACGAGACCAAAAGTAATGAACAACCAATCAGAATAGCCTCACCCCATAGAACCTTCCTGAGAGAGCCTCAGAGCCTCCGATTTTCTACCGCACGTTCTGCAAGGGAGTCTCCACTGAGCTCTGCTCAGGTTTTTTCTTCTACAGCTTGTTTTTTTCATCTTCAACTCTTCTTCAACATGTCAGACAGGGAAAAGAAAGCTCTTTTCAAGGCTTGTGCCACCTGTTACAAAAAGAGACTTTATGTGGAGGACAAACATAAGGACTGTATTTATTGTTTGTATCCGGACCATAAACCTACCGACTGCAAGATCTGTCGGACCTTCTCAACTAAGACCTTACGGGACCGTGAGGGACGTCTGCTCACTTAGCTTCAGAAATTAAAGTAACGTAAAGATCCTGTTTCAAGTGACAGTGATGAGGCTTCTTCTGCGACATATTCGAGGAGATCGCAAAAAAGGGGTAGGTCTTCTCCTTCTACATCTGCAGAACCCCCTTCTAAAGCCTTACAGAAGACCTCTGATAGGTCTGACAGGCGTAGTCCCATCAAATCTCCTCACCGAGGTGTAAAGGAGAGGGAAGGACTTGCTATGGATGTAGCACCTGCCAAAAGGACAAGCCATGGGTCTTATCCTCCTTCTGAGAAGCCAAAGATTTAAAAAAAAAACAGCTTCTGTCCCTCCTGAGGTGAAAGCTGACAAGAAAGTTCGCTCGTCGATGACTACTTCATCAGGGCCGTCGACGACGACTTAAAAAATCTCACCGGCGCCGTCTTAGTCGACGGGTTCGTCGACGAGAGTTCCATCGTCTCCATTAGCTTAGTCGACGACAACTTCATTGACGGCGTAACTGGCTGAGGTACCTGTATTTTTTTCGTCGACGTCTATTTTGACAACTTCCACATCAACGAGGATGTCGACGATGATGTTGTCGACGACGTCGACAGCTTTCAGCCTGGTAATGACGACGGCCTCGACAACGGTCCCGTCGACGGTGGATCTCTCGTCAGACGTTTCAGACATCGTTGCCGGCAGCTCCGTCGGCGACCTCGTCGTCGATACATAATGTGGCAATTTCTATCAGGAGACGTCATATTACCCCGGAGATGACTTCTCCAAGGAAAGTGACACCACTGCCTCCGGCCCTCCTTTTGGAAGAGGAGTTTTCCGAGGACGATGAGGGTCCTTATGGTGATGCACATAGCCCGTCTCAGCTGAATGTGAAATATCAGGATTCGGACTCTGAGGATTATTACATGGAGCAGCAGCAGTATATGCCGCAATCCAGATCTCAAGATCATTTTCAACAGGACATGGTCTGTATGCCATCTTCCCTCATTGCAGACCTACAGTCCATGCACTCGGATTACAGGAAGAGGTTTCCAACTCAGTCCTCTGGCCAGGAAACACAGCAAGTGCTTCCAACTCCGCTTGCTCTTCTGGTTACACCTCAGCCTCAACAGATTCCATTATTAGGGTTACCGGACCCACAGCGGAATGTGGTTACAGTACAAGACAACACATCCGATGTTTATCAGGGTGCTACAACGATCCCTGACCCGGACAGAGAATGGGATGACTACGTTATTCCTGACCCGGCGTCTCCTGTTCCGGAACTGGCTGATTCTCCTCCAGCGGATATTGGAGGCTTTCACGATTTAATGGAAACGGCGTCTAAGCGTTTTGGTCTGCCTCTCCCATCAGTGCAGACAGAATGTTTTCTATATGACTTTAAAGAGCCTTTCAGAAGATCTGTTCGCTCAATCCCTATTGTGGACCATGTCTGAAGTGAGGGTGTCAAGGTAATGAAGTCGCCGGCAACGGTCCTCCCTGTGCTTCCTCGTCTGGAAAAAAAGTATAAAGCTCCGGACGATAGCCCCGCTTGTTTGGTCAGCCATCCGAAGCCGGATTCAGTGATTTCACAGGCGGCTCAGAGAAAATCTAAGAATCCAGTGGCTCCTCTTACAACGCCACCTGATAAAGAGGGACGGTGGTTAGATAATGTGGGGAAGAGGTTTTCTTCCATGTCCAGCCTCTTGGTCAGAGCGCCTAATGCCTTGGCTATTCTTGGACAATATGAACGCCAGATGTGATGCGATCTCTCTCCGTATCTGGACCAGCTGCCTGAAGATGCTAAAGCAGAGGCAAAAAGGATCCTTCAGGAAGGGGAAAGAACATCGTCGGAAATTATTGACTGTGCTATGGACATCGCTCCCTCGCAGGGGCAGCGGTCCTTCGATGCCAAGGTTGGCTTCGTGCTACCTTGGTTCCAGCCGGAAGTCCAGAACAAGATCCTGGATCTTCCCTTTGACGGTGAAGCGCTCTTCGGGAAGCACATTGATGATGCGCTGGAAGATATAAAGAAGGACACGGAAACTGCAAAGTCCCTTGGAACTCTGCAATACCGCAAGGTTCCCTTCCGTGGAGCAAGAGGTAGAGGTTTTTCTTCTTATAGGGGCGGACATCAGCAACAACGCTACTCCTCTTATTCGCAGCCTTCCCAATCTTATCGGCCGCAGTATTCTCAGAGACATGGCCAGTCGTCTTCTTTCTCTCGGTCATCTTCCAGAGGCAGACAAGGGCGTCAGGGGAGGGATTCCGCTAATCGCCAGTAGCGGCTTCTTGGCTCTTCCTACTGTTCCTGGTTCCCCTGTAACACCAGTGGGGGGCAGGATATCTCTATACTTCCACAACTGGCAATGTATAACATCAGATCGGTGGGTTCTCAATATTGTTCTGTCAGGCCATACTCTGGAATTCCAACATCAACCACAATCCAAAGCCCCTCGCGCCAACGAATCCAAACACCTGCACCTTCTACGTCTAGAAGCCCACCAACTGCTTCTCAAGGGGGCGATAGAACCTGTTCCCCTATCCCAATGGGGAGAAGGATTTTATTCCTGGTTCTTTCTTGTTCCAAAAACCGTAGAAAAATGGCGCCCGATTTTAGACCTGAGGGAGTTCAACATCTATCTCATAAAGCTCTCTTTTCGGATGGTCTCCTTACAGGACATTTTACGGCTCCTCAATCCAGGAGATTACATGGCCACCCTGGATCTAGAGGATGCTTACTTCCATATCCCCATCCACCAGGCCCACAGGAAGTTCTTACGCTTTACAGTAGCCAAGAGCCACTTTCAATTCAAGGTCCTACCTTTCAGACTAAGATCCGCACCGCAAATTTTCATGAAGGTTCTAGCCCCAGTCACAGTGTTTCTCAGGCAGCAGACGCTTCAAGTTTTTCTTTACCTGGACGACTGGTTGGTGAAGGCTTCATCTCATCACGCAACAGAACAAGCGGTCAAGTCATGCACTCAGCTCTTCCGGCACCTGGGTCTTCAGCTCAACACAGAGAAGTCGGTCCTGTGCCCGTACAAGTCTGCCAAGTTCCTGGGGGTCATTCTGGACACGTCTTGTTGCAAAGCGTTCCCATAAAAATAGCGGCAAACAAAACTGATGGCCTCTGCCTGTCAATTGCAAAAAAGAGGGTCACTTTCAGTTCGCCTCTACAAATCCCTTCTAGGGTCAATCTCGTCCTGCATTCCCTTGATTCCAAATTGCAGGTTACGGATGCGCCCACTTCAAGAGCAACTGGATTTGTAGTGGCGCCAAGCAGAGGGCTCTTTCGACGACAAGATCAAGATAACTCAGCCTATGAAGAAGGCAACCAGATGGTGGACGATCAGAGACAATACCTCTTAGGGTCTCACCATCAGAGTCGCACCAGCTCCTCTAATAATTACAACGGATGCCTCTCTAGAAGGCTGGGGAGCAGTCTTGCAAGATCTGCAGATGAGCGGCCGCTGGCTGCCCCAGCATCGCCTTCTCCACATCAATCTTTTAGAACTCAGAGCGATTCATCTGGCCTTGCAGGCTTTCCTTCCGCAGATCCGACGATCCACTGTCCTGGTTCATACAGACAACACGACGGACATGCATTATGTGAACATGCAGGGAGGAACAAGGTCTCGCCCTCTCTCCAAAGAGGCCCAGGAGATTTGGGAATGGGCTATCCAAAGGAAAATTTCACTTTCAGCTGAGCACCTTCCAGGTGCCCTCAACAAAACAGCAGACAAGCTCAGTCGTCTCAAGTCGGTGAGCCACGAGTGGCAATTAGACCAACACACTCTGGACAGGATTTTCAATCTCTGGGGCACTCCACCCATACATCTCTTTGCCACTCCAGGCAACAAGAAATGCTGGTTCTACGCAAGCAGGGAACACCATCCGGGATCATTGGGGAATGCACTTTCGATGGCCTGGTCAGGCGCCTTTGTTTACGCTTTTCCTCCGATCCCACCAATTCCCAGGCTTCTCATGAAACTCAAAGAGGAGCCCTGCAGAATGATTCTGATGGCCCAGTGTGGCCCCGCCAGTTCTGGTTTACGGAGCTTCTCCTGCTCTCCCTGGATCATCCAATTCATCTACACCCAATTCCATCTCTGTTGACGATGTCCCAGGGCCAAGTGGTACATCCGGATCCGGGCTCACTTCAATTTCAGCGTGGCTCCTGAGCACCGAGAATTTCAGAATCTAGATATCTCACCAGAGTGTAGAGGGGTGCTGGCTCAAGCCTGGGCACCAAGTACGAACAAGATATATCGCTTAAAATGGAAGCGTTTCTGCCTGTGGTGCCGGCAAGAGAACATTCATCCTTACTCGTCTGCTCCTCATCAAATTCTGCCATATATTTTGGCATTGGCTAAGTCAGGTCTCGCTCATTCCTCTATCAAGGTGCACCTGGCAGCCATTTCTAGATTCAGACGAACTTCCTCTGGACCTTCCCTGTGGTCAGCCAGAATCGTAAAACAATTCCTTAAAGGACTTTTTAGAGCTTGTGCACCAGTTAGACCTCCACCTCCTCTGTGGCAGCTTAACTTAGTCCTTACTCAACTCATGAGGCCGCCTTTTGAGCCAATTCATAGGGCAGACCTTAAATTCCTATCATGGAAGGTGACCCTACTTCTCGCCTTAACATCGGCCAGGCGGGTAGGTGAACTGCACGCTCTCACCATTAAGGAGCCTCTCTTACAGTTTAAAAAGGACACTTTGATTCTAAGAACGAATCCAAGATTTACCCCGAAGGTCCCTTCAGACTTTCATTTGAATGAACCAGGGATTCTCAAATCTTTTTTTCCTCGACCAACTTCTCCAGCGGAGAAGACTCTTCACTCGCTGGATGTTCAAAAGTGTCTGAAATGTTACATTCAACGTACCAAGGGCTTCAGAAAATCTACACAACTATTTGTTGCTTTCAGTGCCCCTCGCAGGGGCTTCCCTCTTTCGAAGCAAGGGATTGCAAGATGGATTGCCAGCGCGATCCAATACTGTCACCAAGCAGCTGGTAAGCCCCTAGAAGGGCGAGTCCGGGCGCACTCTACAAGAGCCATCTCTTCTTCAGCTGCTCTCTTCGCCGGAGTGCCGATCAAAGACATTTGCAGGGCAGCAACATGGAGCAGTACCCATACTTTCACGAAGCATTACTGCTTGGACTCCTCCACGCGGAGTGACGCTGCAGTGGGAGGATGTCCTGAGAAACCTCTTTCAATAAGTGGTGAGCTTTCCCTTCTAATCCTCCTTCCTTTTATTGGTTACTAGCACATTTTGTAAATCATGATGTTCACGGACTACTTTTTTGATATCATGTTCCTTTACTGACTGTATGCATCTCGCATGGTTTACAACGTTGTATTATTACACAAAATGTGTGTTCTTACTGCTAGCTGTTCTGATACAAACAATGGGAATCTATGAAAATTCCAATACTGGAGTAAGAAAACAAGTTACTTACCTGTAACTTTGGTTCTCCAGTATTGGTAACTTTCATAGATTCCCATGCGCCCACCCTCCTCCCCTGGGAAAGCTCAGCCTTCAGGATATTCTGTTATACTGTTGCACAACGGCTACGAAAATCTGAGGCTCTGAGGCTCTCTCAGGAAGGTTCTATGGGGTGAGGCTATTCTGATGGGTTGTTCATTACTTTTGGTCTCTTTTACAAAAAGAGGTGGATATGCTACAAAATGAGATGAAGCCTATGCCTTTTTTCTACTTTGTACCTATCTCTATGGTATTTTTTATTTACCAGGGACTCCCGTCTCAACGACGGGGAATGATACAAGCAATGGGAATCTATGAAAGTTACCAATACTGGAGAACCAAAGTTACAGGTAAGTAACTGGTTTTCATGTCTCTTAAAACATATATACATATATATATACATATATATCGGTATATGTATGCACACTATGCCATTATATATCTATATACAATATATACCAACATATATATGCACATATATACACATAAAAACGAGGAATTTCCCAAGTGCGGAGTGTGAGAAGTTGGCCTGGCATATGCTGTTCACTAGTTAAAGTGGCCACCTTGCATCAGTACAATTTGACTCTTATGGTAGATAGGTTTAAGACAACCTTTCAAGAAAGCTATCCTAGTGGTAGCTGTGGAGAGCAGCCTTCAGGCTAAGTCTTTAGAGGAATGTAAAGCAGCTTGTGTTACCTTATAATCTCTTGAATCACTAAATGAAAGGACACCCCACAGGTATATATATCAAATATATATGTATTTATTACTAACAACTCTCTGCTAATCTCTTTATGAGATTAGAAGTCAGGAACATATGCACAAATCAACATTTCACAATAAGTTAAGCACAAATATGGCTGGGGCCCAAGGGGCGTACCTGACCATATACTAAAAAAGAGACTTAAAGATAACGACTTGCAAGGGGACAAGGCCTAGGGCCTTCAGAAGCACTGGGGTCTCACGAAACCACCCAAGGCAGCTAAGTAAAGGACCCACGGGAGACGCATGCAGTGTGAGAACACAGCCGCAAATCCCTATTGACTTCAATGGAGCAAGTCGCGATTGGAAATTTAGAGTTTTAGGATACTTCGGGAGAATCTACAAGCAAAGCACTTACAGGGTAAGTAGTTCTAGAGCCATCACCCACAGGAGCACCCTAGTGCTGGAGTTACCTCACCCAGGGAAGCCGGGTGCATAGGTGTCTTTTGGTGTCGGGTCGCGGCGTCATTTTCAATGGGAGCCAAAGAAGACTTGCTGCTTGTGAAGCCAGGAGAAGTGTCCAGTGGAATCCAAGCCTGGATTCAGAAGAAGGAAGACCTGAAAGCAGAGGGGACAGTGTTCAAAGTCACTTGGCAGTGACCCGGGGCAAGGAAGATGGATGTCCACAGTCTTCGGGTGATTTCAGGTGATCCACAGGTGTCTTGACTCTTCAGCCACGAGGTCCAGGAGGTGTCAATGATGACCAGGAGCTGGATTCAGCGTCTCCCATGAAGTCTGCAGCTTACTGCGGTGTCGGTGACCAGATTGGTGCCAACAAGCTTTGTTAACAGCAAATCTTGTGGAAAGTGTAAAAAGTCAGCGGTGCAGACCAGCAAGGTCTGAGGGACTCACCCAGTGAGGGTAAGTCAGGGCAGGCCTGGAGTAACCAGGGGAGCCCTTTGGAACTGTGGAAAGGTCTTCAGGGGACCCACAAGCTAACCGGCAAGGGATCGCGAAGACGCCTTGGGAGGATTCACTCACCAGGGGCCCATGGCCACTCGGGATGGGGTAGGCCTCTGATCTTCAAAGGGAATCCTGCTGGAGGCTTGGACCACACGTGACCCAATGCACAAGTTCGTAGAAGGTCGTGAAGGGGTTGCACTCGTGGGGTCCACTTGCCTCAGCGTTGCTGGGGACTCAAGATGGCCTTGGAGGAGTCAGGAAATCCTCTTCCTTGGCTGCAGGGACTTCGGACTCTGGCGGGAGCAGGAAAGTTTGCGACCGTTGATTGCAAGATTTGGTGCCTGCCAAGCAGGGGAGTCACTCCTTGACTCCAAGGGAGATTCTTCAGTCTTCCAGAGATAGTGGAACGTCGAAGGTCCAGGATTCTTCTTCAGAGCGTCATCCAGGGATATCTAGTTTGCAATGGCAAGGGTTCCCTAACTTATACTACAAGGGAGGGACTAGCTCTATGACCCCACCTATGGAAGGGTCAGGGGAGTGAGTGGCTCCACCCACTTCCCTTTGTCCAGTTTCGTGCCAGAGCAGGGGCAGGTAGCCCCTGAGCTGGTTTGAACTGGTGTATGCACAGAGGAGCCTACTGCTCCCCCAGTGCAGGACTTCAAAGCACTCTAGGAGGGCACCCACCCAGCCCCAATACACTAAACCCTGTTTGGGAGGTGGCCACACCTCCCTGTAACAGGATGTCTATTGTTGGGGCTCCTCCACTGCGAGTTTCGGTCATCAGCAGGATGGCAGCCCAGTGTCTGTGACTGGTGCCATCCATTTTGTGATGCCAGGGCTGTGAGAAGTTGGCCTGGCATATGCTGGTCACTAGTTATAGTGGCCACCTTGCACCAGTCTAATTCGACTCTTGGTAGATAGGTTTAAAGATAACCTTTTAAAGAAAGCTATGCTAGTGGTAGCTGTGGAGAGCAGCCTTCAGGCTAAGTCTCTGAGGAATGTAAAGCAGCTTGTTTTACCTTATAATCTCTTGAATTACCAAATGAAAAGACACCACACAGGTATATATATCAAATATATATGTATTTATTTCTAAATATACTCTACTAATCTCTTTATGATATTAGAGCCAGGTAAACATTCAAAAGATCAACAGTTCTCAATAAATTAAGCACAAATATGGCTGTAGCCCTAGGGGCGTACCAGACCATATACTAAAAAAATGGTGTAACAAACTCGACTTGCAAAATGAAGAGGCCTAGGGCCTTGGGAATCGCTGGGGCTTCACTTCTGCAGTGTTAGCAGGTAAGTAATCAGCCCACAGGAGACTCGTGCAGTGTCTAAACACACACGCGGGTTTTCTATACGTTTCATTGGCAAATGTCGCGGTTTGTAAATTACAGTTTTAGGGCACTTCGCAAAAGTCAACAAGCAAGCAACTTACAGGGTAAGTATTTCGAGGGCCAACACACACTTGGGCACCGGAGTGCACGAGTTACCTCACCCAGGGAAGCCGGGTGCATAGGTGTCGGGCCGCGATGCTGTTTTCAATAGAGATCACTGAAGACTTGCTGCTTGTGACGACTGGAGAGGTGTCCGTTCGAATCCGAAGATGGATTGGAGTTGCAGAAGTCAGTCACTTGCCAGTGACCGGTGGCCAGCGAGATGGATGACCACAGCTGTCGCGTCTCTTCAGGTTGATGATGGAGTTTTGTCTCTTCGCTCACGAGGTCCAGGAGAGTTCGACGATGACCAGCAGCTGGATTCGGAGGTTCCCACGACGTCTGCAGCTGATGACGGTGTCGGCACCCGGATTGGAGCCAACAAGCCTTGGCAACTGCAAGTCTTGTGTAGAGTGGAGATTGGCAATGGTGCAGACCAGCAAGGTCTGATGGACTTACCCAGCGAGGGTAAATGAGGGCAGGCCCAGAGCAACCAGGCGAGCCCTTGCAGTCTATGTGGAAGTCTTCAGGTGAGTTACTAGCCAACGGGCAAGCAACCGCGAAGACGCCTTTGCAGGAAAAGTTTAACAACAGCCCACGGTCGCTCGGGACGGGGTAGGCCGCTGATTTTTGGTACTAAACCTGCTAGGGACTTGGACAACATATGGTCCAAAGCACAACTTCGTTGGACGTATATTAGGGCTTGCACTTGAAATCAGTGCACGGTTCCCTGGTATTGCTGTTCCTCATCACTCATGGGGTCCAGACGCCACAGCTTCGCTGGGGACTCAAAATGGCCGTCGAGAGGTCAGGAAATCCACTTCAGGGGACGCAGGGACTTCGGGCTCCGGCGGGAGCGGTAAAGTTTGCAACCGTTGTTGAAGAGTTTTGGTGCCTGCCAAGCAGGTGAGTCACTCCTCGACTCCAAGGGAGATTCTTCAGTCTTCCAGAGATAGTGGAACGTCGAAGGGCCAGGATTCTTCTATGTAGAGCGTCGTCCAGGTGTAATCTAAATTGCATTGGCAATGTATGGTATCTTATAGTGAAAAGATGGGAGGGACTATCTCTATGACCACTCCTCTAGGAGGGTCAGGGTAGTGGGTGGTTACACCTACTTCCCTTTGTCCAGTTTCACGCCAGAGCATGGGCAGGTAGCCCCTGAACCGGTTTGAGCTGGCATATGCACAGAGGAGCCTACTGCTCCCCCAGTGCAGGACTTCAAAGCACTCTAAGAGTGCACCCACCCAGCTCCAATACACTAAATCCTGTCTGGGACGTGGTGACACCTCCCTGTGACAGGAAACCCTTTGTTGGGCTCCCTCCACTGCGAGTTTCGGTCAGCAGCAGGAGGGCAGCCCGGTGTCTGTGCTGGTGGCATCCATTTTGTGATGCCAGGACTCTAGATGATTTCTACCGTGTAGTACAGTGGGTGCATGTCATCCCCTCTAGAAGGGTGGGATCCTACTCCCACACCAGTTACTGGTGTGGGGGTAGGATTCCAAGTTGTTTGACACCAAACACGACATGTTTTGATGCAGTCATTCCAAAGTTAGCATTTACCGCGAGGTTATAATGCACTTAAGAGTATATGGTTTAACCGCATCCACAAACAGCAGCAGAGAATAGACTCTGCCAGCTGCAGAGGGGTCCTGCTCAGGCAGAAGCACCCCCTCACATAGTAAACCAAGCACCCTGCCCTTGGGATTGATAGGGCCTACCATAGGGGTGACTGATAGGTTTATATGTGTGTGTATGGTGAGGTATAGGAACCTATACCTCAGTGAGGAGTGCTAACACTACCTCACACAGGCTGCAGTAGCAGGCCTGTGGTGTCAGATTGTGAATGCTTCCCAGGGGTGGCATAATACATGCTGCAGCCCCTGGTAGGCCTGTGAAGTACCAATGCCCTAGGTACCTAAGGTACCATATACTAGGGGCTCACAAGGCACCACAGTATCCAATCACTAGTGCACCTAATATGCACACCAAGTTGTTTAGAGAGATCAGTGAGACTGGAGCCCTGATTAGCAGGGACCCAGCCAGATTATAGTCAGAAACCAGTGTATACATCAGAAAAAAAGTGGGGGCAACATAAGTGCAGATCCTACTCTCCTACAAGGGCTCTTCAGGATTCTACTGTGTTTCCACAGTAGGTACATGTCTATCCCTCTAGAAGGGTGGGATCCTACTCCCACACCAGTTACAGGTGTGGGGGTAGGATTCCAAGTTGTTTGACACCAAACACGACATGTTTTGATGCAGCCATTCCAAAGTTAGCATTTACCGCGAGGTTATAATGCACTTAAGAGTATATGGTTTAACCGCATCCACAAACAGCCCCAGAGAATGGACTCTGAGAGCTACATAGGGGCCCTGCTCAGGAAGAGGCACCCCCTCACATGGAAACCAAGCATCCTGCCCTCAGGATTGATAGGGCATGCCTTAGGGGTGACCGATAGGTTTAAATGTGTGTGCAGGGAGAGATATAGTGAACCTATATCTCAGTGAGGAGTGCTAACACTACCTCACCCAGGCTGCAGTAACAGGCCAGTGGTGTCAGATTTAGTCTGCTTCCCAGGGGTGGCATAATGCATGCTTCACATGAAGTGAGTGCCAAACAATGATGGCCTCAGCTTCTTCAGGGCCCACACCACAGCAAAGGCCTCCCTCTCTATAGCTGACCAACGTTTCTCTCTAGGGGTCAGCCTTCTGCTAATAAAAGCTACTGGCTGGACTTGACCTTCATCATTCAGTTGAGACAGTACAGCTCCCACACCCAGCTCAGAAGCATCTGTTTGGACAATTAACTTTTTGGTGTAGTCTGGACTCTGTAAGATGGGTGCAGTGCACATGGCCTGCTTTAGGTCTTCGAATGCCTTTTGACAGCTAGCTGTCCACTGAACCTTTTTTGGCATTTTCTTTGAGGTAAGATCATTCAAGGGGGTCACTATAGATAGATCCATATCCCTTTACAAACCTCCTATAATACACAGTTGTGAGAAGTTGGCCTGGCATATGCTGGTCACTAGTTATAGTGGCCACCTTGCACCAGTCCAATTCGACTCTTATGGTAGATTGGTTTAAGATAACCTTTTAAAGAAAGCTATCCTAGTGGTAGCTGTGGAGATCAGCCTTCAGGCTAAGTCTCTGAGGAATGTAAAGCAGCTTGTTTTACCTTATAATCTCTTGAATTACCAAATGAAAAGGACACCACACAGGTATATATATCAAATATATATGTATTTATTTCTAGATACACTCTACTAATCTCTTTATGAGATTAGAGCCCAGATACACATTCAAATGTCAACAGTTCTCAATAAATTAAGCACAAATATGGCTGGAGCCCTAGGGGCGTACCAGACCATATACTAAGAAAATGGTTTAACAAAGTCGACTTGCAAAATGACAAAGCCTAGGGCCTTGGGAATCGCTGGGGCTTCACTAATGCAGTGTTAGCTGGTAAGTAACAAGCCCACGGCAGACGTGTGCAGTGTCTAAACACAACCGCGGGTTTCCTATAGGTTACAATGGAGCAAGTCGCGGTTTGTATCTTAAAGTTTTAGGGCACTTCGAAGAAGTCAACAAGCAAGCCACTTACAGGGTAAGTATCTCGAGGGCCAACACACACTTGGGCACCGGAGTGCACGAGTTATCTCACCCAGGGAAGCTGGGTGCATAGGTGTCTTTTGGTGTCGGGTCGCGCTGCTGTTTTCAATGGAGACCAATGAAGACTTGCTGCTTGAGACGACTGAAGAGGTGTCCGCTGGAATCCGAAGGTGGATTGAAGATGAAGAGGACCTGAAAATTGAGGGGACAGTGTTCAAAGTCACTTGCCAGTGACCGGTGGCCAGCAGGATGGATGACCACAGATGTCGCGTCGTTTCAGGTCATCGATGGTGATTTGTCTCTTCGCTCACGAGGTCCAGGAGGGATCGACGATGATCAGCAGTTGGATTCGAAGTGTCCCACAACGTCTGCAGCTGATGACGGTGTCGGCAACCGCATTGGAGCCAACAAGCCTTGGCAACTGCAAGTCTCGTGTTGACTTAAGATAGTCGGTGATGCAGACCAGCAAGGTCTGATGGACTTACCCAGCAAGGGTAAGTGATAGTCGGCCCGGAGCAACCAGAAGAGCGCTTGAAATTGGTTAGAAAGTCTTCGGGGGAGTCACTAGCCAATGGGCAAGTAACTGCGAAGACGCCTTCACTGGAAAAGTTTCACAGGAGCCCACGGTCACTCGGGACGGGGTAGGCCGCTGATTTTTCGAACAAGACCTGCTGGGGACTTGGGCCACAAATGGTCCAAACCACAAGCTCGTAGAACCTTATTTAGGGTTTGCACTCGAAATCAGTGCACGGTTCCCAGGTATTGCTGTTCCTCATCACTCGTGGGGTCCAGATGCCACAGCTTCGCTGAGGACTCAAAATGGCCGTCGAGAGGTCAGGAAATCCGCTTTTTGGGATGCAGGGACTTCGGACTCCGGCGGGAGCGGTGAAGTTTGCAACCGTTGATTGAAGTTATAGGTGCCTGCCAAGCAGGGGAGTCACTCCTTGACTCCTAGGGAGATTCTTCAGTCTTCCAGAGATAGTGGAACGTCGAAGGGCCAGGATTCTTCTTTGTATAGCGTCGTCCAGGGTAATCTGGATTGCATTGGCATTGCTTGCTATCTTATAGTGAAGATAGGGGAGGGACTAGCTCTATGACCACTCCTCTAGGAGGGTCAGGGTAGTGGGTGGTTACTGAGTAGATGCCGACGTGCACTCTTAGTTAAACATGTTTCCTGAAATTACGGGCTACTAATATCCTTAAAAATCAGACAAGGGACTGAGTTCACTGACCGTCCATTGGTCGGTTTTACTCAACCATGGAACATGTGTTTACCCCTCTGGATTGTCTCATTTCAACAGTATTGGCATATGACCCCTGATGAAGGGTCTGGAGGAGACCCGAAATGCATTGGGTTTGGATGTACTAATGTCACATATGGATTATCAACGAATGATTTTGAATACCATTTGATTTCAAATAATCATTGTTGCATGAAAAGAATGCAATACATTTTGGAGACATTGAATACTTTTTCGTAATTGATTCATTATGAATACTTGAAGAAATTGGCTGATAGCAATTTATTTGCTGTGATAACAGTGCTCACACCAGCGGAAGGGTTTCTCTTCACGCACTTTCGATTAGTGGGTGGTTACACCCACTTCCCTTTGTCCAGTTTCGCGCCAGAGCAGGGGCAGGTAGCCCCTGAACCGGTTTGAGCTGGCATATGCACAGAGGAGCCTACTGCTTCCCCAGTGCAGGACTTCAAAGCACTCTAAGAGTGCACCCACCCAGCTCCAATACACTTAATCCTGTCTGGGAGGTGGTGACACCTCCCTGTCACAGGATACCTTTCGTTGGGTTTCCTCCACTGCAAGTTTCGGTCAGCAGCAGGAGGGCAGCCCAGTGTCTGTGCTGGTGGCATCCATTTTGTAATGCCAGGGCTCTAGGAGGTTTCTACCGTTTAGTACAGTGGGTACATGGCATCCCCTCTAGAAGGGTGGGATCATAATCCCACACCAGTTACTGGTGTGGGGGTATGATTCCAAGTTGTTGGACACCAAACACGACATGTTTTGATGCAGTCATTCCAAAGTTAGCATTTACCGCGAGGTTATAATGCACTTAAGAGTATATGGTTTAACCGCATCCACAAACAGCATCAGAGAATAGACTCTGCCAGCTGTAGAGGGGTCCTGCTCATGCAGAAGCACCCCCTCACATAGTAAACCAAGCACCCTGCCCTCAGGATTGTTAGGACCTGCAAGAGGGGTGGCTGATAGGTTTATATGTGTAGGTTTATATGTGTGTGTATGGTGAGATATAGGAACCTATACCTCAGTGAGGAGTGCTAACACTACCTCACACAGGCTGCAGTAGCAGGCCTGTGGTGTCAGATTGTGAATGCTTCTCAGGGGTGGCATAATACATGCTGCAGCCCCAGGTAGGCCTGTAAAGTACCAATGCCCTAGGTACCTAAGGTACCATATACTAGGGGCTCATAAGGTACCACAGTATCCAATCACTAGTGCATCTAATATGCACACCAAGTTGTTTAGAGAGATCAGTGAGACTGGGGCCCTGATTAGCAGGCACCCAGCCAGACTATAGTCAGAAACCAGTGTATACATCAGAAAAAAAGTGGGGGCAACATAAGTGCAGATCCTACTCTCCTACAACAGTCAAGCCTAAAAAGGCTCTCACCTGTGTCTGGGTGGTTGGAGCAACCCATTCCATAATGGTTTGGATTTTGCTCTGCAAAGGCTGAAACTGGCCCCCACCTACAAGGTGGCCCAGGTACACAACCTGACTCTGCCCTATCTGGCACTTAGTGGCCTTGATAGTGAGGCCTGCTTTCTGCAGGGCCTCCAAAACATTTCTGAGGTGGACCAGGTGATCCTGCCAGGAGGAACTAAAGACAGCAATATCATCTAGATAAGCTGAGCAATAAGTTTCCATCCCTGCCAGAACTTTGTTCACCAACCTCTGAAAAGTGGCAGGTGCATTTTTCAATCCAAAGGGCATCACCACAAAGTGGTAGTGCCCACTAGGAGTCGAAAATGCTGTTTTGGCTTTTGCATCATCAGCTAACCTGATCTGCCAGTAGCCAGCTGTTAGGTCAAATGTACTCAGATACTTGGCTGAGGCCAAAGTATCAATCAGCTCATCTGCCCTTGATATGGGATAGGCATCAGTCCTGGTGACTGCATTGAGGCCTCTGTAGTCTACACAAAACCTCATTTATTTATTTCTTACCACCCTGGGTATGAGGTTTGGGTACTAGGACTACTGGGCTAGCCCAAGGGCTATCTGAAGGCTCAATCACACCTAATTCCAACATTTTCTGGACTTCAGTCCCGATACAGTCCCTGACATGGTCAGGTTGCCTATAGATTTTACTCTTAACAGGCAGACTGCCCCCAGTGTCCACCTCATGGGTGCACCAGGTAGTCTGTCTAGGGGTCAGGCTAAACATATGTCTGTACTGTTGCAGAACTTGTCTGCATTCAGTTTGCTGATGGTCAGAGAGGCTGCTTGCCAAAGCAACACCATCTACTGGCCCATCATCAGGGTTCTGTGAGAGCAGGTCAGGGAGAGGGTCACTCTCCTCCTCCTGTTCCTCATCAGTTGCCATGAGCAAGCCCATGTCAGCCCTATCAACATATGGTTTCAATCTGTTGACATTAAGCTCCCTCAGGGGGCTCCTTGGAGTTCCATGATTCACCAGATAGGTGACTTCTCCCTTTTGCTCAACAATGGTATGGGGGCCACTGCAATTGTCTAGGAGGGCTGCTGGGGCCACAGGCTCCAACACCCACACTTTCTGTCCTGGCTGGTACACAGTCAGCACAACCTTTTGGTCATGCCAAGTTTTTTGTAATTCTTGGCTGGCCTCCAGGTTTTTGGTTGCCTTCTTCATGTATTCGGCCATCCTGGGGCGGAGACCAAGTACATAGTCCATCATATCCTGTTTGGGGGGTTTGAAAGGTAACTCCCAGCCCTCCTTCACCAAACATAATGGACCTCTTACAGGATGCCCAAACAGAAGATCACATGGGCTGTAGCAAACCCCCTTCTGTGGAACCTCTCTGTATGCAAACAAAAGGCAGAGAAGAAGAAGGTCCCATTTTCACCTAAGCTTCTCTGGGAGTCCTTTAATCATTCCCTTTAGGGTTTTGTTGAAACTTTCAACCAACCCATTGCATTGAGGGTGATAGGGGGTGGTGAATTTATAAGTTACACCACACTCCTTCCACATTGCTTTTAGATATCCTGACAGGAAGTTTGTACCTCTGTCAGAGATGACCTCCTTTGGGAAACCCACTCTGGAGAAAACTCCAATGACGGCTCTTGCCACCACAGGGGCTGTGGTGGTCCTCAGGGGAATTGCCTCTGGGTACCTGGTGGCATGATCCACGACCACCAGGATAAATCTGTGTCCAGATGCAGTTGGAGGGTCAAGGGGACCAACAATGTCAATCCCTACCCTTTCAAAGGATACCCACATCACAGGTAGTGGTACCAGGGGGGCCTTTGTTGTGCCACCTGACTTGCCACTGGCTTGGCAAGTGACACAGGAGCGACAAAACTCCTTGGTGTCTTCTGACATATGTGGCCATTGGAAATGTGGAACAAGCCTGTCCCAGGTCTTGTTTTGGCCCAAGTGACCTGCCAAAGGGATGTCATGTGCTAGGGTCAAGAGGAACCCACTAAACTTCTGAGGTATTACCAACCTCCTGGCGGCTCCAGGGGTTTGACCCTGTCACCAGGCAGGTCGCTCCCCTCACCGCCACGCAGCCCCCTGTGTGATCAGATCCGCTGCCTACACCCGTGTCAGCCGCCTGCATCCCGGCTGTGTGCTGTGTTGCCTGGTTACCTCCGTTTTGGCCGCTTGTACCTCTACTGGATTGTATTTTTGTTGTACCCCTAATCCCTTTTTACATTCTGTACCCGTGCTCTTGACCTTTCTTTTTCCCATTGTGCCCCCTTTTCTTCTGTTATCCCCCTCCCTCCGTGACCCTCGCCGTTTTCTCCCGCCGTTCTCACCCGCCGCTGAGCCCCGGCAGCCCTGCCCCCTTCACTCCCATTGGCCGCCCCGCTCCCACCTCCCAGCTGCTCCTCCCTCCCTCTGCCCCTCATATGGAGGCCGCGCAGTGGACGCGCGCAGCCGGCGCACCTAAGGCAAGCCCGTCTGCGCCCGTCCACGCCTGGACCACGCCCAGCGCCAGAACCCCTGGCCCCCGCCGAAACCAGAGAACTCGACTGAGATACGACTCCGCCGCCCTCAACGCACTCAACCCCGGACGACCACCAGCCTGCTACCAAGCCGCCCCGAAGCGCACCCACGGACCCTTCACCTGTCAAGCCTACAAATTCACCTGCCTCCGAACCTGCCCCCTGCACCAAACAACAACCACCTCAAGTGCGTCCTTCTCAACACCCGCTCCATCCACAAGCACGCTGTCGAACTCTGGGACCTCCTTGATACGACAGCACCAGACATCGCCTTCCTCACGGAAACCTGGATGAACGCCTCCTCAGCCCCCGACATCGCCATAGCCATCCCGGACGGCTACAAGATAACCCGGAAGGACCGCACCAACAAAACTGGAGGAGGAATCGCCATCATCTACAGGAACACCATCAGCATCACGACCAACACCGAAGATACTCTCCCCTCCGCCGAACACCTACACTTCCAGATCCACACCAACCCCCAGACCACCCTCAGAGGAACGCTCATCTACAGACCCCCGGGCCCACGCACACAGTTCAGCGAAACCATCGCCGACTTTATCAGCCCGCACGCCCTGGCCTCACCAGAATACATCCTCCTAGGGGAACTAAACTTCCACCTGGAAAAAAACGACAGCAACACCACCACCCTGCTCGACAACCTTGCCAACCTCGGACTCAAGCAACTGGTGGACACGCCCACCCACCGCGCTGGCCACACGCTCGACCCCATCTTCTCCGCCAGCAACCACGTCTACTTCAGCCACTCCACCGGACTACACTGGACCGATCACAGCTGCATTCACTTCACCTTCAAGAAGACCACATCCCACCACCACACGCAACAGATCCCCCGCAGATGCTGGAGCAAAGTCACCACAGACCAACTAACCACATCACTGAGCAAGAACCCACCTGTCAACACCCCTGACACCAACAACGCAGCACATAATCTCGCACAGTGGATCACCAACTGCGCCAAGGACCTCGCTCCACTCAAGAACCCCCCAGGCAAGACTGGCAACAGAAAGACCTCGTGGTTCACAGACGCCCTCAAAGTCGCAAAGAAAACCTGCAGAACCCTCGAAAATACCTGGCGCCACGAACAGACAGCAGAAAACATGACAGCCCTCAAGAGCGCCACCCGCGACTACCACCAGATGATCCGCACCACCAAAAGGACATCATTCAAAGAGCGGCTGGACAACAACACCAACAACAGCAAGGAACTCTTCAGCATCGTCAAAGAGCTCTCCAACCCTAGCGCCAGCAACAACATCACACCATCGCAAGACCTCTGAAACTCCATCGCCACGTTCTTCCACCGCAAGATCATAGATATACAAGACAGCTTTGGACCCCAGACTCCGCTTGCAGCCGCCAAACCTACGACCACCACCACCACCCTCAGCGCATGGACCCCCATCAGCACTGAAGACACCACCCACGTCATGAACACCATCCACTCTGGCTCCCCCTCTGACCCATGCCCTCATCATATCTTCAACAAAGCCGACAGCACCATCGCACCCCACCTCCGGAACGTCATAAACAGCTCCTTCACGTCAGCCACCTTCCCTGAGAGCTGGAAACACGCAGAAATCAACGCCCTTCTGAAGAAACCCACAGCGGACCCCAAAGACCTCAAGAACTTCCGCCCAATCTCCCTCCTCCCCTTCCCAGCTAAAGTCATCAAGAAGACCGTCAATAAACAGCTGACTACATTTATCGAAGCAAACAACTCGCTCGACCCATCCCAGTCCGGCTTTCGAGCCAACCACAGCACCGAGACTGCCCTCATAGCAGCCACCGATGACATTAGGACCCTTATGGACAACGGAGAAACAACCGCTCTCATCCTCCTGGACCTCTCGGCAGCCTTTGATACCGTCTGCCACCGCACCCTAATAACTCGCCTCTACAGTACCGGGATCCAAGGAAAGGCCCTGGACTGGATCACCTCGTTCCTCTCAGACAGAACCCAGAGAGTACGCCTCCACCCCTTCACCTCCGCGGCCACCGAGATCTGCGGCGTACCCCAAGGCTCCTCGCTCAGCCCAACCCTCTTCAATATCTACATGAGCCCCCTCGCCGCCATCGCACGCAAACACAACATCAACATCATCTCTTACGCCGACGACACCCAGCTGATACTCTCCCTCACCAAAGACCCAGCCACCGCCAAAACCAACCTCCAGGAAGGAATGAAAGATGTCGCTGAATGGATGAAGCACAGCCGTCTGAAGCTCAACTCGGACAAAAAGGAGGTCTTAATCCTCGGACAATCCCCATCCGCCTGGGACGACTCCTGGTGGCCCACAGCGCTGGGCACCGCACCTACATCCACGGACCACGCACGCAACCTGGGAATCATCCTGGACTCCTCCCTCACGATGACCAAGCAAGTCCACGCCGTCTCATCCGCATGCTTCAACACCCTGCGCATTCTCCGAAAGATCTTCCGGTGGATCCCCACCGAAACCAGAAAGACTGTCACCCAAGCCCTCGTCACCAGCCGTCTGGACTACGGGAACGCCCTATACGCAGGAACCACAGCCAAACTCCAGAAACGTCTCCAGCGCATACAGAACGCCTCCGCACAACTCATCCTCGACATCCCTCACCACAGCCACATATCTGCCCACCTGAGGAACCTGCACTGGCTCCCCGTCACCAAGAGGATCACGTTCAGGCTGCTCACTCACGCACACAAAGCACTCCACAACATGGGCCCAGAATACCTCAACAACCGCCTCTCGCTCTACACCCCCACCCGCCAGGTCCGCTCCGCCAGCCTCGCCCTCACCACCGTCCCACGGATTCAGAGAACCACCACCGGAGGAAGATCGTTCTCCTACCTGGCAGCCAAGACATGGAACTCCCTGCCCGCACACCTACGACTGACCCAGGACCATCTCACTTTCAGGAAACACCTCAAGACCTGGCTTTTCGAGCAGTAGCAGCACCCCCCCACCTCCCTTCAGCGCCTTGAGACCCTCACGGGTGAGCAGCATGCTCTATAAATGTGATTGATTGATTGATTGGATCTCTACCCTCAGAATATAGGAGTCCCTCACCCCAATAAATGTTATGGGACCCACTAGCACTCCCAGCAGCCTCAGCAACAGCCTGCTGTCTGAGGGGTTCAAGAGAGGGGCAGCACTGTTGCCCCTTACTCAGATCTTCCCTAGAAGGGTCCCCTGCCCCCAAGAACTCAACCTGATCAGGCTCAAGTCTCTCTGGGGCAGTTTCTTCTTCAGGATCTGCTTCTCCTCCCTCAAGAGGTTAATCTGTGATCTAAGACAGAGGGGAAGGCACTGCTTTAACCCTACTGCTCCTCTTCTTGGGAAGCACCTGGTCCATAGTTTCAGAATCCAGAGCTGGTTCAGTGTTGTGCATTTTGGCCTGTGACCTGGTCACAGCAAATACCTCTGCATGGATGCCCAACATCTCAGCATGAGTCCATAACTCTACTTCAGAACAGGCTGAAGTCTCTAGATCATTGTCCAATAGACATTCTACAGGGAGGTCTGCACTGACTACTACCTTCTTGAGGCCACTTACCCCTCCCCAGGAGAAATTCACAACTGCCAGACTATGGTTGGTCCTGACATTGCTTGCATTGGTTACCTTTTCACATTTCACCCAGGATGATCGGCCCAGTGTCCACAAGATCCTCTGCCACCATGGTGACGCTAGCACCTGTGTCCCTAAATGCCAAAGCCTGTTTGCCATTTATTACAGGCTGCTGTTTGTACTTGCACAGATTACTGGGGCTCACTAGGAAGGACATATCAATGTCTCCATCACAAATCAGCAATGCCTGAGTGGGTACTCTGACTAGGCCAGAGTCCACTTCAGAACCCAGGGTCAACCCTACTACACCCTTATTCTGATAACCACCTCCACCAGTAGCTGTACTGGGGGAACAGTTGCCTTAGGGACACGAGCGGTGGTGGTTTGGTCTTTGGACTTGGTACAATCAGAAGTCCAGTGCCCTGTCTGTTTACAAAATTTGCACCAGGGCTTTTTTGGCCTTTTCCCTTGTTGGACAGTGAATCCGTACCAGATGCAGATTGTTGGGGCCCTTGTGAAGACTTCTGGTCTTTTGACTTATCCCCACCTTTCTCAGAGCCCTTAGAATCCTACTTCTTGGTGTCACCCCCTTGGTTCTGGGTTTTCTGCCTAACCCTGGTTCTGACCCATTTGTCTGCCTTCTTTCCCAATTCTTGGGGAGAGGTCAGATCAGAGTCCACCAGGTATTGATGCAACAACTGGTTCTGGCAATTATTAAGGATCTGTTCTCTCATCATTAGATTATACAATCCCTTGAAATCAGTAACCCTACTGCCAACCAGCCAACCCTCCAGAGCCTTGGTTGCACAATCTACAAAGTCAGTCCAGTGTCTGTGCTTTCTGGATGTCTCTGAACTTCAACCTGTACTGCTCAGTGGTTAAGCCAACCCCATCTATCAGTGCACTCTTCAGGACTTTATAGTCATCAGCATCCTCTTCTCTAACAGTGAGGAGTTTGTCTCTGCCTTTGTCTGAAAAGGAGAGCCACAAGATTGCTGCCCACTGCTTTTGGGGGACCTGTTGTACTCTACAGGCCCTTCCCATAGCAGTTATCCACTTGTGGATATCATCCCCACTCTGGTAGGGAGGAACAACCTTGCTCAGGTTCCTGTGGTCTGGAATATATTCTCTACCTCTAGGGACACTGTTGCTGCCACCAGTGGGTTCTAACCCCTCTCTTCTAGAAGCTCTCTGGAGCTCAAAGGCTTCTCAAGCTAATGCCAACTGCTTGGTTTTGAGGGCAAATCTTGCTTCCTCATACTTCAGCAGTTTGTATATTCTGTCAGAGGAGGTCTCCCTTCTAGGAAAGTAGGAGCTCCTCTGCTGGACAGATTATCTGCCAGATTGATAGGAGTGGTCAGACTCCCTAGAAAGGGACCTAGGCCTTTCCTCCACTGTCAGTTCTCTTAGGGAGAATTCCTCTGTCCTTTTCAGACCCTTGTGGATCTGGCCCTTCAACCACAGAGTCCTGGTCATCCTGATTTTCATCATCTGACCCAGACACTGTAATTGGCCCACCCCCTGATTCAGACCCATTAGCTCCTAGAGCTAATCTAAGATCATCTGCTGTCAGCAGATCTATCAGGTGTAGTGTGGAGGGACTCTGTCCTATCCTCAGGTGCCTTGCAGCACACATGGCTTTCAAGTTAAAGAAAGTCATGTCCTTATACTGAGGCTGGGAGGACCCACTGGTTCCAACCCTTAAGGACATTCTATTGTTGTGCAGTGTTGTACTACCTACACTAGTTTGTGGCCTACTGATCCTAGCTTGAGCTGTAGAAAGGGTGTGCTATCCCCTGACACACAGCTGTAAGTTCAGTAGAACTTATTGATACTAAGCTTGACTTTATATGTACCTTGAGTACCTGTAGTGGTTTTCAGTTAGTAATTCAAATAGAGATTTTCTGGTAAAACAATGGCAAGCTGTAATCCCACACGCTACCCACCAATGTGAGAAGTTGGCCTGGTATATGCTGTTCACTAGTTACAGTGGACACCTTGCACCAGTACAATTCGACTCTTATGGTAGATCGGTTTAAGACAACCTTTCAAGAAAGCTATCCTAGTGGTAGCTGTGGAGAGCAGACTTCAGGCTAAGTCTCTAAAGAATGTAAAGCAGCTTGTTTTACCTTATGATCTCTTGAATCACTAAATGAAAGGACACCACACAGGTATATATATAAAATATATATGTATTTATTACTAACAACTCTCTGCTAATCTCTTTGAGTTAGGGGCATACCAGACCATATACTAAAAAAGAGACTTAGAGATAACGACTTGCAAGGGGACAAGGCCTAGGGCCTTCAGAAGCGCTGGGGCCTCACAAAACCACCCAAGGCAGCTAAGTAAAGGACCCACAGGAGACGCATGCAGTGTGAGAACACAGCCGCGAATCCCTCTTGACTTCAATGGAGCAAGTCGCGATTGGAAATTTAGAGTTTTAGGATACTTCGGGAGAGTCTACAAGCAAGTCACTCCTTACACATCCACCATCTGATTTTGGATCACAAGCTTGATGTGCTATTTTTGTCGGAAACGTGGACATCTGACAGTTCGGATTTTGACATGGCGAACGCTCTTCCCCCCGGATTTTGTATCTTTTGCTTGCACAGACCGCGAGGCAGAGGGGGCGGGCTGGCCATTATATATAGAGATATTTTGACATGTAGGGCCGCTGAAGGGTCTATCCTGGATGCGGAAAGTTGTAGCTTTAAGATTCAATTGTCCCCCAACGACTCACTGTCGGGGTTGCTGATTTACCGGCCTCCGGGCAACATCAAGCAGTTCGCGAACTCTCTGCTTGAAGAGGCCCCATTGCTAATAGCGTCGGCACCCAACTTTCTCCTGCTTGGAGATTTAAACCTACATTTCGATTCAGCGGAGGATAAAGCTGCAAACGACCTTAGATCTGAACTTGGGCTGGGGAACATCACCCTCCATAATCAGGAGCCCACCCACGTCAAGGGCCATTTATTGGATACGGTGTTTTCTAATCTTCCCCGTCTTTCCATGTCACCGTCCTTGCCTCTCCCTTGGACGGATCACTTCCTGATCCCCTTTCAACTGGGTTTTGTTACAACTCCCCCATCTCTCCCGGCAGCCATAGCACAAGTACCAGTAAGGGCATGGTCGAAACTCCCGGTCGGCGATCTTACACGCAAGCTGACACATACCATCCCGGTGCTTAATAGGGATCCTATAGAGGCAGATGAGGCTTTCTGCGAATGGCTCAGCACAGCTTTAGACGCGGTACTTCCCCTGAAAATAGCCAACAGGAAGACGGGGGGCCCCAAATCCTTATGGTTCACCCCAGAGCTGGGTCTTCTGAGAAAAATTTGTAAAAAGAAAGAACGTGACTGGCGGAAAAACTGGGCAGGAAACTCCAAAGAAGAGTACAGGGCAGCCATGAGAACTTATAAAGTGGCGCGCAATGCCACCAAAGCGGCCTACCTTGAAAATAGGATAAAATCATCAACCAATTCTTCAAGGGAAACCTATAAAATTCTCAAAGAGCTGCTCAAAGTTCCAGTATCTCCAGAACCCTCAGAGGGGAGTACGGACCGCTGTAACCTTCTGGCCCAGTACTTTGACCAGAAAATTCAAAACATCATAGCCGGCCTCCCCGTGTCCCGTCAGAGCCTGCCCTTGGGGGAGAGCCGTCTGGCCACTGATAGAGCCGTGCTGGACAAGTTTGCCCCGATCACCAGGGAAGCTTTCTGTAAAGAGTTGGCCGCGCAAAAAAGTGGCTCTCCGACGGATCCCATGCCTATGTACATCCTAAAGCAGTTTATGGATGTCATAGCGGGACCGGCAGTAGATCTACTCAATGCTTCCTTTGCCGCCGCCAAGGTCCCCCCCAGTTGGAAGCAGGCTATAGTAAAAGCCCTGCTAAAAAAAGCGGGGCTTGATCCCACCGATTTGTCCAACTTTCGGCCAATCTCCTTACTGCCAGGGATGGGAAAGATTGCTGAGAAATGGGTTAACCGGCAACTCTCGTCCTTTTTGGAATCTAACGAGTTGTTACGGCACACCCAGACTGGCTTTCGGCCCGGTCAAGGCACTGACTCGGCGCTGATCACCATGGTAGAAGAGGGCAGGTGCATCTTAGATTCAGGAGGATCAGCAGCCCTGGTCCTCCTGGATCTGAGCGCGGCATTTGATACGGTGGATCATAAGATCTTGATCCACCGGTTGGAGGAGCTGGGAGTAAGAGGCCTGGCGCTCACCTGGCTAATGTCATTCTTGAGTGATCGAACATATCAAGTGTGCGAGGGCAACTATAGATCAGTGCCCACCCCCCTTCAGTGTGGTGTCCCGCAGGGCTCTTCACTGAGCCCTACGCTTTTTAACGTCTACATGGCCCCACTGGAGGGGGAGGTCGCACCCTTTGGAGTGAAACTCGCAACGTACGCGGATGACACCCAATTGATTGTTTCGCTCTCGCTCGCAGAAAGCCATGGTGAGAAGTTTGCCGCCTGCCTTACCAACATCATGGCATGGATGGCCGACTCAAGACTCAAGCTTAATGCCTCCAAAACCGAGGTGATGTTGCTGGGAAATCTCTGCACCTCCCTCCCCAAATGTATGTGGCCGACTTGTTTAGGAGATCCTCCGACCCCGAAGGGATCCATAAAAAGTCTCGGCGTCTGGCTTGAACCGGAGCTGTCGATGCACACTCAGGCGAAAATAACTGCAGGGTGTTGCTATGGGCTGCTCCGCTCAATACGGAAAGTTATGCCCTTACTCCCATTAGACTCTAGGAAATTGCTGGTACAGGGCCTTATTCTGTCAAGACTGGATTATAACAACGCCCTTTTCCTGGCTGCACCGGAATACACCTTGAACGTGCTCCAGAGGGCACAGAATGCAGCTGCAAGACTGCTGACGAACACACCTAGAAGAACGTCAGCAAAACCGGCCTTGAAAGCGCTCCATTGGCTGCCCATAAGAGCGAGAGTGAAATTCAAAGCGCTCTGTACAGTGTTCAGAGTCCTCCAAGGCACAGGCCCTCCGATCCTCAGAGATCTGATCCGCCCTTACAAATCAGTACGAACGCTCCGCTCTGGCGAGGAAAACCTGGTAGCTATCCCGAGAGCAAAAAGAACAAGGACCGGAGGACGCCGCTTTTCAATAAACGCGGGTCAGCTATGGAACTCCCTCCCAACATCAATGAGGAAAGAACCTAGCTTGACCAGACTCCGAAAATCCCTTAAAACGTTCCTTTTCCCCCAGAATGACTAACATCTCTGGATGCGGCTCAGAGGAGGTCTGTCTGTGTGTACACGTAGCGCTGGGACGCTCAAGGGCAGCCATGCGCTTTAGAAATTCTTTTTCATTTCATTCATTTCATTTCAGTCACTTACAGGGTAAGTAGTTCTAGAGCCAACACCAACAGGAGCACCGTAGTGCTGGAGTTACCTCACCCAGGGAAGCCGGGTACATAGGTGTCTTTTGGTGTCGGGTCGCGGCGTCGTTTTCAATGGGAGCCAAAGAAGACTTGCTGCTTGTGAAGGCAGGAGAAGTGTCCGGTGGAATCCAAGGCTTGATTCAGAAGAAAGAAGACCTGAAAGCAGAAGGAACAGTGTTCATAGTCACTTGGCAGTGACCCGGGGCAAGGAAGATGGATGCCCACAGTCGTCGGGTGATTTCAGGTGATCCACGGGTGTTTTGACTCTTCAGCCATGAGGTCCAGGAGGGGTCGATGACAACCAGGAGCTGGATTTAGTGTGTCTCATAAAGTCTGCAGCTTACTGCAGTGTCGTTGACCAGATTGGAGCCAACAAGCCTTGGTAACAGCAAGTTTCGTGGAAAGGGTAAAAAGTCAGCGGTGCAGACCAGCAAGGTCTGATGGACTCACGCAGCAAGGGTAAGTCAGGGCAGGCCTGGAGCAACCAGGGGAGCCCTTTGGAACTGTGGAAAGGTCTTCAGGGGACCCACAAGCCAACCGGCAAGGGATCGCAAAGACGCCTTGGGAGGTTTCACTCACCAGGGGCCCACGGCCACTCGGGACGGGGTAGGCCTCTGATCTTCAGAGGGAATCCTGCTGGAGGCTTGGACCACACGTGGTCTAATACACAAGTTCGAATGTCGTGAAGGGGTTGCACTCGAAAATAGTGCCCGGTACCCCGAGATTGCGGTTCCTCGTCACTCGTGCGGTTCACTTGCCTCAGCGTCGCTGGAGACTCACGATGGCCTTGGAGAAGTCAGGAAATCCTCTTCCTGGGCTACAGGGACTTCAGACTCCGGCGGGAGCGGGAAAGTTTGCGACCGTTGACTGCAAGAATTGGTGCCTGCCAAGCAGGGGAGTCACTCCTTGACTCCAAGGGAGATTCTTCCGTCTTTCAGAGGTAATGGAACGTCGAAGGTCCAGGATTCTTATTCAGAGCGTCGTCCAGGGATATCTAGTTTGCAATGGCAAGGGTTCCCTAACTTATACTACAAGGGAGGGACTAGCTCTGTGACCCCACCTATGGAAGGGTCAGGGGAGTGGGTGGCTACACCCACTTCACTTTGTCCAGTTTCGGGCCAGGGCAGGGGCAGGTAGCCCCTGAGCCAGTTTGAACTGGTGTATGCACAGAGGAGCCTACTGCTCCCCCAGTGCAGGACTTCAAAGCACTCTAGGAGTGCACCCACCCAGCCCCAATACACTAAACCCTGCCTGGGAGGTGGCCACACCTCCCTGTGACAGGATGCCTATTGTTGGGCCTCCTCCACTGCGAGTTTCGGTCATCAGCAGGAAGGCAGCCCAGTGTCTGTGACTGGTGGCATCCATTTTGTGATGCCAGGGCTCTTCAGGATTCTACCGTGTTTCCACAGTAGGTACATGTCTATCCTTCTAGAAGGGTGGGAATCATACTCCCACACCAGTTACTGGTGTGGGGGTATGATTCCAAAGCATTTGACAGTAAACACAACATGTTTTGATGCAGCCATTCCAAAGTTAGCATTTACCGCGAGTATATGGTTTGACCGCATTCACAAACAGTCCCAGAGAATGGACTCTGAGAGCTGCAGAGGGGCCCTGCTCAGGCAGAGGCACCCCCTCACATGGAAGCCAAGCACCCTGCCCTCAGGATTGATAGGGCCTGCCTGAGGGGTGACTGATAGGTCTAAATGTGTGTGCAGGGAGAGATATAGTGAACCTATATCTCAGTGAGGAGTGCTAACACTACCTCACCCAGGCTGCAGTAGCAGGCCTGTGGTGTCACATTTAGTCTGCTTCCCAGGGGTGGCACACATGCTTCAGCCCCTGGTAGGCCTGTGAAGTACCTATGCCCTTGGTACCTAATGTACCATATACTAGGGGCTCATAAGGTACCATAGTATCCAATCACTAGTGCAACTAATATGCACACCAAGTTGTTTAGAGAGATCAGTGAGACTGGGGCCCTGATTAGCAGGGACCCAGCCAGACTATAGCCAGAAACCAGTGTAAACATCAGAAAAAAAGTGTGGGCTACATAAGAGGCAGATCCTACTCTCCTACAGGGAGCCACACACTTCCAGAATCACACCACTGTCACAGGCGGCAGTGATAGCAGCAGGCACCACGCATTCCAATCGCCATACGCGTTTCGAGCTATTTGAAGCTCTTGTTCACTGGCATGTAAGAGGCAGGAAACAGGTTACACAGAACATTCACTTTATTTAAATAGTTGGAGTCCCGCCCCAGTGGGCCTATCAGAAAGGCATGCTGGTCATAGTAGTCCAAAATGTTGCCAAAGACTCCTGTGTTCTCTCGCCAAGTGCCACTCAATATAATAAAAAACCTTGTAAGTAGGAAGGCGGTAAGCGCACCGTCACTGAACACCGCCAATGTCTCCACGAGTGAGGCTCTGTCAGTCCAAAGAGTGCTGGTGTCTCCCAGCCCTCAGGATCTGCCATCTGGCGTCGGGGCTCACCGCGGCCGAGCGAGCCGCAAAACACAAAAACGAGGAATATGTACACTTATAAAATACATCTGCATATCTAAACAAAGACACATCTAAATGCATGCATACATATGCATTTTATGAACATTGGAAAATGCTAACACAATAATAAAATCAGTTCTACAAAGCAACACCATTTGCAAAAAAAATTGCTTTAACTTTTACAAAGACGAGACCTGTTGCATATTTAATGCTTGTTTAGGATGCTTCCGGGATAAAAAGTGCACCGCCTGACCCTGTGACTGAAGGCTGCTGTAAGTAGCCAAAAGACTAGCCCAGTGGACTCTGGCGGACGGATGCTGAGATAGTGGCTTTTCAAAAGGTCAAGCCCTACACCCCCAACCAGTGTGCACCTTCAATGGTAGCACACAGCACATTGCACCGGAGCCCATCGGGCACATCTGAAAGTCATTCAAAGGGGACCTAGGAAATGGCTGCAGAGCGTAGAGCCTGCACCCGAAGTTCCTGGGCGCCAATGATGTCTTTGAATATGTAATTGAAGACATCACATACCATTAGTTACGCAATACGTGAGGTCATTAACACTTATGGTTGTGCGGCTCAGCATGGCTGGGGAATTCCATTATTTTGGGTTTTGGATCATACGATTCGTACCCATAATTACAACTTTTCAGTCTTGGCTTACAGCAGTCACAGAAACTCGCCCCCGTTCTGGCATTGTGTTCAAAGGCAGATCTATGGGGCAGCACCTTCCGGCTTCCTAACATAGGCTGTTGCTGCATGCAGATGTAGCCTGCTGTTTCTTTTGGACAGTGCTCGGATTTTGGATTCCCAGACATGAATACAGTTCCATCCCATTGTTCACCCAGTTAAAGGTACTTTGTCAAACGAACCAATGAAGGCCAAAAATTGGCAGTGTCCAAAACATGGGTTCCAGTCTTAGTGAGCGACCCAGTCGAATCTGAACATGCCACCAAACAGCTGAAACAATGTCACTAACTGTCAATTAAAACTAATGGCAGTTTAATGTTATGTGCCTAGTTCATGGAACAATTTACTCAATCCTTTCAGGGCCCGTGACCCATTATGTGCTGAAATGGTACGTGGCCACGCAAAGATGGTCATGAAAGGGCCCAGCGGGGTCCTTGGCCCTTGCTTTGTTGGCTGTGAGCACCACTGTTGGACTTTTACATTTTGCAACTGCATTTTCCCTCAAGCCCCTTCTTATCCTCTTTGGAATCAGAATGCCCTCCATCAGCCTCGCTAACCACTGCAGTTTTTTAGGTCTCGCCTGACCCAGCGCATGCTCTGGTCTGGCGAGACTTTTTTTGAGGGCTTAAAAAAATGCTACCATGGCCAGCCTAGAGCTACAGTACATGTGCGCGGGCACGCGCCGCGCATGATCGCGATTACGATCATTTTCACTTTCACGGCCGCTTTGATGTTTGATCGCGATCACTTTCACTTTCTCTGTGAGCCAATGCTTGTTTCCAATGGGCCTTGCGCGCGTAGCCTCTTGCCTATATATTTTTCGGGCATACATTTATCAGTGTCCCTTCACCCGCCTAAATTCGCAGTCTCTCGCTGTAATGACAGTTGGCTTCATACACTATTATACTTCGGGTGACCGTCCTTCTCCTCCTCCACACGCCTCCCCCATTGCATGCCTTACTGTCATGTGCATAGTGCAGAACACTGCCTTAGCGTCGCCATGGAAACAGAATGCAACAGCAGAGCGGCCAGGCACGCGTAGCCAGTCCCGCGATCACTGCCTCGTCTCACGTGCACCCTTCGCCATCTCGAACTTTGTCCTAGCCCTGTCTCTTGGGTGCTCTGTCTGTTGACATGTAGTTGCATACCACCACTTCCTGTCTGGCTGTCCACGCGCGTCCATGAGTGTATGGGAAAAAAGCTTGGAAGCTCGTTGTTTTCCACAGTTGTTCCCAACAGGAAAAGGTGGACGATATGATAAACGACCTGTGCAGATTCCTGCATCTGAACATCACACAACAAGATTGTATGCAGAAGATCCAAGATTTTGTCAATGTATCCCATATATATTTCATCTTTTGTTTGAGAGTGACTTGTCTGGACTTTCATATGCAGTGAATCACATATTGAAAACAGGAGTACATTTTCAAAATGTTTCTGCGAAGGAATTTATTGATAAAGTACATCAAAGAGATGATTATTTAGAATCTCAGCTGATTAATCTGATGGCATGTCAGCATGGCACTAATGAGTATTGGTACCGTCGTCATGGAGAACTTAAATGTATGCTAAGGAACTTAGGAACTCCTACGTGGTTCCTTACCCTAAGCTGTGCTGAATACGATTGGGATGATTTACTTGAATTTCTTCGAGAGGCAAATTCGAATATAAAAAATATTGAATACAAGACACCTGGAGAATTGTGCTCTTTGGATCCTGTTAATGTATGCAGGTATTTCAATCATAGATTTGAAGCTATGATGTCTTTTATCTGTAATAAAAAGAATCCTCCTCTTGGAGAAGTTGTGGATTTCTTTTGGAGAAAGGAGTATCAAGCTCGAGGTGCTCCTCACATGCATATGCTCATATGGATCAAAGATGCCCCCAAATTTGGGACTGACTCTGATGATACTGCTTTGTCGTTCATTGAAGAATATGCCACATGTGCCATACCCAAAAGCACACAAGAAAACAATTTAAGACAACAAGTCTTACGATTCCAAAGCCATTGATGTGGAAAATACTGTCAACGAAAGTACAAGTCTAAGGAAAAGTTTTATACCAAATGTCGTTTTGGATTTCCACGTCCTGTAATATCAAAAGGAAGAGTAAACAGTTTTGTGTCAGCAGTGAGACATACTATCACTAGAAAGTCTCCCAAAAATTCCTACAATTTGAGAAGATGTGAAGAATCAAAATACATAAATGATTACAATCCGGTTATTCTCTCTATGTGGAATGCTAACATGGATATTCAGTACGTAGCAGATAATTCCATTGCTGTCACTCGGTATGTAACATCCTACATTACAAAATCAGAAAAGACAGAATTAAAAGAAATGTGGGAAGAGATTTATCACAAGAAGAGTCTAAGTAAGAAATTATACAGTTTCAGTTTGAAGATGTTATCCCATCGAGAGATTGGAGCGTAAGAATGCTCATATCGGTTATTATCTGCAAGTTTATACTCCAAACCTAGAAGAATCATTTGGGTGAGTCTAGGTCTTGCTGCAACACGAAATTGAGTTCTTAGATCTGTACAAGAAATTGAATATTTAGCATTAAATGAACCAGAAAGTACAGATATTCTGAAAACAAATATGTTGGACACATATTATCCAAATAGAAGTCATCATCTTGAGAACATATGTGTCTATGAAGTGCTGCAAAACTACACTTTTAAACAGAATACTACAGAAAACATCAATGATGGAAAATATGCAGTGATTGGTGCCGAAGGATGTTTGGTGAAACAAAGGAAAGGAAATTTAATTAATCACAGGAAACTGAGTTGCGACATTCCTGATAAAAGGGAATTTTACTATTTAGAACTTTTATAACTGTTCAAACCGTGGCGTTCAGAATTGGAATTACTTGGAGATTTTCCCAGCTATGAAGATTCCTTCAATGCTTGTAAAGATACCATAGAATGTTCTGTTTTTGCAAATTATGTTGAACGATGAAATTGATCAAGAAGCTACTATTGCAGCTGAGCTTGCTAGGGACAGTTCTCAAGACCGTCAAAGCTCTGCTCCACTGAGTCAAGATCCACTAGGACAACCAATTGTTGAAAATGAAGCAGCAATTGCCATGAATGAGGTGGAAACAGCAATGCATCAAGTTCAAGAAGATATTATGGACTTAACCAACTTGGAAGAACAACTAAATGTTGAACAGAATGAAATATATCAGCAAGTGAGACAACAGATTGACCATGGATTTCTTCATGAAAAGAAAGAACGCACATGCACCTCATTTCAACCTATACGAATGTATGTGAGTGGACAAGCTGGAACAGGAAAAAGTTTCTTAATTAAAGTAATCACCAGTTATCTACAGAAAACAACGGACTCACATTTGTCTTGTGTTGTAACAGCTCCAACTGGGTTGGCAGCACACAACATTAAAGAAATTACATTGCATTGTTTACTCATGCTACCTGTGGAGCATGAAAACTAATTGGAATATCACATGCTAGCTGGAGAAGCTTGTTTAGAAGTTTCAAGTGTACTAAAGAAAATTAAACTTCTGATTATTGAGGAGGTAAGCATGGTCTCAAACTTAAGGCTTGCTTTTGTACATTTAAGAATGCAGCAAATTCTTAAAACAGAGTATGATGCGTTATTTGGAGGAAGACAGGTCATCGTTTTTGGAGATCTACTGCAACCAGTTTTTAAAAACACTTGCACATGAAGACACCAAAAAGTCCTTGGGAAGTGTTGGAAATGCTAACATTTGGTCATATTTTGAGTACAAAGAACTCACGAAAAAAATGCGACAGGCAAATTATGCTGAATATGGAAGTATTCTTCAAGATATATGAATTGGAGTACTGACAGAACATAGCAAACAAGCTTTGCAAAGTCGACTACTTACAAACTTGTTTCCAAATGAAAATATACTTCCTGAAAAAATATTTTAAAAAGTTGCAGAAAATAATTCCATAATCTGCTTAATGCCAACAGTGTGTGAGTGCTCTATTTTCAATGAAGAACTTTTGAAGCTAGAAAATGAACAAATAATAAAAATGGAAGCCACTAATAAAATAGAGCATGAAGGAACAACTATTATTTTGACGGACAAATTGAAAACAAAGTTGGATTCTTTAGAAAAATCTATTTCTAAAACTGCAGGTTTAGAAAATAATTTTTATGTATGTGTAAACTGTCGGGTTATTTTGCGGCATAATTTGGATGTTGAAAAAGGGTTAGTGAATGGAGCAATGGGAAAAGTTGTTGATTTTGTGAATTATCAAAAAAAAAGATGGAATTGAATGTTTAAAAATTAAATTTGATCAGATTGAAGAAGTGAAACAAATTGCTCGTTCTGCTCATTTGTTGCTTGTTAAAGATTTAGATGTACGTAGAAAACAGTTTCCTCTCTCTTTGGCATATGCAGTGACTATTCATAAATCTCAAGGATTAAGTGCAGACAGTGCTTTGGTGAACATTGGAAGTACCGTGTTTAAAGAGGGTATGGCATATGTTGCTTTGTCGCGAGTCAGAAGTTTATCTGGTTTGTTTTTGATTGATTTTGATGAGTCAAAGATTACTGCAGATGCAAACTGTGTAAAAGAGTATAATAGGTTAAGAAGAGTGTATGCTCCCCATTTAGGGCAATATCCTGTGTTTGAAAAGCGTGTGGTAGGTCGAAAAAGAAGACATGAGAATATCTGTAGTGAAGTTATAGAGAAGGAAAAAAATCATAATAATGTTGACATTGCAAACAAAAACAAGCATTTACAATGCAATGGTCTCGGCAATATTATAGGTAGAGCTATTGGTATTGCTCATTATTTTTTTATCATTTTTGTATCCCTAAATATATGGCATTGTCATTTCTATTGGCATTAGTTTTTTTTGTGCATATGTGATACCTATTGCATTAGCAGAGAGAGAGTGAGGTAGTGAGATAGAGAGAGAGAGTGAGGTATTGAAAGAGAGTGAGGTAGTGAGAGAGTGAGGTAGATAGAGAGTGAGGTAGTGAAAGAGTGAGTTAGTGAGTGAGGTATTTTCTGACGTAGTGAGATCGAGAAACAGTGAGTGATGTTGTGAGATAGCGAAAGATTGAGGTAGTGAAAGAGAGAGTGAGGTAGTAAGGGATGTTGTGAGGTATTAAGATGGAAACAGAGTGATGTAGTGAAGTAGTGAGATAGAGTGATGTAGTGAAAGAGTGAGTGTAGGTGGCCCCACCACTTTTATCCATGGCCCCTTGTGCGCCCCCTAAAAATCTCTCCTCTAGATGCCACTGCAGAAAGTGTCTGGGGGTGGATGAAAGAGGCATGAGGTGGATTCAAGACTACGCGGTGTTGGCAGTCCTTACTCCGAGCTTTGATAGCAACACTTGGGCACCTGCGGTTATTATTTTACAAATTAAGCACTAGAGTACGTCCCATCACGCAGTCTCTTGCGGCTCCCCCACTCGAGCACTGCACCGTGACCGCACGTTTTGTGCCATTGCACAATTTTACAATATTTACGTTCCCAGCGTTCGTCAGATATATGTCATTATGTGTAAGGAGTTAATCTGTTTTAATGACAAACGCATTTCTCGTGTGTTTTGCTATGTGCTGCAACTGCGACAGAAGTCATTATGTATGGTGATATTGCCCTTAGCCCCGCCCACTTGCCACACCTCTATTTTAGTGAGTACCTGCACTTATTTGTTCCCATGTAAAGCACTGGTGGTACGGTTCATAGGGTGGTACAGGAGCATGCTAACTGAAAAACAAAACAGCACACGCCTTTAAAGCTCGTTGCACTCAGTGGTTTAAAAAACACTCATAGGTTCTAAGCTAACAATTACCATCTAACTAACTCAGACTTCTATCCTTCTGAGGACAATAACCTGAGTGCCATCAAATTGGGTAACATCAACATTTGTTATGTATAGCGCCTGGAAAGTGTAATATCAAGCACAGCGCACTATGTTAAAACGGGTTCGTATTGCGCTCAGCTCTTCTGGCATCAGTTTCCCCAGTGGCAGAGATTCTACAAGGGTCCGTTTTTACATCTCACCTCCTTTGGACAGCGAGGCCCTCACCACGCCCACTGAGGGACGCGTGCGTTTTCCCGGTTGGGACCTCAGACTCTCCCCTGGGATCGGCGATTTCAGGCCCTCGGAGGCTCTTCGCTGTTCTCAAACCCTCATTGCCTGCTTATATCGGCGGACCCTCACCTTCCCATAGAATTGGAGTCCTCAGACCGGAAAACGGAAAGCGGCGAGAAACACTAGTGAGCGGGCGAGGGGGAGCTGAAGGAAGAGAACGAAGGAGAGATGGAAAGATCGGGAGACGACGACAGCGTGAAAGGAGGGGGAAAGAAAACTAGAGGGGCATGGAGAAAGTAAAGACATGAAAGGAAAGAAGGTAAAGGCATGAAAGGGAACGGCGAGAAGGAAGCGTCCTGGGGTGAGACTAGAGGGGGAAAGAAAAAGAGGTGAATGGAGGCAGGGCGAGGAGTGCGCGCTTGGACACTGAAGGACTGGTAATGAATGGCCGGAGGCGGAAAGTGAAGGGAGGGGCGAGTGGAGAGGCGGTCAAAAAAGGGACGGAGAGAGGTGAACAGGGATGGCAGGGCTGAACAAGGCAGTGCACACCACTGCCTTTATCCGAGGCAAAGCAGAAATGCCTCGGAGAAACGCAGCGGCGGTTTCAGATTCGGGGGCGTGTTTCTTTTTCTCTCCTCTTGCCATTGGCAGGAGGAGAGAAAAACACGCCTAAAAAAGGGCGTTGCTAAAAAATGGAAAGAACAGCAAGAAACACGCCCCCGAATCTGAAAAAGACGGAGCCTATTTGGAGGGACGGCTCTCTCCTCCAATGGCTGGCCTCCGTTTAGGAAGCCAGCCAATGGAGGAGAAGCAAAAAGAGAGGCGGGCTAAATAGCCACTCTAGGAAACATTAAATCTCCGACTTCCGGTTCTGCCTTCGGCAGACCGGTAGTCCTCGACCTAAAAAGGATACTGTAGAATAGATTGTTGGTTATCAGTTTGAAAATACTTCTGGTATCAACTGCTATGCTAATGTAATGGTCAATGATGTTTTTTTTCTTGAAAGATTGCAACAGCAAATTGAGGAGAATCGGGAAAAAAGATTTTGTTCCTTGTTGCATTCGGTTTATGAAAAATTGAGAACAGATAAAACTAAAATAGAAAGAGTTTCTGATATTCGTAATCTTTTGGATATATGTTCTGGTTCTACACAATTTACGTAGAATATCCAACAAGATGCTCAGGAATTTCTAATGTATATGCTTACTGTATTGGAAAATGAAGGCATAGAAATTGAAATTCTTTTTGGCCTTTGTTATAAATGGAAACATCAATGTGAAAATTGTATGTTCACATGTAGCACTGACATAGACACTGAAAGATTTATATATTTGACAGTACCAGACTGTAAATCAGTGTCTTTCAATAAACTAGTTAAAGCAGCATATCAGAACATGGACTGTAACCAATGCAACTCAGAAATGTTATCAACATTATTTATACAAAGATATTGACGATATATAATTTTAATGATGCAACGTTGTACAGCTGATGGAAGAAAATTGGAAACTTTGATTAAAAAAAATTTGTAGCAAGTCAACTATCAATTTTTGGAAGAACTTTTGTAGCAGTAGCAATTATTTTCCATGATGGTCCTTCTACAACATCTGGACATTACACTGCGTATTTAAAATGTGATAATGGATGGACATATTGTAATGATGCTCAATTGGATTTTAAACAATGCTTGCCTCGCGAATTACCAAATTCCTACCTAATATTTTTAAAGCCAAGGTTTTGAAACATAATTCAGTGGATTAGGAATATGTTAAAATGTCTTAATATGATTACTATTGGGCAATTTTAGTTTAAAGGATTTCAGCAATACCATTTGGCCCTGAGGAAAGGTATACATTTGAATTGTGGACTTTTTGTTGCACATTCTCACACCATATATTTTTTAACACCTCATTTACAGTGTACAGAAATTATAAAAAGAATTCTTTATTGAATCATTATTGGAGTACTTTCAGATTCAAGTAAAAAAAATTGCTTAGCAGGAACCATTTTAAATATATCTGTGATTTGAATGAAATGGTCTGTTATTGACGATGTATGCGTAATCGTTTATCGTATTATTTGATTTCTTTCATATTCAAGTAAGAAATTTCTCTTAGAAGAAAGCATTTTACATATGGGTGATTTCTATTATATTGCTTGTTATTGAGGATGTAGCTTTTGTGGAATATTCAAAAAAAGTTGAATATATGATAAATAGGTTAGAGTTTTTTTTTAAACAATCTGATTGGGGTTTTTTTTTTGCCCGCTGTTATGTGATGAGTATGATTGAAATCACTGTTTGTAGTGAAATTCAATTTATTCTGAGAACAGCAAAAAAGGCAAAGAAAGTAATTTAACAAAATGTTAAAATTATGTTGTGTTGTAAAAAAATATATTATTATATATTATAACTATTTTTTCTTCTCTTTCACAGATACTAATTCTAACATTTGACATTTTCTGAAATTTAAATTATAAAAAAAAAGAAAAAAAATGTGTTGCATTTTTTCTTCAATTAATGTGAAGGTAAGTTTAACTAAGTTTTAATATGTACAATGGGCGGTGTTTCCACACTGGTGAAGAAAGGGGAGATGGATGGAGTAGATATGTCTGGAAAGATGCTCAGTGTGCGTTTTAAGTTACAGGCTAAAGTTAACATGAATACTGAGTGTCCCTGTGGCCAAAGTAACCCACCAGATATATGCAGAAAGTGTCAAAGACTTGCATTGGAGAGAGGTATAAAATGGGACATGGTTTGCCAAAACGTAAGTACTCATACATTTATCTTGTTCTCTGTTTGCAGTACTGAAATTACTCTACTTATTACTCATATAGTTAAGGATTGGCCTAGCCATTAACCCTTGTACAAGAAAATTTCTTTATATACTTTGAAAAAAGATCTGCAAAAAGCATTAAAGTATTAATACAGTCTTCAAAACAGCAAGTTTATATCTATGTAGGTTTGGAATCTCCTTGTCATAGGACATCATGTGACCTGGAAAAAAAAAAGATTTGACTGGTTCATAATATTTCCCATTCTACCTATTGAAGGACCGCAATCTTTTCAATCGTTCTTCTTTTAGCATCTTTGGAGACAATAGTCTGTGCTTAGCTCCTATCATTCTCGTGCTATTTTTAAAACAATGTACTACCAAAATGTTGTTATTGTAATAGTCTGCCAATCCCTAAGCACTTATAGGGCAATTTTAGAAGCATCCTGTGCCAAAAATATGTCACTTTTTGTAACATACTTATAGCGCAAGACACTCTTTCATATATACAAAGAGAGGAAAAGGGACTCTGTGTACCTTTTCTTCTCCATATAAATACAACTTCATCATACACACCACTTTGTGTTGAAAGGGTGTTCTATAGGTGTTGCTGTGCGTGATTACACAGAACATTCATAGAACAAGACACATCTCCAGATTTATCAGAAATAATAAATCTGGATATGTGTGTGAATGGTGCACCATCCTCCAATTGGTGTAGCAAGGCACAACAAGGAGATTTGTTTTAATTTCTCCTCATTTTTTCTCTTTCAATATATGCTACAATGCTCAGCATACATTGAAGGAGAAAAATGCCTTTACTGATTGTTTTTGTGCTGGAAGATGTGTCTTCCTGCACAAAAACAAACTCCACACGACACAGATATCCTTGCACCATGGTGCAAGGGTGCCTGTGTCACCACATGGCTGCTGTTTAAGCAGCAGTGCAGAGGGAAGCATAGACTTGCAACATATTTATGTACATATGTTGCATCCCTGTGCTTCAGAAGTACCACAGTACACTGCAGCTAAAGAACTTACTGTGTGATGCTGCAGCACTTCCTCATAGTTCTGCACTTATACATTCACCATACACTACTAATGCTTTCTTTCAAATATGCACTACACATACATTCATCTCAACTTTCACATACTATCGTACAAATATAGCTCTTTTTTAACCAGAGAAGTTAGTTCTGACAAGAACTTTCTTTCTTCTTTTTTGTTTCATTTATTTTTTTGATTTTCTGAACATTTTTTTGATTTTTTTGTTTTTTATTCAAAAAGGAAAAAAACAGAACTGGAGGAACAAAACAATGAACTTCAGGAACAAAAAAAATAAAAATAACTCGAACACCGATGATTCTCTTGCAACCGGCAAATTAAATCAATGGACTGTTCTCCATAGGACAGTAATTTGTTGCACTTCATGCAGAGCACTTTTAGGGTTGCAAATTGTAGATGTATGTCCAGATCTTCAGGTCGTCCTGGAAGTACTTGGTGCTGCAGGTGGTGGAAGAACTCGCATTCTTCGACACTCCTCACGTCCCAGGTTAACAGGATGCAAAGTCTTCAGATGTTTCATCATGCTGGCTGTACCGCATGAGTACTTCTTTGTGGGATCACCGCGTGACAGCACTCTGTGACATATTTTACATGTCACTTTGGTGGCATTGGTCTTATTTTATCCCTCTGGGAATGAAAAAAAATTCCACACAACAGAAGTATACCTCTCAGGGCGTGGAGGTTCAACCAAAAATTCATCATGTGATGAATGCTGAGATTGAGGTGATGACTGCTGTCCTGAAGCCATTGTTTCTGTCAAAAATTCAGTACTAAGTGTCCACTTAGCCAAAAAAAGGTTCTTCAAAGAACAGAGATGCTCCTCCAAAGAAGGTCTAAGAAGAACGATTTAAATGGGTGGGGTCTTTCAATAGTTAGAATAGGAAGTCTAATGAACCAATCAAATCTCTTTTTTTCAGGTCACAGGGGGTCCGCGCACCCTGCGCATAGGCAGCACGCACCCACCGCGACTTCGTGAAATCACATTAAAAAGTAACATAGGTTTAAGTAAAAATACATTATTTTTATGAGTAGCTCAAATTATGTCTTGCCTTAATATTTATATTAAATACATATATATATATATATCTGTTTTGCCATGAAAATATTTTGCGGGACTCGCGCACCCACCGCGCCAAATACCTATATGACGTCACGTGGAAGCGCGCAAGCGTCGCCTAACGTACAAAGTATGCATCGCGTGTGCGCTTGAAGTCGCGTACGGGTCGCATAGCAATCGCGCAGGAAAATATGTATCCATCGCACACCCTACGCGGATCCTGAACAACAGTCGTAAATTGGCGGCTAGGTTCCGCGCATTGTTCGTGAACGGTACGCATTGGGTGCGCGACTTCCTAAAAAAAAAAAAATGGAAACAAAAACAATAAAAAAATAATATATTTTAAAAAATATAAAACTAAAAAATTAAAAATAGTTACAATATGTTTAAAAATATTTTTTTAAAGTAACGTTAAAAACGTAATGCAATTAAACAAAATATGTTTAAAAAATTAAGAAAAACAGTATCAAAAACGTAAATAAAACAATACATTTAAAAATTATGATTTTAAAAACCTATGAAATTCAGTAAAAAACCATAGGTTAGAGATATGTTATAGATAGGAATTAGGTTTTAAAAAACCTTAGAAATTCACTGAAAAAACCATAGGTTTCAGGGATGTTATAGTTAGCTGGACATTTCACTCGTACAAAACCATAGAAATTCCTACGTTATAGTTAGTTCTACTAACTATAACTCGCGCGCCCGCAATCCACTGCTGATGAGGTCACACATTACATCATTCATGACATGGTCAGTGACATCACTGATGACATCTCAAATGACATCACTGATGACATCATCCACGCGATAATCAGATACACCTCATAATACACTAATATAACCTTTCATCACTCACTGTAAAATACAGAGTACCATATTTGAATCCATTTACACACCAGTACAATTTTCTAAAAATCCACTCAGTGATTCCTAGATCTACACACGCATCCAATCACTTACATATAGATTCATACATACATGCTGTCAATGATCAATAGAACACTATCAAATATACTTATACACCTATATTGACATTACACACCAGCCCACATCCTATTCACTTATGCAGTCATCCTACTTACTTATGCAAACAATGGATCATACTTACATTTACTCAGCTACACACTTATACAAACACCACTTCATTTATTCAGTAACTCATAATTAGTGTGTTATAAAATCACTATTACAAGTATACAGTTATCCATACAGTCACTGAGTCTTATGTATAGTTATTTATATACAACTGTCACATACACTGCTTTTTATTTTTCCAGTTTGTTGGACATGTACCATTGAGAGATATATTTGTTCATCACGGCACCCATAAAGATATTCACTCACCCAAACAACTGTTATAACGCGTAGTCTTAACCTCATATACCTATGGAATCAAATATTCACACATCTTTGGGCAGTCACACACCCCCCCACCGAACCACACACACATTCATTCTCCCATACAAATACTCAATTAACTAATCAATAACTAATATAGACTTTAACGTAGCTAGTAACCAACTGGTGCAGCAGTTTACACAACAACTGACAAAGTGATACAGATATTCACACAGTTAGTCACTATCCAATATATTTAGTGAGACACTATAAATTAGTCAAGTAAACAGTCAATCAGACTGCTACTAAATCGTCTATCCAGATATTTATATTTATATATCCACTCATTCTTCAATGCAGATTGCTATATATTTATATATAAAATAAATATTTAAATTTCAAAATAAACCACATTCACTGTATGTCATCAGTGATGTCATCAGTGATGTCATTTGAGATGTCATCAGTGATGTCACTGACCATGTCATAAATGCTAATTCCCAACTATAACATACCTGAAACCTATGTTTTTTTTCACTGAATTTCAAAGGTTTTTTAAATGCTAATTCCTAACTATAATGCCCCTGAAACCTATGGTTTTTTCAGTGAATATATATATATAGGTGTGTGTGTATATATGTATATTCCCTGAAAAAAACACAGGATTCAGGCGCGTTATAGTTAGAAATTAGCATTTAAAAAACCTTTGAAATTCACTGAAAAAAACCATAGGTTTCAGGGACGTTATAGTTACAAATTAGCATTTAAAAAACCTTAGAAATTCACTGAAAAAAACCACAGGTTTCAGGGATGTTATAGTTAGTTGGACATTTTACTTGTACAAAACCAGAGAAATTCGGCCATTATAGTCAGTTCAGCTAACTATAACTTGCGCCCCCGCAATGCACTGCTGATGACGTCACATATTACATCATTCATGACATGGTCAGTGACATCATTGATGACATCACTGATGACATCTCAAATGACATCACAGACATCACTGCTGACATCATCCAGTGAATGTGTGTTTTTGTAAAGTTTAAATATGATATATATATATATATATATATATATATATATATATATATATATATATATATATATATATATATATATGCGCCAAGGTGTATTGAAGAATGAGTGGGTGTATAAGTGTCTGAATGGATGATTTAGTAGGTGCGTGACTGACTGTATTGAGTGATTAAATGTGTCTTACTGAATGCATGGGTTAGTGACTGATACAGACATTCACACAGTTTAGTTTGTCAGTTGGTGTGTAAGCGGTTGCATGGGTTGGTGAGTAGCTAAATGAGGGTCTATATGGGTTGTTGATTGATTGTCTGAGTATCTGTATGGGTGCCTGAGTGTCTGTGTGGGTGGGTGGGAGGTGTGACTGTGCATAGATCTGTGAGTGGGTGAGTCACTGGGTGTATGGGTTCAAGAGTGCATCTGTGAAGGGCTGTATGGGTGGGTGAGTGTGTGCATGGGTGTGTTAGTGAGTGAATGGATGCCTCAGTGGTACACACGTGAGTAACTGCATATGGGAAGGCAGTATATGTGGCTGTTGGAGTATATAAATGACTATATGTGAGAGTGAGTGATTGTGAGAGTGGCTGTATGGATGAGTGTGTGCTTGTATTAGTTATTGTATGAGAGTGTAAGTATGTGTTAGTATATGTTTGAATAAGTGAGGTGGTGTATGTATAACTGTATAGGTGAGTAAATGGGAGTGTGATTGATTCTTTGCATGACTGACTAAGTGTGTGAGTAACTCTGTGGATGAGTGGTGGTGTGTGAGTGTTTGTATAGATATGTGAGTGCATATAATAGTGCTGTATTGATGGATGACTGCATGTATGAGTGACTGTATTGGTGAATGAGTGGCTGTGTGTGTAGATCTTGGAATTATTGAGTGGGTATGTACTAACTGGTATTGTGTATCTACGGTTTCGAAAATGGTAGTCTGTATTTTAGAGTGGGTGTATCAAAGGTTATGTTAGGGTATGAGAGGGTGCATCAGATTATCACGTGGATGATGTCATCAGTGATGTCACTAACCATGTCATGAATGAGGTAATATGTGACGTCAGCAGTGCATTGCGGGGGCGTGAGTTATAGTTAGCTGAACTAACTATAACGGCTGGATTTCTCTGGTTTTGTACGAGTAAAACGTCCAACTAACTATAACCTCCCTGAAACCCATGTTTTTTTTCAGTGAATTTCAAAAGTTTTTTAAATGCTAATTTCTAACTATAACGCGCCTGAAACCTGTGGTTTTTTCAGTGAATTTCAAAGGTTTTTTAAATGCTAATTTCAAACTATGCCTACAAAGGTAGGACATGTGCAGAAAGAGGAAGCAAGGCGCAGAAAGAAGCAAGAGAAATGCAGAAAGAGGAAACAGAAGTCCAGAAAGACGAAGAAAGGTACAGAAAGAAGCAAGAGATGTGCACAAAGAACCAACAGAGGAGCAGAAAGAGGCCTTGTTGCAAAGTCATCCTGTGCCCCGAACTTTTTGCTGACGGGTATTGGCGATAACTGACTGACTAACCAGGTCCGGAGCCAGTGCTATGCTGAAAGACACTTAGAATACAGTGAAAACACCTACATACACTAGGGTACACTATGGGTTGGGGTTCCCCTGTGATTGGCATGACCTCCCCTGTATGACCCTAGTACATAATAGGGCAAGGGGATTAAAACTACCTATAACTAAGAGGTGCAAAAGGAGGCAAGAGAATTGCTGAAAGAAGCAACAGAGGTGTAGAAAGAAGCAAGAAAAGTGCAGAAAGAGGCAACAGACAAACAGAAAGAGGGAAGAGAGGTGCAGAAAAGGGCAAGAAAAGTGCAGCAGAGGTACATAAAGAGACAACGGGGGTGCAGAAACAAGCAAGAGAGGTGCAGAAAGAAGCATGGAAAGTGCAGAATGAAGCAACAGGGGTGCGGAAAGAGGCAGGAGAAGAGTAGAAAGGAGCAAGTGGTCACTGCAGGAGTCCTTGGGTACTGACTGAATGATTAGAGTACTGCAAGGAGAGTGCCTGTGTGAATTTATAAGTGTTTGGGTTTTGGCGCAGTGTTTTGATTAGTACATAGTGCTGGATGGCTGACTGGAGAAGTGCATGGGGAGTGACAGGGTGATTGCTGGAGTGTATGGGTACTGCTTGGGTAATTGAAGGTGTGAAAGACACATGTGTAGGTGGTTAGAGGATTGCATGCGTAGTGGACAGGGGTTTGTAGCAGGGCATGTGTTAAGGCCTGGGTCATTCCATGAGTACTTGAGTACTGACTGAATTATTAGAATACTGTAAGGAGAGTGCCTGGGTCAATTTATAAGTGTTTTTTGATTTTTGCGCAGTGTTTGGATTAGTACATGGTGCTGGATGGCTGACTGGAGGAGTGCATGGGGAGTGACAGGGTGTTTCGTGCAGTGGATAGGTACTGCCTGGGGAATTGAAGATGTGAAAGACAAGTGTGTAGGTTGTTAGAGGACTGCATGCGTAGTGGACAGGGGTTTGTAGCAGTGCATGTGTTAAGGCCTGGGACATTGCGTGAGTATTTGGGTAGTGACTGAATGATTAGAGTACTGCAAGAAGAGTGCCAGGGTGAATTTGTAAGTGTTTGGGTTTTGGCTCAGTGAATGGATTAGTACATGGTGCTGGGTGGCTGACTGGAGGAGTGACAGGGTGATTGCTGGAGTGAATGGGTACTGCCTGGGTAATTGAAGGTTGTGAAAGACAAGTGTGTAGTTGGTTAGAGGACTGCATGAGTAGTGGAGAGGGGTTTGTAGCAGTCCATGTATTAAGGCCTGGGTCACTGCATGAATACTTGGGTACTGACTTCATAATTAGAGTACTGCAAGGAGAGTCCCTGGGTGAGTTTTTAAGTGTTTGGGTTTTGGTGCAGTATTTGGATTAATACATGGTGCTAGATTGGCTGAGTGGAGGAGTGCATGGGGAGTGACAGGGTGTTTTTTGGAGTGCATGGGTACCACCTGAGTAATTGAAGGTGTGAAAGAGAAGTTTATAGGTGGTTAGAGGACTGCATGCGTAGTGGACAGGGGTTTGTAGAAGTGCATGTGTTAAGGCCTGGGTCATTGCGTGAGTACTTGAGTACTGACTGAATGATTAGAGTACTGCAAGGAGAGTGCCTGGGTCAATTTATAAGTGTTTGGGTTTTGGCGCAATGTTTGGATTAGTCCAAGATACTGGATGGCTGTCTGGAGGAGTACATGGGGAGAGACAGGGTGATTGCTGGAGTGTATAGTTACTGCCTGGGTAATTGAAGGTGTGAAAGACAAGTGTGTAGGTGGTTAGAGGACTGCATGCGTAGTGGACAGAGGTTTGTAGCAGTGCATGTGTTAATGCCTGGGTCATTGCATGAGTACTTGGGTACTGAGGAATATGATCCCTAGTAATGAACAACAATAAATAGTGAAGAGTACAAACACCAGGAACTATTGTCAACTAGGTAGCGAGTATGCTGCGGAACAACCAAGTGGTGTGCTAATGATGTTTAAATGGATGTATATGTGAAAAGAAATAAAAATGCCAATAAATTATGTTTTAAAAAACGAGTACTTGGGTACAGACTGAATCATTAGAGTAGTGCAAGGAGAGTGCCTGGGTGAATTTATAAGTGTTTGGGTTTTGGCGCAGTGTTTGGATTAGTACATGGTGCTGGATGGCTGACTGGAGGAATGCATGGGGAGTGACAGGGTGATTGCTGAAGTGTATAGGTACTGCCTGAGTAATTGAAGGTGTGAAAGACAAGTGTGTAGGTGGTTAGAGGACTGCATGCGTAGTGGATAAGGGTTTGTAGCAGTGCATGTGTTAAGGCCTGGGTCATTGCATGAGTACTTGGGTACTGGCTGAATGATTAGAGTACTGCAAGGAAAGTGCCTGGGTGAATAAATAAGTGGTTGGGTTTTGGCACAGTGAATGGATTAGTACATGGTGCTGAATGGGTCACTGTAGGAGTGCAAGGGGAGTGACAGGGTGATTGCTGGAGTGTATAGGTACTGCCTGGGTAATTGAAGGTGTGAAAGACAAGTGTGTAAGTGGTTAGAGGACTGCATGCGTAGTGGACAGGGGTTTGTTGCAGTGCATGTGTTAAGGCCTGGGACATTGCGTGAGTACTAGGGTAGTGACGGAATGATTAGAGCACTGCAAGGAGAGTGCCTGGGTGAATTTATAAGTGTTTCGGTTTTGGCCCAGTGCTTGGATTACTACATGGTGCTGGATGGCTGACTGGGGGAGTGCATGGGGAGTGACAGGGTGAATTTATAAGTGTTTGGGGGGTGTATTCATCTTTTTAACGTCAGCTGTTAATGACCTCTGAGAAAAAACAACAGTGGGAGTGGAGAGCGCGTGAGAGCGGAGGGAGAAGAAAGAGGCGTTTACACTAATAGCCCCCCCCCCAAAGGAAAGGTAAGGTGCGCCAGGGAAAGTTGGCTTTAGCAAAGCAGGCGTGAGGGGGGTGTGACGTGTGGGGTGCAGTGCTTGGAGGGGAGCGCAGTAGACACACTTGGTTTGGTATTATGTGAGGACATGGAGTGTGTGAGGGGGGCATGGCCATGGCCTGTAGAGGAGGGGCAGAGTTTCATAGAGCTCCTGACAGGCACTACGGCCTTTCCTGCCTCTGCCCACTCAAGGTACCACTGCCCTGCCTGCTACAGCAGACCTCTCACTCCCAGCGTCCTTCGGGATCAGTATCTAGCAGTTCTATCCGTACCCCCTCACTACCCTACTTTAGACTCAGTTCCCTCTCAGCCTTGCTCTCTCCTGAGTCAGCCTCACTTTACGACCCGCAGGAGATCCAGCTCCCCGCACTGCCCCGCTACTGACTCAGCTCCCCGCACTGTCCCGCTACTGACTCAGCTCCCCGCACTGCCCCGCTACCGACTCAGCTACCTGCACTGCCCCGCTACCGACTTAGTGTGAGAAGTTGGACTGGCATATGCTGGTCACTAGTTATAGTGGCCACCTTGCACCAGTCCAATTCGACTCTTATGGTAGACAGGTTTAAGACAACCTTTTAAAGAAAGCTATCCTAGTGGTAGCTGTGGAGAGCAGCCTTCAGGCTAAGTCTCTGAGGAATGTAAAGCAGCTTGTTTTACCTTATAATCTCTTGAATTACTAAATGAAAGGACACCACACAGGTATATACATCAAATATATATGTATTAATTTCTAGACACACTCTACTAATCTCTTGATGAGATTAGAAGCCAGGTAAACATTCAAATGTCAACAGTTCTCAATAAATTAAGCACAAATATGGCTGGAGCCCTAGGGGCGTGCCAGACCATATACTAAGAAAATGGTTTAACAAACTCGACTTGCAAAATGACAAAGCCTAGGGCCTTGGAAAACGCTGGGGCTTCACTACTGCAGTGTTAGCAGGTAAGTAACAAGCCCACGGGAGACCCGTGCAGTGTCTAAACACAGCCGCGGGTTTCCTATAGATTACAGTGGAGCAAGTCGCGGTTTGTATTTTAAAGTTTTAGGGCACTTCGAAGAAGTCAACAAGCAAGCCACTTACAGGATAAGTATTTCGAGGGCCAACACACACTTGGGCACTGGAGTGCACGAGTTACCTCACCCAGGGAAGCCGGGTGCATAGGTGTCTTTTGGCGTCGGGTGCGATGCTGTTTTCAATGGAGTCCAATGAAGACTTGCTGCTTGAGACGACTGAAGAGGTGTCCGCTGGAATCCGAAGGTGGATTGAAGATGAAGAGGACCTGAAAATTGAGGGGACAGTGTTCAAAGTCACTTGCCAGTGACCGGTGGCCAGCAAGATGGATGACCTCAGATGTTGCGTCGCTTCAGGTCGTCGATGGTGATTTGTCTCTTCGCTCACGAGGTCCAGGAGGGATCGACGATGACCAGCAGCTGGATTCGGAGTGACCCACGACGTCTGCAGCTGATGACGGTGTCAGCAACCGGATTGGAGCCAACAAGCCTTGGCAACTGCAAGTCTCGTGTGGACTGAAGATAGTCGGTGATGCAGACCAGCAAGGTCTGATGGACTTACCCAGCGAGGGTAAGTGAGGGCAGGCCTGGAGCAACAAGGAGAGCCCTTTGAATCATTGAGAAAGTCTTCGGGGGACCCACTAGCCAACGGGCAAGGGATCGCAAAGACGCCGCCACAGGAAAAGTTTCACAGGAGCCCACGGTCACTCGGGACGGGGTAGGCCGCTGATTTTTGGAACAAGACCTGCTGGGGACTTGGGCCACAAATGGTCCAAAGCACATGTTCGTGGAATGTTGTTTAGGGTTTGTACTCAAAATCAGTGCACGGTTCCCAGGTATTGCCGTTCCTCGTCACTCGTGGGGTCCAGATGCCACAGCTTTGCTGGAGACTCAAAATGGCCATCGAGAGGTCATGAAATATGCTTCTGGGACCGCAGGTACTTCGGACTCCGGCGGGAGCAGTGAAGTTTGCAACCGTTGATTGAGGTTATTGGTGCCTGCCAAGCAGGGGAGTCACTCTTTGACTCCAAGGGAGATTCTTCAGTCTTCCAGAGATAGTGGAACGTCGAAGGGCCAGGATTCTTCTTTGTAGAGCGTCGTCCATGGTAATCTGAATTGCATTGGCAATGCTTGCTATCTTATAGTGAAGATAGGGGAGGGACTAGCTCAATGACCACTCCTCTAGGAGGGTCAGGGTAGTGGGTGGTTACACCCACTTCCCTTTGTCCAGTTTCGCGCCAGAGCAGGGGCAGGTAGCCCCTGAACCGGTTTGAGCTGGCATATGCACAGAGGAGCCTACTGCTCCCCCAGTGCAGGACTTCAAAGCACTCTAAGAGTGCACCCACCCAGCTGCAATACACTAAATCCTGTCTGGGAGGGGGTGACACCTCCCTGTGACAGGATGCCTTTTGTTGGGCTTCCTCCACTGCGAGTTTCGGTCAGCAGCAGGAGGGCAGCCCAGTGTCTGTGCTGGTGGCATCCATTTTGTGATGCCAGGGCTCTATGAGATTTCTACCGTTTAGTACAGTGGGTACATGTCATCCCCTCTAGAAGGGTGGGATCATACTCCCACACCAGTTACTGGTGTGGGGGTATGATTCCAAGTTGTTTGACACCAAACACAACATGTTTTGATGCAGTCATTCCAAAGTTTGCATTTACCGCGAGGTTATAATGCACTTAAGAGTATATGGTTTAACCGCATCCACAAACAGCAGCAGAGAATAGACTCTGCCAGCTGCAGAGGGGTGCTGCTCATGCAGAAGCACCCCCTCACATAGTAAACCAAGCACCCTGCCCTCAGGATTGATAGGGCCTGCAATAGGGGTGGCTGATAGGTTTATATGTGTGTGTATGGTGAGATATAGGAACCTATACCTCAGCGAGGAGTGCTAACACTACCTCACACAGGCTGCAGTAGCAGGCCTGTGGTGTCAGATTGAGAATGCTTCCCAGGGGTGGCATAATACATGCTGCAGCCCCTGGTAGGCCTGTGAAGTACCAATGCCCTAGGTACCCAAGGTACCATATACTAGGGGTTCATAAGGTACCACAGTATCCAATCACTAGTGCATCTAATATGCACACCAATAATTTAAGGGAGTAAGCAGATAGGCTGGGGTCCTGGATAGCAGGATCCCAGCCAGACTAGTCAAAAACCATTCAAACACCAGGAAAAAAAGTGGGGGCAACCATATAGTCAGATTCCACCTTCCTACATAACCCCCCCCCCACCCCAACGAAAGGAGATAAGGCTAATGTGAGAAGTTGGCCTGGTATATGATGCTCACTAGTTAATGTGATCACCTTGTACCATGCCAAGCAACCCTTATGGTGTGGTTGTAAGTCAACCTTTTCGGACTAGCTGCCCTAGTGGTAGCGTAGGCTAAGCAGTCTTTGAGGCTAAACTCGTGAAGCGTGTTAAGCAAGCTGTTTTACCAAATGTAACCCCCTTTTATACCAATGAAAGGACACCACACAGATATATATTCAAAATATATATGTATTTATTTCTCAAAGTAACCCCTAGTCTCTTTATGAGCACAGGAGCACAAATCGTCAAACAAGATTACAGTAGAATACACAGAAGTTGCACTTTATATGGATAGGCCCTGGTGGCCGCTCAAACCATATACTAAAATAGTGGCATAAGTACCACGAACAGAAAAGGGAAAAGGCCTAGGGCCTCTAGAATCGCTGGGCCTACAAGGAGCTAACTTCAGTTAGTGACCAGGAGGTCCACGGGTGGCGTGTGCAGAGCAAATAGTCACACGCGTGCTCCCATAGGTTTCAATGGGTGCGTAAAAAGTACAAAGTTACTGCAAAAAGGATCTTCCGGATGGACTAGGAACTCAAGATTGGAAACACAGGCACTAGAGATGATACTCTACACTTGGGCACCGGAGTGCCAACTTTACCTCACCCACAGGAAGCGGGTGCATAGGTGTCGAAGTGCGTCGGGTTTCTTCTATCTGTTCCGTGGAGCCTGAAGACAAAGATGCTGCAGGCGGTCGGTCCGGGAGAGATGCGGTGGATCCAAGAGTGGATCGGTGTTGTAGAAGACCTGTAAGCAGAGGGGACAGTGTTCACAGTCACTAGCCAGTGACCAGCGTGGCACCAGGTGGGTACCAAGCAATGTCGGGTGCAAACAGGAAGAAAGGTGTAGCTTGTCTCTGCAGCCACGTGGTCCCTGGAGGTCGACGACGTCCAGGAGTCGGTTCACGAGCTGTCCCACACAGGCTCTCGCTGTCGGCGGTGTCGGCGACTTGATCGAATCAAACAAGCCTTGGCAAAAGCAATTGTTGTGGAGAACAAAATAAGCTGATTGTTCTGACCAGCAAGGTCAGAGGGACTGCTCCTTTGGAGGGGAGCAAGGGCCAGTCTGGAGCAACCAGACCAGCGGTGTATTTCTTGAAGTTCGTCGCCAAGATGGCCACTAGCCAGCGGGCCAGCAACCGGTTAGGCGCGTCGAGTGGCAAAATGCAGAAGGGCCCCACGCAGATCGTGGAGATGCTGGAGGGCTCACCTTTGGTGCAGATGCTGCTCGAGGGTTGGGCTTCTCAGATCCCAAAGCACAACTTGGAGGGAGCCTCGGTTGTTGCGCTTGCAGCTTGTCGTGGTCGTTTCAAGATGGCTGGCTCCACGTGTCTCGGTGCCTCCACGGGTCTCCTCTTTTCGAGGTTCATAATGCACTTAAGAGTATATGGTATAACGATATCTGGAAACAGTAGAAGGAAGTTGTTCCGACCACTGCAGACAGGCTCAGCTCATGCCAGAGCACCATCTCACATGGAACCAAGCACTCTGCCTTCAGGATTGTTAAGGCCTGCCATAGGAGTGACTTATAGGTTACCAGGTGTCCCATTTAAGGTTAGGTATAGGTATACTACACTTAAGTAAGAGGTGATTACACCAACTTACCCCAGCTGAGTGATCAGCCAATTGTGTCAGATTGTTAGGCCAAGCCTGGGGTGGCATAATACATGCTTCAGCCCCTGGCAGGCCTTGGGTACACCAATGCCCTGGGTACCTAGTGTACACTGGTACAGGGGCTGACAGGGTGATCCACTTCCAATTGGTTATGCACCTAGGGTGCATAGTGTTAATTTAGTAGAGAGAACAGCAGGCTGGGGGTCTGATTGGCAGGCCCACAGCCTCAATATGTCAAAAACCAGTGAAGCAAAAAGCAAAAATTTGGGGTGACCATAGGATAGCAGACCCTACTCTCCTACACAACCCCCCCCCAAACGCAGGGACATTAAACTAGCCTTGACCAGTCTCGTCTTCATGTCCTAAGTGGAAGTACCTGGAGAGACCATCTGCATTCCCATGGTCAGTACCTGGCCGGTGCTCCACTGTAAAGTCCATCCCCTGTAGGGAAATAGACCACCTAAGCAGTTTGGGGTTTTCACCCTTCATCTGATTTAGCCACAAGAGGGGCTTATGGTCGGTCTGAATCTTGAAGTGAGTGCCAAACAAGTATGGCCTCAGCTTCTTCAGGGCCCACACCACAGCAAAGGCCTCCCTCTCAATAGCTGACCAATTCTTCTCTCTGGGGGTCAACCTTTTGCTAATAAAAGCAATGGGTTGGTCTTGACCATCTACATTAAGTTGTGACAGCACAGCTCCCACACCTAACTCAGAAGCATCTGTTTGGACAATAAACTCTTTGGAGTAGTCAGGACTTTTCAGGATAGGTGCAGAGCACATGGCCTCCTTCAGGTCATCAAATGCCTTTTGACAGCTTACTGTCCACTGAACCTTTTTGGGCATCTTCTTGGATGTCAGATCATTAAGAGGAGTCACAATGGACCCATAGTTCTTAAACTTCCTGTAGTACCCAGTCAAGCCCAAGAAAGCTCGAACTTGAGTCTGGGTGGTTGGAGGAGACCAGTCCTTGACGGATTGTATCTTACTCTCCAGTGGTTGAACTTGGCCTCCACCTACAAGGTGGCCCAAATATACAACCTTACTCTGCCCTATCTGGCACTTAGTAGCCTTGATAGTGAGGCCTGCCCTTTGCAGAGCCTCAAGAGCCTTCTTCAGGTGGATCAGGTGATCCTCCCAGGTGGAGCTAAAGACAGCAATGTCATCCAGATATGCTGCGCAAAAGTCATCCAACCCAGTAAGGACTTGGTTCACCAGCCTTTGGAAGGTGGCAGGTGCATTCTTCAGACCAAAGGGCATCACCACAAACTGGTAGTGCCCACCTGGGGTTGAGAATGCTGTTTTGGCCTTAGACTCCTCAGCTAATCTGATTTGCCAATAGCCAGCTGTCAAGTCAAATGTGCTCAAAAACTTTGCAGAAGCTAGTTTGTCTATGAGCTCATCTGCCCTTGGAATAGGGTGTGCATCTGTCCTGGTGACAGCATTGAGTCCTCGGTAATCCACACAGAACCTCATCTCTCTCTTGCCATCTTTGGTGTGAGGTTTGGGGACCAGAACCACTGGGCTAGCCCAGGGGCTCTCTGAGGGTTCAATGACACCTAATTCCAGCATTTTATGTACCTCAGCCTTTATACAGTCCCTGACGTGGTCAGGTTGTCTGTAGAGCTTGTTCTTTACAGGCAGACTGTCACCAGTGTCCACCACATGGGTACACCAGTCAGTTTGTCTAGGTATTAGGGAAAACAGATGTTGAAATGATTGTAGAACTTGTCTACATTCAGTCTGCTGATGGGCAGTGAGGTTGCCTCCAAGGGTCACTCCTTCAACTGAGCCATCTTCAGGGTTCTGAGACAACAGGTCTGGGAGAGGGTCACTCTCTTCCTCCTGTCCCTCATTGGTAACCATGAGCAAGCCCATGTCTGCCCTGTCAACATATGCTTTAAGCCTGTTAACATGGAGTACCCTGTGGGGACTCCTGGGAGTTCCTAGGTCCACCAAGTAGGTGACCTCTCCCTTCTTTTCCAGGATTGTATGGGGTCCAGACCATTTGTCTTGGAGTGCTGCTGGGGCCACTGGCTCCAACACCCATACCTTCTGTCCTGGCTGAAACTCAACCAAGACAGCCTTTTGGTCATGCCAAGCTTTCTGTAAGGCCTGGCTTGCCTCAAGGTTTTTGGATGCCTTCTCCATATACTCAGCCATCCTGGAGCGGAGACCAAGTACATAGTCCACTATGTCTTGCTTAGGCTTTTTGAGAGGTAACTCCCATCCTTCCTTCACTAAACACAGTGGGCCTCTTACAGGGTGCCCAAACAACAATTCAAAGGGGCTGTAGCCAACTCCTTTTTGTGGGACCTCTCTGTAAGCAAACAGAAGGCAGGGTAGAAGGATGTCCCATCTTCGCCTAAGCTTTTCAGGTAATCCTTTGATCATACCCTTTAGGGTCTTGTTGAATCTCTCAACAAGCCCATTGCATTGTGGGTGATAAGGGGTGGTGAACTTGTAGTTGACACCACATTCCTTCCACATAGCTGTCAAGTATCCTGACATGAAGTTGGTACCTCTGTCAGAAACCACCTCCTTAGGAAACCCCACTCTAAAGAATACTCCCAGCAGGGCCCTGGCCACAACAGGTGCTGTAGTGGTCCTAAGGGGAATTGCCTCTGGATACCTGATGGCATGATCCACTACCACCAGTATAAATCTGTGCCCAGATGCAGTGGGAGGATCCATGGGACCCACTATATCTATTCCCACTCTTTCAAAGGGGACCCCCACCACAGGTAGTGGTATTAGGGGGTGTGAGAAGTTGGCCTGGTATATGATGCTCACTAGTTAAAGTGATCACCTTGTACCATGCCAAGCAACCCTTATGGTGTGGTTGTAAGTCAACCTTTTCGGACTAGCTGCCCTAGTGGTAGCGTAGGCTAAGCAGTCTTTGAGGCTAAACTCGTGAAGCGTGTTAAGCCAGCTGTTTTACCAAATGCAACCCCCTTTTATACCAATGAAAGGACACCACACAGATATATATTCAAAATATATATGTATTTATTTCTCAAAGTAACCCCTAGTCTCTTTATGAGCACAGGAGCACAAATCGTCAAACAAGATTACAGTAGAATACACAGAAGTTGCACTTTATATGGATAGGCCCTGGTGGCCGCTCGAACCATATACTAAAATAGTGGTATAAGTACCACGAACAGAAAAGGGAAAAGACCTAGGGCCTCTAGAATCGCTGGGCCTACAAGGAGCTAACTTCAGTTAGTGACCAGGAGGTCCACGGGTGGCGTGTGCAGAGCAAATAGTCACACGCGTGCTCCCATAGGTTTCAATGGGTGCGTAAAAAGTACAAAGTTACTGCAAAGAGGATCTTCCGGATGGACTAGGAACTCAAGATTTGGAACACAGGCACTAGAGATGTAATACTACACTTGGGCACAGGAGTGCCAGCTTTACCTCACCCACAGGAAGCGGGTGCATAGGCCTCGAAGTGCGTCGGGTTTCTTCTATCTGTTCCGTGGAGCCTGTGGACAAAGATGCTGCAGGCGGTCGGTCCGGGAGAGATGCGGTGGATCCAAGAGTGGATCGGAGTTGTAGAAGACCTGTAAGCAGAGGGGACAGTGTTCACAGTCACTAGCCAGTGACCAGCGTGGCACCAGGTGGGTACCAGGCAATGTCGGGTGCAAACAGGAAGAAAGGTGTAGCTTGTCTCTGCAGCCACGTGGTCCCTGGAGGTCGACGACGCCCAGGAGTCGGTTCACCAGCTGTCCCACGCAGGGTCTCGCTGTCGGCGGTGTCGGCGACTTGATCGAAGCAAACAAGCCTTGGCAAAAGCAATTGTTGTAGGAGATGAAATAAGCTGATGGTTCTGACCAGCAAGGTCAGAGGGACTGCTCCTTTGGAGGGGAGCAAGGGCCAGTCTGGAGCAACCAGACCAGCGGTGTATTTCGTGAAGTTCGTCGCCAAGATGGCTACTAGCCAGCGGGCCAGCAACCGGTTAGGCGCGTCGTGTGGCAAAATGCAGAAGGGCCCCACGCAGGTCGTGGAGATGCTGGAGGGCTCACCTTTGGTGCAGATGCTGCTCGAGGGTTGGGCTTCTCAGATCCCAAAGCACAACTTGGAGGGAGCCTCGGTTGATGCACTTGCAGCTTGTCGTCGTCGTTCCAAGATGGCTGGCTCCACGTGTCTCGTTGCCTCCACGGGTCTCCTCTTTTCAGGGACTGCGGATCGGGCGGTGAGAGGTCTGGAGGTCCAGGTCTTGTCAGTTTCTGGGCTCGGGCTCCGGCGGGAGGCGGCGGCAAAGCAGACGTTGATTCGCTGGATGGTGCTTGCGTTAGCAAGGTGGTCACTCCCTGACCACAGGGGAGATTTCCTTCAGTCTTCTGTGCAGCAGAATGTCGAAGTTCCCGTCTTCTTCTTAGTTTCAAGTTGATTCCAGGATGTCTACGGGTCTTAGGACACAGCTCCTACCTTTAAGCGGATTCTAGGGGCCGGACTACCTGCTAGGTCCCTCCCTATGGGTGGGACCAGGAAGGGGGGTGGTTACACCCCCAATCCTTTGTCCAGCTCGCCCCAGGCCCGGGACTGGTGTGCCCCAGGACCGGTTTGAACTGGCATATGCACCGAGGCTCCTTGTGAGCCACAGGCATGTCTGGTTTCTTTCAAGCCCTACCTGACCAATACACAAAATCCTGTCTGGGGTGGTGCACGCACCTCCCCTGGCAGGAAACCCTTTGTCCACACCTCCCAAGCTGGAAGGACTCCCAGCAGCAGGAGGGCAGACTTGTGTCTGTGGTGGCAGCATCCATTTTGTGGAGCTGAGGCTATGTCTGATTTTACCCGGGTTTCAGGTACTGTACATGTCGTGTCCCTCTAGAAGGGTGGAATGCTAGCCCCGTCGCCAGAATTGGCGAGGGGTTAGTATTCCAATTCGTATGACACCTTACTCGACATGTTTTGATAAAGCCAAACCAAAGATAGCATTTAACCGCGAGGTTCATAATGCACTTAAGAGTATATGGTATGACGATATCTGGAAACAGTAGAAGGAAGTTGTTCCGACCACTGCAGACAGGCTCAGCTCATGCCAGAGCACCATCTCACATGGAACCAAGCACTCTGCCTTCAGGATTGTTAAGGCCTGCCATAGGAGTGACTTATAAGTTAACATGTGTCCCATTTAAGGTTAGGTATAGGTATACTACACCTAAGTAAGAGGGGATTACACCAACTTACCCCAGCTGAGTGATCAGCCAGTTGTGTCAAATTGTTAGGCCAAGCCTGGGGTGGCATAATACATGCTTCAGCCCCTGGCAGGCCTTGGGTACACCAATGCCCTGGGTACCTAGTGTACACTGGTACAGGGGCTGACAGGGTGATCCACTTCCAATTGGTTATGTACCTAGGGTACATGGAGTCCATTTTAAAGAGAGAACAGCCAGGCTGAGATCCTGAATAGCAGGATCTCAGGCCAACTAAGTCGAAAAACCAGCTAGACACTAGGCAAAAATTTGGGGGTAACCATAGTCAGATGTCCACCTTCCTACAGGGGGGCCTTTGTTGTGCCACCTGATTTGCCACTGGCTTGGCAGGTCACACAGGAGCGACAAAACTCCTTTGTATCTTCATTCATGTGAGGCCAGTGAAAGTGAGGGACAAGCCTGTCCCAAGTCTTGTTCTGGCCTAAGTGTCCTGCTAAAGGAATATCATGGGCCAAGGTAAGAAGGAAGCCCCTAAATTGCAGAGGTATAACCAACCTCCTGGTAGCACCAGGCTTGGGGTCTCTAGCCTCTGAATAAAGGAGCCCTTCATCCTAATACACTTTATGGGTACCTTGAGCATTCCCAGCAGCCTCAGCAGCAGCCAGCTGTCTGAGGGGTTCAAGAGAGGGACAGGATAACTGAGCCTGCCTCAAATCAGCCCTTGAAGGTCCCCCTGTCCCCAGAAACTCAACCTGATCAGGTTCAAGCTCTTCAGGGACAGTTCCTTCAGGGTCCTCTAGATCAGCTTCCTGGGAAGGCTGATCATCACTCTGAGGCAGGGGGGAAGGCACAGCCTTGACCCTCCTGTTCTTCTTCTTGGTAGGTGCTTGGTCCATTGTTCCAGGATCCAAGACCTGAGGTTCAGTGAGGCACTTTTTGGCCTGTGACCTGGTCACAGCAAGGACATGTGATGATATACCTAACATCTCTGCATGAGTCCTGTACTCCACTTCTGACCATAGAGAACTCTCTAGGTCATTGCCCAACAAACATTCTACTGGGAGGTCTGCACTAACCACAACCCTTTTGAGGCCAGTTACCCCTCCCCATGAGAAGTTAACAACTGCCACACTATGTGAAGTAGTGGCATTGCTGGCATTGGTCACCAGGTAATTCTCACCTGGTATGTACTGTCCAGGGTCCACAAAGCCTGGTGTCACCATAGTGACACTGGCACATGTGTCCCTGTAGGCTTGAGCCACTTTTTCGTTAATTAAAGGAGTCTGTCTGTACTTGCCCAGGTTACTGGGGCTCACAGTCAGGGACAAATCAATGTCCCCATCACAGATCAAGACTGCCTGTGTCAGGGTTCTGTCTAAGTCAGAATCTCCTTCAGTTCCCATAGTGATTCCCACTACACCCTTTGTCTGGGGACCAACACTGCTAACAGTAGTACTGGGAGCAGGTGCCTTAGGGGCAACAGTGTTGGGGGCCCCACCCTTCTTACAATCACTAGTCCAGTGAGTTGTATTCTTGCAATGATTGCACCAGGGTTTCTTTTGACCTTCTTTCTTCTTCCCTTTAGGCTGGGACCCACCCTCCTTAGCAGTAGTTTGGGGCCCTGTTGAAGACTTCTGGTCTTTAGGTTTCTGATCTCCACCCTTTTGGTCTGTTTTCTTCTGATCACCCCCTTGGCCCTGGTTCTGGTTCTTTTGCTTAACCCTGGTTCTGACCCATTTGTCTGCCTTCTTTCCCAATTCTTGGGGAGAGGTCAGATCAGAGTCAACCAAGTGTTGATGCAGTTGCTGGTTTTGACAGTTATTTAAAATCTGTTCCCTCATCATCAAATTGTACAATCCTGTATAATCAGATACCTTACTTCCCAGCAACCAACCCTGCAAAGCCTTAGTGGCACATTCAATGTATTCAGACCAGTCCTGAGTCTGTGTCTTCTGGGTGTCTCTGAACATTAACCTGTACTGTTCAGTGGTTAAGCCTGACCCATCAACTAGGACACTCTTCAGGGCTCTGTAATTTCTGACATCCTCCTCCCTAACAGTGAGGAGTCTGTCTCTGCCTCTTCCTTCAAAGGAGAGCCAGAGGATTGCTGCCCACTGGTCTTCAGGAACCTGCTGCACTTTGCAGGCTCTCTCAAGAGCAGTCATCCATTTGTGGATGTCGTCCCCACTTTTGTAGGGGGGCACAACCTTAGACAGGTTCCTATTATCAAAGACCCTATCTTTGTCCTTAGGTACAATGCTGCCACCAGTGGGTATAGACCCACTCTCTCTAGGTTGCCTAGCCTTGTTCAGTTTCTCTTCCATCAGGGCTACCTCTAGCTCCTGTTTCCTGATCCTCAGCTGGGCTTCCTGCATTCTGGCCTCATGTTCCCTCCTCTGAGGGGTGGTCATCCTTCTCCTGGAGTGACCTTGAGAGCCTCTAGAGGCATGAGAAGCATTAGAGTCACCTGAGCGATTCCTTTGCCTCCCAAGCCCCTGGTTAAGTCCACTGGGGAGATCCAATGGGATGATCCCATTGTCAGTCCCCAATAGCCTTAGTTTAGCTGGGCCAAGTATAACACTTGGCACTGGGCTAGTTCTCCCTTCATCCTCACTACTTTCTGTATCCTCACCACTTTCCTCCTCTGTAGTATGATTCTCATCTAAGGGATGGCTATTGGAAAGGGGTACTTCAGTAGCAACTTCAGAAGGGGGGCCTCCTGTTCCTGTCCCTAAGGGGCCTAACTGGGAAGCTTTCTTGAGCTCTCTCTGATTTTCATCATTTTGCAAGAGTTCTCTGAGCTCAGCAGAGGTAGGATTCTTGGGCTGTTTAAGGCCTCTAAGAGTTGCCAAATGCCTGTGCTCATTCTGGTTAAGGGTAGCAAAGATGGATGGTGCCCTCTGGGGGTCACTCTCAACAGAGATGGGTACAGTGGACCCCTCTGCCCCAGCCATTGCTCTTAAGTGTGGTTGGATGTGTTGCAATCTACCTACACTTGGGTTTACCTACTAAACCTATCTAGTAGTTGTAGTCAGGGTGTGCTACTCCCTTTGCTCTACAACAACTAAGTTCAGTAGAACTTATGTATATCTAATCTTGTTTTATATGTACCTACCGGTACCTATGTGATCTTTCAATTGGTAACCAAGAGATTACAATGGTAAAACACAGCAAGCTCAAATCCAACCGCTGCTCACCAATGTGAGAAGTTGGCCTGGTATATGATGCTCACTAGTTAATGTGATCACCTTGTACCATGCCAAGCAACCCTTATGGTGTGGTTGTAAGTCAACCTTTTCGGACTAGCTGCCCTAGTGGTAGCGTAGGCTAAGCAGTCTTTGATGCTAAACTCGTGAAGCGTGTTAAGCAGGCTGTTTTACCAAATGTAACCCCCTTTTATACCAATGAAAGGACACCACACAGATATATATTCAAAAGATATATGTATTTATTTCTCAAAGTAACCCCTAGTCTCTTTATGAGCACAGGAGCACAAATCGTCAAACAAGATTACAGTAGAATACACAGAAGTTGCACTTTATATGGATAGGCCCTGGTGGCCGCTCAAACCATATACTAAAATAGTGGTATAAGTACCACGAACAGAAAAGGGAAAAGGCCTAGGGCCTCTAGAATCGCTGGGCCTACAAGGAGCTAACTTCAGTTAGTGACCAGGAGGTCCACGGGTGGCGTGTGCAGAGCAAATAGTCACACGCGTGCTCCCATAGGTTTCAATGGGTGCGTAAAAAGTACAAAGTTACTGCAAAAAGGATCTTCCGGATGGACTAGGAACTCAAGATTGGAAACACAGGCACTAGAGATGATACTCTACACTTGGGCACCGGAGTGCCAACTTTACCTCACCCACAGGAAGCGGGTGCATAGGTGTCGAAGTGCGTCGGGTTTCTTCTATCTGTTCCGTGGAGCCTGAAGACAAAGATGCTGCAGGCGGTCGGTCCGGGAGAGATGCGGTGGATCCAAGAGTGGATCGGTGTTGTAGAAGACCTGTAAGCAGAGGGGACAGTGTTCACAGTCACTAGCCAGTGACCAGCGTGGCACCAGGTGGGTACCAAGCAATGTCGGGTGCAAACAGGAAGAAAGGTGTAGCTTGTCTCTGCAGCCACGTGGTCCCTGGAGGTCGACGACGTCCAGGAGTCGGTTCACGAGCTGTCCCACGCAGGCTCTCGCTGTCGGCGACTTGATCGAAGCAAACAAGCCTTGGAAAAAGCAATTGTTGTGGAGAACAAGATAAGCTGATTGTTCTGACCAGCAAGGTCAGAGGGACTGCTCCTTTGGAGGGGAGCAAGGGCCAGTCTGGAGCAACCAGACCAGCGGTGTATTTCTTGAAGTTCGTCGCCAAGATGGCCACTAGCCAGCGGGCCAGCAACCGGTTAGGCGCGTCGAGTGGCAAAATGCAGAAGGGCCCCACGCAGATCGTGGAGATGCTGGAGGGCTCACCTTTGGTGCAGATGCTGCTCGAGGGTTGGGCTTCTCAGATCCCAAAGCACAACTTGAGGGAGCCTCGGTTGTTGCGCTTGCAGCTTGTCGTGGTCGTTTCAAGATGGCTGGCTCCACGTGTCTCGGTGCCTCCACGGGTCTCCTCTTTTCAGGGACTGTGGATCGGGCGGTGAGAGGTCTGGAGGTCCAGGTCTTGTCAGTCTCTGGGCTCGGGCTCCGGCGGGAGGCGGCGGCAAAGCAGACGTTGATTCACTGGATGGTGCTTGCGTTAGCAAGGTGATCACTCCCTGACCACAGGGGAGATTTCATTCAGTCTTCTGTGCAGCAGAATGTCGAAGTTCCCGTCCTCTTCTTAGTTTCAAGTTGATTCCAGGATGTTTGAAGTCTTAGGGCACAGCTCCTACCTTTAAGCGGATTCTAGGGGCCGGACTACCTGCTAGGTCCCTCCCTATGGGTGGGACCAGGAAGGGGGGTGGTCACTGGTTACACCCCCAATACTTTGTCCAGCTCGCCCCAGGCCTGGGACTGGTGTGCCCCAGGACCGGTTTGAACTGGCATATGCACCGAGGCTCCTTGTGAGCCACAGGCATGTCTGGTTCCTTTCAAGCCCTACCTGACCAATACACAAAATCCTGTCTGGGGTGGTGCATGCACCTCCCCTGGCAGGAAACCCTTTGTCCACACCTCCCAAGCTGGAAGGACTCCCAGCAGCAGGAGGGCAGACTTGCGTCTGTGGTGGCAGCATCCATTTTGTGGAGCTGAGGCTATGTCTGATTTTACCCGGGTTTCAGGTACTGTACATGTCGTGTCCCTCTAGAAGGGTGGAATGCTAACCCCGTCGCCAGAATTGGCGAGGGGTTAGTATTCCAATTCGTATGACACCTTACTCGACATGTTTTGATAAAGCCAAACCAAAGATAGCATTTAACCGCGAGGTTCATAATGCACTTAAGAGTATATGGTATGACGATATCTGGAAGCAGTAGAAGGAAGTTGTTCCGACCACTGCAGACAGGCTCAGCTCATGCCAGAGCACCATCTCACATGGAACCAAGCACTCTGCCTTCAGGATTGTTAAGGCCTGCCATAGGAGTGACTTATAGGTTACCAGGTGTCCCATTTAAGGTTAGGTATAGGTATACTACACCTAAGTAAGAGGTGATTACACCAACTTACCCCAGCTGAGTGATCAGCCAGTTGTGTCAAATTGTTAGGCCAAGCCTGGGGTGGCATAATACATGCTTCAGCCCCTGGCAGGCCTTAGATACACCAATGCCCTGGGTACCTAGTGTACACTGGTACAGGGGCTCACAGGGTGATCCAACCAATTGGGTATGTACCTAGGGTACATGGAGTCCATTTTAAAGAGAGAACAGCCAGGCTGAGATCCTGAATGGCAGGATCTCAGGCCAACTAAGTCGAAAAACCAGCTAGACACTAGGCAAAAATTTGGGGGTAACCATAGTCAGATATCCACCTTCCTACAACAAGTGTGCACCCTTGGGGACAGGACCTTATTGAAAATATATCGGATTTATTTTAAAACTTACTCGAATGCCTCCAAAGTTAAACACGAGGCCGCGGCTAGAGCTGCCGTCCGCCTCTAGATCAGACAGCCCCGGCTTGTCTCTCACCGGAGGGTTACAGGGAGCAGCAGTCGGCGCTCCAGTCCTACCTCCAGCACGGACTCTCCAGGCCGGTCTGGAAAACACGGCTTCTTCATAGGGCCGCTGCCAATGCCCTGGGTACCTAGTGTACACTGGTACAGGGGCTGACAGGGTGATCCACTTCCAATTGGTTATGCACCTAGGGTGCATAGTGTTAATTTAGTAGAGAGAACAGCAGGCTGGGGGTCTGATTGGCAGGCCCACAGCCTCAATATGTCAAAAACCAGTGAAGCAAAAAGCAAAAATTTGGGGTGACCATAGGATAGCAGACCCTACTCTCCTACAGCTAACCTTGCCCAGTTAAGCCTTTATTTCCTGAGTGGCCATATAAGGAAGAACCTGCACTAGCAGGGTTGCTCCCTGTCTCATGGTCCACTTGGGAAATCCTACCCCAAGGGGTTTTAGAGTTTCTCCAATGTCTAGGGAAATTACCTGTATTGTTTTCTGGTACAGAAGTAGACTGGTGGGGTGTCTGAGTCTGGAAGTGAGGCCTTATTTGGGGTGGTCTCAACTTCCTCAACACACTGGTCACCATGGAAGCCTTTCTGTCCATGACTGTGTCATATCTGGCCCTAAGGGTCAACCTCTGGCTGCCTACAGCTGGGGGTTGGGTCCCTCTGGTTGGAATAGTGGAGGGCATTGGAATGTTTGGGGCAACTATGCCCCAGGTTTCCCTGTGCCCAACAAAGTCCATCTGGGGGGGTACCTGTACCTAGGGGTAAGGGGGATCCCTCAGTGTGTAGAGGAATATTCACCTGGCTAGAATTACTCTGCTGAGTGTCCCTAATCTGCTGATGAGGGGGTTCCTCTGGACAGGGGCCCACTAGGGGTCCACAGACCTCCCTGACCTCTGCAGCCCTGGGCTGACTGAGGCAGGGTAGAGAGGGGCAGGATACCTGCTCCAGGCTGGATGCCACCGTGGAAGGATCCCCTGCCATCAGAGTTGTGGCCAGGACAGGCCTGACCACTTCTGGGGCAGTTACTTCACAAGGGGCAGGGTCAGTTCCCTTAGAAAGCTGACCCTTACCTTTAGTCCGGTGGGGGTGGGGGGCTGTTCCTCACCCCCTATGCTCTCTGTCTGTGTGGAGTGATCCATAGTTTCAGCCTTCACTCCCCTTAATTTCTCCTGGGGTGGAGGTGAGGCCCTCAGGGTCTCATCCACTCTCTCAGGGATGCCTAACATTCTTAAATGGGCATTGTGGACTACCTCAGCCCAGGCTGAGATTTCCAGATCATTCCCCAGTAGACAATCCACACACAGGCATGGTTGGGGACACTGCCACTCTCTTTGGGCCAGTGACCCCTCCCCATCTGAGATTTACCACTGCCATGGGATGGTCTGTCCTAATTCCATCAATATTGGTCACCTGGTAGCTAAACTCAGGTAAAAGCTGTTCTAGGGGCACTAGTCTCTTTGTCACCATGGTGACACTAGCCCCTGTGTCCCTGTAGGCCACAGCCTTCTGACCATTGATCATGGGCTCTTGTCTGTACCTGCCCAAGATATTGGGACTCATTGTAAAGTTGGCAAACCCCATGCCACCTTCACAGACTAGAGTTGCTTGTGTAGGGGACCTGGTTAGGCCAGAGTCCACCTGAGTTCCCCAAGAAAGCCCAACTAAGTTTTTGGGTGCACTCCCACCACCTGGGGGATTACTACTGGTAGTAACAGGAGGTGTTGGCGCTGCAGTGGGAGGAACATTTTCTTTATTGCCATTCTTTGGACAGCTGGAGTCCGTTTTCCAGTGGCCAGGTTGCTTGCACACATGGCAATATGGTTTCTTATTGGAAGAGGAAGGATTTTGGGACCCACCTCCAGAACTGGGTTTTTGGGGCCCTTCAGAGGACTTTTCTGTTTTATTATCCCCACCTTTCTCTTTGGGGTTAGTGGAATCTTTCTTCTGGTCACCACCTTGGTTCTTGGGCCTAACCCTGGTTCTGACCCATTTGTCTGCCTTCTTTCCCAATTCTTGGGGAGAGGTCAGATCAGAGTCCACCAGGTACTGGTGTAAGAGTTGGTTTTGACAATTATCAAGGATCTGCTCTCTCATAATCAAATTATACAATCCTTTAAAGTCAGTGACTCTACTGCCAACTATCCAACCCTCCAGAGCCTTGGTAGCACAATCAACAAAGTCCACCCAATCCAGAGTCTGTGCTTTCTGGGTGTCTCTGAACTTCAACCTGTACTGTTCAGTGGTTAAGCCAAACCCATCTATTATTGCACTCTTCAGGGATTCATAGTCATTAGCATCCTCTTCTCCAACAGTGAGGAGCTTGTCTCTCCCTTTATCTGAAAAGGAGCGCCACAAGATTGCTGCCCACTGTGTCTTGGGGACCTGTTGAACTCTACAGGCCCTCTCCATAGCAGTTATCCATTTGTGGATATCATCCCCACTCTGGTAGGGAGGAACAACCTTGGACAGGCTCCTATGGTCTGGAATGTAATCTCTGCCTCTAGGGACACTGTTTCTGCCACCAGGGGTATCTAACCCCTCCTTCTTAGAAGCTCTTTGGAGCTCGAAGGCTTCCCTATCTAAGGCCAATTGCCTGGTTCTGAGGGCAAGCCTAGCTTCCTCATACTGGAGCATCTTGAACCTTCGGTCAGAGGAGGTCTCTCTGGGATAGTTTGAGTTCCTCTGTGGAACAGATTCTCTTCCAGAGTGATATGAATGGTCAGAGTCCCTTGAGGGGGACCTAGGCCTTTCTCCAACTCTGTCAGTTCTCTTAAGGAGAATTCCTCTGTTCTGTTCAGACCCTTCTGGGGCTGGCCCTTCAATCACAGACTTCAGGTCATCTTGATTTTCATCATCAGACCCAGAGCCTATGGCTGACCCACTCCCTGATGCAGACCCACTAGCTCCTAGAGCTAGTTTCAGATCATCTGCTACTAACAGATCTATCAGGTGTTGTGAGGAGGGACTCCTGCCCACCCTCAGTTGTTTTTCAAAGCATAAGGCCTTCAGGTCAGTGTAGGTTATGCCTTTGTACTGAGATGGGGTGGACCCACTGGCTCCACCTTGGTGAGACATACTAGTGTTGTGCAGTGTTGTACTACCTACACTAGTTGAGGCCTACTGAACCTAGCTTGAGCTGTAGCAAGGGTGTGCTTATCCCTTCACAAACACCTCTAGGTTCAGTAGAACTTATTGATACTAGCTTGACTTTATATGTACCTTGAGTACCTTTAGTGGTTTTCAGTTAGTAATTCAAATAGAGATTTTCTGGTAAAACAATGGCAAGCTGGAATCCCACACGCTGCCCACCAATGTGAGATGTTGGCCTGGCATATGCTGGTCACTAGTTATAGTGGCCACCTTGCACCAGTCCAATTCGACTCTTATGAGATTAGAAGCCAGGTAAACATTCAAATGTCAACAGTTCTCAATAAATTAAGCACAATCATGGCTGGAGCCCTAGGGGCGTACCAGACCATAGACTAAAAAAATGGGTTAACAAAGTCGACTTGCAAAATGACAAAGCCTAGGGCCTTGGGAATCACTGAGGCTTCACTACTGCAGTGTTAGCAGGTAAGTAACAAGCCCACGGGAGACGCGTGCAGTGTCTATACACAGCCGCGGGTTTCCTATAGGTTACAATGGAGCAAGTCGCGGTTTGTATTTTAAAGTTTTAGGGCACTTCGAAGAAGTCAACAAGCAAGCCACTTACAGGGTAAGTATTTCGAGGGCCAACACACACTTGGGCACCGGAGTGCACGAGTTACCTCACCCAGGGAAGCCGGGTGCATAGGTGTCTTTTGGTGTCGGGTCGCGATGCTGTTTTCAATGGAGACCAATGAAGACTTGCTGCTTGAGACGACTGAAGAGGTGTCTGCTGGAATCCGAAGGTGGATTGAAGATGAAGAGGACCTGAAAATTGAAGGGACAGTGTTCAAAGTCACTTGCCAGTGACCGGTGGCCAGCAAGATGGATGACCACAGATGGTGCGTCGCTTCAGGTCGTCATTGGTGATTTGTCTCTTCGCTCACGAGGTCCAGGAGGGATTGACGATGACCAGCAGCTGGATTCGGAGTGTCCCACAACGTCTGCAGCTGATGACGGTGCCGGCAACCGGATTGGAGCCAACAAGCCTTGGCAACTGCAAGTCTCGTGTGGACTGAAGATAGTCGGTGATGCAGACCAGCAAGGTCTGATGGACTTACCCAGCGAGGGTAAGTGAGGGCAGGCCTGGAGCAACCAGGAGAGCCCTTTGAATTGTTGAGAAAGTCTTCGGGGAGACCCACTAGCCAATGGGCAAGGGATCGCAAAGATGCCGCCACAGGAAAAGTTTCACAGGAGCCCACGGTCACTCAGGATGGGGTAGGCCGCTGATTCTTGGAACAAAACCTGCTGGGGACTTGGGCCACAAATGGTCCAAAGCACAAGTTCGTGGAACGTTGTTTAGGGTTTGCACTCGAAATCAGTGCACGGTTCCCAGGTATTGCCGTTCCTCGTCACTCGTGGGGTCCAGATGCCACAGCTTCCCTGGGGACTCAAAATGGCCGTCGAGAGGTCAGGAAATCCGCTTCTGGGGCCGCAGGGACTTCGGCAGGAGCGGTATAGTTTGCAACCGTTGATTGAGGTTATTGGTGCCTGCCAAGCAGGGGAGTCACTCCTTGACTCCAAGGGAGATTCTTCAGTCTTCCAGAGATAGTGGAACGTCGAAGGGCCAGGATTCTTCTTTGTAGAGCGTCGTCCAGGGTAATCTGAATTGCATTGGCAATGCTTGCTATCTTATAGTGAAGACAGGGGAGGGACTAGCTCTATGACCACTCCTCTAGGAGGGTCAGGGTAGTGAGTGGTTACACCCACTTTGCTTTGTCCAGTTTCACGCCAGAGCAGGGGCAGGTAGCCCCTGAGCCGGTTTGAGCTGGCATATGCACAGAGGAGCCTACTGCTCCCCCAGTGCAGGACTTCAAAGGCACTCTAAGAGTGCACCCACCCATCTCCAATACACTAAATCCTGTCTGGGAGGTGGTGACACCTCCCTGTGACAGGATGTATTTTGTTGGACTTTCTCCACTGCGAGTTTCGGTCAGCAGCAGGAGGGAAGCCCAGTGTCTGTGCTGGTGGCATCCATTTTGTGATGCCAGGGCTCTAGGAGATTTCTACCGTTTAGTACAGTGGGTACATGTCATCCCCTCTAGAAGGGTGGGATCATACTCCCACACCAGTTACTAGTGTGGGGGTATGATTCCAAGTTGTTTGACACCAAACACGACATGTTTTGATGCAGTCATTCCAAAGTTAGCATTTACCGCGAGGTTATAATGCACTTAAGAGTATATGGTTTAACCGCATCCACAAACAGCAGCAGAGAATAGACTCCGCCAGCTGTAGAGGGGTCCTGCTCATGCAGAAGCACCCCCTCACATAGTAAACCAAGCACCCTGCCCTCAGGATTGATGGGGCCTGCAATAGGGGTGGCTGATAGGTTTATATGTGTGTGTGTGTGGTGAGATATAGGAACCTATACCTCAGTGAGGAGTGCTAACACTACCTCACACGGGCTGCAGTAGCAGGCCTGGGGTGTCAGATTGAGAATGCTTCCCAGGGGTGGCATAATACATGCTGCAGCCCCTGGTAGGCCTGTGAAGTACCAATGCCCTAGGTACCTAAGGTACCATATACTAGGGGCTCATAAGGTACCACAGTATCCAATCACTAGTGCATCTAATATGCACACCAATCATTTAAGGGAGTAAGCAGATAGGCTGGGGTCCTGGATAGCAGGATCCCAGCCAGACTAGTCAAAAACCATTCAAACACCAGGAAAAAAGTGGGGGCAACCATATAGTCAGATTCCACCTTCCTACACTTAGCTCCCCGCACTGCCTCACTACTGACTCAGCTCCCTGCATTGTCCCGCAACTGACTCAGCTCCCCGCACTGCCCAGCTACTGACTAAGCTCCCCTCACTGTCCAGTTTTTGACGCAGCTTCCTGCACTGTTCCGCTACTGACCCAGCTCCTCTCACTGTCCTGCTACTGACCCAGCTCCCCTCACTCTCCCGCTGCTGAGCCAGCTCCCCGCACTGTCCCGCTACTGAGCCAGCTCCCCGCACTGTCCCGCTACTGAGCCAGCTCCCCGCACTGTCCCGCTACTGAGCCAGCTCCCCGCACTGTCCCGCTACTGAGCCAGCTCCCCGCACTGTCCCGCTACTGAGCCAGCTCCCCGCACTGTCCCGCTACCGACCCAGCTCCTCTCCCTGTCCCGCTACTGACCCAGCTTTCCGCACTGTCCCGCTACCCACCCAGCTCCTATCCCTGTCCCGCTACTGACCCAGCTTCCCGCACTGTCCCGCTACCGACCCAGCTCCTCTTACTGTCCCACAACTGACTCAGCTCCCCTCACTGTCCCAGCTCCCCGCACTGTCCCACTACCAACCCAGCTCCTCTCATTGTCCTACTACTGACCCAGCTCCCCTCACTGCCCGCTACTGACCCAGCTCCCCTTACTGCCATGTTCTTCACTTCGCTTTCTCACTGCCCTGCTTCAGGCGCCCCCCCCCCCCCGTTGATGTGCTCCAAGCCCTCCGTACACACTGTGCCGAATGATTTAACCGGTTTAAGCATATCTACATTGGGCCCAGCCACCGTCCTGACTGCCCCCGTTTACTATGCAAGTGCCCATTCACTGTCCTGTTGTGTGTTCACCCTCACTGTACTGACACAACCTGAGTGCCCCTCAATGACCAACTAGTGACCAATTGGAGCTTTGCCCCCTCACTTCCAAGCCGCTTCAAAACTACTGCCCTGCTCCACGCTCCCCCATTACAGCCTTGTTTTATACTCTGACACCTCACTGCCATGTATGAGACTGTGCCCCTCACTGCCCTGCTGCACACTCACCCCTTACAACTGAACTCCACATTCAGAACCTCACTACTGCCCCTCTTGAGTCTATGCTCTCCTTGCTCCCCTGGTCCAGGCTCTGCCTCTCACTGACCTGCCCCATACTCAGCCCAGTCACTGCCCTGTGCCATTTTTAGCCGCCTCCCCACTTTCCTGCTGTTCAGTTTGAGCATTTCTCGCTCCTGGTCCAGCCTCAGAGCCCTCACTGCCTTCTCACTGTCCGGCTGCATACTGAGCCCCTCACAGCTTAGCTCAGCTCCACACTTAATTCTTCACTGTCCCTCCTCAATATGAGCCTTCTTCGACCCCTGGTCCAGTCTCAGCCCCTCCTGCCCTGCTCCGATCTCAGCACTCGCACTGCCCCTCTGTATACTAAGCCCCTTCAGATCCATGCACTATACTCCGCTTTATAGCTGATCTATATTTAACACCCTCACGGCTTCATTCCACTGGATGTTTACTCTCCTTTGCACCATCTCCTAATATAATGCAACTTTCATGCCCTAAAGACAGTGTGCCTATCCGCAGTGCTAATGTCACTTTCCATCATGCTACCTTCATATTAAACTTAAGTTAAAAACAACTATTCTCATAGAAGTGAATTCATATAAAACAAGCATTTACAATGCAATGGTCTCGGCAATATTATAGGTAGAGCTATTGGTATTGCTCATTATTTTTTTATCATTTTTGTATCCCTAAATAAATAGCATTGTCATTTCTATTGGCATTCGGTTTTTTTTGCATATGTGATACCTATTGCATTAGCAGAGAGAGAGTGAGGTAGTGAGATAGAGAGAGAGTGAGGTATTGAAAGAGAGAGTGAGGTAGTGAGAGAGTGAGGTAGTGAGAGAGTGAGGTAGATAGAGAGTGAGGTAGATAGAGTGAGGTAGATAGAGAGAGGTAGATAGAGAGAGGTAGATAGAGAGTGAGGTAGTGAAAGAGTGAGTTAGTGAGTGAGGTATTTTCTGACGTAGTGAGATAGAAACAGTGAGTGATGTGAGATAGCGAAAGATTGAGGTAGTGAAAGAGAGAGTGAGGTAGTGAGGGATGTTGTGAGGTATTAAGATAGAAACAGAGTGATGTAGTGAAGTAGTGAGATAGAGTGATGTAGTGAAAGAGTGAGTGTAAGTGACTTAGTGTATTTGACAGAGAGAGAGTGAGGTAGTGAGATAGAGTGAATTAGTGAGTTAGAAAGAGAGAGTGAATTTGCGAGGTAGTGAGAGAGTGATGTAGTGAAGTTTTGAGAGAGTGTGTTGTGATATAGTGAGGTAGTGAGAGTGAGATAGAAATAGATAGTGATGTAGTGATAGAGTGAGGTAGTGAGATAGAGAGAGAGTGAAGTTTCTAAGTAGTGTGTTAGAGTGAGAGATAGTTACTGTGGTAGTGATATTGTGTTGCTGTGAGAAAGAGAGAGTTGAGTAGTGAGTTAGAGAGTGAGGTAGAGCGTTAGTGAGAAAGAGTGTAGTATAGTGCAAAAGTCGGTTTAGATGGAAAACTTTGAGCCAATGTACAAATCAGATAGTGACGCTATTACCATATGCATGTTCAAATACAGACTAATGCGGGGATAAGTCTTGTTTTAGAAAATCTATGCGTGTTTTGTAACCAGGTTGCGGTGTGGCATTCTCGGAGAGGAGCAGCGGTGCTACCCACAAGACATGACCATGTTCAGTATAGGTCTGTTTCAAAGCCACATTTGGGGGCTGGTTGACTAATGCCATCCACTCCTACCTGTGTCGGAGACTCCTGGGGACTGATGGTGAGCGGCGAGACCCACAGATTTGAGCGGGTGCTCCGAAATTTGCATATTAAGCCGTGGTGTGCAGCGGGCCTTTCAACAAGATGGCGCCTTGCCCGGCTTGATCGACCCGCTTCCTGCTGACAGTGAGGCGCGAAGGCCTATAGCGGAGGCGGATGAGCGGCGGCTATCAGAGGAGGTACAGCGGGCGCTCCCTGACACTGGTGAAGGCATAGGTGGGCTAATTCAACCTCCTCGCCCCGGGGCTCCTTCCGCGGGAGACAACCGAGGGCAGCTGCGGATTTAGAGCGAATAATAACACAACCATATAATACATAAGCTATCGGCAACGGTTATAAACGCAGCCAGGCCTTTAATTAGTGTGATATGCAATTATACAAAATATCCCAAAGACACTGGGTTGCAACATCAGTTATAGGCAGGGAAACTGGAATTAAATGATTCTGCTGCATTTCCCACAGTTACAGATTTACCGCATTTGCCACACAATCCATCATGTGCAGCACAATTTGAAGATGCTACCAAAAAATTCTGTTTCTAGCCAAAACGGATCAAAAGTTACTAAAAGCATGGAAACGTGCTCCTGTGCAGTGTAGGCCCTTTACATGGGTTGACTGATCATCCCTCAGTTGTCCATTGCCGCATTTGGGTGTTAAACCGGTACTACAGAGGTGACATATTTACTTAGATAGTGTTGCGTAAAAATGGCAACAAAATTAAATAGTACTATAACAAAATGGGCCGTATTATGCCAAAATTTGTTTTTTCTTATAAAATAATTTACTTAAATACTGCTCCATAATTCCAGTTGCTATCGTTATAGGTAAAGTGAAAGCGGACAAATAATGGATGAAATCATTAGTGCAGGTGTGATTCTGTTAACACTCGCGCTAAAGCGACGGAAAACGACCTCAGGTGGAAATTTAATATTACCCAACAGCTACCACAAAAAACAAAACGGAGAAATGTTACTTAAATACTCTAAAATGCTCCGAGAACAAGAAGCCCGGTGCGGTATCCCATAAAAAAAAACGTTTGTATGTATAATTTCCAGTTAGTGAAACTAATCAAATGGACATGGGGGGGTGGGTCCCCAATACCCACCAAAAGCAGCCGCAAGTAGACCAGGTACTTTTGGGGCATTTAATACGAGCCAAAACAAGCACGAGGTTTTACTTTCGGTTTTATTTAAAAGGACGTTTCCTATAATTAAAGGATCCAGCGGGCATGATAAATCAAGCAGACACATAAGTAAGGTGTGTGGTGGGGTATTTGTATGCGCCTGAACGCCTGCGTTCGAAGCGCTTTACTAACATGGCCCCTACAGTGGTTTGGGGTAATAATTCTAGGTTTTTGGTGAAAGGGGTGACTACTAATTACCGGACGGAAGATTGAGGGGGGGGGGGGGTTAAAATTCCCTTCCGCAGGTTACGGCGAAAACAAAACACACTGACATTTTTAATTGGTGAGACAAAAAATGATTTTTTTTCTCACCATTCAATGGTTGTTACATTTGCAGGTTAATTCCTGATTGTTTCCATTGAGGTGCGCGCCTCCCACTGCGCCCCGCACCCACCCCTTGTCCGGTGTCGGTCTTTGGCGCCCCTTCCTCAGACATCCCAACCGCTCTTAGCCCCCCCCCCCCCCCCCCCCCCCCGAAATTTGGCTCTAGTTGCGCCTCTGACCTCACACTTCCATCGCGGCCTCACCTCACTCCTGTATGGCAGCCTCACCTTACTCCTCCATGGCGGCTTCAACTCACTCCCTCCTTGGCAGCTTTACCTCACTCTTCTATGTCCGCTTCACCTCACTCATCCATAATGTCCACTGATCAATCACCCTCGCGGCCTCACTCTTCCATGGTGGCCCATGGCTCCGACTCAGCGTTCCACGGCAGTCAGCCGCTGTGACAGGCCCGGAATATTACTCAGGTGCTGCGAGCTTCTCACGGGAGCACTGAATTAAAGTTATATTTTACGGTCCTACGCTTTGTTATCTTTGATTAAAAGTTTAGTGGCTGGGGCTCCCCTACTGCCTTCGTCAGAGCTCCCAGCTTTGATATCCCCTGTTTTTGATGTGCGTTCTCTTCCTTCGCACACGGAAATTGACCGTTTAATTGCGTGGGATCAGAGGGTAAGGATGGGGTATAGAGAGAGATTGCAGTGCCACTCATTAGACCTCTCTGCATTCAAATAACAAGTGTGAGAAGTTGGCCTGGTATATGATGCTCACTAGTTAAAGTGATCACCTTGTACCATGCCAAGCAACCCTTATGGTGTGGTTGTAAGTCAACCTTTTCGGACTAGCTGCCCTAGTGGTAGCGTAGGCTAAGCAGTCTTTGAGGCTAAACTCGTGAAGCGTGTTAAGCAGGCTGTTTTACCAAATGTAACCCCCTTTTATACCAATGAAAGGACACCACACAGATATATATTCAAAATATATATGTATTTATTTCTCAAAGTAACCCCTAGTCTCTTTATGAGCACAGGAGCACAAATCGTCAAACAAGATTACAGTAGAATACACAGAAGTTGCACTTTATATGGATAGACCCTGGTGGCCGCTCAAACCATATACTAAAATAGTGGTATAAGTACCACGAACAGAAAAGGGAAAAGGCCTAGGGCCTCTAGAATCGCTGGGCCTACAAGGAGCTAACTTCAGTTAGTGACCAGGAGGTCCACGGTTGGCGTGTGCAGAGCAAATAGTCACACGCGTGCTCCCATAGGTTTCAATGGGTGCGTAAAAAGTACAAAGTTACTGCAAAAAGGATCTTCCGGATGGACTAGGAACTCAAGATTGGAAACACAGGCACTAGAGATGATACTCTACACTTGGGCACCGGAGTGCCAACTTTACCTCACCCACAGGAAGCGGGTGCATAGGTGTCGAAGTGCGTCGGGTTTCTTCTATCTGTTCCGTTGAGCCTGAAGACAAAGATGCTGCAGGCGGTCGGTCCGGGAGAGATGCGGTGGATCCAAGAGTGGATCGGTGTTGTAGAAGACCTGTAAGCAGAGGGGACAGTGTTCACAGTCACTAGCCAGTGACCAGCGTGGCACCAGGTGGGTACCAGGCAATGTCGGGTGCAAACAGGAAGAAAGGTGTAGCTTGTCTCTGCAGCCACGTGGTCCCTGGAGGTCGACGACGTCCAGGAGTCGGTTCACGAGCTGTCCCACGCAGGCTCTCGCTGTCGGCGGTGTCGGCGACTTGATCGAAGCAAACAAGCCTTGGCAAAAGCAATTGTTGTGGAGAACAAGATAAGCTGATTGTTCTGACCAGCAAGGTCAGAGGGAGCAAGGGCCAGTCTGGAGCAACCAGACCAGCGGTGTATTTCTTGAAGTTCGTCGCCAAGATGGCCACTAGCCAGCGGGCCAGCAACCGGTTAGGCGCGTCGAGTGGCAAAATGCAGAAGGGCCCCACGCAGATCGTGGAGATGCTGGAGGGCTCACCTTTGGTGCAGATGCTGCTCGGGTGTTGGGCTTCTCAGATCCCAAAGCACAACTTGGAGGGAGCCTCGGTTGTTGCGCTTGCAGCTTGTCGTGGTCTTTTCAAGATGGCTGGCTCCACGTGTCTCGGTGCCTCCACGGGTCTCCTCTTCTCAGGGACTGTGGATCGGGCGGTGAGAGGTCTGGAGGTCCAGGTCTTGTCAGTCTCTGGGCTCGGGCTCCGGCGGAAGGCGGCGGCAAAGCAGACGTTGATTCGCTGGATGGTGCTTGCGTTAGCAAGGTGGTCACTCCCTGACCACAGGGGAGATTGGCTTCAGTCCTCTGTGCGGCAGAGCGTCGAAGTTCCCGTCTTCTTCTTAGTTTCAAGTTGATTCCAGGATGTCTGAAGTCTTAGGACACAGCTCCTACCTTTAAGCGGATTCTAGGGGCCGGACTACCTGCTAGGTCCCTCCCTAAGGGTGGGACCAGGAAGGGGGGTGGTTACACCCCCAATCCTTTGTCCAGCTCGCCCCAGGCCCGGGACTGGTGTGCCCCAGGACTGGATTGAACTGGCATATGCACCGAGGCTCCTTGTGAGCCTCAGGCATGTCTGGTTTCTTTCAAGCCCTACCTGACCAATACACAAAATCCTGTCTGGGGTGGTGCATGCACCTCCCCTGGCAGGAAACCCTTTGTCCACACCTCCCAAGCTGGAAGGACTCCCAGCAGCAGGAGGGCAGACTTGTGTCTGTGGTGGCAGCATCCATTTTGTGGAGCTGAGGCTATGTCTGATTTTACCCGGGTTTCAGGTACTGTACATGTCGTGTCCCTCTAGAAGGGTGGAATGCTAACCCCGTCGCCAGAATTGGCGAGGGGTTAGTATTCCAATTTGTATGACACCTTACTCGACATGTTTTGATAAAGCCAAACCAAAGATAGCATTTAACCGCGAGGTTCATAATGCACTTAAGAGTATATGGTATGACGATATCTGGAAGCAGTAGAAGGAAGTTGTTCCGACCACTGCAGACAGGCTCAGCTCATGCCAGAGCACCATCTCACATGGAACCAAGCACTCTGCCTTCAGGATTGTTAAGGCCTGCCATAGGAGTGACTTATAGGTTACCAGGTGTCCCATTTAAGGTTAGGTATAGGTATACTACACCTAAGTAAGAGGTGGTTACACCAACTTACCCCAGCTGAGTGATCAGCCAGTTGTGTCAAATTTGTTAGGCCAAGCCTGGGGTGGCATAATACATGCTTCAGCCCCTGGCAGGCCTTAGATACACCAATGCCCTGGGTACCTAGTGTACACTGGTACAGGAGCTCACAGGGTGATCCAACCAATTGGGTATGTACCTAGGGTACATGGAGTCCATTTTAAAGAGAGAACAGCCAGGCTGAGATCCTGAATGGCAGGATCTCAGGCCAACTAAGTCGAAAAACCAGCTAGACACTAGGCAAAAATTTGGGGGTAACCATAGTCAGATATCCACCTTCCTACAACAAGTGTGCACCCTTGGGGACAGGACCTTATTGAAAATATATCGGATTTATTTTAAAACTTACTCGAATGCTTCCAAAGTTAAACACGAGGCCGCGGCTAGGGCTGCCATCCGCCTCCAGATCAGACAGCCCCGGCTTGTCTCTCACCGGAGGGTTACAGGGAGCAGCAGGCGGCGCTCCAGTCCTACCTCCAGCACGGACTCTCCAGGCCGGTCTGGAAAACACGGCTTCTTCATAGGGCCGCTCGGCATTCAGCACACCATGCGTGCAGCATTTGCAAGCAGGTGCGCTTGCACTTCATACCCGTGTGCAGTGCTGCCACGGGCTACCAGTGCCGCGCAGCCGCCGCTGCCCCCAAAATAGTGCCGCCTGGGGCGGACCGCCGTCCCCTAACTACGCCAGTCGCGCTAGCTACATTAATAAAATGTAAAGCATATTTTTAAGAGGAGAGATACCTCACTGAGGCACAGCTTACTTTACAAGGAGACTCGATGAGTGGCAATTGTATGGGCTGCTCAATGCGAGGCACAAGATGACTGCCAACACTTCCTGGTTTGAAGTATTGGCAGCCAATTAGAGCCAAGCTCGTGCTTGGGGGAGGGGTTAGGCCCCGCCCAGATATCGAAACTTTTTCTTTTTTAAATTTCTCAACACCATTTAACAACAAGCATTTGCAATGCAATAGGTCTCGCATTAGTAAAAGTTTGAGCTTTTGGCGTTGCAAATAATAATGCAACACCAATAGCTCTAATTTTTAGTAATGCGAGGCCTATTGCCAACAGACAGCTACACAAAAATAACGATGAACACAAAAATCACTCTCAATAGAAAGCAACAAGCTCCAGACTCCAATGCCAAACAATTGCTTAACCTCAGGGTGACGGGGTGCCAGGTCGAACATTCGCAAAATGTTTCAGTTACTCTCTCCATCTCGACGGCAGGATACAGTATTGTTGCATAATAACAAAATAATTAATCATAAATAATTTGTAAAACGTGAAAACTTGTGCCGTGGTTGCGTTGAAAGGTGGGCCAGGCGTTCCTCCAGTGATTGCGGCCTTCAAATGCACAGGATGTCTTTTTAATTCAACTGCTGATTAATGTAATTAAATTCAATTAAAGAAACGAAACAAAAAGCTGAATGCTGGCAGTACTGACCCAGCCTGAATAGCCCTGGGACGCGTGTAGGTTTCCAAGAAATTTTTGTTCCATTTACTGCTGCGCTGTGAAAGGCGTTAACGAAGGGGTCGTGTGGTGCCCGAGGCGGATTCTTAGATCTTAATCATAAAAGCCTTACGCACGCACACCCAGATTGACTTAGATAGAGTGGCACAGACATCCATGCCCATGCACTTTTAAAGAAATACACAAACCCGCACACTCAGCTAGAAGGGAATTCACACACAAAGGCGGCCAAAAAGATTACATTATGGACTTCGCCCATTTAGAGGTGCTGGCAATGGTAAAATCGACCGAAAATTATGTGTTTACGAAATGTAAATGCAGGTACGTAGCTTCAGATGGGCTGTTTGGGCGGGACACCCCCTTATGATTTCTCAGTCCGGTCATGCTGCGAATTGCCATGCCAGGGTGCAAGGCGGGCGATCAATGGGCAGGTACCGCCGCCATGGCACCTCATTTACGAAGAGTCAAGAGAACAGTTAATGCAATTTACAACCAGCTCTGATAATATGAAAAAACAAGCGTGACCAAGGCGGACCGCACTGAAAGCGGACCACGCTGAAAATAAAGATACACAATACCATCACAAAACACATGCCAGCAGGGGGAGGAGAGGCTGTCAGGCCGGGGGCACCCACCTTCCTGCGCAGCCGCAGCTGGCCGGTAAGGATCGCCAGCAGGGTGGGGTCAGGCTCCTTCACACTCACGCACACATGCCAGCACGGGGTGTCAGGCCGATCACGTGCACATGCCAGCAGGGGGTGTCAGGCTTGTCCACACTCACTCACACATGCCAGCAGGGGGGGTGTCAGGCTCGTTCCAACTCACTCACACATGCCAGCAGGGGGGTGCCAGGCTCGTTCACACTCACTCACTCACACATGCCAGCAGGGGTGTGCCAGGCTCGTTCACACTCACTCACACATGCCAGCAGGGATGTGCCAGGCTCGTTCACACTCACACTCACACATGCCAGCAGGGGGTGTCCGGCCGATCACTCTCACATGCCAGGAGGGGGTGGGGAGGGTGTCTGCCGGGGGCACCCACCTTCCTGCGCAGCCTCAGCTGGCCGGTAAGGATCGCCAGCAGGAGCATCTTGAGCAGCAGTGTGTTCTCCATCCTCGTGGCCGTGCGAGGGCTGCTCTCTGCCGAGGGTCACCGAGCAGTGCGTGGCTGCGCTGGGAAGAGGCACTAGGTAGTCAAAGGGGGGAGGAAGGTGACTCAAAGGGCAGGGAGTAAGACAAAAGGGGGTCGAAGAGGAGGCAGGGAGAGGAGGGGAGAGAGCTGCGAGGGAGGAAGAGAGGGGGCCTCAACGGGCGGGAGAACCTGAGCGTGGGCTGAAACGCCGGAGGGAGGGAAAGCGAAAGCACGCCATGCGCGCGTTGAGGGATACGCATGCACTGGCTGAGGGCGGCTGGTGCGTGTGTGTTTGTTGGCACAGGGGGCGTAGAACTCGGCGAAGCAGGCGCTGCAGGAGTTCAGCAGGTGAGAGCAGGCCGAGTCGGAGTACAAGATGACCAGCGGGTCTTCCCGGGAGTATATGCCGGCCCAGCGACTGCGAAATATTCGTTGTTGCTTTGAATTGCGCTTGCATTAGTGGTTTGCCTACCAGGCACTAGGACCGGGGGCTCATGCCGATATGTTTAGCTGCCCGGGGACTGCCCCAGGGTTGCCAGCGATGGGGGTGGCTGGCCCGCTTTGGATTACACTCGGGCAAGACTGCCCGCGAGTTCTCTCCTCGCTTCCCCCTTCAGCCAGACCGGGTTTCCTGACAGCCGGGATCACAGATCCTTTATCCTGTCCCTAGGGGGGGTGATAGCGCGACGGCCTAGGGGTGCAAGGCACACTACACGCGTTGTGTAGAACAACACAACATAATGGCTAGAGCGTGGGACTTTGAAGCTGGGGAATCCAGTTCGAGTCTCGGCACCGACCCTTAAACATCCGGTGATTCTGGGCAAATCGCCTAGCTCCCAGCGCTAAAAAGGAATGGGCCCGCTTGTTTACGCTTGAATGAAGAAGGCAGTATAGGGCGCCCTGAGCACCAACCCTCCCGTTCGCTATTAGCGGATGTAGCGCGGCATGTAGTATGACGGAGCGCGCATAAGGCTCGAACCTGTTAATATGTACACATTGAAATGGCGCAAGGGGCGCGAGCACTGGAGTTCGAGGGCTAGGTAATTACCGCAGCATGTGGGTACCAAGGTACAGGTGGCGCAGGTCCATCGTACCTCTCTGGTGTGGTTCTTGTATTTTTACCGCTGCGCCATAGCCATAGTTCAGGAATTGAGAGGGGCCCTGAGTCTTTATGAGCGCGTTCACAAAGAAACTACTGCCTCGAGCCTAATTAACACGGCACCAAGCACCAGCTGTACACGTTACATGCAAGCGCCAAAAGCCCTGCGGATGCCCAAATGCTGCGTTTTTAACGAGTGAATGTTCACGAAAGTGAAACTGCATGCTGACTTGCGAGGGAAGGGGGACAGGAGATGTGCACGCCGCGTGGCTGTAAGCGCGTACACCAACTCAAATCCGCCAAGAGCCTGCGCGTGCCCATCTCCTGTCCCACTTCCGAGGCAAGTCAGCAACAATAGATCTCGCTGGCGACAGCGCTTCGCGCTGCGTTCGCCAGGCGAGACCTAAAAAGGGCTCTTTCTGAACCAAGGGCTACCTTTTTGCTAAATTTGGTGTAATTCCGTTCAGCAGTTTGGGCTATAGTCGTGTCTAAAGTTTCCCATGGGAAAGAACATGGAGAAAACGCGTTTTCGGACCCCCCTTTTTTCTCAGCCCCCGCTTGGCGAATCACCCCGAAACTTTCAGGATAGGAGCTGACCGGAGTGGGCCACAAGTTTTTAAAATTTTGCAAAGATTCGTCAACCGGCGCTTTTTCTATGGAAACTAGGTCCTAACTATAACTATCTACCGGCGACCGCCAGTAGATAATATATATAATATATATTTATGCACTACATACTTTTTTTTTCTTCTCAAAAATAAGGTTTTAGCCTTACTGCTTGTTCCCTGACCTCTAGAAAGGGACTCAGCCAGGCCAAGGTCTTCTCCTCCACCCCACAGTGGGTGAGCCAGTGTAACAGGATCTCGTGCGAGATCGGCCCAAGTGCTGCTGAGAGGTCTAATAAAATCAGTGCGGCATTATGGCCAGCGTCCAACGTGATTTTGATGGAATCTGTCATTTCCATGAGTGCCGACTCCGTGCTTTGAAGGGCCCTAAATGTGATTTGTGTAGGAGATTAGAGCCGTATGTGCAATGCTGTCTTCCTGTCAGTGAGGAGTGACCCAGTGCCCTGGTCTAGTCACACTTAGCATCTCTCTCTGTCTGTTCCTCATTTTTGTTATGGTGGAAGGGTCTCGCCTTGCCTAAAAATAAACGAGGCCCAAAAGTTTTAAGGTTGCTTTGGCTGGCAACCCCTTGCGTTTTTCTGAAATTTTAACAAGGATTATGGAAGCGATCTGTGCTGAAGCTACAGAGAACACACACGTTACAACAAAAGGGACAGTTATTACTCTCACTGTTGGCATGAGAGTCAATTTGCCAAGACAGCAGATGTTTAAAAGAGCGAGGACGTTGTTCTGTATGTCATTCTATTCTTCATGCTGATGAATACTTGCAAATAGGAAATCTCTATTTGCGATTCCCTATTTGCCTTTGTAAGCATGGAAAGACAATTCAGCATATTTTAACAGAACAAAATTGCGATTCTGTCCGTTTAGAAATGCTAAATCCTTTCATGCATATGGCCCAGTATGTGTCAGAATACAAAATGTATGTTCCCTCACAACGTTGGGGTGATGGATAATAGTTCCCTCTGCAAATGCCAGGGAGATTTGAGTCTTTCTGTACCTTGAAATATCTTGGAACGGAGTGGTATGGATAGGGCAGCACCATTCACATTTGAGCAGTGCGACTCAACGCAGTGTGACATCATGAGACACATGTGTGCTCCCCAGGATGATAAAAGATAACGAATCTGCAGCTGGGCCGCAATATCATAACCAACGTTACCAAAGTTATCTAACTTTTAATTCTAGAGAGCGCAGTGATGTGTAGCAAGCATAAGATTCTAGAGCATGGGAAATATATCATCGAGTTAGTGGAGAGGACGTGTTGTGTTCTAGAGTGAAATGATTTATCACAGCCAACCAGAAGGGGATATTTTCTGGTGTAAGGGTGATGCATCAGGGCGTGGCAGTGGGGACATATTCAACAGTGGGCAGCGATGTTGGATGGAGACAATAAGATACATATATTCTAGGGCGAGAATGTTGTAGAGTGGGAGTAATTGATTTTAGTGGAACGGTGAGGTTAATGGGTATTTTCTGGAACGTGTTATATATTCTCGAGGAACAGGAGGCAGTATATTCTAAAGTGATTTGACGTATGATTGAGGAACAGAAAGGATATATTCCCGTTCTAGTGTGGTACAATAAAAAAGTGCTAGCAGTGGTATATTGTATGGTGGGGAGTGATAGTGAGTGGATATATTGTAGAGAAGGTGGAGACGCATTATATACCACAGGGGTCATGTTAGTGGTAGATTCTAAAGCAGAGGTGATAATGAGCGACAAGAAGTGATATATGCCAGTGCAGTGGTGGTGTAGACTAAAAGGAGAGGATATAGTCTCACATGAGTGATGTCACGCAACAGGATAGGATATATTCTACTGTGAGGGTGAAGTAGCGATACAAAGGGATACATTTTAGAAAGGGGTGACATACAAGTGAAGGGAGATTTATTCTAGTGCGGAGGTATTAAATTGCACAATTAGGAGATATATGTTTAGACTAAAGTAACACAGAGCAAAAGGGGGGATATATTCTAGAACAGAAGTGATATAAAGAGGAAGGACAGATGTATCCTAGAGCCTGGGTGAAGGAGGAGATATATTCCAGAGCAGGGGTGATATAGAGCTACAAGAGGTGAACACTCCAGAGCAGGAGGATGTTGTAAAACAACGAGGGATATATTGTATCGTGGGTGTGGCGCATGTTGACAAGTGTAGATATATTTTAGAGTGGAGTGATAGAGAATAGTGGTAATGGGATGCTGCATTTTGGAGAGCATGGATGATTTTTAGGGACGCAAGGGGATTTATTCCAGCGCAGGGGTGATGTAGATACAGAACAAGTATATATATTCTTGACTTGGAATGGTATAGATCAGTTACAGAGATATATTCTTCAGCAGTGCAGATGTAGAGAGACAAGGGAGTACATACTTTACAATTATCGAGGGAGAAGGAGGATGTGTAATAGATCTACAGGAGGGGATTTATTCTAGATCGGGTAATTTAGAAAAACAGGAGTAGATGTTTTCTGGAGCAGGGATAAAGTAAAGGGGAGGAGAGGATATATTATAGAGAAAAAATGATGTACACCTCACCTTCAAAGCACTACACAACACAGGCCCTTCCTACCTGAAAAGCTGCATCTCCTTTTGAAAACCTTCCAGACACTTCCCCACAGCCGTACACAGAGGCGCAACAAGAGCCACATTTCGGGGGGGCTACTAAAAATTTCGGGGTGGGCTAATTCTTCCAGCGATAGTCAGAGTGGAGATGCAGGGGCTCTAAGAAGTGGTGAAAAACAACAAAGCCACGTTAGCAAGTAAATGGTCTGTTAAAGACCTGTGAAGTACTCGGGTGTGGTTGTGTGTGTGCCCGGGAAGCTGTCTCAGCCCAGGCTGACACACACAATGGGGGGAGGGGCGGGGCTGAAGCCCTTTCAGTGCAATGGGCATTGCGCACCTGGCCGTACACCTACTTGCACAAGCCCCAGGCATACACAGAACTAGAGCTGGAGGATGGGGCTTTTCCTACATCGCTCCTAAAGCGCGGAACAACCTTCTGCTTCACATCAGAGCCTCCTCCTCGTTGCTCGAGTTCCGCAAGAAGCTGAAGAGCTGGCTGTTCATCTAGCCCCCCCTCCCACCCACCAGCCCACGCGTGGCTATGCTCTCACCTGGTTAGTGCCATGATACCCTCCAGGTGATTATGCGCTCTACAAATACTCCTAACAGAACATACAGTGAAATGGGGGAGGGAGAGGGGTCCTATAGCAGAATTGGTGATGGTGCAGAGGAATGCAAGCAGCTATATTCTAGAGCACGGGTACTCCTAGTACGGTCCGTGGGTGCCAGAGGCCCGGCAAGCCTTTCTAGGTGGCCCTCGGACCTTGCAGACATTGTATCTACGTTTTTTTTTTTTTTTAATGAGTGTCGGCAAACATCGCCGGTTGAGAGACTCTGCTCTGTGGTGAGTGATGCTGGTTAAAGTATGCCAGTAACCAACTACTTACAAACACGAAACAGGGGAAATCCTTTTGTTCTTACGAGCTGTGCTAAATTGGGTTACAAAATCATCTGCCCAAATGGTGCGTTGAACACGAGAAACAAGCCGATTTTGGGCATTTCTCGTCGATTGGACGATTCGTGTGGTTCAGTCTTGTGAAGTGATGTCCAAGAAGAACCACAGGAACTGCACATAAATCGGGCCATTGGTATAGTTCTCCTTGAACTTATTAGGTCTCGGCTGGCGATAGCAGTGCGCATGCGCTGCTCTCAGCATTCGATAGCTTCTTGAAATCAATACGGTCGAGGAAGGGTACTTGAAGCCCTGCCCCCTCTTCCCATTGGCTCACGTCATAGGTTAGGCTAAACGCAGGCTTCTTATTGTAAAGGAGGCTTCTTAGTCCCTCCTTGTTGCCTCCCTGTCCACTTTTGGCCCCGCCCACCGGGATTTGATCTTTTACTGGCGGCGTTAGACTATGGCCTTTAATTACTGGATAAGCACTATTTGTTTCCCCTCCCGTCTGTCTCCCTCCCCGAGCAGACCCTTCCCTCTGTCTCTCTCAGAGACACAGCTGCTTGTTATAAATATGTAACAGTCGTTCGCTATCGCCGTGGCTTTTAATGTATTTATTTTTTCATAAGGCGCCCGTAACGCTTGTTGATAGTTTCTTATGTTTCAGTTTAACAAAGGCCTTTCTTTCAACACGGCTTGGGTTTTAAAAAATGTGTATCAGTCGCTCGTTAAATGCAATTTTGATTAACTAATCTCTAGCAGCTAACTCCTTCCTCCGCCTCTCAGCGTAACAACGCTCCATTCCCCAGCAAAGTGGCGCGAGGCACAGCAGACCTGGCTACCAAGATTCACCTGGATTCTCAATCCCCTGCCCAGCGCAGATATCACCTGGCCCGTCCCGTCTGCTAATGAGGGGAAGAATGCAGACTGTGATCACCTCCTGCTCCGGAATGCCTCTGCCTCTCTTTTTTTGGGTTGGGCCATCATTTTGTTTGCTTTTAAATAGACGCGACAGAATTATGCAACTTAAGTCTCTCTTTTCATTTCTTGCACGACGGTTGGCACTCCAACGCACAGCTGCAGGCTATGGGACGCCGTGACATTTCTACATAAACCAGAGAGATAACACGTCCGCCCTCGATGGCTTTGCCATCTGTCTGCTGCAGTTCTCGGGCATTTGTTTATTCTCTCTACTCTTATTTGTGGCTGTTTTGTTTGTAGGGGCTGTCTTAGGGCCACCCTTCGAGCGCAGGACACAGGATGCCCGGCTGCTTTAAGGTAGGAGAAGGCAGCATTGTGGTACAGTTGTGCACTTATGAGGAGAGGGGATGGAAAGAGGCTAACGTGAAGAGGGGGCAGAGTGACGGCCTACAAATGCTGAAAGGGAGCACCCTTTACACGTTTGAATAGGACATTGGTCTGCATTCAGAACTCTCAGTGCATTTAGTATTTTTCAATTTACTGTCACATGCTTCTCAATTTGACTCTACGCTATGGTCCTTATTGCCCCTTGATGATTATCTGGTTTCCTCGGGGTCCACCATTTATTAATTCAACGATCGTGATATGTGTACTTTCTCGTGTTTCACAATTACTCCAGTTCTAAACAACTTCCTTTGTATGCATCTGTGAATCTTGCTTCTTTGGCTCAGTGTAACTAAATCGTGTGCCCATGTGTGTTCTTCATATGCCACTCATTTGTCATGTGTTCAATGTTGGTGTCCCTCGTGTACTTGTGACTGAGTTTAGTGTCTCCGCAGTGCAACTCATTTGAACCCTCAGTGTACCTCATTTGCGGCTTGCTGTGTTCTTAAATTACTGTTGTGTCCATTAACCTCAGACACTGTTACTAGACCCTAACGTTGGTGTCCCACAGGCAGAGGCGTTTCAAGGTGTGAGCTATGACTCAGGGTCCCAGCCTTTCAAGGGGCTTCTTGATACTGCCAGCTCTGTTCTACTGATGCAGATTGGGGTGTACAAAATCTCCCTACTTCCACGGATAGAGTAATTTCACAGTTACACGCACATACACTCACCATACACTAGGGCCCATTTCACTAACATACACTCAAATACTCCACCAACATTGAACCTGTGGAAAGAAAACTCCTAAACGCCCCACATCTACACTGAGGTCGATAAGACCTAGTTATTGTAATTGTCATAATCTAAACAATCTATACAACAATAATCAAATAGAGTACTCAATAACCGACAAGAAATAATCACCAACACCGTATTTAAAATTATGATTTTTTATCTAAAATTAGTCAAAAGAAATTAATCCGAATAAATCATTTTCTCATAATTACCTATTCTAGCTAAATGTCAGAATGGGTCATCAGGACAAGTCTCTCAGTAGAAGTCTCCCGAGTCACCGTCCTCACAGCATCGATCCTCACCAACGCAGGTTTGGGAAGAAAATGGCAAAGTGGCCTCCCACCCTCTCTAGGCTAACAATATTTATAATGAAACTTGCAATATTAAAGAAACATTAAATGTTCTACACGTCCGCCGAACCGCTGAGCAGAGCGAGCAGGAAAGGATGTAGCATCGCTACATTTGAAAAATCTCCGCTCAGGAAAATCACAAAAATAAAAAGACAGAACAGGAACCAAAAATAAAAAGTAACTTTTAACATCCACATTTCCTCGGCGATGACACAATGAGCTCAGAGTTCTTTCTTTACAGCTCCTTTGTCCTCCAAGGCTGTTCCGATACATCTGGAAACTCGCCCGGAACTGCTGCTGTCCTCACGGAAAGTTTTAACCAGGCAAGGACTGTGGTCAGATGTCTCGTGACCATATTCAGCAAGGCCCTCTCATCACAAATCTTTCACTCGAGGCCAGGCTGCAAACGGCAGCCATTTTTCATTAGGCCAAAATGGACCATCTTAATTAAAAGAGACAAAAACAACGTTACCACAGCATAATGATTAAACAGTGTTAACCCCACTAATACCCTTATGTGTATGTAATTATCTAGCTTTTGCAACACAGGAAAGCATTAGTTCAAAAGCGTTTTGTGCTTTAAAATAAACAGCACTCAGCAACGTTTATTTAATAAAACATGCACATTGTCAATAGGCAACACATACGCGTTCCCACGTGTAATTCTCTCTTGTTAATTCGTACATGTTGATAAGTAAAAACACTTACACAAAACAAATAATTATTAATTAATGATTATTAATGTTAATTATGACAAATAGACAAACCAGAGCTTAAAAACCCAATAGATTTTCATCAGAAAATCCTGCTCCAGCAATCCCCCCTTTGGTGATTTTATCACCAAATAACCCCCAAAATTTTTTTTTGAAATTTAGTCCCATTTTAGGAGAAATTGGAAATGTCTTTTTCCTCCTTACACAACACTACACACCAGACACTCTTTCATCATCCCTCTTTGTTTCTAAGTAGACACTCTCCCTTAATTCTTCCAATTCAATTTCTTGTGGTTCTCTTTTCAACCTTTTATTTCTCTTTTCATTATTTCTTTTAATTAATTTCTTTTTCCCTCCCCTGTTTTTACAACACAAACACACCAATCTCAATATCAATAAAGCAACAATTATACAAGTTAAAGGAAACAATATCTTACCTATAATAGTACTACCTATTTTTGCAATAAAACTCTTAACAGCTATCACCTTATTAGCTAATTTAGTCCAGATACTTTCAGCTTCAAGTGGTACTAATTCTTCATGCAAATCAGTAATATTTTTGATATAGACCTTCAGGTCTTTGCTTTCGTCTGGAATGTAAGTGCAACAATGTTGAACTTTCAGCATTCCACAAACTCCACCCTCCTTAGCCAATAGAATATCAAGAGCAAGTCTATTTTGCATAGACATAGCATGTACGGAAATTAGTTCCGTATTCACCAAAAGAAACCCTCCAGCGGTATTTGTCGATAAGCGATCCACCACTGTTGACAGTTTCCGAATCCCATAAGCATTTAAAGAAATTCCCACTGCTGGAATTAAAGCTCCAAAAATGTCACCCACTATTTCAGACCAAGTTTCCCTCTTGAAGCGCATTAGTAAATTAATATGTTCTACATCTTCTATTCTATCTATATGAAAGATCTTTGGAAAAACCAGGCCCACATAACACGTGCCATACCAATGGTCAGGCAACTTGTAATAAGCCTTGTTCCCACAAACATAATACACTCCTGGAAAAATTGTATCTTCTCCACCTCTGAAACCCCATCCTGTTGTAATGAAGTATGTATCATGACATTCACTAGTCCCAACAAAATATGTATCATATTGGGATTTCCCTCTTGTAATGCACAGCTTACCCTTCTGTGGTGCATCTAAAGCTAAAGTTGGACTAGCTCCATTTCTCAATTCTTTTCCCATCTCAATGTCCCAAATTGTCTCACTCACTTTATATTTCCCTGCCTTTTCATGCATACTCAATCTCCTTTCCTCCACCATGTTCAGGAAAGCTTTCTCCTCTTCTTCCAAACTACAAGTTAAATTATTCTTAAAAATGTAATCTAATGTTAATTCTTCTTTCTCAATAAAAATCTCACCAAAAATGTTAGCTTCTTTAGCTGGATTCAGCTCTTTGTTCATTGGCAAGTGCCCAAAAATACTATCTTTGTTAGACATCTTATAATCTATTTTCCCTAACAGATAAAAAACACTACTTAATACACTACAAGAAATTCCATACGTAGCTGGTAAATGGTGATAAGTAACACTCTCTGAAACGGATGCAGGTAATTGCATACAAACGTAGCAATCCCTTACTTCCATTGTTTTCACATATTCGTATAACAACTTTGAAAAAACATTACTAGAAAAATCATTAATTGACCTATCTTTATCCATGTAAGTATTACTAATTCTAGTTGGAACTACTTTTTGCAAATTCTTTTCTACATTTGTCTCATTCTCAGTATGTATTTCAAATGTACCTATTGAAACTCTAAATGTAACTAATAAAGCTAAAATACCCCATAGTAGCATTAACAATCCAGTACAGCAGCAGCACATTCTACACCATCTTCTTAAGAAGGCACATCTACTTTGATTATTCTCTATGTTAGCCATTTTACTACTTTGACCTTGTCTTTTGACTTAGCCTCTACTACTCCACTACTGAAATTTCTCGAACTTTGGATTACTTCAGACAGCTGAATTTCAGACTTTTTCCTTTTCACTTTCTCCAAGTGATTTCTTCAGTTCACTCAATTTGGATATTCATCACTTTTCACTCCTCCTTCTTCAGCAACATCAAATTGTATCAGATCATCAACAACATCCTGTGCATCTGACTCTTCTCCAATGTCAGTCAGGATAACTTTTAAGATTCCAACAGATTCTTCCTTTTCCTCAACCACTTTTCTCAAGATCCCCTCCGGATTGTCTCGATTCACTGTTTCTTCTTCAGACAGTGCCACATAAGACCATTCCGGTGATCTGTACTTTTGGTTGGGTCTTCTAATTCTTTTTATTTCCTCAGGTTCTCTTGACTCCTTTTGCTCCTTCCTTTTTACTTCGTTTTGACTCGACACTTCATTCACTTGTTCAGCTTTCGATGTATTCCCTCTTATCAGTCTGTATCTCAGCATCTTTACTCTGTTGTTAGGCCAAAAATCTCCTCTTACAACCTTTTTCGGTCTTGTTTCTGTATTATTTCTTTCTCCAATCCAAGTTCTCTTTCTCAGAACTCGACCCTCTGATTTTCCATTCTCACTTTCATCCGATTCTGTTTCAAATGCCTCTTGTTCTTCAGCAGTTTTCTTTCGCTCCACAGTCTTTTTCACCACTATTTGAGACTTCCTTACTTCTTTCCCTCCTCGGGTCTCCGACACGCAATCTTCTTGCTGTCTACTTGTCCCTTCAACTAGCTTATTAGAAGTGTTCCCTACACCTCCTCGGGGGTCTTCCGCAATCTGTCCCTCTCTATCTTCTTCTGACCCTACTTCTTCAGATATAATCTCAAGTGGTTCTTCAATCTCCTCCTCTTCTGATTCAGGAGTAATTTCTGTGGAACTGCTCTTTTCTTTTCTTTTTCCTCCACTGCTTTTTGGAACTTCAGGCTCTCTTTCAGAATCTGATCTCCTTTCTGAGATTCTCAATGGTTCGCTTGAAGCCTTTTCTGCTTCTTTTCCTGAACTTTGATTTTTTCTCACTGGTTCTGGGTCTTCATCATCACTGGAATCTGACTCTTCAAAATACTCTCTACCAGTCCCATCCTTTGGGTTTGGAACTCTCAGAGTATGACTCGCATGCACCCAGTTTTTCACACCAGCACACTTCACTGCAGTCGTCGTAGTTAGAATGACTTGTCTTGGTCTTCCCCACCTCGGAACCAAGCAATTTCTTCTTCTGTGAACTTTAATCCTCACCCAGTCTCCTGGACTCAGATCATGAGCTTGCTTCTTCTCAAGTGTGGTAGCTTCTTCTCCAATCTGGTGAAACACAGAATGAACTGCGTCAGCCAGGCCTTTACAGTAATCCAAAATCATGTCATCAGTTATTGTCATCAACTTATTGACAGGTACATATGCATGTCGCATTGCACGTCCCATTATGATTTCGTGCGGACTTAAACCAGTAGTTCTATCTGGTACTAGATCTAATAGTCATTAGCACTAGAGGCAAGACATCCGGCCATTTCATACCAGTGGCTAAACACATTTTACCAATCCTGTTCTTAATTGTGCCGTTTATCTGCTCAACAACACCAGAAGCCTCTGGTCTGTATGCACAATGTAGCTTCTGCTGTATACTTAATGCTTCACAAATCAAACTCATGAGTTCATTATAGAAGTGTCCACCTCTATCAGACTCAATCGTTACCGGAAATCCGTACCTAGGAATCAACTCTCTTAACAGTAACTTTGCCACTGTTACTCCATCATTTCTCCTAGTCGGATAGGCCTCAACCCATCTTGAAAACAAACAGACTACCACTAGTACATACCTCAGTCTGTTCACTTGGGGCATTTCAATGAAATCAATCTGCATTCTTGTAAAAGGACCTCCTTCTCTGCCTATTGTTCCCAGACTCACCACTGTCTTTTTCCCAGTGTTAAATTGCTGGCAAATCAAACATCTTTGACAGATACTTTCTGCAATTGTCCTGAACTTTGCATTGTACCAGGTTTGCTTAAAAGACCTAATCATTGAATCCCTTCCCAAATGTCCCTGGCCATGATACATCCTTGCCATTGCTGACAGCATGGAGTTCGGCATTACTGGTCTGCCATCTCTATAGACCCAAACATGGTCTGTCTCTCTTGGGGCACAACCTGCCTTAATCCAATCTTTCTTTTCTTCCTCCTCTGCCTCATCCTGCAACTGTTTCACTTCATCCCACGTCTCTAAGACATTAGTAAACATCACAGAACAAAAAGACATTTCACCTTCTCGTTCCCGATTAATGGACTGGTTATTCTTGGCGCAATATTGAGCAATGTCATTTGCATAACGGTTGCCCACTGTCACAAAATCATCTCCTTGTCCATGAGCAGCACATTTTACAACTGCTAATTCTTTAGGCAGCTGTATCGCCTCAAGTAATTTCCCAATCACTTCAGCATTCTTTATTGGAGTCCCACTCGACGTCAAGAAACCTCTTTGTAGCCAAAGTTGGCCAAAGTCATGCACAACTCCAAATCCATACTGACTATCAGTCATCACAGTCGTTCTCAAATCTTTCCCAATTTCACAAGCTTTTGTCAATGCCACTAATTCAGCAACTTGCGCAGATTTCACTCCTTTCAATGATGATGCTTCCATTACTTCTGAAACCTTACACACTGCATATGCTGCACATAGCACACCCTCATCATTCCTCAAGCATGATCCATCCACAAACAACACATGATCACTCTCATGCAAGGGAAGATCCCTTATGTCTGGTCTCGGTTTCGTACAGTAATCAAGCACATCCAAACAATTGTGATCATCTTCTGTTTTCACACCCACATTTTCAATATCCGGCAACAATGTCGCTGGATTCACATTCACACATCTCTCGAGTGTCACATTTGATGCTCCCAGAATGACTTTCTCATATTTAGTCAACCGACTATGTGACATGTACTGAGTTCTGCTTCTCGTCAAAAGAATTGCCACATTATGAGGTACGAATACCCTTACAGGATATCCCATTATGATTCCCTCACTCTGTTCTAGGCTTCTGCATGTTGCAGCCACAGATTTCAAACAACCCGGTAAACCCACAGCTACAGGGTCAAGTGTCGATGAGAAGTACGCAATAGGCCTTCTCAGTAATCCATGCTTCTGAATTAACACTGAAAGTGCACATCCATTTCTCTCACTGCAGTACAATTCAAATTCTTTTTCATAATCTGGCATACCCAAAGCAGGGGCTTCACACATTCTGCTTTTTAACTCTTCAAATGCTGCCATTTGTTCTCCATCTAGTTCCAATGGGTCTGTCATCTCACTTTTTGTCAGCTTAATCAGTGGCTTTGCTATCAGCGAAAAATTAATTATCCACTGACGACAATAACCCACCATTCCCAGGAACATTCTCACTTCCCTCTGGGTCTTTGGGGCCTTCATTTCCCTGATAATTTTGATCCTGTCATCAGTCACTTTTCTCAGACCTTTCTCAATATTGTGTCCAAGATAATGCACCTCTTTCTTGCAGAATTGCAATGTGGCTGGAGATACTTTTAACCCTCCATCTGCCAGATGATTCAGTAAAGCTATAGTATCTACTTCACAAGCTTCACGTGTCTTTGATGCCACAAGTAGGTCATCAATATAGTGCACTAATACTGAGTTTTCAGGCATGATCAAACTCTCCAATGACTTTTTCAATAACTGATTGAATATTGAAGGACTCTCTGTATACCCCTGTGGGATACGACACCATGCTAAAATACGCTGGCCATATCTAAATGCAAAAATCGGCTGGCTGTCATGATGCAATGGAATTGAAAAGAAAGCATGACACAAATCAATCACTGTATACCACTCAGCATCATGTGGAATCTGATACAAAATCACTGATGGATTTGGCACAATAGGACAATAGGACAACATGCCACCACAATTTGATTAACTTTTCTCAAATGCTGTACAATCCTGAACTTCCCATTAGGCTTCTTTAGCCCCATTATCGGTGAATTACACGGACTACTCAGTAGTTCTCTCAGAACTCCCTGCTGAATCATTTTCTCAATTATAGGAGTTATTCCCTCAATTATTTCTGGTGTCATTTTGTACTGAGGAATGTTAGGGTAAGTAATTCCCTCTTTCACCGAAATTTTCACAGGATCTACATTATTCATCAATCCCACATCCTCTCCAGTAAAATCCCAAACTGTCCTTTTCACTGTGTCTCTCAGCTCTTGAGGCAAATCCTCCGGATCAAACACAGCATATGCACCAATTAACTCACTCTCTCTATTTTCTAGAGTCATTCGGTACAAAACATCCTCATCTGGTGTTTCAAAAGCTATTCCATCTGGTGTACAAAAAATTGTACAATTCATTTTACAAAGTAGATCCCTACCTAACAGGTTCACTGGACTTGTGTCACAGACGATAAATCTGTGCATGTCTGAAAATTTCCCTATTTGTACTGGTTCAGTAAGACGTGTTCTGATTTGTGTATTAGCTACACCAACTACTTGGATTGCATCATCCGAGAGAGGAAGATTTCTAATATCTGTTGACCTGACAGTTGATCTTGTCGCACCTGTGTCTACTAAAAAAGTAACACCTTCTTCATTTATTTTTCCATCCACAAATGGTCCTGCCTGGTCTATTTCTAGAGTTGCACCAAGTATGCACTCTTTCTCCTCTCTTCGGCACCGTCAATAATCACCCTCAGATTCACTCCCTTCATTCTTTAACAAGTACTGTTGTACCTGGTTAGAACGCCTTGGTTTGTTTACCTGCTCATCATTGTAGAATCCCGAATCCGGATTATACTTTTGTGATCCTCTATTCTGCGGCAAGGGCGGTTTTGGCTCTTGACTCTGCTGTCTCACAACTTTCTGTTGTTGCTGCTGTTGATTATTCCCCTCGTTCTGCACCTGTTGATTTAAGGATTTTCCCTCATTATTCACTAATGGTGGATTGGTACACTCAGATCTCCAATGTCCCAGTTGGCCACAGTTGTGACATGGGAACTTTTTTTTAGCTTCCTCAAGATTCCCCTTTCCTTTCCCTGCATACCTAGGTCTATTCCCTGCATTATTTCCTGCATTATTCGCCTGTTCCACCAACTGTGCTTCCTGTCTTTCCGCAACTTTCACTTGTGCCCACATTGCTTTCTCTTTCAGCTTTCTCTGTTTTGCTTCAATCTCACCACTGAAGTATTTTGCATGTCTCAGAATCTCATCTATTTTCTTACTCTGCCAATCCACAGTATGCTCACGAATTCTTTCACTAATCTCAGGTCTCAGGCCATATACAAATCTGTATACAAAATGACTCAAATCCTTGTCACCCAAGTGTTCATCTCCACTGAATTGTTTAAACGCCAGTATCAGCCTCTCGTAAAAAGCATGAACTGATTCTTTTGCTTCCTGATGTGTTCGATCTATTTTAACCCAGTCTGTTTCTTTTGGAGGTACTTTATTTTTCAGGTATACGATCACCTGCTCATACTTTCTCATTACTTCTGGATCTGGTGCTCCTGTTCTCTGATCTCTTGGATATTCCTCAGTAGGCCAACTCACAACTATTTTACACTCAGCCCACAAGTCTGCTGGAACAATTATATCAAACAGACTATTCAGGTCAATCCACAGCACTTTTGACAATTTCACAAACCTGTCTACCTGCCTATACCACTCGACAGGCTTTTCTCTCAATCGAGGGAAATCATTCGTAAATGATAAAATATCCTGTCTGGTCCATGGAACATGTACATATCCTCCTCCAGGTATTTCTCTCATAGGATAAGTATCCACTGGTTTTTCCTTTTCTCTCACAGGAAATGCTGAATAAGTCCTATCCCCTGATTCTTCTCTCTTTTTGTACCACCTATCCTTCCACTTCTCAACATCACCCCATTTTCGCAATAAAGCGATCATCTCTTTAATCTGTCCTGTTCTACCAGTACCATTCAAATTTTCAATATCTTTATCTGTGAAATCCATCCTGTAAGACTTTTGCAAAACTTTCACTTTATCAATGTCAACTCCATAATCATTTGCTATTGCTCTTAATCTGTCATGTGTATTTCTCGCTCTCCAGGTGATATTTTTACACATAAACAATAATTCACCATCATGATGATTTTTTAGAATTTCTGTTGGAACTGTCCCTGCAACAAGCTCTTCTAATTCTACACGTAACCTAGCAACATCAATTGCTTGTGAATCTTTATCCCTCTTTTGAAGAACTTTCATCCATTCATTCAAATCTTCAGCTGTTATTTCAGTAGATTTTCTCACTGGAACCACTTTCTTCTGCGGTTCTAAAATTGGCATCCCTGAACAACTAGCTTCACCAGCATCCAGTCCTGAATTAGACTGTACCTCTAATCCTTCACTACATGTGTCATGTCTAAATTTTCCTGCCCTTTTTCCCGAATCTCCTGAAGGACCAGCCAAACTTGTCAATCTATTCCCAACATATGGAATAACCAAACCATTCTCACCCGTCCTCTGCTTATCAAAAACAGGCATAACCGGACCTATGGTTACGGGTACCGTAACAGCGTCTAGATTCTTTGTCAGTTCTTTGATCTTTTCAGTCAACTCCGATGTAGTTCTGGCTAATTCTCTCGTATTTTCGCCACTGCTTCTATTCTCTCTTTCCCTGAAAGGATTACCACTTCTTAACTCAGGTGTCACATTTTCTGTCTCAATGATAGGCACTGTATCTCTTATCGGAGAAACAACTGGTGTACTCTCTTCTGGTTCTGGTCTATATGGAGGTGGTCTTTTGTAAATCATGTCATTCAAGACCTCATCTTCATATTCATTAACTCCATATCTTCTCACTTCTGCCTCAGGAACCCTTTCTGTTCCTTCTTCAACTGTTCTCATAGGATATAATCCCTCTGACATACTAGCATCTCGCCATCTCATCATTCGATCATGATGAGTTTCACGACCATGTCTCCTCCCGAACATATACCTATAGTTGCCTCCAGACCTCTGTTTCTCTCGCTCATGTACTTCCTCTTCCCATTCCACTAAAGCCTCGAACTGTGTCGGCCTTGGTCTTGGGTCAAGACATAACATCTTTTCCCGTAAATTTTTCAACACGGCCAGATTAAATGAACCATGTTCTGGAAATGCTAAAACTCCATCTTCCTTGGTATACCTAACCCAATTCTCCAACCATATACAGGTATGATACCCATATCTCGCAGCCATGAAGGATGCAGGCGTTTTCGATGGAGGTAACAATTCACCCTCTCTCGTTTTAACATCTTTATCCTTGTCGAACCAATTTTTAATCTTTCTGAACAAAGATTTTTTCTTTTTCTCTTCTTGGTAATACATTTTAACGCTTACCAAAACTTTCTAATCCCTTCCGTAATACAACTGCACAATATGATTTTTTTAACCAATAACAGCGCGACTCACACTAATGCACCAATCCTGGAACGTTACGTCACTAGAATAGCTCTTCCAATCCTTGCGCGGCTCACACCAACGCACCAATCTCAGCGCGAGCACTATTCTGATCTAATATCCAATCAGAGCGCGGTCTGTTTGACGTCAGCAGTCGCTGCAGTCGCTTCTGTCTCCTGTCTCTTGTCACTCGTCTACCCCTCCTTTGCAAAATTTCTCAGTAGACTCCGTGTCAAATTTCTACAAAATCTATTAGTTACAACATATAAACATCTCCATTGTCTGCTTCGCTAACCACAGAATAGTAAAGAAAATCTATTTCACAAGAATCAACGGGATTCTTTCATACATTCCTTAACTGTTTCCTCTAGGAGTTGTCCAAAGAGTCTTACAATCAACTAAATGTATAAGCATTCACGCACATTCATACAAGAAAAATATAGTACATACACACAGAATCCTGCTTTTCCCGAGAACAGCGAACAATCTGCTCCACTACAGAATTATAACACACATTCACCAAGCAGCTTACTTCTACCCAGTTTCTCAAACAAGCTCAGAGAATACCTATTACTTCTCCCGCGATAAGCTTTAACGGCGAACCTTACGGATCCCTGGGACTTAAAACCAGAGTTTCACAGATAACCTTCACTACCATACGCACTCCTCATATACCAGAAATATCTCTAATAGTAACATACAACAATGTCACTGATTCCGAATCCAGACAATGTGACGCGCAACTTCGATTGTCACACGTTTTCTTTTTCCTGCATACATACAGGACCAACAATCCCGTCTTTCCCGAGAGCAGCATATACTTCCCTCTGCCCTACTACGGAACTGCTACTAGCTCCCAAGTTCCAGAAGCACTACATATAACTCAACATGACGACTCCAACATATAATATTAGTACATATACCAACATCAATCAATCAATAATCAATAAGCTAATGTACAAGCAATCTAATCAGATCAAGACAATCATCAATAACCATCCTCACTCTGCTACCAGGAACTTGATGCAGATTGGGGTGTACAAAATCTCCCTACTTCCACGGATAGAGTAATTTCACAGTTACACGCACATACACTCACCATACACTAGGGCCCATTTCACTAACATACACTCAAATACTCCACCAACATTGAACCTGTGGAAAGAAAACTCCTAAACGCCCCACATCTACACTGAGGTCGATAAGACCTAGTTATTGTAATTGTCATAATCTAAACAATCTATACAACAATAATCAAATAGAGTACTCAATAACCGACAAGAAATAATCACCAACACCGTATTTAAAATTATGATTCTTTATCTAAAATTAGTCAAAAGAAATTAATCAGAATAAATCATTTTCTCATAATTACCTATTCTAGCTAAATGTCAGAATGGGTCATCAGGACAAGTCTCTCAGTAGAAGTCTCCCGAGTCACCGTCCTCACAGCATCGATCCTCACCAACGCAGGTTTGGGAAGAAAATGGCAAAGTGGCCTCCCACCCTCTCTAGGCTAACAATATTTATAATGAAACTTGCAATATTAAAGAAACATTAAATGTTCTACACGTCCGCCGAACCGCTGAGCAGAGCGAGCAGGAAAGGATGTAGCATTGCTACATTTGAAAAATCTCCGCTCAGGAAAATCACAAAAATAAAAAGACAGAACAGGAACCAAAAATAAAAAGTAACTTTTAACATCCACATTTCCTCGGCGATGACACAATGAGCTCCGAGTTCTTTCTTTACAGCTCCTTTGTCCTCCAAGGCTGTTCCGATACATCTGGAAACTCGCCCGGAACTGCTGCTGTCCTCACGGAAAGTTTTAACCAGGCAAGGACTGTGGTCAGATGTCTCGTGACCATATTCAGCAAGGCTCTCTCATCACAAATCTTTCACTCGAGGCCAGGCTGCAAACGGCAGCCATTTTTCATTAGGCCAAAATGGACCATCTTAATTAAAAGAGACAAAAACAACGTTACCACAGCATAATGATTAAACAGTGTTAACCCCACTAATACCCTTATGTGTATGTAATTATCTAGCTTTTGCAACACAGGAAAGCATTAGTTCAAAAGCGTTTTGTGCTTTAAAATAAACAGCACTCAGCAACGTTTATTTAATAAAACATGCACATTGTCAATAGGCAACACATACGCGTTCCCACGTGTAATTCTCTCTTGTTAATTCGTACATGTTGATAAGTAAAAACACTTACACAAAACAAATAATTATTAATTAATGATTATTAATGTTAATTATGACAAATAGACAAACCAGAGCTTAAAAACCCAATAGATTTTCATCAGAAAATCCTGCTCCAGCACTACACAGAGTCTTTCCCTAATGACCTCGAACAGATTGTTTTAATTGCCGTTTTCCTTTAATTTATTTTATTGTGGGTGCTGTTTAAGAGTCTATTACAGACATTTTTTCAGAACAATGTTTTGTGTTTGATTCATGCAATAGCCATAACATTTTTTATTTTGTAGCAAAAGAGGACGTCACATATGAGAAATGTGACGCTGTCACAGACATTATTTACAGTAATATTACAGAGTTGATGCTTACAGTATCGAAAACACACGTAACTATCTCTGAACATTAGTTAGATGTAAACACCTTTAGCATTTAGATAAGTGTGCCTGTCCACTGTCAGTGAGCTGGCATTAAAAATGCAATAGGTCTCGCCGCTCATTAAGTTAAAGCCATTTGCTTTGCTATACAATACTATTAGCAAAGCAAATGGCTTTAACTTAATCAAAGGCGAGACCTGTTGCATTTTCAGTGCTTGTTTTCACTTGGGAGCACCTCAGAGGAGCAACTGGGGCTACTAAAAATTTCGGGGGGTGGGGAGGCTAATTCTTCCAGGGATAGAGTGGAGATGCAGGGGCGCTAAGAAGAGGTGAAATACAACAAAGCCTCATTAACAAGTAAATGGTCTTTTAAAGACCTGTGAAGTACTCTGGTGCCGCTGTGTGTGTGCCTGGGAAGCTGTCTCAGCCCGGGCTGCCACATACGGGGGGGGGGGTGAAGGTGGGGGTTAGAGGTGACAGAGGACAGCAGGGTGTGAGAGCCGGGTGAGGTGACGGAGGGAAGCAGGGAGTGAGAGCTGGGTGAGATGGCAATGGGAGACAGAGGGCAGCAGGGAGTGAGAGCCGGGTGAGGTGACAGAGCGCAGCAGGGACTGAGAGCCAGGTGAGGTGACAGAGGGCAGCAGGGAGTGAGAGCCGGGTGAGGTTACAGAGGGTTGCAGGGAGTGAGAACCGCGTGAGGTGACAGAGGGTTGCAGGGAGTGAGAACCGCGTGAGGTGACAGAGGGTGACTGAGGGCAGTAGGGAGTGAGAGCCAAGTGAGGTGACAGAGGGTGACTGAGGGCAGTAGGGAGTGAGAGCCAAGTGAGGTGTGCGTTAAGAGCCTGTGACGTGATGTTTCCCGCCAGCCTGTAGTCAGAGGGTTGAGCCAAGGCCAGGAAGCTCAGGCCTGGTCTCCGCTCTCGCAGCACAGCGCACAAATGCTCGCCGCCATGTTGGCGGTATAGATAATTGATGCATGCATTGCATACCTACACGGACGGGTGACTGGTGCCAAAGGGGGGCTTTGATCTGACAGCTCGGGGGGGGGGGGGATGAGAGTCAGAATTAAAGCCAGCGACAGATGTGACCCGAGGCCCAGTGGTGGGACACAAACCCCACTAAGCAGCAAATTCATTACACAGGGAGAGGGGGGAATGGGGGGGCTGCCTCTGGGCTGGTGACGGGGACGTGTAGACACAGTACGTGTGCACTGCCCGAGGCACAGAGACAGATAGAGACAGAAACAGACAGAGACAGATAGAGATATAGACAGAGAAAGGGACAGGCTGACAGATAGAGACAGAGACAGATAGAGGCAGAAATAGATAGAACCAGAGACAGATAGAGACATATAGAGACAGAGCCAGATAGAGGCAGAGACAGATAGAGACAGGGGCAGATAGAGACAGGGGCAGACAGAGCTAGATAGAGGCAGGGACAGACTGACAGAGGCAGAGACAGATAGAGGCAGAGACAGATAGAGGCAGAGACAGATAGAGGCAGAGACAGAGAGGGAGAGAGACAGGGACAGATAGAGGCAGGGACAGATAGAGGCAGGGACAGATAGAGGCAGAGACAGATAGAGGCAGAGACAGACAGAGACAGACAGAGATGGAGACAGACAGAGATAGAGACAGACACAGACAGAGACAGTGACAGACAGAGACAGATAGAGGCAGAGAGAGGGACAGGGGCAGACAGATAGAGGCAGAGACAGACAGACAGAGACAGACAGACGGAGAGGAAGACAGAGGGAGGGAGACAGAGACCGGGACCGACAGAGACCGGGACAGACAGAGACCAGGACAGAAAGAGAAAGATAGAGGCAGAGACTTGGACAGACAGATAGAGGCAGAGAGATGGAGAGGGAGATGGAGGGAGAGAGAGGGAGAGGGAGAGTGAGGGAGAGTGAGGGAGAGTGAGGGAGAGGGAGGTAGAGGGAGGGAGATAGAGGGAGACAGAGGGTGACCGAGGGAGGGAGACACAGAGAGAGGGAGACAGAGGGAGGAAGACACAGGGAGGGAGACAGAGAGAGGGAGACAGAGAGGGAGACAGAGAGACTGCATGGACTGTTTGTTAGATGTGATACTCTATTGCCTCAGCCTATTTGTATAAGATTATTGTTATGTTATAGGGAATTTATTGAGCGCACATACACCAATGGTCTTTTGGCGCTGAATTGGAAACTACCCCAGAAGCAGTGTCTGTGGCTCTTTGCACACACCCGGATAGACATGAGTGCACATGGTGTACATATTACACAGAATATCTATAGATGAAGTATACTTGTGGAGCTCAGCAGTGCAATTGAGGTAGCTCTCTGCACTTCCTAGGTCATTCCTGTGGACAGGAATGACCTAGGAAGTGCAGAGAGCTTGGAAAATTGCAAGAGGGGTATTCAGAGCTACATGGCTCCTCCTGCGCCCCAGTGTTTCTTGTGCCCCACCTGGCACACATCATGTCGGAGGATGGTGATGACGTTAACATTTTGCCCCCCCCCTGGAAAAATTTCTCTCTCTCTCTATCTATAAATATGTTTTCTCCTAACTCATCCTCCCGTGGTCTTCCCCCCTTGTCTCCTTCTCGCCAACCCTTTCCATTCTCTCCTCTCTTATCTTCCCTCTCTCCTGTCCACCTCGTTCCTCCCTTTCTCTATCTCTCTCTCCTCACTTTTTTTCTGCTCCTCTCCCATCTTCCTCAGTCATTTCCCCTCTGCTTCCTTTCCCTTCTATAACCTTCACTCTCCCAGTTCCTCTTCCCTTTTTACCTCTCTAGATTCTCTTCTTTCGAATTCTCTTTATTTCCTCTTCTGCCTCTCCCCTTTATACCCTCCCCATTTTCAGTCTACCATTTTTTTTCTTTCCTTTCCTTTTCCACACAGTTCACTCATATGTTTCTTCTAGCCCCATCTCTCTTCTCTGCTCTTCTCACCTCTCTATTTCCCCTACCCTCGCCCTCTTGGCTGTCCCTCTACCTCGGCTGTTTTTCCTCATCCTGTCCGGATGCCTCACTCCCTCTTTTCATCCTTCCTCTCTTCCTTCTGTTTTACTTTTCTCCCTTTGTTGCTGTATTTATACCGCTCTTTCCCTTTTTTCTCTATATGTATCATTCGCTCTCCTTTCCTCCCCTTCACACTCCTTTCTAGCCCCTTCTCTCAGCTCCCCCTAGCCCCCATTCACCTATAATTTCTCCTCCTAGTCTGCCTGCTCCTATCCTTCCTGTTTTTCTCCTCTCTCTTCATTCTCCATGTCGCCACTCTCATTTCTATTCGCCCTCCCTTGTCTGCATCCCTCCCTCCCCCTTGCCTTACCTTTCTCCACTTTCTGCATCCTCTCGTCTCGTATTTATACGTCCTCTCTCATCTCCCTTTTTCACTCTCCCCTATTGCTACCCCTCCACCTCTTCGTGGCATCAGCCCCTTTCTTCTCTCCGTTTGTCGGTCTGGTGTCTCTCCGCCTGTCTCTCCGGCCCTCCACTTTTCTCTTGCCCCTTCTCTCACTGTCTTTTTCCTCTTTCTTCGATCGCCACTCATCTCTCATTTCTATGCTTGCGACCCTCTTTTATCCTTTTTTCACTTTCTTTCCCTTGTATTCTCTCTCAGTCTCCCAGTCTCCCCTTTCCTCCCTCTTCCCTTTCTCGTCCGTTTTTAAATCCTTTCTCTTCCTGTTTCGTATCGTTTCATCCCCTCTTTCCCTCTCCTTTTCTTCCTTCACATTCTTTCTTCCTCTTTTCTTCCATTATCCCCTTTCCTTTTTATCGTCGTACTCTTTCTTCACTCGCATATCCCCTCCCTTCTTTTTCTTTTTTTCTTTCTGTCTTTATTTTCTTAGCCTCTCCTCTCGCCTCTTTTCTTCCTGTCTCCACTTGCTCTTCATTTCTTCACCCTGGTCACTTTTTCCCTCCCGTCCTCCTCTCTCCTTCTCTTCTCCGTTTCCCCGCTCTCATCCTTTCCTCTCTTCGCCTTCTCTGTCTCTCTTTCTCTTCTCTGGTCTCTCTTTGGCCCTCAACTCCCTAGTTTTCTCTTTTCTATTCGCCATTTCCCTCCCTGCTTTCCTCTACCCTCCGATGCTGCTGGCTCGGCACCCTGACAGACAGCTCCTCATCCTGGTCCTGAATTACACCCTGGCCTTGTGGTGGTTAATGGAGCGGGGGGTGGGGGTCGCATGAGCGGGGACGGAAAAGGTGGTGACTGAAGAGACAGCAATTTCTGCCATATCTGGTTTCTTCCTGAAATATATCGGTGTGTCTCAGGTCACAAGTGTTCCCTGAGGAGGGCGGTGGAGATAGCAACCAGACCAGTGGTCGAAGTGGGGGGGAACGGCAGGGCACGGCGTGCCCCTACTTCTTCAATTCCAGCGATTCCGTTCCCCTACTTTTTAATTTTGAAAATGAGTCCCGGGACGCAAGAAATCACCATCGCCTATAAAGCTCAGCGTTCCTGGCGTTCGAGGACGGGCGGCATAGAAGTTACAGGACTCTGTCTTTTTCTTCTTACCCAGAGAAGAAAAATACAGTGTCCGCTTCTGCTCTGTAGCTTCAGCTGCCTTCCCCCCTCCCCCCAACTCTTTCCCTCTTCCCTTTCTTTCTGTCTAGCAGTTCTTCTCTTACAGAAAACCGAGATTTCAAGACGGGGTTCTCACTCTCTTTCCTCTCCTTTCTTTTATTTCCTCCCCTGTGAAATGGATCCAAAAAAGAAAATAATTTTTGCTGGACATGTGCAGCATCTGGAATAAAAGGTTAAAAATAGGAAAAATAACTAAGTAAAGTAAGACAGACTGGTAGCCAGAGGCGCTACTAGAGCTAAATTTCGGGGGGGGGGTAAGGAAATTTCAGGGGGGGGGGGCTTAATCTTTAAGCAATAGGTAGAGTGGAGCTGCAGGGGCTCTTAGAAGGGGTGAAACAACAGCAAGGCCTCATTAACATGCAAATGGTCTTTAAAAGACCTGTGAAGTGCTCGGGTGCGGCTGTGTGTGTGCCAATGGGTGTTGCGCGCCTGCTGGTAGCAAACTGACCAGATTGATTTGACTCACACCCAAACACATTAGCGCCACTTTTACAGAGTTTGCCAGTGAAGCGCTATTTTTGTTTTCTTGTCTTTGTTTTCCCGGGGCTTGCAACTAGTGCCCCAATCCTGGAGGTACTGCAAAGTGTGGATTGGAAAACAAAATGTGTACTGCGGCTCTGCGTCCAGGGATGTGGTCTTTTTACCATACTGCTTACGTTTTGTAAGGATATAAGCAATGGGCATTGAAATGGGTCCATTCAGGGCCCTGTAGTCATGTCCTTAACTTTTCAGGCAAAAGCACTCACTGATTTCTGAATAGTGAGTGTAAAAGCATTAAGGTAACCATGTTGTTCCTGCTTACAATTCACAAGGGTTGGCTAAATTTTGCATTCCCTATGAGTGTTTGCTTTTGCCAGGATGTTGACACTTTTTTTTTTGTAGGCTGCATATTGCTCTGTGTCATTTAAATTGAGCCGCATCCAGGTGTTTATAGCTGGCAACAATTGGGTTGTAGTTGAAGGCAGTGTGAGTTTTTCTAATTGGGGCAGTATGGTGTTCAGTAGGGGAGAGGATGTGGCACTATGGCCAGAGCTACTGAATTTGTAACTGGGGAACCAGGTTCAGCCTTAATAACCAGTCCACCAGACCACTCTCCTGAGAGAGCATAATCCCATGCTAGACCTTAGAAGGCTTCGCAAGAGCTTAGAAGCGCTGGTGTTTTAGCACCAGCAGGTGGACCCTAGCAGTGGCAAGTGTGGGTTAACCTTCAAGGTTTGTCCACCACAATCCATATTGAAGTTCACCTCCAGTCTTGCAGACAGGCCTATGAAGCAACACACCCTAGAGCGACAGTGACTCTGTCACTGAGGTCACAGGACACTTGAGAAGGGCCAGCTCTAGGGCAGTGCAACCGGTGTGACCGCACCGGGTGCTGACTTTGGGTGGAGGCATTATGTTTGCAAGTATATTAAGGTTTTAAAAGTGCTTGCTGCCTCCTTCCTGGCCTCCAGCAATTTTCGGCAACAATAAAAAATGTCATGATGACTCTGGTGTTTAATGTTGTTCCTAGAGAGAGATCATTTTGTCTAGTGGAAGTTCTGATTCATGGAAAGGTAGCTCAGAAGGTTAATGTGCCTGCTGCAAAGAACATGTACCATACAGATTGTGAGAAGATGGCCTGGTATATGCTGTCCACTAGTTATAGTGGGCACCTTGTACCAGTCCAAACAACCCTTATTGATGATAGGTTTAAAGACAACCTTTATTGAAAGCTATCCTATTGGTAGCTATGGAGAGCAGCCTTCAGGCTAAGTCGTGAAGGAGTGTAAAGCAGCTTGGTTTACCAGATTTACCAGATTATGTAGCATTCACCCGTATGCTCGCCCCCAACCATGCCTGTTACCAGAAAACGATAGGGTCCGTTTCCGCGTTTCCTCGACGTCAGGGCCTCCTAAACTACAACTCCCTACAGGCACTGGGGCTCATCCAGAGACCGTCACTACATAAGCACTTCCGCTGGAGGCGGAAGGTGCTTGTCAATCAGAGTTCATACGGATTTTCGAGGCGGAAGGTGCTCCCCGCCGGATTCCAGCGAGAAGCATTTAAGCTTCCATTCCAGTGTCGGGCCGAGTCCCGCGTACCCGGAGGAGCAAGCATTTCCGCTTGCGAGGAAGAAACGCCACAAATTCGGAAGGGCTGAGGCACAAGTATTTCTGGTGAGACGAGCGTGTGTGCCTTTCACCAAACTTTATCGAGACCATTTGAGGCAGTTAAAGTCCCGGTTTGCCTTTTTTCCTTACCCGGAGGAACTATACAAGACAGCTCAAGGCAGACGAAGTCTCCGAGAGTCTTTCTGCCGTTTTGCCAAACATTTGCTCCTTTAGTTCATTTTTCCCAAATTACCAAGGAGGAGATACTCTTCTGTTTAGGAGCACCGCTAACTCAGTGGCTACTCGGTCACGGGTGCTCCCCTTGTGGGTTCAATCATCTGGTCTCTGACGAGGTTGGTGTGAGGAGTGTATCACATCACGAAGACGCCAGGTGGAGTACTAAGCACGTTAGAACCCTAGGGCTCAGTTCCGGAAAAGTAACCACGCATTCCAGTGAAAGAAACCGGAACGGTGTGGTATTTCGTATGTGAGGCAGTCTGGGTAGCTCAGAAGGTTACAAGATTGATAACGCAGGAATTGAGGTAAAGTCCCTAGACACCACAGCTCTGGTGGGTAGAAATAAGGTCGTGTGCTATCCCTACCGTGAGGGGAGAATTCCTCTTCTTACCTGCTGTTTCTCTCATCCTTATTCTGCAGGTATCGATCTTCTGAGAGAAGATTACGTCCCCGACACACACCCTGAAGAGCTCCTACCACTGGCCTCATCTTTTTTATGTTATCCACTCCCCTTTTTCCCTCAAGCCTGATCTCACGCAGCTAGGTTGTCTTCCTCTGCTGGGGATTAGGCTCTCGGGAATCAGGGACTTACTCATCTTCCATCGTCTCTGCTGGAATCTCCGATACAGGTTAGTGGCGTATAATTGGCTTGAGTGCTGCTGACACCTGACAGATTGACAAGCCCACGTTTATGCCCAGCCCAGACGATGGATACTAGTGCAGTGCTCACCTCACTGTTGGAAAGCCTGACGGCTCTGCAGCAGGAGGTTCAGACGTCCCGACAAGAAAATCAGAACATTCAGAGAGAAGTGAGCTCCTTGCGGAGAGAGGTAGCGGGTCTTTCTCACAAGGGTCAGGGGGAGAGTTCCTACATCAGGCCAGCAACTTTACCCCCTCCTGTATCTACTATCCCTAACCCAACTTCTGGAGTGGGATCTTTCACCACCCCTTATTCCCCCGCACCGACAGACACGGTTCCTACAGTTCACGTGTTACAGAACAACAGTATTCCTCTAGCCCCCCCTGAACGTTTTTATGGGGATCCTAAAAAATTTGAAACCTTTTTGAATCAGTACAGGCTTCATTTTATCTGCAAACCAGCAGTATTTCAAGGAGACGCCGCAAAGACGGCATTTATGATGTCATATATGGGGGGCAATGCTGCCAGCTGGATCATCCCATTGATGGAAAGAAACGATCCTGTCCTCCATAACTTCTCGGACTTCTGCCTCGCCTTACGGAAATTGTTCAATAGAAAATCCCACATGCTGACGTTGGATCGGGAATTGCTCACGCTACGGCAAGGATCGCAAGACTTGCTCACATACATAACGACTTTTAATCGTTTGGTGGTGGAGACAGAGTGGCCCCCTGAAAAAAGAATAACCCTGTTTTATCAAGGACTTAGGGGGGAGCTCAAAGATGTACTCGCCCAAGTTGTGCAACTGCCACAAACATGCGAAGAATTGATCGACTTAACCATCCAGTTGGATCATCGCCTCCTGGAGCGAAAACGGGACAAGAACAGAGGGGAAAACCGGTTTTCCTTTACTCGGCCAAAGAACGCCACGGACGAACCACTTAAGACCCTAGAGGGAGCGGAACCCATGCAGCTAGGAGGACTCCGAGGCCCCCTTACCCCGGAAGAGAGAGAGAAACGACGGAAAATGAAACTGTGCCTCTACTGCGGCAAGGGTGGCCATTTCATCAGAGAGTGCCGTGCTAGGACGCCAATCAGCGGCAGAACTCCCGTTTCTCGAGTACAGGCCGCTACAAAACAAGATGAACCGACGGAAAACTAAAACGTCCGAATCAGGTGGAGGTCTCTGGCTTGGGCGTGCCACGTGTCACGATCTCATCAGTGCTAGCTAATACCCTACAATCGGCCGTAGCTCATCTGAACATTGGGGTGTCCCTATGGCTCACTCCCCAGAACGTGTTAGAAGTGGACGCGCTGCTGGATTCTGGAGCCACGGGAAACTACATAGACCAAGAGTATGCCCGAAGATTGGGGATCTCCAGCGAAAAGAAAGACATCCCAGAGCACATAAAAGCAGTAGATGGAACTACCCTCTCTTCAGGTCCAGTGAAATACCGGACACTGCCTCTTCGTATGACAGTGAATCCAGACCATCACGAGTACATACAATTCGACCTCATAGATGCACCTCAGTTTCGACTTATCCTAGGAATGCCGTGGTTGACGTTACATGACCCTGAAATCAGTTGGGCCGAATGCACTGTTAAGTTGGGTTCGGTTTATTGCCAAGAACATTGTAGACGCCAAGACGGATGGGATATAGAGGGAGAAGAAACACCTGCCACGTATTTAGCGACCGCCTGCACACAAGAACGGTATTGTTGTTCCACTACCCTGCCTGATGACTACCGAATGTATCACGATCTGTTCGATAAACAAAAAGCAACTACCCTACCTCCCTATCGGGAGTATGATTGCCGTATTGAACTGGTACCTGGATCGCACATTCCATGCAGCAGAGTGTACTCGTTGACGGAACCAGAAACGCTCTATCTCAAGAAATACCTTGAAGACAATCTAGCATTCGGATTCATCAGACACTCCTCCTCTCCAGCCTCATCACCTCTTTTCTTCATACCGAAGAAAGACTGCGAAGAATTAAGGATGTGTATCGACTACCGTGCACTGAATAGGATAACCATCAAGAACCGGTACCCACTTCCTCTTATACCGGTATTGTTGGACCAGTTAAGAGGGGCGAGATATTACACCAAGCTTGACCTCCGCGGAGCCTATCACCTTGTCCGAGTTCGCAAGGGTGATGAGTGGAAGACCGCATTCAGAACCAAGTTCTGTCTCTTCGAGTACAGGGTGATGCCTTTTGGGCTCTGCAAAGCCCCGGCAGCCTTCCAATTTTTTATGGATGAGGTGCTGCGGGGTTACCTGGATACCTTCTGTGTGGTATACATAGATGACATCTTAATCTATTCAGCAACCTACCAGGAACACATAGTCCATGTTAAGGCAGTGTTAGAGTGGTTACAACATCATTCCTTATATGCTAAGCTGGAGAAATGCCTCTTTCATGTGCAGGAGGTAGCGTTTTTGGGATACATCATCAACGCCCAAGGATTTCAAATGGAAACCAATAAGGTGGAAGCTATCACTCAATGGCAAACTCCACAGAATGTCAAGGCCGTGCAGAGCTTCCTTGGTTTTGCCAACTTTTATCGGCGCTTTATTCAAGACTTTTCAAAGGTGATTCGCCCCATCGCCAACTTGCACCGAAAAAATGTTCCTTTCGTTTGGGGAGAAGAGGCGGCACGATCCTTCCAGGAATTGAAGGAGAAATTCACGCAAGCCCCCGTACTGCGTCATCCTGATCCACAGCTCCCTTTCATTCTGGAAACGGACGCATCACAACACGCGGTGGGAGGGGTGCTATCCCAGCGTCATCCTGAAACCGGACAATTACACCCTGTTGCGTTCTATACCCGAAAGCTCACTCCGTGTGAAGTCAATTATACTATCTCGGACAAGGAATTACTAGCAATAAAGAGAGCGTGTGAGGAATGGCGACACAACCTCATGGGGGCACGACACACGGTGGAAATTTACACGGATCATAGGAACCTGCTGTTTCTGAAGACGGCCAGTTACGGTGGACCTTGTTCTTTTCGGACTACGATTTTGTCATTAAATACCGGCCTGGGCCCCAAAACGGGAAAGCGGATGCCCTTTCTCGATTGGGTGAATCAGACAACACCGTCTCTCAAACCCCAGCTCCTCCACCGTGTATACTCACTGAGAACAGTCAACCCAGACCCACTATAGCACTCCTCACCTCATCAGAATTCCTCGAGGAGCATTTGCATTGCCCAGAACTGGTAGAACGGTTTCATGAGGAAAACCCAGGTAAGCCCGGTCGACCGCCGAGTCGTCGGTCCTTGAGAAGATGTACTGTAGCATTCACCCGTATGCTCACCCCCAACCATGCCTGTTACCAGAAAACGATAGGGTCCGTTTCCGCGTTTCCTCGACCTCAGGGCCTCCTAAACTACAACTCCCTACAGGCACTGGGGCGCATCCAGAGACCGTCACTACATAAGCACTTCCGCTGGAGGCGGAAGGTGCTTGTCAATCAGAGTTCATACGGATTTTCGAGGCGGAAGGTGCTCCCCGCCGGATTCCAGCGAGAAGCATTTCAGCTTCCATTCCAGTGTCGGGCCGAGTCCCGCGTTCCCGGAGGAGCAAGCATTTCCGCTTGCGAGGAAGAAACGCCACGAATTCGGAAGGGCTGAGGCACAAGTATTTCTGGTGAGACGAGCGTGTGTGCCTTTCACCAAACTTTATCGAGACCATTTGAGGCAGTTAAAGTCCCGGTTTGCCTTTTTCCCTTACCCGGAGGAACTATACAAGACAGCTCAAGGCAGACGAAGTCTCCGAGAGTCTTTCTGCCGTTTTGCCAAACATTTGCTCCTTTAGTTCATTTTTCCCAAATTACCAAGGAGGAGATACTCTTCTGTTTAGGAGCACCGCTAACTCAGTGGCTACTCGGTCACGGGTGCTCCCCTTGTGGGTTCAATCATCTGGTCTCTGACGAGGTTGGTGTGAGGAGTGTATCACATCACGAAGACGCCAGGTGCAGTACTAAGCACGTTAGAACCCTAGGGCTCAGTTCCGGAAAAGTAACCACACATTCCAGTGAAAGAAACCGGAACGGTGTGGTATTTCGTATGTGAGGCAGTCTGGGTAGCTCAGAAGGTTACAAGATTGATAACGCAGGAATTGAGGTTAAGTCCCTAGACACCACAGCTCTGGTGGGTAGAAATAAGGTTGTGTGCTATCCCTACCGTGAGGGGAGAATTCCTCTTCTTACCTGCTGTTTCTCTCATCCTTATTCTGCAGGTATCGATCTTCTGAGAGAAGATTACGTCCCCGACACACACCCTGAAGAGCTCCTACCACTGGCCTCATCTTTTTTATGTTATCCACTCCCCTTTTTCCCTCAAGCCTGATCTCACGCAGCTAGGTTGTCTTCCTCTGCTGGGGATTAGGTTCACGGGAATCAGGGACTTACTCATCTTCCATCGTCTCTGCTGGAATCTCCGATACAGGTTAGTGGCGTATAATTGGCTTGAGTGCTGCTGACAATCTGGCACACCTGTCAGATTACAACCTCTTGAATTACTAAATGAAAGGAGATCCACACAAGGTATATATAAAATATATGTATTTATTTCTAAACACTCACTACTAATCTCTTTATGAGATTAGAGTCCAAGATACACAATAATACAGTTCTAAAACGACAGTAAATCGCACAATATACAATGGGCCCTAGGGGCGGACCAAACCATATATTAAGAACCACGATTTGACTAGACACAGTGCCTAAAGCACGTAGAATCGCTGGGACCTCAAGAAACCACCCAAGGGAGCACCAGAGTACTTGAGTTACCTCACCTAGGTAAGCCGGGTGCATAGGTGTCAAATGGTGTCAGGGATCGTCGTTGATTTCAATGGCGATCTACTGCAAAGTGCTGCTGCCGGGAAGGAGAAAAGTGTCCGCTGTGATCCAAGCCTGGATCGAAGATCAGAAGAACCTGAAAGCAGAGGGTACAGAGTCTGGGTCACTTGCCAGTGACCAGGGGCACGGTAGACGAAAGCCCACCGATGTTGGGTGATTCAAGTGCGAAGAGGCGAAGCTTGACTCTGCAGCCACGAGGACCAGGAGGCGCCGACGACAACCAGAAGCTGGATTTGAGCTGTCCCACAAAGGATGTCGAGTGCTGGGGTGTCGGTCCGCGTATTGAACACAACAAGCCTTGGCAACAGCAACCCATGCAGGAAGAGAAAATATGCTTTGGTGCGGACCAGCAAGGTCCAGGGGACTCCCCAAGCAATGGAGAGTCAGGACACGTCTGGAGCAATCAGGTAAGCCTAATTAGAGGTAAAGTTGCCTTCACAGGGACCCACCAGTCGACGGACTAGGGATCGCAAAGGGACCTCGAGAGAAAACACAAAGGGCCAGCCCACGGAACACTCATGGAGTGTAGGCAGGCAATCTTCAGTGCAAATGCTGCTCAGGGTCAGGGCTATAAGTAATCCAAAGCTTAGCTGCAGGAGTTGTTGGAAAGCTGATGCTTCTGCAAAGTGACGTGGTGTCCAGGGGTTCGGTTTGCACAGTCGCCACGAGGGATACGGGCCTCAGACTTGCTGTGGGCACTGTTCGACCTCTAAGACCACGGAAACCCACCTCCTGTGTTGCAAAATTCTTCGGAGTCTGGCGGGAGCTTCGGAGCTGCAAACCGGTCAGATCTGTCTTTGGTGCCTGCCTTGCAGGGGAGTAACTCCTTTACTCCAAGGGAGATTCTTTACTTATCTAGTTCAATTTAGATCATTGAAGTTCCAGGATTCAGTATCAGAGTTTCTTCCAGGTGTAATCTAAAGTCCTGTATCCAGGGGTTCCTTTCTTCTACCCAAGGAAGGGGTGGGACAAACTCTAGGGACCCACCTATGGGAGGGTCAGGAAAGAGGGGTGGCTACACCCATTTCCTTTGTCCAGTTTTGCGCCATTGCAGGGGCTGGTAGCCCCTGCAACCGGTTTGAGCTGGACTACGCACAGGGACACCAAATGTGCCCCCAGTGCTGAACTTCAAAGCACTCTTGGAGTGCACCCACCCAGCCCCAATACACTAAAGCCTTTCTGGGAGGTGGTGACACCTCCCTGTGACAGGAAACCTATTGTCCAGGCCTCCCCTGCCGGAGTTTCGTCCAGCAACAGGAGGGCAGACTCGTGTCTGTGGCTGGCAGCCTCCATTTTGTGATGCCAGGGCTCTGTTAGCTGGTACCGGGTATACCGTTGCTGTCATGTCTCTCCCTCCAGAAGGGTGGGATCATACTCCCACACCAGTTACTGGTGTGGGGGTATGTTTCCAAAGTATTTGACACCAAATACAACATGTTTCCGTGCAGCCATTCCAAAGTTAGCATTTACCGTTTGGTTATAATGCACTTAAGAGTGTATGGTTTGGCAGCATCACAAACAACCCCAGAATAAAGGTTCTGAAGGCTGCTGAGGGGCTCTGCTCATGCATGGGCACCCTCTCACATAAAACCCAGCACCCTGCCTTCAGGATTGGTAAGGCCTGCCATAGGGGTGACTGATAGGTTTATATGTGCAGTGATATGGAGAGATATAGTGAACCTATATCTCAGTAAGGGGTGCATGAACCACCTTACCCAGGCTGCAGTAGCAGACCTGTGGTGTCATTTTGGAAGGCTTCCCAGGGGTGACACAATACATGCTACAGCCCCTGGTAGGCCTCTGGGGTACCTATGCCCTTGGTACATAGTATACCATATACTAGGGACTTATAAGGGTACCCCAGAATCCAATCTGGAGTGTACCTATAGTACTTGTAATCAATTTAAGGGAGAAAGCAGATAGGCTGTGGTCCTGAATAGCAGGATCCCAGGCAGACTAAGTCGAAAACCAGCAAAACACCAGGAAAAAAGTGGGGGCAACCATGTAGTCAGATTCCACCTTCCTACACAGATCACAAAGTGCACATAATGTAAATAGGTCAGTGGGCTACTGCTTTTGTCAGAGAGCTCCTTTTGTTACTTGCAGTTTATAAGTTAAAATCCTAACATACAACAGTGAGCTATTAACTTTCATCTAAGAGCTGCATACAACCTGCAAGGTATAAATTAGAGCGTTATGTTTTCCCCCCCAGTCTTTGATTATCCTAATGTTGCAAAAAGTGTTCTTTTGGACAGAAATCAATTCTGATTATTAAAGAGAACCCCCAACCATGGTATTAAGTTTTAAAATTCTGAGTTTATGTTTCTCCAGACCAATCACTATTAAACTATACCGCCTAGTAGTATGGTTGTCATGTGACTCCTACACCTTGTAGTCCTTAGTCTTATGTAACATTTTCTATACAGTTATTTACACACATATTGATTGTCTCTGAGTAATGTGTGTGATGTAAAGTGCTCTGACACCCTACACTGGTGTGAGTGGCGCTGTAAATCAAATTAAATGCATCTGAGAGAGAGTGTAGTTATGGAGACTTGAGGGGCACTGATAAAGGGTGGTAGTGAGGGAATCCATGACAGAGGTGGCCATTAGAGGGTAATAACAAACATTAATGCACAGGGCACCACCAGTGCTAAGACCGGCCCTGCCTTAGAGGCCAGTCTGTCTCACCCATAGTTAGCTCCATTGGCCTTGTTTCAGAAGTAGTAGCTGCAACTCACCAGGGATTGGCAATGCAGAATTTGGCATGCACACCAAACTAAGCTCGCAAACTTCACAGTCTCTCTGCTTCATTCACAAGCACTTTTAACATGTGCTGCTTGCTGTGGGGTCACTGGAATTAAATATGCAGCAAAGGAGGACAAATTATGCCACAGTGTTGACTAAATTATGCATTTAAAAAAAGGCTGCAGCGTAATGCAGTATATTTTCTGATATTTTATTATTTTGACGTGTACACATGCTAACAGTCTTTGGAAAGATTTTGCCTTATTAGCACCAGTGTAACATACAAATGCAACAGTGAGAAAGATGATCAGTCAACCTTTGCAATAAGCCATCCACTCCGCAGCAAAACAAGTCCCATTTTTGTTAACTTTTGATACATTTGAGCTATAAACAATTTATTAGTTTAAATGATCAGATCATGCAGCAGATCTTGCATTAGGAGGCAAATATGGCAGAGCCAGAGTTAGAAAACATTTGCAAACTAGGATATTTTGCCATTCATGTTTGAACTGCTGTTGTGGAAAAAGGGAGAAGTGCTGATGATAAACACCATGGCTCTGCGAAAAATTGCTTGTGCTTCCACATTTTATCGTATTTGGGACATTCTGTGATTAGAAGCATATCCCACTTTGTGAATGTGTTTTACTGTCAATAACTCATTATAACCTTATATAATCATGTGTATCCATTGGTTGATTAAACTGGGCAGTGAAAGGCCAAACAAATACTAAAAATTGGGATATTTGCGCATTCTGGCCACACCTCTGGCTCCGCCCACTGAGCCAATCCTTGGGTTATTCCCTCCCTCTGATTCTCCGCCCACAGTTCCCCTACTTTTTTTCCCCCACTTCGACCACTGAACCAGACACATACCCCCATACCCCCCCAACACACACACACACTTTTGCTATCTGTGTCCTTCTCCTCCCCAAATAGGAATGTTGGGAATATAATTGGGGGGTGGGAGGATACGCTGGAGCCATGAGACTCAATCGGTCATTGAAGGAACTGAACAGTCTCCGTTGGGCCTCATGGACTCACATCTCTCCGTCTGTGGCTGATTTCTAGCCAGAAGCGCCTTGAAATGCCCGGCAGGGTCACAGCGCCATAGAGATCCAGTTCACAAAGGACGAGACCATATGCAGACCACTGACCCCGCCATACGAAATCCACAGTCCAGTTGGAGTGCAGTTCCGAACACGGAGACCGTTGCTGAGCCCCCACCTGTCCGCTGGGGCTCGGGCAAGTTCGCCCCACCCAACCTGGCGAAGGCCTGTCACGTTTAACTCACCACAGGGGGGCGGGGGCTCGCACGCACCACTGTGTCCTTTCACACCAGGTCCTGCTTAATCCCCTGCGGGACTCTGTGTCACTGATAATCCTCTAAAACAGCCTCCGGTGCCCAGACTCCAGGGGAGGGAGGAGACGAATCCGAGGTTGGGGAGGAGGTAAGGAATGGCAGGGTAGGGGCTGGAGGGGCCAAAGTGAATTAACTTGAGTAGACGAATCACTATAAAAACTACCAGCTGGTGTATTGTCTTTCTAATCTTTTTTCCTACTCTTATCAAATATATATTCACACGCGTTGTGCAAACACCTGTGGCTTGTGCTGGGGGCATGTCACAGATTTGAAGAGCCCTATATTGCCATACCTGTATTTCCCACAAGACTCTTTTTTCCTTGGCTGTGTCACCCAGTAGGTCCTCTATTACCATAGGCATGTCTCTTCTTGCCAGTGGACCCTGTGTCTGCCTAGTAGTATCTTCTGATAGACTTTGTATCACCTCAGCTTCGTCTCTCAGTATGGCCCCGTACAGCCCTAGCTGTGTCTCGCTTTCCAAGCTGCCCCCTGTGTCTCCCAACATGCCTCGTATCACCCTAGCTGTGCCTATCAACATGCCCCGTATCACCCTAGCCGTGCCTCTCAACATGCCCCGTATCACCCTAGCCATGCCTCTCAACATGCCCCGTATCACCCTAGCCGTGCCTCTCAACATGACCCGTATTACCCTAGCTGTGCCTGTCAACATGACCCGTATCACCCTAGCCTTGCCTCTCAACATGCCCCATATCATCCTAGCCTTGCCTATCAACATGCCCCGTATCACCCTAGCCGTGCCTCTCAATATGCCCTGTATCACCCTAGCCGTGCCTCTCAACATGCCCCGTATCACCCTAGCCGTGCCTCTCAACATGCCCTGTATCACCCTAGCCTTGCCTCTCAACATGCCCTATATCACCCTAGCCGTGCCTATCAAATTGCCCCGTATCACCCTAGCCGTGCCTCACAACATGCACCGTATCACCCTAGCTGTGCCTCTCAATATGACCCGTATTACCCTAGCTTTACCTCTCAACATACCCTCTATCACCCCTACCCGTGCCTCTCAACATGCCCCACATCACCCGAGCTGTGCCTCTCAACATGCTCCGTATCACCCTAGTGTGCCTCTCAAAATGCCTCATATCACCCTAGCTGTGCCTCTCAACATGCCCGTATCACCCTAGCCGTGCCTCTCAACATGCCCCGTATCACCCTAGCTGTGCCTCTCAACATGACCCATATTACCCTGGCTGTGCCTCTCAACATGACCCGTATCACCCTACCTGTGCTTTTCAACATGTCCTGCATCACCCTAGCCTTGCCTCTCAACATGCCCCGTATCACCCTAGCCGTGCCTATCAACATGCCCCATATCATCCTAGCCATGCCTTTACAACATGCCCCGTATCACCCTAGCCGTGCCGTTCAACATGCCCCGTATCACCCTAGCCATGCTTCTCAACATGCCCCATATCACCCTAGCCGTCCTCTCAACATGACCCGTATCACCCTAGCGGTGCCTCTCAACATGACCCGTATCACCCTAGCTGTGTCTTTCAACATGCCTTGCATTACTCTAGCTGTCTCTCCCAGGAAGCTCTGTAAGCCGTTCCTGTGTCTCGCTTTTAGGTAATATGTTGCCTGTCTCTGGTCTTCCAGCCGAGTCTGCATTGCCACAGTTGTACCTTCAGAGATACAGTTTATGTCAACGCTGGCGTTGTGTTGCCCTTGCAGTGTCCCATGGCGCCCCTGGACCATAGATCCTGCACTACCCTACAACACGCTTTGTCTTCCAGCACTCCCTGTGTACCCATGCCTTCCTGTAAGATCTGTGTTGCCAGAACCCTATTGGCAACTCGATTGGTTTCTTCCATTTGGCCATATACTCTGAGGGTGTCCACAGGAACACCCTCAGAGTCTCGACCAGCACAGACGACACCCTAAGCCCCGCCGAACACCTGCACTCCCAGATCCACACTGATCCCAACACCACCCTAAGAGGAACCCTCATCTACAGACCCCCCGGGCCACAGTTCAGCGACGCCATCGCCGACTTCGTCCGCACACACGCCCTCGCCTCCACAGACTGCATCCTCCTTGGGGACCTGAACTTCCACCTCGAGAACAACAACGACACCAGCTCCACCACCTTAATTGACAATCTCGCCAACCTCGGACTCAGACAGCTCGTCACAACACCCACCCACTCGGCTGGCCACATGCTTGACACCATCTTCTCCGCAAGCTCCCACGTGTCCTTCAGCCACACCACCAAACTCCACTGGACCGACCATCACTGCATCCACTTCAGCTTCCGGAAACACAAAACGCACCACCACACTCAACAGATCCCTCGCCAGTGCTGGAGCAAAGCCACTGAAGACCAGCTAAACACCACCCTCGCCCGAAGCCCACCCGTCGACCCCACTGACCCCGACACTGCCGCCCGCAACCTTAGACAGTGGATAGACGACTGCGCCAACACCCTCGCCTCGCTCAAGAAACCCTCCAACAGACACACCAACAAGAAAGCCAGTTTGTTCACCACGGACCTCCAGGCATCCAAGCAAACCTGCCAAAAACTAGAGAAGAAATGGCACAGCGAACAGACACCGGACAGCTACGCAGCCCACAAGAACTCCATCCGCAGACACCATCACCTCATCAGATGCGCCAAAACACACAACAGCAAAGAGCTCTTCAACATCGTGAAGGAGATCTCCAACCCCAGCTCCAACACCACGACATCCCACCTTCACAAGACCTATGTGACGCCCTCGCCAGCTTCTTCCATCGCAAGATCGCAGACATCCACGACAGCTTCAACACCCTGCCCACCCCAACAATCACCAAGACCTCCGACCTCACAACCACCACCCATCCCCTGCTTACCTGGACCGACATAAACAACGACGACAGCATCAAAATCATGAACACCATCCACTCTGACTCTCCGTCAGACCCATGCCCACACAACATCTTCAACAAAGCCAGCCCAACCATCGCACCCCACCCCCGGAAAGCCATCAACATCTCCTTCGAGACAGCGACCTTCTCAAAGAGCTGGAAGCACACCGAGATCAACGCCTTACTCAAAAAACCCAAGGCTGACCCCAAGGACCTCAAGAACTTCCGGCCCATCTCCCTGCTCCTGTTCCCGGCGAAGGTCATCGAGAAGACCGTCAACAGACAACTGAACCGCTACCTCGAGGAGAACAGCATCCTTGACCCGTCCCAGTCCGGGTTCCGCAGCAATCACAGCACCGAAACTGCCCTCATCCCCGCCACCGATGACATCAGGGCCCTGCTGGACAACGGAGAAACCGCGGCCCTCATCCTCCTGGACCTGTCAGCCGCCTTCGACACCATCTGCCACCGCACCCTACGCACACGCCTCCATGACGCTGGGATCCGAGACAAGGCTCTGGACTGGACCACCTCCTTTCTCTCTGGCAGAACCCAGAGCGTCCACCTCCCCCTTTCCGCTCCAAAGCCACCAAGATCATCTGCGGCGTACCCCAGGGCTCATCCCTCAGCCCGACATTGTTCAACATCTACATGGCACCGCTCACCCATGTCGCCCGACTGCACGACCTCAATATCATCTCTTACGCCAACGACACCCAGCTGATCCTCTCCCTCACCAAGGACCCCCTCACTGCCAAAACCAACCTTCACGAAGGAACGAAGGAATGAAAGCTGTCGCCGAGTGGATGAAGAACAGCCGACTGAAGCTAAACTCGGACAGGAAGGAAGTTCTCATCCTCGGATCCACCCCCTCGGCCTGGGATGACTCCTGGTGGCCGACCGCACTAGGAACAGATCCAACACCCAGAAGTATTAAATTTGGTGAATCAAATAATAAGGGAATTTGGAAGGAACTGATTTACCATTGGGCAACTTTTAGTACCTCACGTTTCCCTTAAAAAAATTTAAATGAGACTGTACTGTGCAGGATCAATTCATTGATAACTGGGCCAATTTCCAATCCTACTCAGCTGTCGCCAAACATAATCTTACTGTTTTGTTCTAAAGCCTGTGTTGGCACCCCCAGAGCACAAAGATGATTCCGCCATATTGGGTCACAATATGTGTCTGTTATTCCAAGAAGTGGGATGTGGCCATGCCTAAAGCAGGAGCTATCTGATACTAGCTGAGAGCATCGCATTCAGTCAATGACCAGAATCTCAGTTCGGTCAACAATGAGCGTCAGCAAGAGGAAGTGAGTGATTATCCACTCCTGCATGACAGGCATCTGAAAGAGACACGTTAGTGATAGATTCCTTACCTTAGAATTACCCCAGGCGTCAGACTGGATCCTGAAAAGTTTTTCGTCAGCAGTACCCCTGCGCGCCGGTAGGTGGCGTCGTGCAGCTCCGCGTCTGTTGCTGGCGTCGTAAGTGCCGAGATGACATCACGGAGACTACTTAGGTGCCACCCATGCACGCTGACATTAGTTCTTTCTTTTTCTGCGCCAGTAAGGGCAGATCCGGTTAGAGCACGTACCTTAGTCACTTTTTGACTATCTTTTAGAAACTTTTTGTCTCCTGTAAGTTGAGTCTACTCTGGTGCACGTAGGGATGCCTGGTTTTAAGTCTTGTGGGGCCTGCCGTCGCAATATGTCGGTGGCAGACCCCCACGACGTCTGTCTCTACTGCCTGGAGAGAGACCACGACTCCCTGTCCTGTATGGACTGTTTGGCCATGGCCCGAAGGCCTTGAGGAAGCAGTGCCAGAAGCTGTTTGAGGTCCGGCACTCGTCCCTCTGCCGTTCACGGTCCAGGGGCCGCTCCAGGGAACGCTCGCGGGGCCACCATCATCGTTCCTCGGGCTCCAAGTCTTCACCCTCGGATTCGGGTAAGAGACAACACAAAAAGAAGTCGAAGAAGCGTTGTCGCTCTCCGATGTCCCCCCATCGGTCCCCGGATGCAGACGAGGGGAAGAGGGGTTCTGCCCCTGTGGCTCCTTCGGAGTCCCGCGGCCTACCCACCTTACCCAGGTCCGTCGGCGACTCCCGCTCAGGTGCAAGAATTTCTTGCTACCATGGACCACCTGTTTAGGCCTCAGGCTTCCGCCGGCGCACCCTTGGGCCCCGCGGTCCCGTGTCAGGATCCTGTCGGGCCGTCGGCGCTGCCGGCGGCTCCGGCCCCGGCGCAACGGGATCCTGCGCTGCTGGCTCTGGCCACGGCGCCACAAGGTTCCGCCTCCAGCGCCGCAGTGGATGCCATTTGTTTCGCCCCTGCCCAGGTTCCCGGCCAATTTTGTCCCTACCTGGGATCCGCATTGGGACACGGCGCCGGTTCGGCCCCGTCCGGCACCGGTTTGTTCCTTCCCCGGTCCCTGCCCTGCCGCCACAGTCTGTCCCACATACGGCAGAAGTGGAGGACGACTGGGAGGGGTCAGAGGACCCTCTTGCTCGTCAGTGTGACTTCGAGCAGGACTGGGCGGACGAGTTAGAGGAGGCCGGCGGCCTTGATCTCTCCTCTGACCCGGGGTTTGCCTCTCCTCCGCCTATCATGGAGGAGGGCGCTTTGTACACGATGGTGCTCCGTCGGGCCGCTGAGGTCCTCCACCTTGATCTCCCTACGGTGGCCCTAAAGACTAATCACCTCACTGAGGTGCTCCAGACGGCGTGCACTTCGTCGGAGCCCCTGCTGCCATTTAATGACGCCCTCACTGACGTCTTACTGGGCACTTGGTCGCGGGCAGCCACAGGGGCCCCTGTGGATAAGAATGTCCCCAGGCGCCATCGCCCGGTGCCGGGTGACTCTACCTTTCTGACCACTCATCCTACACCGGAGAGCCTGGTCATCCAAGCTTCAACGTCCCAGAGTGCCTTTCCCACGGCTCTGCCGGAAAAGGACTCTAAGAAGCTGGAGCAGTTCGGCAAGCGGTTGTTCTCTTCGGCCAGCTTAGGGCTGCGGTCAGTGAACACCGCATGCCTATTAGGACGCTATTCCCATGTGTTGTGGGATGCCGTTGCACAGGTGTTGCCTCAGTGTCCTGAAGAGACTCAAGCTGTGCTGTCTCAAGCTGTTGCCAGGGGTGAAGATGCGGCTAAGTTCGCCATTTGGTGTGGTTTGGAGACCGCGGACTCACTAGGTAGAGCAATTTCTGTGACTGTGGCACTTCATCGCCATGCCTGGTTAAGATCTACCAGGCTCTTGCCAGATGTACAAAGCTCACTCATGGACATGCCCTTTGATGGCACTCGCCTGTTTGGCGATAAGGCCGATAGTGCACTGGAGCGTTTTAAGGACTTGCGGGCTACAGCCAAGTCCTTAGGTCTTTCCACGAAAAGCCCAGCCACTCCTGGTTTTCGTTCCTTTTGTGGCGTCGGAAGGGGCGCCCAGGCACGTTCCTTCAGCAAGCCTGTGCAGAACCAGCCTCAGCGCGGACGCGGTTTCCGCAGGGACGGGTCTGGAAATCAGCCCGCTGCTTCTACCTCCAAACCTTCCTAATCCAAGCTTTGTGGGGCACCCCACGCCAGTGGGTGGCAGGTTCGCCATCACCTCCCCCACTGGCATGCTATCACATCGGACAAATGGGTGTTGCAGTTCATCCGCGAGGGTTACTCCCTTCCCTTTCAGTCCACCCCTCCAGCCATGCCACCTCAGTACCACCGCATGTCAGGGGAACACTTGGCAACTCTCCAGCAGGAAGTTGCGGCCCTCTTGGCCAAGGGGGCCATCGAGCGCGTTCCTGGGCCAGAAGTAGGGAGTGGTTGTTATTCCCACTACTTTCTGGTCCCCAAGAAGGACAAAGGGGGTCTGCATCCCATCTTGGACCTCTGGAACGTCAACCGCTTCCTCCGGAGGGGGAAGTGCAAAATGCTGACTCTGGCTCAGGTCTTGGCTGCCCTCGACCCTGGAGACTGGATGGTAGCGTTGGACTTGCAGAACGCATATTTTCACATCCCCGTCCTGCCGGCCCACCGGCGTTACCTGCGGTTCACGGTAGGCCAGAGGCATTTTCAGTTTGCCGTGCTCCCCTTCGGCCTTACCAGCGCCCCTCGGGTGTTCACGAAAGTGATGGCGGTAGTCGCAGCTCAACTGCGCAGGTCAGGGGTGTCAGTCTGGTTGTTGAAGGCGGGCTCGCCCCAGGCAGTCGTCTCCCACCTTCAGACTAGGGCCGACCTCTTGCATTTGCTGGGGTTCTACATCAATGTGCAGAAGTCGCACCTGGGTCCCTCTCAGCAGCTCCCCTTCATCGGAGCAGTTCTGGATTCGACACGGTTTCGGGTTTATCCTCCCGAGCAGCGAGTCCAGGATATTCAGGCTATGATTTCAATCTTTCAGCCTCTATCCAGGGTTTCAGTCAGGATGACCCTCTGGCTCCTGGGCCTGATGGCCTCCTGCTAGTGCAACATGCCAGATGGCATATGCGGGCTCTGCAGTGGGACCTGAAGTTCCAGTGGGCGCAGCATCAGGGCAACCTGTCCAATCATGTCCAGATCTCGGAGGGCACTGCACGACAATTGCAGTGGTGGCTCACGAATCGCGATTGGGTCAATGTCAGATCCCTCTCCCTTCCCCAACTGGAGCACACGGTGATGGATGCGTCCCTCCTGGGATGGGGAGGCCACTCGGGAGAGGCGGAGATCAGAGGACTCTGGTCTCCGGTGGAGTCCCGGCTCCATATCAACTTTTTGGAGCTTCGGGCGATCCGACTTGCACTGAAAGCATTCCTTCCCTCTGTCTGGGGAAGTGTGGTGCAGGTGTTCACGGACAACACCACCGCCATGTGGTATTGCAACAAACAGGGCGGGTGGGTCCTGGACCCTATGTCAGGAGGCTCTGCGCATCTGGACATGGCTGGAACATCAAGGCACTACCTTGGTGGTTCAACACCGGGCAGGTTCTCTGAACACCAGGGCGGACGAACTCAGCCGCCGGTGCTTGATGGATCAGGAATGGCGTCTGAACTCGGACGTGGCGCGAGGTCTCTTTCAGCAGTGGGGAGAGCCTTGGTTAGATCTATTCGCCACCGAAGAGAACGCGCAATGTCATCAGTTCTGCGTGTTGGAATTTCCAAGGTGGCACTCGCTAGGCGACGCTTTTCGTCACAAGTGGAGTTGCGGTCTATTGTACGCCTATACCACTTCTGCCCAGAGTGCTGAAGAATATTTGGCGCGACCGGGCCCAAGTCATCCTTGTGGCTCCGGATTGGGCACGAAGATACTGGTATCCCGAGCTACTCAGCATAGCAATCGATCCCCCGAGCCAACTGCCTCTTCAGGAGGATCTTCTGCACAGCAGCAGGGGACGGTCTTCCACCCGAACCTGTCCAGCCTCCATCTACATGCGTGGAGATTGAGCGGCGACAGTTGACAGTCTGTGATGTCATTCTGGCAGCCAGGCGTCCCTCCACTAAAACGGTATACGCAGGCAGGGGGAGCAAATTTGTGGCATGGTGCACAGCAAAGGCTGTGGATCCCCTCTCTGTCCCTCTTTCTGAGGTCCTTCTGTTCCTTCTTTCTTTGGCCCAGCAGGGCTCTGCTTTGGGCACTATCAAAGGTTATCTTTCGGCCATCTCCGCCTTCTTACGGCTTCCAGATCAGCCTTCTCTGTTTAAGTCCCCAGTTGTTAACCGTTTCTTGAAAGGCATTACGCACACATTTCCTCCAGTGCCGTTCATAATGCCTCAATGGGACTTAAACCTTGTTTTGACATATCTGATGTGCGCTCCCTTCGAGCCCCTTTATAACTGTCCTTTGCATCTTCTCACACTTAAGACGGCTTTCCTGGTAGCTATCACCTCTGCCAGAAGAGTGAGTGAGCTCCAGGCTCTTTCTTCCAAACCTCCTTTCCTTTCTGTTCATCCGGACACGGTGGTTTTAAGGACCCGTCCTTCTTTCTTGCCAAAGGTTGTCACTCCCTTCCACATCGGGCAGACCATCACTTTGCCCACCTTCTTTCCGCCTCCGCATCCTTCAAAAGAGGAAGAGCGGCTCCACCGTCTGTACCCAAAACATGCGCTCTCGTTCTATCTGAAGCGCACACAACAGTTCTGGGTGGATGACCAACTCTTTGTTGTCTACGTGGGCGCCAAAAAAGGTTGGGCTGTGCACAAACGAACCATCTCTCGGTGGGTTGTTCTGTACATAAAAGCATGTTACGCTTTGGCCAAGAAGGAGCATCCTGTGGGGCTGCGTGCCCATTCTACCAGGGCAACAGCAGCCACTACTGCCTTGGGACGTGGCATTCCCTTGCAGGACATTTGTCAGGCAGCTACGTGGGCTTCGCTGCACACGTTTACCAAGCATTTCTGCCTTGACTGTCAAGTCCGGAGAAACGGCTTCTTTGGCCGTTCTCTTCTCCGTGACTTTCTGGTGTAATCTTGTTCGCAGACCCACCACTGGGGTTGGTATTGCTGGGGTATCTATTCTAAGGTAAGGAATCTATTACTAACGTGTCTCTTTCAGATGCACAAGTTACTACTTGTGTAACGATATATCTGTAAGAGACATTAGTTATTGATAGATTCCTTACCGCCCCACCCATCCTCCCCGTTCTGCGTAATGTGTCTAGGGTTAAGGTCATCCCATTCAGGGCCCTAGTTTCATGTCACCAGTGGTCAGTTTCTTGCATGGCTCTGCGTTCCTGGCGCGGAGAGTCGTGTACAGAACTGACGTCAGCGCGCATGGGTGGCGCCTAAGTAGTCTCCGTGACGTCATCTCGGCGTTTACGATGCCAGCGACGGACGTGGAGCCGCACGATGCCACCTACCGACTGATGAAAAACTTTTTCGGATCCAGTCTGACGCATGGGGATATTCTAAGGTAAGGAATCTATCACTAACTAATGTCTCTTACAGATATATCGTTACACAAGTAGTAACTTGTGCTTCAGGTGGGATAATGAATTTCACATTTTCTGTTTGTCTGCATCATTTTTTTACAGAGAGAAGGGGACAGTCAGCTTTGAGAGGTGAGAAAGGAAGGGGCTGGTTAGCTTGTATGCTTCTGAACCCCCCTGGATGCAGTTCCGCAGTGACAAGGACAGCCCTTGTCGATGATTTGTATGGATTAGACGACCTTGTATGGTCCAGTGCATTGAAGGGGTGTATAGGTCAAGAAGAACTAGTATGCATATCTCATTCCTGTGTTATGCCTAGAGGAGGGTGTTGACTATGTTGATTATGCCTTTTACATGCAGCAGATTGTCTAGGAGGCAAAGTACTTCAGGCACGTGCCAGTTTGATACTGTAACGTGGTTTCACAGTTGAATTGTGATTGCTTTTCCTTCATAAAAGGTGGGTTTGCGATAGGCCTTTAGTTTTTTTTGGGGGGGGTTAGTTTAGGGGAGTTTGCAATAGATCTTTAATTCTGAGTGATTGGTTTATGATTGATCATTGCTTTTTGACGTTAGCCTGGTGTATGGCAGGTTGTAAGTGGGATTCAGTTTTGGATGTATGTTTGGTGTACGGTAGGTTTGTGGTACATCTCTGGTTTTGAGTTTGCTCTGACTAGGGTCGTTTTGTTCTACTGCTTTAGTGTTGGATATTGTTTGGTTAATAATAGCTTTGCAATATGCTTTTAGTTTTGGATGTTTAGTTTGGCCTAGAGTACGTTTGCAATTCGTCTTTAATTTTGGATGCTTGTTTGGTGCACAGAAGAGTGTGACAGGCTTTTAATTAAGGAGATGTGCCTGGTCTTTGATAGGTTAGCAATAGGACTTCTGTTATAGCTGTGTGCTTGTGCTGAGTATAAACTCTGTAAAAGACATACTAATGATTGACAGAATGCTGAACAAATCAAACATTCACCCCCAGTCAAGATATCTGGGTTAAATCCATCGTTCTCTTGCTCACTACTCCACCCCAGTTTAGACCCAGACATATGCAAATCAATCTTGACCCTGCTCCTCATGGGAACAGTCCAGCCTGAAATGCCAAGCCAGGTCTTCCCAGGGCCAGAAACAAGCATCCGAGGACCGTTTTCAGGGTATCACTCCTCATCAGCCAGGCTAGTTTGAATCCAGTGGCACAGTGTGCCCCGGGGCCACGTCTGGGCATACCCGGCGCCCTTAGGGTGAGAAAGCAAAAGACACACAAATGATTAAGCCCAGCTCTATGACTGGGGGTTAATGTTTCATTTGTTCAGAATTCGGTCCATCATTTGTTCTTTAGGTCGAGGACTACCGGTCTGCCGAAGGCAGAACCGGAAGTCGGAAGATTTAATGTTTTCTAGAGTGGCTATTTAGCCCGCCTCTCTTTTAGCTTCTCCTCCATTGGCTGGCTTCCTAAACGGAGGCCAGCCATTGGAGGAGAGAGCCGTCCCTCCAAATAGGCTCCGTCTTTTTCAGATTCGGGGGCGTGTTCCTTGCTGTTCTTTCCACTTTTTAGCCACGCCCTTTTACAACAGCAGGAACACGCCCCCGGATCCGAAAAAGTTTGGAAGCTCCCATCCGCCATTTTTTATCCATCGTCTGGCCGTGAGGATCTTCTTGCTGTTGCTCCTGCGCGCTGCCCGCCGCCCGCCTAGTTAAGCCCTGTATCTTAATCAGTAACCACGTTTCTATCTACTACTCATGTGTCGCCCCAGCGCTGCGTCCTCCTCGCTTCCCTGCACACCGGGTTTTCACGCCGTGCCTTTTGTTTGCGGTGAGTGTAGTTTCTTTGGGCCCAAGGAATGGCAGCGATTGAGTGCCATAATTCAAGGCACAAACCGTGGGTAGGAAAGTGGCAATCGGATTAAAAACAGAACCGGGAGACGATGGTAGAGAGTAAACAAAGGTAAACTGGAGACGGCATGAAGTGTATGTGAGTGCGTGTTGCAGCGGCCTTTGAGATTTCATAAAGTGTGTGTGCGTGTGTTGCAGCGGCCTTTGAGACTTCATAAAGTGCCTGCGTACGTTGCAGAGGCCGTGGAGAATATGAATACACCGTGCGCTTGTGTTGGGCGTTTTTCAGATTTCAGTTCATGTTGGCCGCACTAAACCTCCTGAGCAGCACAGACCCGTTGAAGACTCTTTCCCCCCCCCCCCCCCCCTTTTGGGAGCCAGCCCTATCGATCCCGCCCCCCCCCCCCCCTTGTGTGGGTTCAGGAGGGCCTGGTCTATTCATGGCCGGAGGCGGTAAACAGCTGCTCCCATGTGACCCTCCCTCACCTGGTTGCTCCGGAGAACACGTCGAGCTGTGAAGTGAGCAAACATTTGTTCCTTCCGTGCACAAAGCCTCCGATTCCCGCCCCGCTCTCCTCCTGCCCCCTCCCCAGTCCGCGCTCCTCCTGCCCCGAGTCCACCCTCCCTCCTGCACTGCCCTCCTTAAAGAGCCCCGCTGCATCTCAGACACATGGCACTAGTGCAAACAGTGGTACTGCGGGTCGCCGGGGATTTAAGTGCTTTAAAAATAAGTGACGGTCCTTGAAACGGGCAAGGTCTATATAATCATGATCGTGGCTTAAACATGTTCACTAAAATTCCCATAGAGTACCACCCTACCCACACATTTTCATAGAATTGCAACTGCGACTGGCATACGCGATCATGGCTCTGTGCGCTTTCTAAAGAGGCCAAGGATTGGATGAGCACGTATTCTGAGCACCTTTTTGCCACTGACAGACACTAAGAGAAACTGGCGCTGCCTTCAGCCACAACTCCCATGCACCCTGTTGTAAACACCTGCAGGGCCCTCATTTCCAGCTAATCACCAGACAAGAGTAATCGTTGTCAGAAAAAAAGATACTTTCCTTGGCATCCTGGCAAAGCTTCACAGCGAATGCCAGTTTAATGTTTTGTGCTGAACTTTGCATCAGTCTGATACATCGCATTTTTTGCGTTGACTAATGGAACTGTATTTAGAGCTCGCTCTTGTCAGGCCATGAATGAGGGAAATCTCAGAGCCGGGTATTAAGCAGCAGAAAATATCTGTTGAAGGAGCTGCAAGTTTCTTTTATGCATTTAAATAAGTGCAGATTAGTTTGAAGTGTGTTGCTATACGCTAGCAATGCCTTCTCGCGTTCAGTTAATGGAATATGGCATGCTCTTTTTACACGTCTGAAAGTAATGTTCTTGGAGAAGCATGCGTAGCTGGAAGACAAATGGCAGGAAACAGCGGGAAGTTCGTGCAACAGAAAAATGACTCGATCTTCTGTCTTTTTTCCGCAGAAACGATGCCCCATTAGTTGGGGCTTTTGGTAGGGAGTTTGTCTGGGCATCGGATAGGGTCTCCTTGTTGAACGGAAATAGGTTCATTCTGGCGTGTGCCCGGAGAACGCTGTGTTCCCAGCCCGACTGCACTCACTTCTCCTAAGAGGCTTTCCTAAAGAAGGGAAGGCCAGGCCAGCTCTCCCTGCTGCCAAATCCCAGAACCGTGCAGCCTTTGTCGCCTTTCATCTAATTGAGTTGTCATGCTGGCTGCCGAATAAATACTGAGCTACCATTAAGTAGATTGACTTGCACACTGGTTAGCGACTTTCACAGTCTGGGTGTTTTGTTCTGACGATTTGGATTAGGCTGGCTGTCTCATGTATGTTTGGGTTCTTTCATAACTCCGGCATTTTAGCCCCACTCTCTCAAAACATCACTACCTCACTCTCTAGCTCACAACCTCACAACTTCACTCTCTCTCACTCACTACCTCAATCACTCTATCTCACTACCTCAATCTTTCTATCTCACTAACCCACTTTCACTCTCTTTCACTACCTCTCCCTCTATCTCACTACATCACAACATCACTCTATGCTTATATATCACTACCTCACAACATCGCTCTCTATCTCACTACCTCGCTCTCTATCTCACTACCTCGCTCTCTATCTCACTACCTCGCTCTCTATCTCACTACCTCGCTCTCTATCTCACTACCTCGCTCTCTATCTACCTCGCTCTCTATCTACCTCGCTCTCTATCTACCTCGCTCTCTATCTACCTCGCTCTCTATCTACCTCGCTCTCTATCTACCTCACTCTCTATCTACCTCGCTCTCTATCTACCTCACTCCCTATTTCAATACCTCACTCCCTATTTCAATACCTCACTCTCTATTTCAATACCTCACTCTCTATTTCAATACCTCACTCTCTATTTCAATACCTCACTCTCTCTCTGCTAATGCAATAGGTATCACATATGCAAAAAAAGGTAATGCCAATAGAAATGACAATGCCATTTATTTAGGGATACAAAAATGATAACAAAAATAATTAGCAATACCAATAGCTCTACCTATAATATTGCCGAGACCATTGCATTGTAAATGCTTGTTTTACTTTTGTCGCCCTAAGTGGGAAAGGAATGCCCTGAGTTTGTACTTGTGTACTTAGGGTGCTTGTTTGGCACAGTAGGTTTGTACTTGTTTGCAATGTTGAGTTTCATGCAGGTTTACTCAGGCATGGTGACACTCGGCTGGTTTTGAAGGTGAGAAGGTGGTTAGTACGCACAAGCCAGTGGAGAGTCTGAACAGGCTCCAGCCCTTAAAGAATCCCCTGGCTCAGGCCTTGGCGGGTAGTAGCTGCTCGCATGCCTGCCAGGCCTACGCTGACGTGGTTGAGGCTTATCACGGGCACCCTTGGGACGCCGGGCATGTGTCAGGCACGAAGCACTAATCTAGGCCTTGGCACCAGGCCACCCCCTCTCAGATGTCAGGGGCTGATGACAAAGACAGCTGAACCCCCATCTCACCCTAGAGGGCCCGGCCTTCAGACCTGGAGCGAACTGTCCTCAGTCATCGCAGGATTAATGAGAGTAGGACTGACCTTAAAGACAGTGAGGGCCGAAGACAAAGGCCCAAAAACAGCGCCCGAGGGACAGCTGCCACCCTTGACCTATTGTCTCGCCTTCCTCCTCCCTGTCCATTATCTCCTTCATCCTCCCTTACCCCTTGTGCCCTCTACTTCTCCTTGCCTGCCTGTCTCTCTTTCTCCTTGCGCCTCACCATTCCATTCTCACCAGTGCACATCATGTCCTTCCTTCTCAATCCATTTAGTCTTAATGACTCTTTGCCCCCCTCCTTCTACCTTGTTCCCTTTCAGCGTGGGGTCTCTCCTTAACAGAGCTTAATTTGAGCCGGTTGCAAGTGGGGCCCACAGGCACTCATTTGTGGAGATCAGCACTTATTTTTCCTCATGAAACTTTGACCCAGAGCAAGAGAGAGAAAACACAAATGGTGGAGAGAAGGAGAAAGGCGTAAAAGAGTTACATAAGGAGAAAGCAGGGGTAACAAAGAACCTGCTAGAGTGAGATAAAGGGGCAGGTAGTGCCTGGGGGTGGATGAAAGAGGTTTTAGGTGGAATCAAGACTACTCAGCCTTTGTATTTGGCCCCCGACATTCGGTTGAAAAGACTGCGGGCTTCTGGTGAAAATGTTTGGCCCCAGCACTGAGCTTCCTTACGCCTATGCGCTGGTGCCCATGTGTCATCTGACTTTGCTCTCTGCGCCATCTCGGAATAGTGTCTCTCCTTCTGACCCCTGCGCCCTCTCGCAGTAGTGTCGTTCCTTCTGTGCCCTTTCTCCTGTGTGACTACTGCCTTCTCTCCCTTCCCCTCTGACTTTGCTCTCTGTGCCCTCACAGAGGAATGTTTCTCCTTCTAACCGCTGTGCCCTCTCGGAGCATTGTCTCTCCTTCTGACCTCTGCTCCCTTTCAAGTAGTGTCTCTCATTCTGACCCCTCCTGCCTCTCTCCTGTGTGCCTACTGCCTTCTCTCCCTTCTCCTCTGACTTTGCTCCCTGTGGCCTCTCGGAGTAGTGTCTCTCCTTCCAACCCCTGCGCCCTCTAGGAGTAGTGTTTCTCCTTCTCCCGCC